>NC_088364.1:63710499-63780499 GCF_034508935.2 Berghia stephanieae
ATAACTGAACCAATTGGATCTGATGTTACGTCGCCCAGCAACGGCGGCAATCGTGGTTCTAAACAAAGAAAACCAGTACTTTTATTCTTCATGCTGGCTAGAACTTTTCATATTTCTTGTGATCAGAATGTGTAAAAGTCCAAACATGATCAGATTTATAATGTTTTTTTTTTCTCTGGATATGCTTTTATGCTCGTCGGAGAAATATTTCATTAGGGTGTCCGCCATTGTTCCGATAGTTTAGAGCCAGTTACTACGTTACCATGCGTCATAAGGAGGGAAGTGACGTTACGACTGTTGAAGTGTATTTTGATCGTTAATGACTCAAACGTTTCTTCTCGATCTTCCTCGATAGTGTAATTATTAAACTTGAGTTATTGACCTTTTACATAGTGCAATATCCACTAAACGTGCTCAAAGAGCTTTACAAAGGGTCGCTGATCAACAGCAACACATATGTAGAAAGAGACATGACGCCTGTTAGGCGATAATACATTTTTTCCGGACAGAGACAACGCTGTTAATGGCCAGATACTCATTTTACACCTGAATGTGAGTTAAGAGCCTTTTCCAAAGACACATCTATGCGCCGAGCAAGGCTCGAACCCAGCAAATTGCGATCCGAAAGCGAGTGTCACATCAGAAGACCACAGAGCCGCACATCATTAAAATAAATATTAATAAACCTGTTTCATTCTGACTTGATACTGATTCGGATCAGTGAGTCACATATGAAACACATTGCCTTAAAACTTAAAACGGTGTTGATGTAGGAATGATTAGAGGGGGGTGGGAGGAGGGGAATTGATAGTCATGGACAACACGAGACGTGTGCATGAATTGTTTTATTAATGGAGAGTAAATAAATGTCACACATCACACACACACACACACACACACACACACACACACATCTCCCTCTCGTTCTCCTTCCCTCTCTCTCTCCGCTCTCTCACTCTCTTTCTTTCTTTCTTTCTCTCTTTCTCTATCTACATCTCTTATCTACCCCTCTCTCTCTCTCTCTCTCTCTCTCTCTCTCTCTCTCTCTCTCTGTTCACATCTCTCTACATTCACCTCTCTCTCTTTCTCCCTCTCCCCCTCCCTCCCTCTCTTTCTTTCTCTCTCTATTTCACTGTTTACATCTCTCTTCCTCTCTTTCTGCCTTTCTTTCTCCCAATCTCTCTCCCCCTCTTTCTATCTATCTCCCTCTGTATGGCGCAGCGGTTTGTTTTTACTTCGTTGAATGGTATCGGGTTCAACTTCCCGCTTTGAGCCTTTGAGTAAGTCACCTCGTCTTAGTATTACAGAGCCGCACATAATATTGCTGGCTTATGATCGTGTAGTGGCTTTTTGATAAAGGGCAATGGTATTCCTTTGCGTTGTGTTGTCATTCATTCATTCATTCCATGATCTGATGATTGTCTGGGGGAATACACGGGATGCAGATCTCACCACTTTCCGCCATTCTTCTCTATTGTTGGCCTTCTCCAAGAGTTCCTTCATCTCCATTCTCGTCCACGCCTTGATTTTGTCCATCCAAACTTTCCTTTGTCTTCCTCTTCTACTTCCTCCTTCAAGGGTGCCCTCCATCACCGTTCTGCACAAACTTTCATGCTTCACATTGTGGCCAAACCATGACAGTTTCCTTCTTCCAACTGTGGTGATGAGGGGTTCCTGTCGTCTGAACAATCATGCACCTCTTCTAGTACGTCTTTATTGGTTCTGTGTTTTGTATACGGTACGCGCAGGAGTTTTCGATAACTTTTCATCTCAAAAGCAGAGATTCTCCTCTCTAATTCCGTGGTTAATGTCCATGCCTCGCAACCGTAAAGTAATGTGGAAAGTACCAGTGATTTGTACAGGTTAATTTTTATTTCGAAACTGATTGGACTTTTCCATATTTTGTCAGTCTCGTTAGTGTTGCTGTTGACATTCCTATTCTTACCTTAATCTCAGTTGTATTTGTACCGTCCCCGGTTAGCAGAACACCCAAGTATTTAGATGACATTTCCTCGAGCTCTTCATTATCGAATGAAATTCCTGCATATTCATCATTTCTGCTGTTTACCAGTATCTGAGACTTTTTTGTACTTATACCCATGCCGTATTGCTTTGCTTTATGTGCAAGTGCGTCAGTTATATCTTGTAGGTGTTGTTTGCTTTCAGCCATGAGGTCTATGTGGTCAGCAATCAAAAAGCAAATTACACAGTTTCCGTCCTCCAATTGATACAGAGGTTTGATGATGTTCGAGAACTTCGCTCATAATTTTCTCTAGGAACATGTTGAACAGCACTGGGGAGAGTATGCAACCTTGTCTGGCGCCCACATTTGTCCTGAAGAACTCACCAAGCTTCACTTGAAGCAGGACTAAAGAGTGCATCGATTATTTGGATTAGAGCCTCTTCGAAACCATAAAAGCAAACAAAATGTCATGCCATATCCTGTCAAATGCTTTCCGGAAGTCTATGAAATTGTGAAATAGTTCTTTTTGGTGTGGAACGAATTATTCTGTCAGAATTCTGCTATTGAAGACTTTTTGTACTGTGCTCCTTCGAGCTCGAAGATCAGCTTGCTCTTTTTCGAGGTAATCTTCGACACCCTTGCTGTCTTCAATTACAATAGCTTTTGGTCTACCTGTTTTTGTAAGCATTTTCAAGATATCATAGGCTTTCTTTACATTCTCGTGCTGCATCCCATGATCAATGTCTCTGCATTGTCACATTATCCAGCTTTCCTTTGCTTTGCGCATATTTCTCCTGACTTCTGCATTTGCCTGTTGATACTTCATTCTGGATTCTTCTTCACGGTATTTGTCTCTCTTCAGTTCTCTCCCTTTGTCGCATAATTCCAATATATCATCCGTCACCATTGGTTTGATTTTTCTTCTTCTCTGTCCCAAAACCTCTTCTGCAGTCGTACGCAAAACATCACCTATACTACTAGTAATAGTGTCTATATCGTTGTGAATAAGGTTTGAGGCCGCAAACCACCCTCCAATTTGTGTTTGGAACTCTTCTGCTCTCGTTTGGGTCCTTGAGTTTCTCAACATCAAATTTTTGGCCTGTCACCATGGCAGAGCGTTTTGTCCGTAGTTTCAGTCTCAGGGAGCAGAGCACTATATCGTGATCACTGCCTATATTAGCGGCGGGATAGGTTCTTGTTTTCGCCTTGTTAATACTAGACTTAAACCGATGAGGGGTAAAAATATAGACAATATGATTGTGATGTATTCCGTCAGAAGAGTGCCAATTTGTGTTGTAGACTAGACTAGGCCTGCGATGAATAAGCGAATCCCGGATAACTCGAATACAAGCAGCGGATCGCAGGTGTCGACAAATTGCATCCCGGATCAAATGTATTCATGAAGACATGAATACGGCCAGAATTCTGTCAGTAAATAGACCAAAATCTAATAATTTTTATATTTGAACGGAACAATAATCTAAACAGTTCTAACATATTCGGTAATTATTCAGTAAAAAAAAAAAGAATTAAAAAATTGAGCTTTTATAAAGGGTAATATCCACTAAAACTGCTCAAAGCGCTTTAAAAAGGGTCCCTGGTCAACAGCAACATTTAACATGTTGGACCGGACATAACCCTGATAGGCGATATTACAATTTTTCGGACAAAGACAACGCTGTCAATGGCCAGGTACTCATTTTACACCTGAGTACAGTGAGAGAATGTGAGTAAAGAGCCTTTTCCAAGGACTCAACCATACGCCGAGCGCGAGGCTCGAACCCAGGACCTTCCGATCCGAAAGCGAGTGTCATACCACTAGATCACATAACCGCACACCATAATAGATTCTTTGCTACAATACTTATTTAATAGAAATCACATATCACCTATAAACATGAAGTAAATGGAATGTACAACATTTTGATCTCCTTGATGGACTATCAGACGTCGATCTGACATAAATCCCGGATCACGAATACTTTTCAATCCGCCAGAATTATTTTAGTAAAAAGACCAAGATCTGACATTTTTATATTTGAACGGAACAATAATCTAAAAATTATAACATATTCGTAATTATTCAGTAAAAACACCATAAAAGAGTCTCGACTACAATAATCATTTAATAGACATCAAATATCACCATTAAACATGAAGAAAACATTATGTACAACATAATATATCTCATCTTAGTTCTTTCTATTTGCCATGTTTAGTTACCGTGTTTTCATCAAAATTCTTGCGTAAACTTCTTGCATAAGCTTACTCTCTTACATTAGCTCATTTGCATCGCTCCACTGCGGCTGAATCTTGGTTATTCAGTCTAATCTTCGAATAGACCCTAAAGATAAATTTTCACTTGTTGATGAATCAAGAGAGTTTTTTTTTTTCAATGAAGAGTGTTTCGTGGGCAACGTCACGTACTTTTGCCAGCCATTTTTATAAGTAGTTCTTCCTTAATTGTATCAATCAGACTATAGATAGAACGGAATTGCTTTAACTCAGTTCTTTGTTATTGTTTTTAGCCAGCCATTTTTTGAGTATTTCGCACTAACTTGTATAGGGAATGAGATTAGCGGAAGAGTAGCGTCCCTTGATTGGACGTCACCTTACAGAGAGAACGTCAATTTGGTTTTGAAGTGTCTCAAGCCGCTTTCACCGGAAGCGAGGACGAGAGACGCTCGCGCACAACCAACATGACGTTCTCTCTCTAATAACTTTTCCGCCGGTGACGTCACAGACTATGGGTGACGTCCAATCAAGGGACGCTACTCTTCCGCTAATCTCATTCCCTATTAATCAGACTTTAAACATTTAAGATTACACTTAATCTTGTGTTTTGGTAGGTTGACGAAGTGTTGTGATTAAATTACCTCAGCGCATAGCATCAATACGGCGAGTCACGTGTTTGTGTTGGTTAACCAGTTAACTGCCGTACTCTGGAAAAATTCGTATTTAAAATTTGGCCAGAAAACTCACCCTTCTAATATCGATCGATTTATATGACTCGTATGGGCAAAACTTCTCAAAGTCAGACTTACGTGAAGTACTTGCGGTCTCAGGTTTGAGAGGTTTTTGACAAGACGAGGGCGGGTCAGTTTAATCCATCGATAATTGAAGGACGAGTTTTTGGTCAAAATTTAAAAACATGTTACTTTCAGAATGACATAATAGGCCTTCAGTTGTTATTACACAAGCCATCACGAAATCCAAACTGTGGACCGCCAACCTTATCTCAATGGCCGGACTTTATCATCGTCTCTAATGTTTATCAATGTTATCCAATCTTGGTCACTGAAAGGAGAGGACAAGAATTGCCAGTTTGGCACTTTAGAGCTAAATTCTTCAAATTTAGCAATTTATGAATATGTTTGGTACGAAAAAAATGGATTCCAATTTTGGCACTTTTTGACACTTTTTGGGTTGTGGCCCCGAGAAGGAAGAACTTTGTCTGGACGCCGGTTTGGATCATTCCTGGTCTGGCTCCTCATCTGTCCAGTACCTAAACTTGGTGGCTATGAAGTAGTTCTTAGGGCGGAGGAAGACTTTCGAAGCTGAGTTGACGAAACGAAGTGGGAGGTGTAGCCATGCTACTACTACTACTACTACAACTACTACTACTACTACTACTACTACTACTACTACTACTACTACTACTACTACTACACTACTACACTACTACTACTACTACTACATTACTACTACTACTACTACTACTACTACTACTACTACTACTACTACTACTACTACTACTACAACAACAACTACTACTACAACTACTACTACTACTACTACTACTACTACTACTACTACTACTACTACTACTACTACTACTACTACTACACTACATAAAATCAATCTGGAATTGCTTACAAGACTACCCCAGATATCGAGGACAACGCTGACAAAATACCCTGATGGACAGTTGATAACGATGAAGAAGCTGGAGGACACACTGACAGAAAGACATTCTGGTGCAACAAAACATCACCGCCTAAACTACGCTACATGGTCGATGGAAAACAGTCATCGTCACGAATCAATCTTTGGACCCTTCAGAACTCGATGGTTTGTTGTTTTTTCTTTCTTGCTCTGTTACTCCTGTTTTTTCCCTTCCTCTCCCTTTCTTTAAGGATTGGTATTTGAAGTTTCATGTTGAAATTTGAAGTTGATTTAATTGGCATACATGAGATTTCTACGCGGACATTTGAACTTGCTAAAGCAGTTGTGTGACGTAACAATGCCAGTTGAATTTGCAATGTGGATTCTAAAGTTTGCCATGTTGACATTTGACCAGGAAAAACGATTTAGCGCCAATCTCTACTGAACGAGTTAAATGGCGCTTTACAAGACATAGGTGATATGGGAATTTAAGAAAATTAAATGTTAAATTTTAAATATTAAGGGAAAGTTAATCTAAAATATTCTGTCTGCAGTTTAGACTTGAAGCACTCTAATATATTAGGGGGGAATTAGGTCCAAAAAAAACCCCTTGAATTGTGCAAATTAGGGTTGACAGCGTGAAACTTACGTATGTTGTAGAATATGAAAAATCCTGTAATTTATGCTATGGAACCACTCTGAGAGATCAGTATTAGTTGAGATACAAGTTTTTTAAGATTGGAAAATTTTGACATGGACGACAAAATAATTCGTTCATTCATATTGTGTAAATATTTTAAAAAAGAGGCGACCCCAAAGTTTATTTACGCCATCCTTGGATTCCCATTGGTGACTATTTTTAGCGTCAAACCTGATGTTTTCCTTTCACTAAACTTTCGATTCACGAGCTATCCAAAGTGTTTGATCGTTAATCTTTTTCAATTTTTCCAGTTTTGAAGGATGTCTATAATGCAATATTCTGAAATAATAGATTTTTGTTTATCTAATTTAGCAAGTATTATCAACTATTACAGACGGACAGACAAAGAGACTCGCAGAATACAGCTGGATTAAATGTCGGCAACCGGTGTTGACACAGACATTGCTCCTTTTCCCCTCTCCCAAATTATTTTTTCTTTCCAAAAAAACTGCAATAATCATTTTACGTGTTTTATAGACTATTTTTAGTCAGACTTGATGAGAGTTGGGGATCAAGATAGCTCAGTTGGTAGAGCACTCGCTTCACACGCACAAGGGACCAAGATCGATCCCGGGTGCAGTCGAATTTTTTTCCTGACCTCCTTGTCCATCCAGCAGTAATTGGGTAGCTGGGTCTGTTATACCTAGGGAAAATTACTTTGCGATAGACTAGCGTCCTATGAAAAGGGTCTCAAGCAATTGCTATTGTCCGTTTCACGCTATAGAAACCGGGATAAACTCCGACTCCGTGGACCGAATGGCTCTGAAGGACTACTACTTTTTGGTGATAGTATGGAATCGGCATACCTATAAAATTGTATTAGAACGCGATGACTATCGTCGCCATCATCATCATCATCATCATCATCATCATCATCATCATCATCATCATGATAATCATCAATCGTTACGGTGCTGTATTGTGTTAAGCTAATGACGTTACGTTATTGACCGCATGGTGACAATAGGAGCATGTTCTATCTTTACTGTTGTGTTCTTGTGTAAGGCACTGCAAACAAATTGCCTGCTCGTTCAGGTATAATTGAGTGTTCGGCGAAAAGCACCCGCGACTGTTCTATCTGTTGTTGTCCAAAACTTACTCTGTACTGATGGCTTGTTTTGTATGAAATAGGTCGTACGTGTCTTGCTGGTGAAAACATTGTGCAGTTAATGTAGCGTTTGACAACTATAACATTAGTTGTGTATTCCATTTGAAATTCTCATAGTTCATAATTGAATGTTGTTGGGTCCATTAAAAAGAAAGAAAAAAAGTAGAGAGAGAGAGAGAGAGAGAGAGAGAGAGAGAGAGAGAGAGAGAGAGAGAGAGAGAGAGAGAGAGAGAGAGAGAGAGAGAGAGAGAGAGAGAGAGGAGGAAGAATATTACATATGACAAAAAAAAAAAAGGAATGCATTTACAATGACAAAAAGAACTTCGTTTTTAGTATGTCAACTAGATAACACCACGCTAACGTCTCATGCTTCAACCACCCAGGAATATACACGATACAATTCCTACTACATTTTGTTTTATATTTTCAACGTTCCTTTTGTTGACGAAGGGGTTCCCCCCGAAAAGTCCAGTGTCAGTACAGTTCCCACCCAAAGCCCTTTGTGTAGCTACTGTAAATGGCCAACAATATATTTAAATTATTGAACGCACCTTGTATTCTCGTTGTTATTTTCCTTGGATAAGTAATGCTATATAGGGAAAAAATAAAAATGCTAAAAACGTACTGTTATAATAAATTACGAGAGTGGTTCTATAGCAGGTGTCATTTAAATAGGTCTAAGCTACCTGTATGCCAACTTTCATGCTTTCAATCCCAATGTGCAGGGCTTTAGCCCAATTTCCCCTAATACAATGAATACGAAGAAAATATATGTATTTACGCAGTTATTCCCCTTGTGTAATATAGCTGTAATATGGGAAATCTAAGGCCATAAACCGAAACGTTATGATTGATTGCCAGAGTGGTTCTATAGCAGATGGGTTTTAAATGGGTCTTGGTAACCTGTATGCAAATTGTCATGCTTTCAATCCAAATTTGCACGATTTTAGCCTAATTCCTCCTACTAATAGTACGAACGCTTCTGGTAAAGACCAAGAAAGAAATCCAGATTGACGGTGCCGCAAAATAAAATGCACGTTCCAATAATAAATGTTTTAGACATTATTCTTTCTAAAGTGGTGTGTTGTGAGGAGTGGAGAGCCGAGGTGGCCCGTAGGCTACTCCGATATTAATGACATTAGGTGTTGTGGTACTAAACTAGCCCAGAGTTTGACTGTATTGTGTTCAATCTTAATAAACAAACAAAATATTTACAGTTCACAGCTTCTTGCAGCCTAGTATCACTGTATTCAATATTGAGGATTTTCAAGAGAGAAAAGCTCGCATTGTTATCCTTTTTATTATAAATAATTATTGCACAATTTGCCCTGAGAATTCAACTAAAATCTTGATATCGACAGAACCAGGAAAAAATATTTTTAAAAACCCCATTTATTTGAGAGAAAAAGCAAAAACAAACATGGATCTAAACGTGATTCTCTGTGTGACCAATTTTGGCTATGCACGTGGCCATCTGGCAATCCTGCTTCTAATCCTTGTCCAGACCATAGATAACACTGGACTCCTAGTAGTCTGTGGTCCAGACCATCTATAATATTAATATTAGCAAGTTAACTATTGAGGTCTCAACCTCCAACGATCGACGAACGACGAAAAAAAAACGAAGATCTGTCCTCAGAGTCTTAGGACAGATCTTCGGTTTTTTTTCTCGTCGTTCGTCGATGTTGCAGGTTGGGAACGTAAGCGTTAACTTGCTATTGATCGTGACTCGACAACATTTTTCTGGAGTGTTGACACGATTTGATTGTGAAATCTCGTGTCGGTGTTTGGGTGTTTGGTGTTAATACATGTCATAGATATTTCGGTTCAAGACGTTGTGAAGTTGGAAACTATTGACATGAGAGAAAGACCGTCTTCTATTATCTACATTATCTATCTCTTATTTATCTATCTATTAATCTATTCTATCTATCTATCTATCTATACTATTATCCTATCTATCTATCTATCTATCTATCTATCTATCTATCTATCTATCTATTATCTATCTATCTATCTATCTATCATATCGATCTATCTATCTATCTATCTATCTATCTATCTATCTATCTATCTATCTATCTATCTATCTATCTATATCTATCTATCTATCTATTTCTATCTATCTATCTATCTATCTATCTATCTATCTATTATCTATCTATCTACTATCTATCTATCTATCTATCTATCTATCTATCTATTTTTGTATCTATCTATCTATCTATCTATCTATCTATCTATCTATCTATCTATCTATTATCCATTTATATTCGTATCTACCTATCTATCTATCTATCTATCTATCTATCTATCTATTTTTGTATCTATCTATCTATCTATCTATCTATCTATCTATCTATCTATCTATCTATCTATCTATCTATCTATCTATCTATCTATCTATCTATCTATCTATCTATTATATACTATCTATATCTATTATTTCGTATATACCTACCTATCTATCTATCTCTATCTATCTATCTATCTATCTATCTATTATCTATCTATTACCTATCTATCTATCTATCTATCTATCTATTATCTATCTATTATCCATTATATCTATCTACTATCTACTATCTATCATATCTATCTATCTATCTATCTATCTATCTATCTATCTATCTATCTATCTATCTATCTACCCATCTATTATCTATCTATCTATCTATCTATCTATCTATCTATCTATCTATCTATATCTATCTATCTATCTAATCATTATTATCGTATCTATCTATCTATCTATCTATCTATCTATCTATCTATCTATCTATCTATCTATCTATTTTTGTATCTATCTATCTATCTATCTATCTATCTATCTATCTATCTATCTATCTATCTATCTATCTATATAACTATTTATCTATCTATCTATTTTCGTATATACCTACCTATCTATCTATCTATCTATCTATCTATCTATCTATCTATCTATCTATCTATCTATCTATCTATCTATCTATCTACCTATCTATCTATTAATCTATCTATTTTTCTATCTATCTATCGATTTATATATCTACATATCTATCAATCAATCAATTAATCAATCATTCTATTTATCTATCTTTCTATCTATCTACATTTGTATATACCTATATATATATTTATATATCTATCTATTTTCGTATCTATCTATCTATCTATCTATCTATCTATCTATCTATCTATCTATCTATCTATCTATATATCTATCTATTTAACTATATATTTAAGTGTCTATCTATCTTTCTATCTATCTGTATCCATATTCCTATAAATCTATCTTTCTGTCTATCTATTTATCTATCAAGCCATATATATATATATTGTGTTTTTTATTATTGACACATTTCAGGTTTGAATAACTCGAGAGTTATTTTAGATTTCATCAAACCGTTTTTTCCATATGGAAAGAATTTATTAAAGTTTAGATTGGTATCAGTTATAACACTGTGCGCCCTTTTGTAGCTGAGCTATGACGTTATAAATAGAAAATGGTAATTTTTACATAAATCATAATTCATCTTTGCTTTGTCCGGCATGATTCTAGAAAGCTTATTTGATTTAACATGTCAATCTAAGGATACCAACATGGAACATTGCCTTGACACTGTCACATTCTTTTGTGTATGACAAAAATAAGAGAAGCACTCGCTCTGTCACATTACTCATGCTGAAAAAGACGTGGGACGAACGTTGTTTAATGTATTCAGGTCATTATGAATGATCCCAGTGGTTGAACCGTTTCATACAAATAATATACGGTATCCTATCACGATCGGCCGTCATGTCTCGTCCTACTGTTATTGCCTTTGGTTAGCACTCCTAGTAAACCGCTTTGATATTGATCTCTATAGAAATAAATGCTCACTTTTTAGGACCACTTTGTCATTTCATACTGTTTCTAAAATTAATCAATCCTTTGATTTTGGCCGAGCGAGGTAAGCGTTATAGGGTTGTTTAATGGATGCCACGGTGTAAATGGTAAGAAAAAACATTGGCCGGTTACTGACATTAAAATGTTTAATTGATGTCATTGTGTGGGTGGTAAGAAGAAAATAAAAACATAACTCGGTTACTGACATTAAATTGCTTAATTGATATCATTGTATAAATGGTAAGGAAAACATAGTAACTTGAATTCAATTCAGTTAAATTCCAATTCAATTAAATTTTACATATTATAGGCTTTCACCACTATTTAAGATCATTTGATGGCAACACAATAAGAGTTGAAGAATGGAAAAGATATGTAGTGAAATCGGTATAGCATGATGGTAGGACTAATAGTAGCTGTAGTAACAGCGAGAAGTCCGCTATTTTTATATTCATTGTACTCAAGATATTATACAATGAGGATTCCAGCTGCAAAGCGTGCTGAGTAAAACTTTGGTTAGATGAGTTATCTCCCTTATCCCCCTAAATGGCCACATCTGCATGTTCAATTAAGAGTTAGACTTTCAAAAGCTGATAAATTATAGAATAAAAAGTGGTTAAATCGTGAAATTCAGTCGAAACATGCCATTTGATTTAGGCAAAACGAGTTTAATTCGTTTTTCCAAAGCTGGGTCGACTTTTCTGCAAGTGGAATCGTAAGGTGGAAATAACCTATACAGGAAACCTCGTGAGGACGGACGCATGTAAGATTCTATTGCGCAGGGTTAAAAATCCTTCATCTTCTTCTTCTTCTTCTTCTTCTTCGTTCCTCTAATGGACATCTATGGCTGCAGTCCGATATCTGCTATGAAGTCTGTGGTCCGCTTTAGGTCCTCAGCCTCACCATAGAGCTTTGTGTTGAGTGTTGTAGGGGTGACCCAGTGGTTCGAACGTTGCACGTTGTATAATGGGCAATCCATAGGCACATGTAAAGTGGTTTCATGGTCGGTTCTACATGGGCAATAAGGGCTTGTTCCAATACCTAGCTTTGTAAACATATGTCCTCTTAGTCTATTGTGTCCTGTTCGGAGGCGGAATAGGGTGACTTGGCTACTTCGCTGAATGGCATGGATTGGATCCTGCTTGTTGTGTTCCAGGTGTGTGTCATTCCTTTCTTTGTCTATTTTTAGCTTTATTATTTTCTTTTACTGATGGTAAGTGATTGACGTCTTCGGTTGTTCCTTTTGGGCTCCTTCTTTGGCCAGTTGATCGGCAATTTCATTTCCATATATACCTACATGACTTGGAATCCACTGCAGCACAAATCCTTCAAATATTGATTTAAAAAATAATTTTAATCATTGCTCAAAGGTAAATGAAATGTACTACTAAGAGGTACAGTGTTATGGTCATATTCATAAAGCAATTATGTGTAAACGTGTATCTTGCCTCAGATATTCTAATGGCGGCTCTGACACTTGTACGGTTAAAACTTAGAAAATGATATCCATGGAGACGCCAAGGTACGTTAGAGATTTCATGGGCCTTTTATCTTATTTTCATTATCATCTAATCAATTAGACTGGCTGTTGTCAATTTTACAACATTTCGATTGGCTGACGAAAACGGAAGTAACACAAAGAGCCTGCGCAGGTCGGCCGCCCTGCAACACATCTCTTGAGACATTATCATTGGTTCTGAATGTGGGATTCCATTCATCTGATAAAAACCGTTTCACCAGATAACTTATTGTAAAACTTTCTAAATTTATCGTATACTGATAAAACAAGTTTGTTTCCATTCGCGTAAAAATTTGTGCACAAATTTAATATGGCTTACTTCTAGGTTGTCGAAAATTCCAGAACCTGAGACTCTATTTTAAGATTTTGTTACAAGTTGAGGATCGTCTTAATAATAATAATAATGCTGAAAACTTATATAATGCTATAACTCCGAGACACCAGACTCTAAGCGCTTAAATTACAAATTACTTTGGCTGAAACATACTCTTTCACACAAACAAGCACACACACACACACACACACACACAGACAGACACAAACAACACACAACACAAACCAGACCTATCTTGCTTTTCATATCATCTACTAAAATCGAAACAGATATGTTTTAAGCGAACGTTTAAAAATAGACAAAGATTCTTTTTCACAAATGCTCTGTGGTAAGGCGTTCCATACGGAGGATTTGAAATGAGAAAAGGATCTCATTCGAGCATTTTTCCGTATTTGAGGGACAACTACTTTGGTGGAATCACTGGCCTAACGTAAGAGGTGGGGTTTTGATTATCTTTCAATTAGTTCCGAAAGGTAGGAAGGGGCGGTACTTTCAGGATAACGATACACTAAAACACAGACTTTGAATTTAATCCTTTTCTCAACAGTCGGTCCAAGCAGGTCATGAATAAGTGAGATTGTGTCTAAAATCGTATTATGTCTGAGACATAGTGATGTAGCAATGACTATCCCGCACAAATCTTTGGGCCTCTTTTTCGCTCACGAAGTGCCCGAATTCGCGTCAAAATATGGGACGAAGCCGTTTCGTATATGCTATTTAAAAAAAAGTAATTACGACGCTGTTTATTGATGAATATGACTGAAAGTTGGCACACAGTTAGAAAAAAGGTCATTTTAGATTATGTCAAGCGACAAAACTCGTGCGATTACCAGAAGACTAGAAATAGATTTTTACTCTTTGGAGTAAAATATTTCTAAAACTACCGGGCGTGGAGGTTTTGTCGCTGACAAGGTAATACATGAACATTTCTTCTTTTTGATTGTAAAATTTCATTTGAATATGACGAGTACTTTTCCCGTATTTTACAAAACACCATCCTAATTTGCTCTTCAAGTTTCAATCTTTTAATCCACTTATTACGCAAGATACAACCAAAGGTCGAAAAAAAAATGCCGAAAGAGCGTCCCATATTTTCGCGTTTTTTCCTCTTTGCGGGTCATCCAAATAAATGACACCTTTGAAACTGCATAACTTGTTTATTTATGAATGGGTTTTCAAAATTCAAAAACATTTTTACTCAGTGGAGATAGGGCTTTGATTTTAGACAAAAATTTTCCTCAAAAAGAGAAAAAAAAAAACATTTTTCATAGTCATTGCTAAGTGATGCTTAAAAATTGACTTTATAGTCAAAGTTAGGAAGTTTATATGTCTTTTAGATGAAAACGATGAGAGAAGTTCGTTTGATGGTTAGAAGGAAAAGGGTGGAATTGCATTGAGTATGTCATGAGGAGAATGGATAGGCATTGGGGTAAAATCTACAGGAAAAAGCGAAGGAAAGGAAGGCCTAAATACAACATGACGCAGAAAAATGAGAGGAACTGAATTAGCACTCCTCTAAAGACCCTAGGACTGGGGGTCAGGAGTATGGAAAATATTGAGTTTTTTTGAGCTTTTATATAGCCCCATCCAAAGCAAAATCTACTGGTCTTTAATATGTTTTACCCGAAGAAATATCTCTTACCAAAAATTAACTAATAAATGAATGAAACCAGTAATATCATTACGAATCGGCCGAGGTCCGGGATAAAATCAAACGCTATAAGAAGGAACGGCTTACGAGATAGGCGGCGAAACGGATGAGAGTGGAGATCAAGGGAAATCGCTGACGCTAGTTCTATAGTAGAAATACTATATATAATAATACATTAACAGAGATATTAATGGAGGGTTGGGGGGTTGGGTTGGAAGAAATTGTACGATAATATACAGATTGGAAATCAATGCAACTGAATTTGGTTTGACATTTTCGGAAAAGTTTAAGATCTTAAAGGCATGTTGAATAAACGTAAACTCAGCCTATTGATTGATATGTTTCTGTTAATTGTGAATGGGTGTTGAACGTGTGATATATATATATATATATATTATATATATATATATATATATATATATATATATATATAATATATATACAGAAAGAATTGATTGTCTTACTATGAGCGCCTAACTGTAACCTTTCCTTGCATCATAACAAAGAAAACGACAGAATTCGTACATAGATTGATTTTTAAAATAGAAATCGGTTTGTCGGGAAACAAGCAATAAACGGGAATTAACCCAAGTTAAATAGTTCTTCATTTTCACTCTATCGTTAGTATTTTCACGATCCCAGGCTTCAGGCAGCCCCTACCGTTCTCCTCTTATTTCTTCGCCTTTCTTACTTCTATCATGCACAAACAATGTATCCGCATCCATTTCTCCTCTTTCTCATCTTCCTCCGCCTCCTCCTCCTCCTCCTCCTCCTCCTCCTCCACCACCTCCTTCTCCTCCTCTGTCTCATCATCCTTTTCTTCCACTCCCCCTCCTCCTCCTCTAACTTCTTCTCCCCCTCTTTCTCATATCCTCCTCCTTCCCTCTTCCTCCTTTACCCCTTCCTATTCTCCTTGTTCCTCTTCTTTGGAAACAGCCACATAGTTAATCGCACACAGCAATTCAATTTGTCTATGAAAAAGCCTTATTATATACAATGGTTATATTTTTAAAAATTTAATTTTACATCATCAGAATTGACTTTGCAACTATATTTTCAAAAGTTGAGCTTTATATAGCGCATTATCCATTAAACGTGCTCAAAGCGCTTTACAAGAGGTCCCTGACCAACAGCAACACTTAACATTTAGGACGAGACATGACGGCTATTAGGCAATGTTACAATTTTTTTCCCGACAGAGACAACCCTTTTAAACGGCCAGGTACTAACTTTACACCTGAGCACGATGAGAGAATGTGAGTAAAGAGCCTTTTCCAAGGACTCAACTATACGCAAGGCTCGAACCCAGGACCTTCTGATCCATAAGCGAGTGTCATACCACAAGACCACATAGCCGCACTTAGGGACCAATCGATACACGAGAGCGTGTTTGTTTTGTTTTATTTTTCTTTCTTTAGTTTCTTTGTTTTGTTTTTGATTTTAAGAGAGATGAATGGAGCCAAGGAACCGTGATATTCCGTTCAAAGCTTGAATAGAAACACAGAGAAAACATGCATGAGAGTATAAATGAATTCCCTCCCTTTACGGAATTCTCTCCCACCCACCCCCCTCTCTCACCCCCCTCTCTCTCTCTCTCTCTCTCTCTCTCTCTCTCTCTCTCTCTATCTATCTATCTATCTCACCCACCCCTCTCTCCCACCCACCCCTCTCTTCCCACCCAACCCTCACTCTCTCTCACCCACCCCTCTCTTCCTATATATTATGGGGGTCAATAAAAGTTGCTAAGTCACTGTTGAAAAACTTATTATCATTAAGTGTGCCCTACCGACGTGCACACATATGCAGGTCTGACATCCGGACGCAAATATAAGCCAAGTTTAACATGGATGTAATGGACAATATTCTGCGTCTTTTTTTGTTGTTGAGATTTCCATTACAACAATGGGCTCATAATAAATTGGGTTATCAGACCTGAAAATAAGCGCACGTCGTACCTAACCGTTCTATACGGTGTGGTATATGTGAGAGATAAATCTAATTTGTCCAGTAGATTTTTACATTATCTAATTAACTGCCGTAGTCTTGGAAAACATGTGTTTAAAAATTTGGTCAGAAAAATCGTCCTGGTAATATTGATCGATTTAAATGACTCTCCTCTTATCTTGAGAACCTCAAAACTCTGGCTGGCCCAGGACCGTGACCAATGGAAACAATTTACAACATGAATGGAGAGAGCAGCTATACTCATCGTTTTTTTTTTTTAATCTGTGACTGAATCACACAATTCTCAGCAAACGTCATTCAGACTGCGAGTCTTACTACTTACATAATCTTATCTTGACAAAAAGCTCTCAAGCTTGGAACCTGAAGGAAGACTTCGCGAAGTCCCAGGTTTGAGAGTTTTATTTTTCCAAGATGAGGGTCATTTAAATCAATCGATATATGAAGGACAACATTCTGGCCAAATCTTTAAATACATATTTATTCCAGAGTGAACGGGTTCAATGACCAGAAATTTAAAAAAAAAACCCCACAATTTTTTCTGTTTTCTCCCTGTGGAATAAATAAAGGCGTCCATGTGGTCTTGTAGCATGACCCTCGCTTTCGGACTGGAAGATCCTGGGTTCGAGCCTCGCTCGGCGCATAGTTGAGTCCATGGAAAAAGCTCTTTACTCACATTTTCTCACCGTACTCAGGTGTAAAATAAGTACCTGTCTGTTAACAGCGTTGTCTCTGTCCGAAAACATTGTAATATCGCCTAACAGGCGTCATGTCTCTTCCTAAATGTTAAATGTTGCTGTTGGCGAGGGACCCCTTGTAAAGCGCTTTAAGCACGTTTAGTGGATAGTACGCTATATATAAGTTCAATTTAATTTTTTTTTTTAATTATTATCTTTTTAACTACGTTATTCTTCATCAGTCCATTTTCTTTCAAGGCCCGAAAACCGACCGCGCTCCCCATAGCCTGACAGACAACCAACAACAACGCACCCTTCTGACATTTTGCTGACACCGTGAATAGCAGCAATCCGCTGAACTGGTCGATTGCTGCTGACTCGCTAAGTAAACAATGACACAGCATTTCACGGCCACATTATAGGGAATGACGTGACGTCACAGACTATGGGCGACGTCCAATCAAGAGACTCTACTCTTCCGCTAATCTCATTCCCTAGATCAGAAGTGTCAAATGATAAGAAAAAAATTATAGACCGCACACTTTTTGGTGTTGTCTTTATATATATATATATATATATATATATATATATATATATATATATATATATATATATATATATATATATATATATAATATATGCTAAACGCGCTTCATGATGTCTGGTACTTCAACCATCGCGTCTATGCGGCTATGTGGTCTCGTGGTATGACACTCGCTTTCGGATTTGAAGGTCATTGGTTAGAGCCTCACTCGGCGCATAGTTGAGTCCTTGGAAAAGGCTCTTTACTCACATTATCTCACCGTACTCAGGTGTAACATGAGTACCTGTCCGTTAACAACGTTGTCTCTGTCGGAAAAAAAATTGTACTATCGCCTAACAGGCGAGAGTCTCGTTCTAAAGGTTACGTGTTGTGGTTGATCAGAGACCCTTTGTATAGCGCTTTGAGCACTTTTAGTGGATATTGCGCTATAGGTAGAACAAAGCTGACATCACCCAGGCCTTTGTTATTGTTTTTTTGCCATCAATGTTTGTGAGTAATTCTCACTAAACTGTATTAACCAGACATCAATGTTTAATGTTACACATAGTTTTGTGTATTTGTCCTTTTTACTTCCGGATGGCAATGTTATGATATTCTTAGCCAAGCTCACAATATCTATATAAAAGCTTAATTTTAAAAGCTCAAACTTCTATGGTTATCTCCGTTTGTTCATCGAATGTATCAGTATTACAGCTCTTGCATTTTGTATGTCAAATGCCGATCAGATATCATAATGCATGTATGGACCACCGGTCTGTGACAGTGACTCAATTCAATAAGTGTTTGATGAATTCAAATCAAACAAAATTTAATGTTATCATCCCGACAGCTGGCTTGTAACCTGGAGAGTAACACGGTTTTAAATGAGATAAGATAGAATGGATTTGATACAAAGTTTCAGAGGGGCAGCGTGGTTCAGTGGTACGGTCTTTGCTTCGTACCCGAAAGGTAAAGAGTTCAATTACCCGCCGCTGCGCTGTGTGGGCTTGAGCAAGTCACCTCGCTCTAGTTCACTTTGCAACAATATCCGACAAAGTTATGGGAAGTAGGCAGCAGTGGGGAGTAAACCTGGGACTCAGGGAGGTGTACACCGATGGGGAGTGAACCTGAGACAATGGGTTTTGGCGGGTTTCGTAAAAAAAGCAATACCAGGGGGGTAGTACTTTTTTACGAAACCCGCCGGCAGCTGTGGAGAGTGAACCTGGGACTCAGGGAGGGTGTACACTAGTGGGGAGTAAACCCGAGATAATAGGTTTCGACAGTACACAACTTCTAGCAGCTTATTATTACTTTGACGCTATGGTCCAGTGGTTTGACCCACGACTTCTGACTTGACCTATAGGATTCTGGTTCGAGTCCCATTGCTGTGGTCGCTTAAGAATTGAGTCCCTGGTTAAAAGCTCTTTACTGACATTCTCTCCTATACTCGGGTGTAAAACGAGTACCTTCCCGCTAAAAGGACTATCTTTGCAGGACAAATCATGGCAAATATTTCTCTGAAGTATTTCTGGATTTTAAATGATATAGTAAAGTTTTTTTTTGTTTTGTTTTTGTTATTGACTTTAGAAGGGTTTTTAGCCAGAAACGTTCCGTGTCCAGTATTTTTGTTATTTTCTTGAAGCTGTCATATTCACTTTTTTCATAACATTTAGGACTCCACAGATTTTTAGCAGTTTAGTGTTAGTTTTTATTCTCCTCTTTTGGGTATAGAATTTCACAATGCCGCCGTTCTTTAAAACCTGGGACTTCCATGATGTACTTCCATAAGTCCTAGGTTTGAATCTTTTTAATCGATTTTTATTGAAGGATGAGTTTTCTGACCAAATTTATAAATACGAATTGTGAGGCTATGTGGTCTTGTGGTATCACACTTGCTTTCGGGTCGGAAGGTCCTCGGTTCGAGCCTCGTTCGGCACATGGTTGAGTCCTTAGAAATGGCTCTTTCCTCACATTCTCTCACCGTACTCAGGTGTAAAACGAGTACCTGGCCGTTAAACAGCGTTGTCTCTGTCGGGAAAAAAAATGTAATTTTGCCTAACAGGCGTCATGTCATGTCTCGTTCTACATGTTACGTGTTGTTGTTGTTGTTGCTCAGGGCCCATTGTCTAGCGCTGAGCACATTAAGTGGATATTGCCCTATATAAAAGCTCACGCTTAAAAAAATATTTTTAAGACTTTGTTATCCAAGCCAAAGTAGGGCTTTTGGTATTAGATAACAATTCGTCGCTTTCGGTCGAAGTTACAAAACATATACCGCCTGTAATGCATGTACATAAATCAAGGGCTGAGCTGACACATGTTGACAAGCGAGCTATCAAAAGAGCAATCGTTGATTGGTCAAAAATCTCAGGATCTCATATAAGGACATACATTCTGGAAAGCGATACCCACCCACCTGTCAGTGGACAGAACTTTTATGATGAAATTAGGGCTCCATAAAGTGTTATTTCATGGCAGGCTCCACCCTCTCTGGCGTAGATGTAGATGACAGCATTTCGGATGTCATAATGACAAGTGGGCAGAGTTGAAGCTTCCAAACAATCCCAATCGTCGTCTAGTCTCTTATCGTCCCCATTTGCGCAAACTCTCTAGTATTATGGCTGTGACCGATGTCTTTATCCGGTCGACGGCAGAGTACGACAGTGCCGGGTCTTCGGAGTCAGTCTCCGGTGTGGGTTGGCCCTTTGAAGCTGGTGCCCTCTGTTTACTAAACCTTTTTTTACGTTCGTCTTGCTGTCTGTTGTTATTTTTTTTATGCCTTGATCGACTTCATATGTTCTTTCCGTTTCTTTTCTTTCAGAATGGGCGATTCACGTGACATCGAGTTCTTCATCAATGGAGATAAACACAGTGGTAAATCCATGAAAAAGTTTCTCTGCAAATAAACATTTGAACACTCAACTCAATTTGAAAACCTTAAATTTTAAAATTACTTTTTATCTTTTGTCAGATTAACAAATATATATATAATATATATATATATATATATATATATATATATATATATATATATATATATATATATATATATATATATATATATATATATATATAATATATATATATATATTCAAATAACATGTTCAAGGACACGTTTGTAAGTTAATGATTTATATCAAGGACATAAAGTAAACAAAACGGGGAGTTGACCTTGAAAACTTATCACGTGATATCCACATAGTTACCCACGTTTTTTTATATAGATGGAACGAAATTCACGTCCCTCGGCTTTTTGTTACTACTTTTAGACCGCCATTTTAATGATAAGTTCTCACTAAATTCTATAAATCAGACGATAAACGTACAAGGTTACACACAGTTTTTGTGTTGCTACGTTATATCCGGCTGGCGGATGTTGTGAGTATTTTTGATAAACGCATATCACCAATACCCAATTATAGGCTTGATTGTTGTTATGGAGATAGTTTTGGTTTGAGAGTATTTCCATTGCTTTAATGAAGACATAACAATTTAGGTTATTAAGACTTTTAAATAAAATACACGTTAGTGTCTTTTTTCAAATCTATCGGACACCCTGGAATCAAAAGGTCAAAGTTGAACTTCCAAAACATTCACGGTATTGTTTTGATTGGCAAAGAAGACAGAGACACGTTTTTTCCTCTTAGACTCACAAAAAATGGCAGGTTTACTTTTCAAAATGTGGAAATGAGACATGTTGAACTGTGGTATGACACACGCTTTCGGATCGGAAGGTCCTGAGTTCGAGCCTTGCTCGGCGCATAGTTGAGTCATTGGAAAAGGCCTTTACTTACCCTCTCTCACCGTACTCAGGTGTAAACTGAGTACCTGGCCGTTAACAGCGTTGTCTCTGTCGGAAAACAGGCCTCATGTCGGAGCCAACATGTTAAGTGTTGCTGTTGGTCAGGTACCCCTTGTAAAGAACTTTGAGCACGTTAGTGGATATTGCGCTATATAAAAGGTCAACGTTATTTTTTAAAATTAAATATAAAATTCTCTATACTCGTTCTCAGTGTTTATTTTAACCTAGAGTTTATCTCTCGTGGAAAGACCAAAACAACCCAGGCGTAAGCCGCAATGCAGTTCTGCAAAGTTAGTAGTCGGGGCATTGTTTCTCGCTCTTGGAAAAATATAACTCAAGTTGCTGTCAGTGAGGTATTTTCCTGGTAAAATATGCAATTCTTTCATCTCTTTGTATTTAATTAAATGAGATATTTTTATCGTGCCCAATAACACAACGAGCTTGCGAATATTTGTTATTGCTCGATAAAAATATAACGAGTTTAATATGTAGAAAGAATGAGAGAATACCTTTATTCTACCCCTCCAAGTAAGATTATTAGATGTTTTGTAATCAAATGTTATGCTATTAGTACTTCTATTCACCATAATGTGTATCTGTCTCCTTTTGCTTGAATGACAATTTGTCGAAATCTAAAAATGTAGGATTTGTATTAATGCCCAGAAATTACTATTTTAATAAAATAATGTGCGCAAATATTCTACAATCGTTGAATACAATTTTTATTCAACGCGTGCAAAGCATTATTCAACGATTACGTAAAAAATGACAGGGTTTTCCAATGAGAGGGGTGGAATAATATACGATTCTTAAACTCTTGCTTTGTGGAATTCCGGATGTGTTCCCATCTGCTGCACGAGCTTGCGAATGCGCGTTAAGAACAGCGACAGAGGTCGAACTCCAAACAATAAGAGTGTGAAAAATAATTTATTCTACCCCTCAATCGATTCCTATTTCGTCATCTTTGAATAAAAGACATCTTCAAAAACATTCAAATGATACTTCTTTTTAAAGAATCAGATTTTTTGTGAAATTGCCGCTTGTTAATCTGACGTCACAAATTATTATTGTAAACATATCATTACCCGTTACTATTTAGGGAGAGGGGTAGAATAATTTCCACAGTACCGGATTTAAACTTGATAAACCCCTAAGCTATTTAAAATACGACAGGTGGGGGGGGGGGGGGGGGGGGGGCTTTGATGGGTCCATATAATATATTATTTCAATGTTGAACGTAGGAATATCTTGTTGGATATTTATTTTAAGGTAGGGATATTTTGTTGGAAGTAGGGATATTTTGTTGGAAGTTGGGATATTTTGTTGGAAGTGGGGATATTTTGTTGGAAGTGGGGATATTTTTGTTGGAAGTGGGGATATTTTGTTGGAAGTAGGGATATTTTGTTGGAAGTAGGGATATTTTGTTGGAAGTAGGGATGTTCTGTTGGAAGTTTGGATATTTTGTTGGAAGTAGGGATATTTTGTTGGAAGTAGGGATATTTTGTTTGAAGTAGGGATATTTTGTTGGAAGAAGGGATATTTTGTTGGAAGTAGGGATATTTTGTTAAATGGTTGAGTCCATGGATCAAATATCAGCCCATGAAGTATAGGGGGTAACCCACACCCTCACCATTGTCCTGCCCGACAGCATCGGACATGTTCCCAAACAACACAACACCTTTCTGAGACGCTATGCCACATTTACGCCGAGGTCTTTGACCTGATTGTGACGATGAAAATGATATTATGATTAGGATCAAGATGAACACCGGTCTGTATTGTGAGTTGTCTTCAATCATCATGCTTAACAGGGGACATAACTCAAATAAATACAAAGACAGAGGTTTTACAAGGGTTGTTTCCGTTATTTCACATGACGCCCAGTAACTGGTTCTAAACTATCGGAGCAATGGCGGACGCCATTATTCCCATTACTGCCCTTATGTAATACTTATCCGACGTGCAGAAAAGTGTATTCAGAGGAGAATAATATAAATCTGATCATGTTTTGACGTTTATAGATTCTGATCACATGGCATGTGAAAATGTTCTAGCCAGCACGAAGAATAAAAAGTACCGATTTTCTTTGTTTAAGCTCCTCGTTGCTGGTCGGACGTGACATCAGACTATTATTGAATTCTATTGTCTTAATGTCGTGGTTATCTAATTTAACTTTAATTAACGAGAGTTCCCCCTCTTTGTCTCGTCTGCTGACAGTATTGGACAAGTTCCCGCCAAACACAACGCTCAACGACTACATCCGGGACGTCGCAGGTCTGAAAGGAACCAAGGTGATGTGTAAGGAGGCGGGCTGTGGATGCTGTGCTGTCACTGTGACACACACGTCTGGTGGGATGAAGGCGGATACGATGAGTATCAACTCCGTAAGTGTCTGTGGTCTCCTTGTACACGATACATACACACACACACACACACACACACACACACACGTCTGGTGGGAACAAGGCAGTCACGATGGGTATCAACTCCGTAAGTGTCTGTGGTCTCCATGCATACGATACACACATACAGACCCCCCCCCCCACACACACACATACACACACACACACACACACACACATACACACGTTTTCCTTGAAGGTAGTGTGCATGTAACTAGCCCTTCGAGGACAAATAAGGAATAGGTTACATATTGAATCATAACGTGCTCAAAGCGATTTACAAACGGTCCTTGATCAACAGCAATTCGCAACACGTAGAACATCATTTAGAAAAAAAAGATGGGCCTCCCTGACAAGAAAGTTGACAAACTCCAAAATATTCAGAAAATGGCTGCCAGAATGGTTCTGAGCATTAGTCCACACGAGAAAACAAGCGTAAAAGCTATGCTCAGAATTCGAATACAAAATTACCCTTTTTGTTTCAACGCATTAAATTCCTTATCTCCGAGCAACATTCAAGAACGGGTGGTTCCCTACTTCTCAATTCGTCAGCTTAGGTCACCGGAGATGCAGCTAATAAAAGTGCCAATAGCACGGCTTACTAATTTCGGCAATAGATCTTTCGACAAAGCAGGACCTTCCATTTGGAACAAGCTTTCTTTGTAAGGAAGGCTCGTGAGTAGCATCAAAGATTTTAAGAAAAAGCTGAAAACTTATCTTTTCCGGATATTTCTTTAATCGTAGGAGTTTTCTGCTCGATGAGTTAATTATTCGTTTTATTTTCAGTTCTCATTTTTTGAATATCACTTTTTATTTATTTCATTTTGTAAAACTTGCAGAGTTAGTTTATGCGACAGTTGTATGTGTCTTTTGATAAGTATGGGTGTTTTTATGGTTTAAAAAGTGATATTGTAAAGCGCTGTGAGATTTCGGTATTTATCGCTATAGAAGAATACTTTATTATTATTATTATTATTATTATTATTATTATTATTATTATTATTATTATTATTATTATTATTATTCTTATTATTATTATTAGAACGAGACATGCCGCCTGTTAGACGATATCACACTTTTCTTTACAACAGAGACAACGCTGTTGACGGCCAAGTACTCATTTAACACCTGATTAGGGTGAGAGAATGTGAGTAAAGAACCTTTTCCAAGGACTCAACTATGCGTCGAACGAGGCTCGAAACCAGGACCTCCGATCCGAGAGCGATTGTCACACCACAATACCACATAGCCGCACAAAACTTTTAAAACTTTCGATCAATAAAAGACATAAAACTACTAAGAGAACATGCATTTTTCATTACATGTTTTCCCATTGTTTCGATCACCAGTGCATGTGCCCCCTGTACAGTGTGGACGGGTGGCAGATCAGTACGGTGGAGGGCATTGGGAGTCAGAAGAACGGGTTCCACCCAATCCAAGAACGGCTGGCCAAATACAACGGGACACAATGTGGATACTGCAGTCCCGGGTTTGTCATGTCCATGTATGGGTAAGTTTGGAGAATTCGAGGATCAAAAAGTACATATGGAATGTCTCTGTGTAGCAGCTTATTCATGGCCCGTTTTCATGAACGAGGACTAGATTTAGTAATTTACGAGACTAGTAAATGACTTGCTAGTCTTAAGCCTAAACGGAGCAAGTGGCTAAAAAAAATGATTTCATGAACGCTTTTTATTTTTGGACTAGCTAGTCACTTGCCTAGAAGTGGCCCGTTGTAAGGACGGTGGCTAATTCGGCTGTTTTGTGCTTGTAACATAACACTCTCTAGTGCACAATAGTTGAATAGATACCCGCTTTCATACTTTAATAGCAAAATTTTTTCAAAGAGGAAATTAGCAACACATGCGGAATAGCACGTGATATTGACTGGCGACTGTTAGAGACTGCAATGATGTCCATCGTCGACTGTCAATTCTATATTTAGGCCAATGGAAGTTTCTTTGAGACTCTATGTACACGGAGATTGAAACTCAAAGACGACACTCGGAAAGGCAATTACCTTTTGTCGACTACTTAGTTGGGTATCTGGGTCCCTTAGATTTTGTGGAATGTATCTTATAATAGACTAATGTCCTGTTTAAAGAGTAGCATGCAATTGTTGTTACTGTCCGTTAATTGCCAGAGGTATAGGGATAAACTCCAGCTCTGGGTCTGGGTGTTAGGAGACCACCATACCACAACACTCTCTAAGCTCTAAACAATAATGGAACCAAGTGAGTCTAAGCCACAGGGGAAGTCATGTAATGTAGAGAGAGAGAGAGAGAGAGAGAGAGAGAGAGAGAGAGAGAGAGAGAGAGAGAGAGAGAGAAGATATATATATATATATATATATATATATATATATATATATAGAGAGAGAGAGAGAGAGAGAGAGAGAGAGAGAGAGAAAGAGAGAGAGAAAGAGAGAGAGAGAGAGAGAGAGAGAGAGAGAGAGAGAGAGAGAGAGAGAAGTCTGCCAGGGCCATTGGACCTATGGAGCTGAAGTTTATCCTGCTTTCTATTGAATGAAACAGACACTAGCAAATACCTGCTACCCTTAGAATAGGATTTTAGTCTAGTGCAAAGTATTTTCCACCAAATCTAACAGCTAGGTAGACAGGTGGTCGAAAAGACAATCTGGATAGATCTCTGCCCCCTTGTCTGTGCAGCAAGTGCTCTACCAACGAAGCTATCAGGACTCCACAGGCATGCTATGTCGATGCAAACTTTTTTTTCTTGGTAAATACATTATAAATTTAAAAAAATAATGATGATGATAATAATATAAAATAATAATAATAATAATAATAATAATAATAATAATAATAATAATAATAATAATAATAATAATAATAATAATAATAATAATAATAATAATAATAATAATAATAATAATAATTAGGATGATGCTGCTGATGCTGATGATGATGATTATAATAATTATTAGCTAATATTTCATCCCCAAAAAAGGAGAGTTCACATTCTCTACCGTACTCAGGTGTAAAATGAGTACCTGGCCTTTAATTAACATCATTGTATTTTTTAAAATAGACATCCTGTCTTGTTTACGTGTTGCTATTGGCTAGTGATTCTTTTGAAAGTGCTTTGAGCTTGTTCGGGGGTATTGCGCTAGATAAATGCTCAAACACCTGTCGATGTCTATATCTTCCAGATTGCTCCATCAGAAACCCAAGGCCACCCAGCAGGACATAGAAGACTCGTTTGACGGACACCTGTGTCGCTGTACCGGCTACAGATCAATCTTGGATGCTATGAAGACATTTGGCTCCGACTCGAATGCCCCGGAAAAGGCTGTGGACATTGAGGTTAGACGGGGATAGTATACATGTTTTTATTAACGGTATACATGGGGCGCCTTCAATGCTATGGATAAGACTAGATATCGACGTGAGACAGGGATAGTATTCATGTTATTATTATGGTATACAAGGGTGTCTTGAATGCTAGGAAAATTCTGAATATTGCGGTGAGACAGGGATAGTAATCATGTTATCATTACGGTATACAGGGGTGTCTTGAATGCCCTGTAAAAACCTGGATATCGCAGTGAGACAGAGATAGTATTCATATTATTAAACATCTGTCTGTTTTACTTCCATAGGACCTGAACAAGCATCTGTGTCCTAAAACTGGGGAGGTGTGCCGGGGGACAAAGGAGAGAGAGGTCCACGATAAGGGCATTTTGCCCAGAAATCTGGAACTGACTTTACACGGCACCAAATGGTATCGACCTCTGAACCTGAAAAAACTTGGTAAAATCTTACAGCACCACAAGACACAGTCGGTCAAGCTGTTGTTTGGAAATACCGCCTCAGGTTTGTGTCACAAATAAATAGAGTTTGATTTTTTTTGTAAACTAACACACACAGCACAATGAAGAACGGGAGTCCCTCAATTCTTGGCAGTTGGCAGAGCACTCGCTTCATTCGCAAAGGCGCCGAGATCGATTCCGAGTGGTCGAAATTTTGTTCGGACCCCTACTGTCCACCAAGCAGTGATTGCATTGCTAGGTCTGTTAAATTTAGTTGAAAGTATTTTGCGATAGACTAGAGTGTTATCAAATGGGTGGCAAGCAATTGCTATTTTTCGGGATAGGTTCCGTGGCTCTGATGGACTACACTGAGAGTGGCTTTTGAAAAATGTGTTAAATTGATGAGTTGTACAATATTAACAACCTGTTTTTATCCAATTGCCTTCTGTGTGATCCTTTTGCTTTTCACCTGTTGATTGTCGACTGATTCATGATGGAAATCGATTGATGAAATAAATGTATGGAGGAAAATAAGT
This sequence comes from Berghia stephanieae, assembly GCF_034508935.2. Lineage (NCBI taxonomy): Eukaryota > Metazoa > Mollusca > Gastropoda > Nudibranchia > Aeolidiidae > Berghia > Berghia stephanieae. The sequence continues at coordinate 63,739,205 of NC_088364.1, forward strand.
GGACAAATGCCGATTGTTTACATTCAAACCCAGGAAGTATTTTATTCTTTGTATTTTATATCCTCCATAGAATTATGTACACCAATTATTCCGCGAAGAAGTATTTACAGACAACATAATAATATTGAAGTGTTGACATACATATAAACAGTAGAAAGGTAACAAATATCATTACACGCGAGTTTAAAATCTCAACACTGGTTCCACACCCAATAAGCAAGCAATGCTTTCTGAGAATATTCTATAATATTCCAACATTGACTTATTTTCCAGGTATTTTCAAACACGAAGGACCCTATGAGGTTTACATCGATTTGCGGGCTGTTTCTGAACTTCACGAAGTCAAGGTAAGAGGATCATTGTATTTTGATTATAATATTTCTGAGAACTAACATCTTTCGTTCGTCTTTAGTGTTTCATTCATCGTGTTTTATTGATACTCGGGAAATCCGAAACGTCCGCATTGTTTGTTTTCGTTGATTAAACTGAATCTTCCAATCAATTTCCTATTACTTAATGTGCGTGATAGAAAAACATGAGACATTGGCAACTTTGTGTAATTCAAATCCATCATTATTTCTAACCTGAAAAAGACGGAGAAAATGAGATTAGATTTGGGTATGATGTTGTCAATGAGATTTTGACTTTTTCTTTAATTTTTACATGACTGTGAAAAAAGATGTCCATGATATCATCATCATCATCATCATCATCATCATCATCATCATCATCATCATCATCATCATCATCATCATCAAGACATTATTATCATTATTATTATTATTATTATTATTATTATTATATTATTATTATTATTATTATTATTATTATTATTATTATTATTATTATTATTATTATTATTATATATTTTATTATATTTATTTTATTATATATTATATTTTATTATTTATTATATTATATTTATATATTTATAATTTATATATTATTATTATTATTATTATATATATTATTATTATTATTATTTATTTATATTATTTATGTATTATATTGTTATTATATTATTTTATATTTTTTTATTTATATATTATGTATTATGTATATTATTATTATTGTATATTATTATATTATTTATTTTTTTATTTTATTAATTTATTATTATTAATTATTATTATTATTTTGATATTATATATTTTATTTTATTATTATGCTCTCGCAATTATGCATATTATATGTGCATGAATAATTTACTGAATCACATTTAATTAGTTCTAAATAATGCCACGATTGAATATATTTCAAGAATACATTATAATCAAATCAGTAGTAACTACACTTGTGCATTGAAGTTATATTACATTACGTATATTCTGTATATGTATATTTCTATATTGCAATGTTAAATATTATTTTTTCTGAATATATGATTTGTTGAGTTTGCAGTAAACTATTTTGTTGACAGACCAGCAATGAATCTCTTCCCATTTAAAAAAAAGGAAAAATAACAAAATCAAAAAGAAACAAATCATCTGTTGTTTTAATCTACAATCAAAAGATTAAGCCCAGCTCTATCTGATCCCTCCTGTACATCTAGCTGTGATTGGGTAGGTAACTGGGTCTCTTAAATCTCGAGGAAAATATTTTACGATAGTTTGGTATTCTATTAAAAGGGTAGCAAGCAATTGTTATTGTCTGTTTCACGCGATAAAAACCGGGATACATCCCAGCCCTATGTGCCTAATGGCTCTGAAGCGTTACTTTAAAAATAAAGTCTATGAAGGTTTTTCTTTTTTTTTCTTTTTTTTTCTTTTTTTTTTTTTTAATTTTTTATCCTGAAGTGCAATTGAGAAATGAAAATTCTCCTTTTTTTCACAATTGATTTTTAATTGATTATTTCTGTCACCAATACCACGTGACAAAGAACTGAATTCTCCGTCTTGTATACAATTTTGTCCCTATTCATATTTCATATCTCCCTCTCACTCTCAGGAGAACAAGAAAGGAATTCATGTTGGAGCAGGCACGACGTTGACAAAGTTCATGAACATTATGAAGAATCTCGAAAACAAGGCCGGCTACCATTATTGTAAAGGCGTTCTAAGGCATCTCAAAGTCGTCGCCAGCGTTCTGGTCAGAAATGTAAGTGGAAAACAATTTAATCTTGTCTTAAAGTGCGCCGATGTGATCTAGTGGTATGACATCGCTTTCTTACCGGAAGGTCCATGGTCTGAGTCACGCTCTGAGCGGCGCTTTGTTGAGTCCCATGGAGAAGGATCTTTATTCACATTCTCTCACAGTATTCAGGGGTAAAATATGTACCCGACCGTTGACAGCGTTGTATCTTTCGGGAAAAAAATCATATGGTAAAACAGGCGTCATGTGTAGTCCTATATGAAAATGTTTCTGTCAGCTAGAGACCCCATATAATACGATTTGAGCACGTTTAGTGGATATTACCTATATAATTGGTGTATTTAAAGAAGGCTGAATATATATAATATATATATATATAATATATATATATATAATATATATATATATATATTGTCCGTTGAATGCCTTATTCATTAACAGACAAATACATTATTTTATAGCTTGGTATGGAACGTTTACATAGAGCAGTTTTACCCCTGTGACAATATGACCGGTTATTTGCCGCCCTCTCGAAAGACACGTAATTAGGACAGAAAACTCATCCTTCAAATATCGATCTACTTAAATGACCCTCATACCTCTCAAACCTTGGCGTCTGATTCTGATCTTGGCAAAAACTCTAAAAGAAAAACCTCTCAAGACCTGGGCTTCTGATTCTCATCTTGGCAAACATTCTCAGACCTGAGACCTTGCTATGTCAATGGCCCTAACATACACGAGTTGTTAGTGACACTACAAGAGAGCGTTCTATAAAGACAAGAATACTTATATCTATCTTGTTTTAAATATCTATTGTCCGTGCCCCATTCCTTTCCCATAATGGCCGCGCTCTGACATTTATCATTTATTATTGACATCAAAAGATAGCGTTCTATAAAGACAATTATACTCTCTATTTATCTTTATTATATATCTCATGTGTGTGCCCCATTCGTTTCTGATAATGACCGGGCTCTGACATACAAGATGTGTTATTGACACCACAAAACAGCGTTCTATAGAGATAATAATGCTCTGTGTGTATCTTGTATTTTATATCTATTGTCTGTCGATTTCCCAGGCTGGTTGTATAGCTGGGAACTTGATGATCAAACACGAACACCCTTACTTTCCCTCTGATGTGTTCACCATGATGGAAGCAGTTGGAGCTAAAGTGGACATTTTTGGTATGCGTGTCTTATATTAATATCATATGAAATAATATCATATCACATCATATCATGTCATATCATATCATATCTTATCAAATAAAATCATATCGTATTGTATCATATTATATCATATTAGATAATGTCATATGGCATCGTATCATATCATATCATAATTATTATCATATTATACCATTCATATCATATATCAAGTCATATCAAATCATATCAAATCATATCATATTAGATAATGTCATATCACATCACATCATACTATCCTATCAAAGCAATCATTATATATTAGCAATGACTATCCCGCACAAATCTTTGGGCCTCTTTTTCGCTTCCGAAGTGCCCGAATTCGCGTCAAAATATGGGACGAAGCCGTTTCGTATATGCTATTTTAAAAAATTAATTACGACGCTGTTTATTGATGAATATGACTGAAAGTTGGCACACAGTTAGACAAAGGGTCAGTTTAGATTATGTCAAGCGACAAAACTCGTGCGATTACCAGAAGACCGTTACAAATAGATTTTTACTCTTTGGAGTAAAATATTTCTAAAACTACGGGCGTGGAGGTTTTGTCGCTGACAAGGTAATACATGAACATTTCTTCTTTTTGGTTGTAAAATTTCATATGAATATGACGAGTACTTTCCCCGTATTTTACAAAACACCATCCTAATTTGCTCTTCAAGTTTCAATCTTTTAATCCACTTATTACGCAAGATACACCCAAAGTTCGAAAAAAAATGCCGAAAAAGCGTCCCATATTTTCCCGTTTTTTTCTTCTTTGCGGGTCATCCAAATAAATGACACCTTTGAAACTGCATAAATTGTTTATTTTTGAATGGATTTTCAAAATTCAAAAACATTTTTACTCAGTGGAGATAGGGCTTTGATTTTAGACAAAAATTTTCCCCAAAAAGAGAAAAAAAATTTTTCATAGTCATTGCTACATATATCACACATATCATATCCTATTTCAAATCATATCACATCACATCACATCATATCATATTATATCATATACTATCTCTTTTCATATCATATTATATCATATCATATTACATCATATAGCCGTCTATATATTGTTATAGCCACGGTAACCACGGCAACCACGGCATTAAAATGTCTTTAAATTTTGTGATGTACATCCCACCCCCCCCCCCCCCAAAAAAAAAGAAAAAAAACCTACCAAAAAAAACAACAAAAAACAAAAACAAAACAAAACAAAACAAAAACAAAAACATAAACAAATAACAAAAAAAAACAATCCAGAATGAAAAAAAATATTGGCGGCATCATAATGAATGTAGTGATTCCCTATGAATGGAATATGGTGACTTCCAGACCCTTGGGTCGAATATGGTGATTTCCTTATGTGTGGTATGAAAAAGATTAATTTTAATAATCCTTAAAAGTTATAGTCATCCTTTTAAGATATTTTATCCACATTGTTTCCAGACAGTAAGCATGGATCGACAAGCCATTACAGCCTACTGGAATTCCTACATGTTAACATGAAAGGAAAAGTGATTGCCTCCCTTGAGCTGCCAATATGGAATGCCACAGACCACTACAGGTCATACAAAATTACACCAAGGTGGCAAGTAAGGACTCTTATCACATTCATAATTTTTCTAGATAAACCTCTGGGCTGGCAGAAAGCTCTTTCAAATTAATAATAATAATGGTATAGATTTATAGTGCGCCAAACATCCCTTCATCAGGAGGGCTCTGGGCGCATAACATAGCTTAACTTAATCATGAAGCCCTAACACAGTACACGAACAACGCTAATTATACACATAATCAAAAGAAAGCCTGTCGGAATAAGAATGTCTTCAATCGACGCTTGAATTCCTCTAGTGAAGACGAAGAACGTATCTCTAGTGGTAGTAAATTCCACAACCTTGGACCAGAATGCTGAAAGGCGCGTTCACCAGCCTTCACTCGACAGCGGGGTGTTTTCAATTTGAGGTCGTTCGTTGAGAGATATGTCTATCAACAACATGCATAGATGTCCTACTACCCAAAGTTTGCCCCATTGCTTGGTTTTGGCTATGTGGTCTAGTGGTATGACACTCGCTTTCGGATCGGAAGGTCATGGGTTCGAGCCACGCTCGGCGCACAGTTGAGTCCTTAGAAAAGACTTTTCACTCATATTCTCTCACAGTACTCATGTGTAAAATGAGAACATGGCCATTAACAACGTTGTTTCTGTCTGAAAAAAAAGTATTATCGCCTAACAGACGTCATGTCTGTTTCTACATGTTACGTGTTGCTGTTGGTCAGGGACCCTTTGTAAAGTGATCTGAGCACGTTTAGTGGATATTGCGCTATATAAAAGCTCAAATGAAAAAGAAAATTATGGTGTTTATTATCAATATGCTTTCTATTGTACATTTTAAGCTCTTCATGAAAATATATATTATTTAGTCTATTTTTGTTTTATGTGTTCAGAAATGCCAAAACTACAATGATCTTCCTCATTGTTAACAGTTATGAATTTAGAAATTAAGTATTCGTCCTCTAAGCTCCTGTGAGTTACATCAAGTTATCATCATTCGGAGTGCTCTGTGTCTATTACTTCCTATCAAAAAATCCCCTCTATCTTATGAAAGCAGATTATCTTATGATTCATAATATAGTTTTATATATTTTGAATATATTAAACATTTCAGAATGCACACGCCTACGTTAATGCAGCCTTCAAGATTCCAGTGGAAAACCGTAAAATTCTGGCCCAACCCAGTATTGTCATGGGAGGAATCAGTGCAGAACATGTAAGTATTGATTAGTGTAAAGTCAAAATTGAATTCAAACAGCTTAAAAATATAACAAAATTTCAAACACGGAACGTATTTATTTTTTCATTATTTGTTGTTGTTGTTGTTGCTCGAAGAAGATGTTTGAGCCTGAATAACTCTATTATTTTTTATTCCTACGTTATACAATCCACCTAGTAGCTTAGTATCACTTTGAATTGAGCAGCATACGAATGTTCAACCGTTTACCCGTAAAGATTTCATTTCTCTATAATAAGTAATAAACAATAATGAATATAACGCTTTAAAAAACATCAAGGTTTCGGGCTCAAAACCTTTCTTCGGCTAATGATAACAAAATAAAAACAACTATAAAAACATAATTACATCACTTTAAAATCCAGACTGAGAGTATAAAAGTATTAAGCACATGGAACGTTTTGGGCTCAAAACCCTTTTTCAGCCAGTAACAAAAACAATAAAAATATGAATGCATCTCCTAAACTCAAGTCATACGGCATGTGAGTATTAGGCATGTCTTGTTGGCACAGTCACGTGATCTTGTAAACAAATCGACGTTTCCAGATTGTGATACGAGCCGACAAAAGTTGCTGCCATCTGGATGGATTTTAAGTGATGTATTCATCTTCTTGGGGGTCCCGATAACTCAGTCGATAGAGTATTCGCTGTTCAGACAGAGGAAACAAGAATGATCCCAGGTGCAGGCGTGATTTTTTTTCTGACCCCCCATTTATCTTATTATAGTTTTTGTTTTTGGCTGTAAAAGGATTTTGAACCAAAACGTTCCGTGCTTGGCATCTTGTTCATGTTCGAATCTGTTATATTCATTATTGTTAATTTTTTTCCATAGTCCAAAGCTTCTAGCAGCTGAGTGTCTTCTCTTTAAGGCTGTTTGTAGCTTACTGGGGTAGTTAGAACATCTTGAACACGTCTTGTGTTAAGTGTTTAGTAAGATTCTTTGATGATGTGTTGCTAATAATCTGTACTACCCACTTTGGATTGTTCAATTCCAATGTCATTGTATTTTTATCTTATTAACCAAATAACTGCGGTGAACTGGAAAAATACGTCTCTAAAATTTTGGCCTGAACACTTGTCCTTTAATTGACCCTCAACTGAGCAAAAACTCTCAAACCTGGGACTTCATCAAGTCGTCATTGAAATCCCAGGCTTGTGAGTTTTTGCCGAGATAATGGTCATTTAAATCGATCGATATTTTTCTGGCCAAATTTTTAAATACGAGTTTTCCATATCACGACAGCTAACGAGTTAATAGTTGTTAGCTATTTCGAAAACAATGTTAATATTTTTTCATTATTTATTACGTTCAGGTTCATGCACTCAAAACTGAAGCTTTTCTGAAAGGAAAAATATTGAATGATGAAACAATTTCTGGTGAGTAGTGTCATCTAATGAAATTCTTATTGATCACACACACAAACACACACATACACACACACACACATCAGCTATACCCACACTTATACACACACGCACACACACATACATAGATACACACACAGACACACTCACTCTCTAACACACACACACATATACACATTTTGTGCTAAAATTTTCCTTCAGACAACACCAACAGTAAAAGGAAAAGAACAAATACCCTTTTAGCAGTTAGCAGCAGTTCCAAAATCTTCACATTTTCAGTAATAGTAATAATAATACACATTTATACAGCGCTCATTCTCGTGTAAAACACAAGCTCTGGGCGCTTTGCAATATAAATTATCAATTCTGAAAAATAAATAAATATATAAATAATAATAATAATAATAATGATAATAATAATAATAATAATAATAATAATAATAATAATAATAATAATAATAATAATAATAATAATAATAATAATAATAATAATAATAATAAAAATGATAATAATAACAATAATAATAATAATAATAATAATAATAATAATAATAATAATAATAATAATAATGATATAATAATAATAATAATAATAATAATAATAATAATAATAATAATAATAATAATAATGAAATATGATAATAATAATAATAATAATAATAATAATAATAATATAATAATAATAATAATAATAATAATAATATATAATAATAAAAATAATAATAATAATAATCCTTTCTTAAAAAAATATAACCTTGTGGAGAACATTATGCTTATTTGAGTCAATAAAAAAATTTATGCGGCGCACAACTCTACTGAAAGATTTGAAAAATAGAAATGTATTTTTAACAGATAGATAAACTGACAACTTTATTTCCTTTTATAATTTAAAGTCAGTTTGAAAGTTCGTTGAGTCTCACAGATATCATAAAATACGTACCGACGACACTAACACTCTCAAAAACAACCATTACGTCACTGTAAAAAGTTGTCAGTTTGGCGTTTTTACGACAGGAAGAACAACCAAAAGTTGACAGATGGATTTTGACCATTGTTTTGATTTTCAGCCGCCATTTTGATTTGTGAAGTATTGAAAGGTAGTGCAAAGCAGTCGAGGGTCTTTTTTTCTATTAGGGTTAGTTCGAGATCGAAGGATTTTTTTTCTATTAGGGTTAGTAATACGTCTTAGTAACGGTGCTAGCGTGTTTGTTTTTCCATAAGTTAAGTAAAGGGGATACATTCCGAAAGCTCCTACATCCCCAGTATTCTTTCAATTTGTATTTTCACCGTTGATCTTTTGTCAGGCGTTTATTTATTCAATTTGTCTTCATATAGAAGCATTTTAAAAACTGCAATTTAATTACATTTAATTTATCTACAAAACAGAATGAATGAAACGCCACAGATGAATGAGATAATGTGGTAGTGGCGTAGTTGAGATGAATAAACAAAACATGGGTTGGCAGGAAATTAGTATGCTCCTTTGTAAGGAATCACTAATTAAAATAGAATACTAGAAATTTATAAAAGGTGCGCAATTAATGAAGTGAAAAATGGGCAGGCGGGGAGGAACTGTGTAATGCAGTTTAGAAAGTGAAATATGACAACGTGTAGAGTGTTGTTGGAAAATAAATACAATGGAATTGAAAATATATACAGTTGATTTTCTTACCATAACCTATTTTCACACACGGATAACTGTATGTTGCTGTGTCACGGGTCAGAGGCTATAGTGGCTTACACTTCATGTTGGGCCACACAGAAAAATCAACAGAGGATGTACCAAGTTACACAGACAACGTTGTTTACCAATTGTGCCCTCATTAAATGATGGTGGGTACAATATCGAATGAAAATAGTTCTTTCCCCGCGAAATTGGGGGATTTTTACTAGTAATAATAATAATAATAATAATAATAATAATAATATATAATAATATAATAATAATAATAATAATAATAAGAATAATAATAATAATAATAATAATAATAATAATAATAATAATAATAATAATAATAATAATAATAATAATAATAATAATAATAATAACAGTAACAGAATAATGCATATGAAATAAATGAATATTTGGGCTTTTTAATTTGTTTCGTTAAAAAAGAAACTTAAATGACAAAAAACCCAAAATCTTGAGCTTTTATATAGCGCAATATCAACTACACGTGCTCAAAGCGCTTTACAAGGGTCCCTGACCAACAACAACACGTAACATGTAGGACGAGACATGACGCCTGATTATGGTGAGAGAATATGAGTAAAAGGCCTTTTCCAAGGACTCAATTATGCACCGAGCGACATCGAACCCAGGACCTTCCGATCCGAAAGCACAAGACCACACATAGTTTCCTGCCAAAATTAAAAGCTGGTTCTGCTGTTAAGAACAGAAATCAGACCTGCTTATGTGGTCTAGTGGTATGACACTCGCTTTCGGATCGGACGGTCCTGGGCTCTAGCCTCGCTCGGCGCATAGTTGAGACTTTGGAAAAGACTTTGCTCTCTTACCGTACTAAGGTGTGAAAATAGTACCAGGCCGTTAACAGCGTTTTCTCTGTCGGAAATAAATTGTATTATCGTCTTACAGGTGCCATGTATCGTTCTTTATGTTACGTGTTGCTGTTGGTCAGATACCTTTTGTAAAGCGCTTTGAGTACACTTAGTGGATATTGTGCTATATAAAAGCTCAATTATAAAGAAAGCAGACCTGCCTACTTGAAAAACTAAAAATCTTCATTTTTAGGTGCTAACAATTGTAGTCACAATAGTTAACTTTAGAAATCAACAATTTCCCCTCACAAAGATTAAAAAATCCCTAAACTTCTGTACTCTGGCATCAACCTTCGTTCATTTTCAATAATTTTCAATGACTTAGAGATGGTCATGAGGTTCTGAATTGGAGCAAAAATTTGATCATTCTACGAATTTTACGTAATAGTAAGAAGGTCTGAAAGAAACGTTTATTGCCTTTAACATGACTGGAGAAGTTAGAGCTAGTTTTATTGTAAGTCAATTAATATATTCGAAAATTAGATGAGATAAATGTTCATAACTGTTTTGAGGATGACATTGCAGCAATCTGTCAAATATATAAAAGTTTTATTTTGAACTTCAACATTTGTCTGTCTTCCAAATTGTTCCAGAGGATGACATTGCAGCAATCTGTCAAATTATAAAAGCGTTTGCCATTTTATCGAACTTCAACATTTGTCTGTCTTCCAAATTGTTCCAGAGGCGCTACGTATCCTGGCATCTGAGTTACATCCCAAGGCCGAACCCTTGGTGGCCACACCCAAATACAGACTGGAATTGGCCACCAACCTTCTCTACAAGGTATGGCTTCATCTTGAAAGGATATTTTATTCAAATGATACCTGTTTAACCACACTCTGGAAAGACACGTTTTAAGTATTTGGCAGGATAACTCGTCCTTTAAATATACGAGGGCTCTTTCATAATTAACCGAAAAATGCCTGTAAAATCCGCGTTTTTTATGCTATCAACAAAATTCTTGCACGTGTTCATACCTTGACTCGTCCTTCATTTCTCTACGTAACAGCCAAGTCTGTCGACACACTTCTGCCAACGCCGCACCATGGAATAGATACCCTCTCGGAAGAAATTTCCGTCAAGGTTTTGTAGCCATTTCCGCACATGGTCAACAAGCTCTTCATCGACATCAAAGCGCTTTCCTGCCAGCTCACGTTTCAGTGGCCCAAAGAGGTAATAATCAGATGGTGCGAGGTCTGGGCTGTGTGGTGGCAAAATCTCCCATCCATATTTCTCTAGCCAACCTTGCGTCACTCGTGCTGTGTGGGGTGTAGCGTTGTCGTGTTGCAAAATAACCCCGTTGGTCAACTGCCTTGGGCGCTTTCTGCGAATGGCCTCCCTAAGCTTGTCAAGAGTTTGGCTGTACCTTGCAGCATTGATTATTTCTCCAGGTTGTAAGGTTTCGAACAGAATAACACCACGACTGTCCCAGAAAACAGTTCCCATTATTTTCTTTGCTGACCGCATGACTTTGAATTTCTTCGCGACAGGTGAGGATGGATGTTTCCATGTCATCGAATCTTGCTTTGTTTCTGGGGTGCAATGGTGCAACCAAGTCTCATCACCGGTGACTATGCTGTCAAGAAAAGTCACATCGTACCCTAGAAAATCTCCGCCCGTGAACCCTGCGTGAACTCTTGCTTCTTCTCAAAAAGTTCCCTGCAGATGTCCAATCTTTGTTCTTTATGATTTTCTGTCAAATGCTTAGGAACCCATCTTGCGCTGACTTTTCTGTAGCCAAGTTCATCAAATACAATTCTATGGGCAGAAGTTTCCGAAATTTCAAGACTGCTTGCGATTTCATGAAGTTTCAACCTCCTGTCTTGACGAATAAGCTCATCAACTCGCTTCTTCTGACGTCGCAGTTATCGAACGCCCTCTCCCTTCCCTGTCTGTCAAGTCGGAATGGCCGGCTTCAAACAAATTACACCAGTGATAGACTTGTGTACGGCTTATAACATGCTCACCATATACACTCTGAAGTTCTTTATGAATTTCGGTAGGATTCAGACTTTTGGCGTTCAAAAAACGTATGACAGCTCTGATTTCCTCCTTTGACCAAGTTTCATTAAAATCGTCTAGAAATTCATTGTGCAAAATGATGCACTTCATAATTCCTGGGAATATCCGTAAGGAAATAAGGGATATCATGTCTTTTACAGAATTAAAAAATCTCCACTGAGCAATGGGCATAATTTAAATCGTGGCTAAATCTATCAAACCGACTGTGCGAGCTATTCTTCTTCTTCTTCTTCCTCTTCTTTTTCTTCTTCTTCTTCTTCTTCTTCTTCTTCTTCTTCTTCTTCTTCTTCTTCTTCTTCTTCTTCTTCTTCTTCTCCTCCTCCTCCTCCTTGTCGTCCCTCTCCTCCTCCTCCTCCTCCTCCTCCTCTTCTTCTTCTTCTTCTTCTTCTTCTTCTTCTTCTTCTTCTTCTTTTTCTTCTTCTTCAAAAACTATAACTTACTTGGTTTTGGCTTCACACGCCCAGAAGGTACTGGGTTCAACTCCCTTACCTTATAAAAGTATAAAGGCACGGGTTCCAAACATCCGGGTTTTTTTTTCACATCTCAATTCACACCTCAGCAGCTTTTTCTTCTCATTAAGCCAGACATGCATATCTTTGAATTGATGGAACAAATAGCCCATAAACTGGCAAAGGGAAAGATAAGGAAAGTTAAGGAAAAAAATTGCTCATTGACATGGTTAGTTTTAGTCCAGATGTGCTGATTCTGCTCATTTTGACTCTCTGTAAAGGGGAATAAGGGAATAACGAAGGCTAAGAACATTTGGAAGCAATGTAGAAATATTAAAATGTTGATTCATTAAATGCCCAAATTATATTTTATACAATCTATAATTATCTCGTTTTTTTCTCCAAAGACACTCCTGGAAGTGTACAAACCCACACAACAGAGAATACAAAGTGGTGGAGACAGTATGGAACGTCCACTTTCTTTTGGCCTTCAGTCATATCAGGAGAAGACAGAAGAGTTCCCGATGAAGCAGCCCCTGCCTAAGAAAACAGCTCCTTTGCAGGTGAGTATTTTAATTAAACATTGAGCATTTATATAGCGCAATACTCACTTAACGGGCTCAAAGCGCTTTACAATTGCTTATGTTCGTTTCAAGCTATTGAAACCAGGATGAATTCAGGCTCGATGGGCCTAATGGTTCTGAAGGACAGAAGGAATACCGAAAGTAAATATAAAATAGTGGAAGTAATTTTTTTTGTCCCTGCGATAATGAACCTCTAAAAAAATAGTTTGTAAATATTTTTTTAAAAGCAGAGGGCAAGGAACTTAAAGCACATTATCTGACTCGACCCAGGTGTGAATGAGTCCCTAGAAGTGACAGCTGTTGTAGGAGTATACGTACAAAAGAGATGCCTTACAGGCAAATGAAATTATGATTCCACGTGGCCGGATGGGAGAATAAATGAAAGATTATGAAGGGCATTTAGATTGGGTCGTCTGTGGAAATGTGCTACATAAATGTTGATATTATATTTATTTACTACCAGTTTAAGAAGGCGGTTCACAAATGCAATAAATTGATTGGTGGTTATTTTTTCCACCAGGCATCAGGACAGGCCGAATACATCAATGACATTCCCACCTTCCAACAAGAACTTGCTGCTGCCATGGTGGTCGCCTCCATCGGATGTGGATCCATAAAAAATATTGACACTTCAGTAGCTCTTGTAGGTCATGAGTAGTTTGAGTATGTAAACCGTAGAGTAAGTAGGTCATCAGTAGCTTTAGTACGAGTACATTATCAGCGGTCATCAGTAGCGTTGTTACGTTAACAGTCGATCTAGTAGGTTATTCGTAGCTTTTGTAGGTTAACAGTAGCTCTAATAAGCCATCAGTGACTTTAATAGTAAAATTAGCCCTAGTAGGTAATCCGTAGCATTACTACCTTAACAGTAGCTCTTGTAGGTCAGTAGTAGCTTTAGTATGATAACAGTAGTTCTACTAGGTCATCAGTAGCTTTAATAGTAAAATTAGTTCTAGTAGGTCATCCATAGCTTTACTACCTAAACAGTAGCTATTGTATGTTAACAATAGCCCTAGTATGTCATCAGTAGCTTTAGTATGTTAACAGTAGCTGCTGTAGGTCTTCAGTAGCTGTGATAGTAACATTCATAAGATTTATTAAGTCATAAATATCTTTAGTAGAATTTCAGTAGGCAGTTGTAGGATGTAGTATGTAGCTCTAGTAGGTCGTGGCGACTTTAGAAGTCATCAGTAGCCCTAGGAGATCATCAATACCTTCAGTAAATCGCCAGTAGCTATTATTATCATCATCCTCATCATCATCATCATCATCATCATCATCATCATCATCATCATCATCATCATCATCATCATCATTATTATTATTATTATTATTATTATTATTATTATTATTAGTATCGTTGTTGTCGTTTTACGTTGTCGTCGTCGTCATCCTCGTCATCGTTATCATTATCATTATCATTAACATTATCATTTCTATTGTAATATCCGTGTCCATTTAACAGAACATTCCAGGAGTTATGAGATTCATTGGAGCATCTGATATCCCCAAGGAAGGTGTCAACAATCACTTCCCACCTCATCCTCTTTTAGCTGGGATGAAGGAAGAGGTAGGAATATTAAACCTCTGAATCGAAATCATGTCCACCTGCTTTCTCCCAGTCTAGAAATTTGTCTGTCAGCCTGTCTGTCTTTCTCTCTATCTGTCTGTCTGTTAGTCTGTTTGTCTTTCTGTCTGTCTCTCTGTCGCTATGTCCGACTATTTGTCCGTCAGTTTGTCTGTTTGACTGTCTGCCAAGGCAGACTAAGGAGCTTCAATCATACCCTGCTTCTGTCATTCAGCCCATGGGAGTGGAAAGGGCAATGTCTATCCCTTATTTCTATCATTTACCCCCTGGCATTGTTTATCCCCTGGGAGTGGATAGGGCATTGTTTATCCCCTATTTCTATCATTTAGCCCCTTGGAGTGGATAAGGCATTGTTTATTTCCTGGGGGTGTATAGGGCATTGTTTATCTCCTATTTATATCATTTAGCCCCTGGGAGTGGATATGACTATCTCTATCCCCTATTTCAATAATGTGCAATAGAAAGTAGCTGACATGCAATGAATGTTTATAGTTGTCTTATATTCTTGGTTGGGTTCCCGAAAGCTCAGTTGTTAGAACACTCACTTCACACGGCAAGGGACCGATATCAATCCCGGGTGAATTCGTATTTTTTATACCCCACCCCCTCTGCCCAGCCAGCAGTGATTGTTTAGCTGGGTCTGTTAGATCTGGCAGAAAGTACTTTGCAATAGACTAGCGGTCTAACTAACTAGCTAGCAATTACTATTGTCCATTTATTACTACAGAAACCTGGATAAACTCTGGCTCAATTCTCCTCTCTATTGGCAGCCAATGCAATTCCTTAAGAACTGGGGTGAAGAGAAGAGAATTGCAGTCATCATACCGACTAGTGATAAGGGAGTTAATAATTTTTTTTGTTCTGGTTCTGAAAAGTTAATAATTAATTCTGCTTATGTATGAAAGTGAAGGGTTTGGCAAGTTTTGGTGATATAATGGCTGAAAATGAGGAATCGTCTAAAGCCTAAATTTCAATCGACTTTTTGAATTTCGCAACACTAAATGTGTGGCAAGCACTGTAGAGCCCTTTAAAACAAACATGACTGATATACCAGAAAATTATTAAGATTTGTCTAATTCAAATTTGATATTCCATGATGAACCTGCCAAAATGGGAAAAATGGGTGAAAATTTCAGTTTTTGGCCTCCTGAGGGGACAGACAGATCATGCAAAAATAAAAATGATGAGAGAAAAAAATTAATTTTAAATAATCATATTAACTGGGAAAGATATGACAAGGTTAAATTGGCAAATAGTGGAAAATCTCCCTGGTTGAATAAAAGTTAATTAATATTAATATTTTCTTTTTCATCCGACAGATTTTTGCTTCAAAAGAAATTCTTTTCGGCGGGCAGTTGATCGGAATAGTTCTTGCAGGTAAAAACATTTATAGAATTTTGTTTTGCAATGAAATCTCGTTATAGCACACTACACTATAGAGGGAATTGGTATGATGCCTGCTTCACTCTCTTGATCAGTGAGTGAGTAATGATAAGAAAGATATAAGTGTCTCATTTTTCTGGCTTATAGTTGTCTATGGCATTTGTGGTTTTTATTTAGATCAATTTGAGAATTTTATCGAGGAATGTCCACTCAATGTGCTCATAACACTTTACCAGGGGTCCCTAGCCAAACGCAACACTTAACAAGTTTGGCAAGACATGAAACCTGTAAGGTGTATTACATTTCTTTCAGAAAGAGACAAAACTGATCACAGTCAGATACTTATTTTACACCTGAGTATGGTGAGAGAATGGAGTAAAGAGCCTTTTCCATGGGCTTAATAATAATAATAATATTAATAATAATAATAATAATAATAATAATAATAATAATAATAATAATAATAATAATAATAATAATAATGATAATAATAATAATAATAATAATAATAATAATAATAATAATAATAATAATAATAATAATAATAATAATAATAATAATAATAATAATAATAATAATAATACTTTATGACTTACTTGACTTAGATGCCTTTCGTGTCTCGACCGAAAGATCGGGTCGCCTTGACTGTTTCCAGTATTTCCTGTGTGAGGTGTCTCCAATATTGCCGGTCCTCTGCTAGGGTTCTCAGATTTTCAAGGTCCCCTGCCGTTATGAGACTAATGCTTTGTCCAAGTGTTGTGAGGTTTTTGTTTAGGATCACAGGGAGTGTTGTGATCGGTCTTCCTCTGAAAAGGTTCCCGTGTTTTTGGAAGTATCCCGACATGGCTTGGTTAGCTGGTATGTTTTTGTCCCTGCGTAGTATGTGACCGAAAAGTTGCCATCGTTGTTGTAAAATGTCAAGGGAGATTGGTCTTTCTTTTGTGATCTTATAGAGTGATTCATTTGAGATCTTTTTTGGGTATTTGATGTCCAGTACCCTTCTTAGCTGTGTGCGATGGAAGGCATCCAGATGTTCTTCTTCGGATTTTGTCAACGCCCAAGTGCCGCAGTTATACAGAAGTACCGGTTTTACAAGAGCACGGTACAGTTTCAGTTTGGTTTTTCTCTTTATTTTGTCACCTCTAATCCATACATTGGTGAGTTTACTGAGTGCGGCGTTTGATAGCTGTTTTCTTCTTTGTACATCCTCGGTGTCTCCAATTAGTGAGCCAACTTTCTTTATTCTTTTCCATTCCTCTTTGTTCCTCGATATTGTTGTAAATTCGGTTTTATTGGCATTGACTTGGAGGTTATATTTCATGAGGGTATTTTGTATGTTGTCTATATTTGCTGGTGTTGATCCAATAAAGTCGACATCATCTGCATAGGCGATTTCTCTAGGGATTGCATTCTCAATATGAGTCGTTGGTTTTGGAATGACTTTTCGAACTTCTTTCAGAGCGTGTTCTAAGTATATTGTGAACAGAATCGGGCTCAGACTATCTCCTTGGGGGGTCCCGATGTTACTTTCGAACTCTGTTTTGTGGCCTCGTATATCCTTGGTTGTATCTTTGTGTTGCTGAGGAGAAATCGGATTATTCGGAGCTCGTCTTCGTCTACTATGTCTGTTAATATCTCCAAAAGTTTTCCTCTGTCGATCGTATCAAAGGCTGCAGACATATCGATTCCGGTTATTGTTATGGATATGTTTTCTTTGAGTGCCTTTGCTGCCAACCATTTATGTGTCCATACAACGTCCGATGTGCTTCGGTCTTGGCGAAACCCGCTTTGGCTATGTGATAGATATTTTTCTATTTTCGGCCTAATTCTGTTGAGGACAATAGTTGACAGTGTTTTTCTTATGGTATTCAGTAATGTTATTGGGCGCAGGTTGTTTACGGGTCCTTTCGTTTTTCCTGGTTTTTGTATTGTAATTAGGACACCGCTGTTTATGTCCCAGTCTTTGTGTGTTGAGAATGTTTTGTTCATTATGTTTGCAATGCTCAGATCCAGGGAGAGGGTACCGCATTTCAGCAATTCAGCGGGAATTTCATCTTCGCCTAGGGATCTGTTATTGTTTAGGCACTTTATGCTATTTCTAACTTCAATTGTTGTGATGCGGTTGTTTAGGTCTCTAGGGTTTCCTGAGAAGGGCGATATTTGTGAGACTTGTTTGTGAAATTTCTGCTGAAAGTGGTCAGTTACAATGTCAAGGATATCGTTGGGATTTGTTGTCTGTTTGCCAAATTTATCCTGTAGTTTTGGGTTCTCGAATGGTTTTCGGTTAACAGCAGTTTTAACCCCCCGCCACGTGTCCCGTATATCCCCAGAAGAAAAGCATTTTTCAATTTTATTTTTGTACGTGTCTCTACAACTAGATATTACTCTCTTTATCTCTTTTTGTTTTGTTTTCAGATCTTTTTTGTTTCCACTAGTAAAGAGAGTTTTCTTTTGGTTCAATAAAAGTTTTAGATCTTTTGTTATCCACGACTTGTTGTTAGGAAAATATTTTATTTCTTTTTTACAACACACTAGCTGTTCACAAAATTTTAAATACTCACTCACACAGTCATTCAGCTCATCCACACTATCACATGATTCGATAAAAACATTCCAGTCAGTGCATTCAAAACAACCACGCAAATCTTCACACACACTTCCGTTCCAGATCTGTACACTTATCTTTACTGGTTTTACACGTTTAAAAACGGGGCGGTAGGTGGGGAGTAGCAAGAGCAGGCAGTGGTCAGATAAACCTAATGGGGCACGGGGTAAATATTTATAACTATTTTTAATATTACACTATGCTCTGCTATGAGCGGGACTCGAACTTTGGACCCTATTCACAAGGCCACACGATTTGTGAATTTGTTCCATATATTTTGAACTTTAATAACTCTTTTCATTATTATTTCAACAGTCTTCAGCAAAGCTTTTTGTACTTATCATAACATTGACTGTGTTATACAAAACGAAGGATCACAATCCATGACAACGATATTCCCTTTATATACGACCACCCTTTTCACAGCCAATTGAGCTAAACATAGACTGCTTTAAAATAACTTTTGTAATCTCTATAAAAAGCCAAAGGTTTGCTGAAGACTTTTGCGTTAATAACAAAAAGAGTTATTAAAGGTCAAAATATATGGAACAAATTTCAAGACACCCAAGACTGATACAAATAGTTATGGGAACAGTATTAGTAGTACATTTATACGGCGCCTTTTGCCAAAGTCTCAAAGTACTTTAATGATCAGCTCCTAAATTGGGTGTCCCAATGGCTCAGCCGGTAAAGCATTCTCTATACAATCAAAGGGACTGAGGTCGTTCCTGAATGCAGTTAAGATTTTTCTGCCCCCCCCCCCCCTGGTCCACCCAGCAACTATTGGGTATTTGGATATGTGAGATCTGGTGGAAAGTGTGATACATTAGAGTCCTATCCAAGTTGCATACCATAGAAGCCTGGATAAACTCAGGTTGTAAGGGACAAATGCCTCTGAAGGACTACTTTTTATGACATTAAAAAT
The DNA here is from genome assembly GCF_034508935.2 of Berghia stephanieae. Classification (NCBI taxonomy): domain Eukaryota; kingdom Metazoa; phylum Mollusca; class Gastropoda; order Nudibranchia; family Aeolidiidae; genus Berghia; species Berghia stephanieae. The sequence goes on from NC_088364.1 coordinate 63,758,758, forward strand.
TAGGTTCTTTACACATAGGACTGGATGGTAGTGGTGAAGATAATGGTGTGGAATGTGGTGATGACGAGATAGTTGAAAGTATTTGAAGATGCTGACGATGATACTGTATTGATGATAGTAGTGATGATAGTATTAGTGGCTGTAGATGAAAGGCAGCATGGTTCAGCGATATGATCTTTGCTTCATACTCGAAAGATACTGAGTTTAACCGCGACCTTCGTAAACTAAAGGCCTGATGCAGACTAAAAACATTACGCCACAAAAGCAGACAACGTTTACCAAATAAACATATAAAGTGAGTTGTTGTTAGAAGTGCTCAAGGAAACAAATGATTCTATTGGGTGAGCTATTTAATACAACTCACAAATATTTTTTTCTGTGATCTTCGTCTTGTTTTATGAGACATTTTTGGGCTATTATCAGGCTTTGAGTTTACGAGTGCTACGGTTCAACTCCAGTGTGGCCTTGGGCAAGTACCTCGGCTAGGCTCATTTTGCGGTGTCAGACTGTGGTTAACGCTTGGATTATTCCAGTATTCCCTTAAAATACACCATAAAGACAATTTTATCATTGGGGATAAATAAAGGTAATTTTTATTTATTTACAACAATTTAATTAGAAAATCCTTGATTATAGAAAATGATTGTAAAAAGTGTGAAAATAGAGTCCTATTAGGTGAGTGCGTTTATCACAGATTTTGTACTGTAGTTGTGTTCGACACAACAATTCATTAACACAATAAACGATACCACCAGTCCCATGTGGAAAGGTCTTTGCAAATATTCTGTGTCCACCAATCAAGATAGTGACTGTGGTAAATAATGCAATCACTCAATAATGAATTGCTGACATAAGAATATCATTTATTTCTCATCTGTCTTCAAAGATTGCACATTTTTGTGTTTTTTTGTTTTCATCCTTTTTCATTATCCTCTCTAGAGACCCAAGCCCTGGCTGAGGAAGGAGCCAGAAAGATCAAGGTCACATACGAGAATGTCCAAACACCCGTCGTAGAATTAGATGATGCCATTGCTAAAAATACAGTCTATGAGTCAAAGACAAAGGAACACATCATAGGAGATCCCGAAGGTCAGTACTAGAATGTTTTTACCATACAATTCTCTTCCTTTTCACTGCTTCTGATCTGACCTAAATGTGTTAAAAGTACCGTAAAACCCTTAAAAACAAAAACAAAGTCAATCTGGTATTATGCCAGTTCAAACCAGATAAAAATCAATCATTATTTTACATTTGGTAGATGAAATAAGTTGATAAAGAGCCAGTCGATATTAATATCTTTTTCTGACCACTCTGCCCACCCATCTGGGTCCGTTGCTTCTGGTGGACAGTACTTTGCATCTGCCTCAGAAAGCGGCTAGAAATTCCTAATAACTGTTTAACGATTTTAAAAATGGGATACATTCCATCTCCCTTGCCCATACGGGAGACCTGATCGCTCAGTTGGTAGAGCGCTCACTTCACAAACAAAGGGATGAGTACAATCACGGTTGCAGTCAACATTTTTTTCTGACCCCACCTGTTCACCCAGCAGTGATTGGGTAGCTAGGTTTGAGACATCCATCAGGAAGTACTTCGTGGTAGACAGGGATTTTATCCAAAGGGTAATGTGGTGTGTGTAATTTATTGATATTGTCTATTGAATGCTAATCAAATCAGCAAAAGCTACCATGGGTCATATGGCTGAAAGGACTACAGATTTACGGTACTTTTACTTTGATGTCACTTTGATAAAAATAAAATTAAGAAATCAACAAGTAACATTTGACTGTTTGCTGTCGTTTAGCTCATTAATTAAATCTGAAAATTATGCGCATGATTATACAGGCAACCCCCCTCCCCCATCTCATAATACAACAAACAACTAAAACAAAAATTATGCAGTAGATCTGTCCTGTCATCCAGTTAAATGAAAATAAATCTCGACTTCACCCAGAATCAATCTCGACCTCTTTGCGTTTGAAGGGAGTACTCTACCAACTGAGCTATTGGGGACCCCAGAGTCAGCTTTAATATGGATTTATTTCTCTGCGTTTTTCACCAACTTTAACATGGCGTATTGATCAATGTAAATATTTAACTCTATCAATTTCTATATTTGCAGACGCTTTGAAGAATTCTGCTTTTGTTGTGGAAGGAGAAGTTAAGGAAGGGACGCAAGCCCACTTTTATATGGAAAATCAGGTAATAGGGAGAGAATAGGAGGAGGGAGGGAGAGGTTGAATGCATCTTTGAAATTCTTCCTTTGTCTTTACCAGAAGTGCTCATACTATAGTCTAGACTGAAGACAGAATATTTTAGATTAACTTTTCCTTACTAGACGTCTATTTCAAAATCACATTCTTCATACTCCATCTTTTAAAAAAATTCTTAGGTCAACTTTGTCCTCTAAAGCGCCATTGAACACGCAAAGTGCAGATTGGCACTCAATAAATTATTGCAAAGCGCATCAAAGGTATTGAAACAATGAAAATATGTTATATATATATATATATATATATATATATATATATATATATATATATATATATATATATATATATATATTCATACTTAGTCCTGATGTTAAATGGTACATGACGTTAGTATCTATACTGAGTTATCGATTGTTGTCATGATATTAATTCAGAAAAGTGAGTGGAGCAGTCACTTATATTTATAACAAGTAATCAATTGAGTAGAGAATTGCTAGAAAATAATTGAGAATAAAAACTTTTGAGGTGATGGAGAGTCGAACCCATGAACCAACTGTTACCACATCTCTGCCTGGCCACGTGAAGGACGATGAGGATATTTTAAAGTAATAAATAGTGTCCAGCACTATCCCTATACTTGCCTTTTGTCTTGATTTTTGCCTTGCTTATGGAACAAGTCTGAGATTGAGGTAGTGGGAGATATTCTATCTATGATATATTTCCTCAGATGGCTTTTAGTGTGAGACTGAGGCTGTGGGAGATTTTTTGTCTATGCTATATTTCCTTAGGTGGCTTTGAGTGTGAGACTGAGGCTGTGAGAGATAGTCTATCGATGATGTATTTCCTCAGATGGCTTTGCGTGTGGAGATTTTTTGTCTATGCTGTATTTCTTCAGGTGGCTTTGAGTGTGAGACTGAGACCATGGGTGTTATTCTATGCAATATACCCTCGGGTGGCTTCAAGTGTGAGACTGAGGACATGGGTGTTATTCTATGCTATATACCCTCGGGTGGCTTTAAGTGTGAGACTGAGGCCATGGGTGTTATTCTATGATGTTTTTCCCCAGGTGGCTTTGAGTGTCCCGTCAGAGGATGGGATAGACATCTACAGTACAACGCAATGGGCTGACTTTGTGCAGAAAGGGGTCGCTCAGGTCATTGGGAAACCGTTAAACTTGTGAGTTGTCACCTCCTTCATCATCATCATTGTATACTGAGGCATTGTATAATATATTCAGACAGATGCAGATGTGCATTTCTAAACATTAAGTTAACTCATCTTTAACTTTGACATTGAGTAACGCAATAAACGGAAGCGCATCAAAGTAATAAGGTGCGCAACATCTAATTTAAGTAAGGGTATGGGATACTGTGTCAAACGTTTCTCAGAATCTATTCCATGAAATTGTCTGAAAATTTCCAGTTATCACTGAGATAATGTATTATGTCACCATAGAGAGATTTTTTTGGATAAGATATGTGAATTTTGAATTATAATCCTAATTCTGATGTTTTAACATAAATTTTGTCATAACATTTTGATTCTCAACTTTGTAATGTTCTAATAAAAATTCTATAAGCTAAAGCCGTAAAATCTCTCTATGGTGACACACTATGGTACAATGTTGACAAGAGGGAAGAATATGGAGGTCATTTCTTCATTAGTTTTTGTGGAACGTTTGCCACAAGATTGTTATATTTTTTGATGTCAGACCCCCAAAATAGGTCTCAAAATGGATATCAACACACATAATTTAAAATTTTCACCATAAATGTTGTTATTTAACCTATATTGACGATACAGAATGATTAAAACCGCCCAAAATAGGTAATTTAAAAAATTGCAAAAAAGACCCAAACCGCCCCTTAACATTGTAAATATCCTTGACTTTCTCTTATCTGAGCCGTGTAGACACAAATGGAGGCAAGACAAGGACGTCGAACTAAAAATTGGCAAAGCCCGCACAGCCTTTCAAGTCTGAAAAAAAATTGGAAATAAAAAAAATATTGGGGACTCGACAAAACTAAGTATTTTAATACTAATGTAAAGTTTGTATTACTGTATGGATCAGAAACATGGAGGACAACCAAAAGCATCACCAACAGATTGCAGACTTTTATAAACAAATATCTAAGGACTATTTTTGGGTATAACATGGACGGATAAAGTCAGAGATGATAATCTTTGCGAACGCTACCACCCGACAACCTATATATATATATATATATATATATATTATATATATATAATATATATATATATATATATATATATATATATATATATATATATATATATACATCAGAATGAGGAAATGGGTATGGATAGGTCATACTTTTAGTAAACCTTCTTGCAACATCACAAGAAGAAGGCTCTGACATTGATCTCCAAGGAGGAAGAAGATCACTGTGGAGGAAGCAAGGAGAGGTGGTTACACGTGGAAGCAGGTGGACAAGACATCTCATAGAAGAGGTCAAAACGCGAAGCATCATTGATGGCCTAAGCTCCCACTGAGGTTAAGGTGTTAAGTCAAGTAAGTCAAGACAGATATGTTTTCTAATTGACAAGTAAATTTCTCATAACTGTCAGAATTTCTCAAATGTGTTTATTGTGTGTTTTATTTGACCAGTGTGAATGTTCACGTCCCAAGGCTTGGTGGATCTTTTGGCGGGAAATTAATGCAGGCCTCCAGTATCTCATCAGCAGCCGCTATCGCCACATATGTCACAGGAAGGTAAAGGATTTTGGACATAAAGTAATCAGATATATTCAAAACAAAAAGAAAAAAAATATTAAAAGGAACGTTTTAGGCTAAAACCCTTCTTTAGCCAATAGCAAGTATAATGTGGAATATATTTTCTACTACATCTTTCTCCTCTACCATCTTACCGACTTATCACTTGACTTAAGGCCCGTAGTAGGCAAAGATGTCACTTGCTTTGTCTTATAATCCCCTGTATCTGTTTTTCAACTTGCTCTCTGTCTTTGTTTTGGAATGAGATGACTTAGTTTTGACCGGGGCCTTGTCGGAGTCCATGATTGGGAGGGAAACAGTCAAATGTATGGTATAGTTTTGGGAAATGATTTTTTTTAAAAATCGTCTCTCTCATATTTATTGCTTTGTTTTGAATATATGATGGTTTGTAAATATTTGAGTGTATTCTGTATTTATTTCTGGACGAGACTAATAGTGTGCTTTTGGATTTTGCATTTGATCCTTATTTTGATTAATCCCCTTTGTCTTACTTTTCTTTCGCGTGCATTCATTTATAAATCTAGAATTCATGGACTATGCTAACCTAAATGTGTTGCAAGCGTTGTAACTGTAACGTTGGAATACCAACCTGGTGATTCAAAATGCCGAAGCTTTTTTTCGATTCCATACAAGAAATAAAAAGCAATGTCACTAAAAGTCTATACTCATCTACAACACATTGTTCAGAATAGAAAAGTATCATAGCATACAAGAAGCCATATTTCAATACATAATTAGAAGTCCATCCAACATGTAGTAAAGGCACTAGGCTTGAATGAAAAATAATGTTACTTTAGAAATTAAAATAGATTTCTTTATTTATTCAATTAATTGATTATTCATTTTTTTTTCAGGCCAGTTAGACTGACTGTTGACCTCTCCACAAATATGAAATATGCAAGTCGTCGATTCCCGATGTATGTCAAATACAAGGCAGGTTGTGATGCTGATGGGAAAATGCAGGTAGGGTTTAAAAATAGTGATGAAATAGAATAGATATGCAGCTTTGTGGCCTTGTTCTCCGACACTCAACATCTTGTTTCATTACACTCACCATCTTGTTCCACGACACTCACTCACCATTTCATGACACCCACAATCTTGTTCCATGACCACAACCACACCACATCTTGTTCCATGACACCCCATCTTGTCCATGCACCACCATCTTGTTCATGACACCACCATCTTGTTCCATGACACCCACCATCTTGTTCCATGCACCATCCATCTTGTTTCCATGGCACCCACATCTTGTTCCATGACACCCAGCACATCTTGTTCCATGACACTCTCATCTTGTTTCCATAGAGCCCACACTTGCCAGACCCACCATCTTGTTCCATGACACTCACCATCTTGTGCCATGACACCCACCATCTTATTCCATGGCACCCATCAACTTGTTCCATGGCACCCACCATCTTGCTCCATGGTACCTACCATCTTGTTCCATGGTACCTACCATCTTGTGCCATGACACCCACCATCTTGTTCCATGGCACTCATCATCTTGTTCCATGGCACCCACAATCTTGTTCCATGACACCCACCATCTTGTTCCATGACACCCTCCATCTTGTTCCATGGCACCCACCATCTTGTTCCATGACACTCACCATCTTGTGCCATGACACCCACCATCTTATTCCATGGCACCCATCAACTTGTTCCATGGCACCCATCAATTTGTTCCATGGCACACCCCCCCCCATCTTGTTCCATGACACCCACCATCTTGTTCTATGGCACCCACCACCTTGTTCCATGACACTCACCCGCATGTTCCACGACACTCACCATCTTGTTCCATTACATTCACCATTAAACCCGTTTGTCACTGGTTTGGGTCCCACTCTTGCAGTCCTTATGTGCGTGGAAAAAACTCTATTCTCTCTTCCTCTCACCATTCTCAGGTTTGAATTGAGTACTGAAAAAGTGTGAATGAAAGGTGCCAGACAAAGAAGAAAAATGATACAAGAAAAAATACCATCCCAAAAAATCAATCAACCTCGATCTCCAGTTGAAGTTGACTGATTTTTTTGGATGTTTTTTTTCTTGAATGTTTCTTCCTTGCTTTGTCTGGCAGCTTTCGTACATACTTGTTCAGTTCTTTATCTTACACCGGTGCATTCTCCTTAATTCCTTAATTTGATATTTTGAATGTAGCACTTAAGATGAAGCAACGTTTCTGTGTCAAAAAGAATGTAACCATCGAATAAATGCGGATATTGCTCTATATAGAAGCTCACCTTACTATTCCTTCCTCACACAATTTTGATAATTTATCTCACATGCCACTGTTATCAGAACATGCTTTTAATTAATGTCCGTTTTGTTAATAAAAATGATTATCAATGATTATCTTAGAAAAAACAAAATTATTCTTAGGGTCCTAATAGCTCAGTGAAGACCACTCGCTTCACATGCAAAGGTACTGTGATCGACCCTCGATGAAATCGATATATTTTTTTCTGACCTCCCTGTCCACCCACACGGATTGGGTAGCTGAGTATGTTAGACCTTGTAAAAAATACACTGCAATAGACTAGCAATATCCTAGTGGTAGCGAGAGATTGCTATTTTCCGTTTAACGCTATGGAAATGGGATTAAACTCCCTACTTAGTGGCTCTGAAGAAAAGAAGACATGAAATTATACAGACTTTATTGAATGCTTTATTTATTTGTATTTCAAATCCTATCTGACTGACATAGTGTCATAATAGCAAGTTAAGGATTACGTTCTCAACCTATAACGAATGACGAACGACGTGAAAAAATACAGAGATTTGTCCTCAGAGTCTTAGGATAGATCTTTGTTTTCAGTCACGTCGTTTGTAGATCGTTGTAGTTAACTTGCTAATTTAACATAATTTCATCGTGCCAGGCAGCAGAAATTACAATTTACGTAGACAGTGGGTGTATGGCGACTCCCATGGCTGGTGAACTCATTGCTATGTGTGACCAAGGTAAGTGGTTAAGCCATGTACATTCGTTTATATTTCAGAATGTCTCTCTCAGCTTTTATGTTTACCTACACCTCCTCATTTTCTCCTCTTCCTCTTTTATCTTCACCTTCTCCTCCTCCTTCTCCTCCTCTTCATTTCCCTTCACCTCATCCTTCTCCTCCTCACCCTTCTCCTCTGCCTCCTCCTCTATCTCCTCTTCTCCTTCTCCGTCTCCTTTCCTCCTTTACTTTTCACCTCCGCCTCCTCTTCCTCCACCTCCTCCTCTTTCTTTTTCTCCTTATTCTTCTCCTCCCCCGTCTCCTTCTTCACCTCCACATCCACGGCCTCCTATTCTCATCCTCCACCTTCTTTACCTTCACCTCCTCCTCCTCTGCCTCCACCTCCATTTCCTTCTTCTCCTCCTCTACCAATACCTCCGCCTCCTTCATCTTCTCCTCCTCCTTCTCCTCCTCCTACCTCTTTGCCTTCACCTCCTCGTCCTTTCTATCTCATTCTCTTCCTTTACCTTTTCCACCACCTCCTCCTCTGCCTCCACCTCCTCCTCCTTCTTCTCCTTGTTTCTCTCCTCCTTCTCCTCCTCCTTCACCACATTTATGTAGAATACACCAGGGAAATGATGACGGTATTTAAACTGCTCATCAAACATGCAATGTTAGACATAATAGACTATAACAACATGGCATCATACATACTTAGCTTTTGATAATTACCATACCAACAGTACAGCATACAGACTTACCTATCTAGAATTACCATAACTACAGGGCAGAATACATACTTACCTTTCTAGAATAACCATAACGATTGGACAACATACATACATACCTTTCTAGAATAACCATACAATAGGTAAAAATACATACTAACCTTTCTAGAATGTCCATAACAACAGGCATCATACATACTTACCTTTCTAGAATAACCATAACGATTGGACAACATACATACATACCTTTCTAGAATGTCCATAACAATAGGACAGCATACATACTTACCTTTCTATAATTACCATAACAAAGGACAGCATACAGACTTACATTTTTAGAAGTACCATAACAATAGGAAGCATACATAATGGAATGCTTGTTACTAAGTCAATACAGATGTACTCAGTTAAATTTTGGTTCCACCCCCCAAAAAGAAAAGAGAACCGTTAATAACTCACGCTAAGAGGCAAACTTGTTTTGAGATTTTATATTAATAAATTAACGAATCAATTATATACAAAACAAAAAAAAAGAAAAGAACTAGGTTTCTTTCATCACTGCCCCTGGTGATAATATAATATCTGGGTCTTGGCGCTCTGTGTCTTAAATTTGTCTTTGATCAGTAGTGGTGGTCTATGAGTGAATCTCCCTGGGTCGCACTCGCTCGGTGATTGACAGGTCAGCACAAACAAGTGATCACACCAGGTAACAATTGGCAGTCCTTTGGCTGGGTATAAAGGTACTACCGTACTCTGTGTCAGGGGTCAGCAGGGATCAACCAGGAGCCTATAAAGATGTATACGGGCCCAGTCTGATGACTCTTAAGAGTTGCTGATTTCGTTTTTTTATGGTTATTTTTGTGTATTTCTTCTTTCTCCTCATAAGCTACATCTTAGCCATTCAAGGCTTAGGGGCGGAATTTATTAGGTTAGAACTTAGTCTTGTGATTCAGTTAGCGTTTGTCTCCAAGACCAACTTCTACCAGAAGGGAGAATGAGAGATAGAATTATAGAAAAAAAAACCCCAATAAATCCGGGGCGGAGAGAAAAAGGAGAAAGGTAAGACCATCAGTTTTAAGTTCACGGAAAGTGAATAATATTCACAAGACGATAGGACAAACAGTGAATAGTGTTCATTAGCAGATACTATAAGGAGTGCAAATTCATGGCATATACTTACCTTTCTAGAATGTCCATAACAATAAGACAACCTATATACTTACCTTTCCAGAATGTCCATAACAATAAGACAACCTACATACTTACCTTTCCAGAATGTCCATAACAATAGGACAGCATACATACTTACCTTTCTAGAATGTCAAAAAATCAATCATTAACCAGTTAACTGCTGTTTTAAAACATTTGGTCAGAACACTCGTCCTTCAAATATCGATCGATGCAAATGGCCTTTGTCTTTATAATATGGGACTTTGCGAAGTCCCAGGTTTGAGAGTTTTTTTTGTAAAGATGAAGGGTTCTTTAAATCGATCGATATTTGAAGTGCGAGTTTTCTGGCCAAATTTTTCAATACAGGTTTTTCCAGAGTAGGATAATCAACTGGTTAAAAGATCTTATAAATATATTTCATTCAATATCTTCTCACAGGATTCTAATAGAGTGTTTACTTTTCTTTCAGGTTACCACATTCCAAACTGGAAAATCAGATTGCTGCTTTATAAAACAAACAAACCAATGGCTGCGGCCTGCAGAGGACCTGGTAAGAAATTTGAGAAGATGATGGCGTCCGTATTAGAAACAAATCATTAAAAAAAATTATCGCCACTCCATCTCTCTCAGCATTTTCCCATGTTTTGTTGTTGTCATTTAGACCCATACGGCTGAATTGTATACCAGTTCTGTAGTGTTACACCAAACAGTTGAGTAGGGTCTCTGACCACCTCCCATGGTCGGCAGGAGGGCACTCATCAGGTTTTTAACGAAATCGGGCCGATCGAGACGCCGAATGCCGAACGGATCTAGCCTTCTCACGTGACCATGAACACGATCTGGAGTGAAGGTTCTCAAGCGAAATGCAGCATCGGATCTAAGGTCACGTGATATAGAGCTGTTTAAGCTGACAAGAAACGGAGAAGGACGATCAGCATGGGATGTATACATTAACATTAATAATATAGGCAATAGATGACCAGCGATGAGTATTGTTTGTGTATTGTTTGTATATGTTTGTTTGTTTGTGTGTGTGTGTGTGTGTGTGTGTGTGCGCGTGTGTGTGAAAGGGATGACACAAAAACACCTTTCTCTGTAGCTTCCAAATGATTACGTATACGATAAATTGAAAACCACATTGTTTGAATCAGCTTGCAAAAAGGAGAACATTTATCTTTGTTTCACAAAAATAGGGTTAGAAATATATTTTTTTTCTAGTAGATTGATTTTGAAAAAGATATTGCTCAATTTAATGATAGTATCTTTATTTTCCGGTCGATTTTCTATTCAGGAGTGACGAGATTAGACGAGAGGACGCGAGAAAAAATTGATCACGTGTCCGTTCAGTCGCTCGTTCGGTGTCCGTTCGGTGTGCAACTATAACTTGGTATTGTGTCTTCTCTCTCCCTTCATCTGTTTTCTGAGGTGATCTCTGTCTTTGTCTTGGAATGGGATTACTTGAATTTGTGCGGGCCCTTTTCGGAGTCCATGGCTGAGAGGGAAAGTCAAAGGTATAGTGTTAGTTTTGGGAGGGGATATTTTTTTTCTTGTAAATTTTATCTGTTAAGCATTGTTTGTTTGTTTGTTTTTGTTTGTTTGTAATGGTTTGTTAGCATTTGAGTGTGTTCTTATTAGTGAGATCCTGTGTTTGTGTCTGGAGAAAACTGTAATGTGATCTCAAACTAAGTACATTGATGGTGTGCTCTTGGAATCTACAATTCGCCTTTGTTTTACTGTTTCTCGTGTGCTTTCAAATGTAAATCTATAATCTTTTAACTATCCCATTTTCTTCCTTTTTACGCAATTTGTCGCAAGCGCCGTAAAACCATGAAAAACAACAAAGAAAACAATCAGAAAGTTATAATTGCATGCTATCTACCAACACGGACCATAAACTCTACAAAGTACTTTCAGCTAGATCAAACTGAAAGCTACCCAATTACTGCTGAATAGACAGAGGGGTTAAAAAAAGTTTCAATTCTCCCCTAATATGAACGTGGTCAAAATACAAAAGCAGCCAAGTTTGTGCTTGGTTGGTAACCAGACAGATGATAAAACTCTTGTGTCTTTGGGTGAGGCACTTTGCATACACTACTTCTCACGACTCAAGAAATCAATTAAATTAAATTCAAACTTTCTTTATTGTCGGAAATGTGCTGCATAATACTCTGAAGACATGGGAGTAATAGCAAATAAAAAAAATTAGAATAACTTTGTATTAGATCTTTATGATCTTTCTCCAACATTTAAAGCGTTATTGAAGTTATGCGTTTAGTTAAAAAAAAACTCATAACATTCATAACATTTACTCATGCACTTTCACATTCTCCCCATTTTCTTTGACTCATTGTAAAAATTAAAATCACTTTTCTCAGCTTAAAATGATGAAATTCAAATTTAGAGACCCAACTGAAAAGAAAAAAAAATGACTTAGGGTTACGACAAACTGGAGCGAAAAGATTTACATTCTGTACCATTTCACAAAGATTTAAAGTTTGAATATAGACAGTGCCGGTTTTTTAAGACCTATTAAGCCAAAAAGGTGCCTGTAATGCACACAATCAAAACTGTTATCCCATCGTTTGTCAGGGATTCCGATAGTTCAGTTGGTAGAGCACTCGCTTCACATACAAAGGGAACAAGCTTGATCCTGAGTCGAGTCGATTTTTCAACCCTCTTGTCCACCCAGAAGTGGTTCGGAAGTTGAATCCGTTAGATTTGGTGGAAAGTACTTTGTGTTAAACTAGCATCCCATCAAAACGATAGTAAATAATTATTGTTATTACCCATTTAATGGCAGATACGTGAATATGCGCAATACAAATGTTCATAATGATTCAACTTATTATTTTTAAATCATTATCTATACTATATCAACCACCACCATCTCAGGTTCGGTGCCCGGCTCGTTGATTATCGAGTCCATAATGGAACACGTGGCCAAGAAAGCAGGAAAACACCCCATCTTGTTGAAGGAAATCAACCTGTACAGGGCTGGACAGGTAAGGGGAAATGCCTTAACTCTCGCTCTCCTTACCAGCCATTTTTAGAATTTCCCCCGAAAATTCACCCCAACCTAACACAAAAATAGACTTTTCTTACTCAAACTAAAAATTATCAAGTGCATTCTATACAGAATGTTGTTCAGCACAACACAGTGTTTAGTATTTATAGGTGTAATCAAAGCATTTCTTTACATTTTGTGATGTACAAGAGATATCAGAATGAGTTAAACTGTATGTTGCATCGTAACGAATGTGGCGATTTTCCTATGGTTGGTAAGGACAGGGTTAATATGAAATAACATATTATGTGCGGCTATATGATCTTATGTTTGCTATGACACTCACCAAACAGAAGGTGTAAACATGAGTACCTGACCGTTTCTCTGTGAGAAAAAAAGTGTAACATTACCTAACAGGCCTCATGTCTCGTGCTATATGCTACGTGCTGCTCTTGGTCAGGGACCCTTTGTAAAGCGCTTTGAGCACGTCTGGTGGATATTGCTTTATATAAAAGCTAGTTTGTTGGGGGGGGGGGGGGGTTGTTAAGCTCAAATTTTAAAAAAGAATAGAGAGTATATATTTTATGGAATAAGTTTTTTGTCTTTCAAATAGAGGAAAATTTTAGGGACTAATTCCAAGGCAAGACTAGATTAATTCAGGTGTCAGCCGCAGTGCAGCGCCGCAAATTGAGCTAGGGCGAGGTGACTTGCTCAAGGCCACACAGCGCACCGGCGGGCTATCGAACTCGGTACCATTCGGGTACGAAGCAAAGACCCGCTGAGCCACGGCCAAGAAGAAGTCCGAATACATAATTCCCGTCGGCCTGGATTCAAGTGATATATTTATGGTTTTATTGTTTTCTTATTGGCTGAAGAAGGGTTTGAGCCCTGTGGTTCGTAATTTGTGCCTTTTCTAAGCTGTCATATTAATTTCTGTTGATTCCTTTTTAATGAAAGACCGGTTTATTCCCTTCCTTGGAAATAGGGAGCAAATGTTTGATGTAAAAAATAAAGAAAACTGGTTCCGATCTCATTGGAAACGTAAAATCACTCTTCCAGAGGACCGAGTAAATACATACCTTGTGTAGGAGATCTTCTGGTTTCTGAGTGATGGCATCTTAATTTCAAGTCTATATAAAGACCGTCAATCCTCGCCGTTTTACGTCCCGTAATCCTTTGTATCTGCCTATACGTTCATTATCAGTCCTTCGGAAGAATGATAACTTACACATTTACGCATTTCCAAGGATTTTGGAACCTGAAAAGTAGAGGGTGTTAGGTCACAAATTTTTCTCCCCTATTAGTATGCATCACAAAAAATAAGAGTCACAGCTACAAGGAATTGTTTGGATCCTCAATACGTGACATCAAACCTTCTACTATTCCTGTTCCAAACTCCTTGGAAGTGTGTAAGTCTCCAGTCCTGTGGAGGACTAATAATTAATAGGTAACATATTGAATCATAAGACGACTTTACTTTTAGCGTCAATTGGCACCAGCGATTCCTTAGATTTGTATGAATCTGAAGGTTTAATCAGTTTGAAGGTACCAAGTTCGATCACCCGCCGCTGCACTGTGTGGCCTTGAGCAAGTCACCTCACTCTAGTGCAATTTACGTCTCTGCACTGCGGCTAACGCCTGGGTGATTCCAGTCTTTCCTTGGAATATACCTTAGAGAAAAATGTCCCATATGGGATGAATAAAGGGACTTTTATTTATTTTATTTAATAAAATGATAGAATGACTGAGAACTTTTAGGGAAATAATTCTCAGTATCTGAAAAGGGGAAAACGGATATAACGAGTTCGGGAGAAAAAAAATTCACTTACACAAAGTATGTATCCAGTCCTCCGAAAAGTGGTTTTACACGTCCAATGAAATTGAAATCAGTTTTTCTACATCACACTTTTATCCCTACTGACAAGTTATGAAATGTAAATAAAAGTAAATTTACAACAAAAAAACACAAACAAGAAAAAGCAACAAAAAATACCAAAAAAAAAAAAAAAAAAAGAAAGAAAAAAAGAAAAAGATAAATATATAAAATAGGGCTTTTATACAGAACACTAAATTTGCTCGAAGTGCTTAACAAAGAGTCCCTGGCCAACAGAAACATGTAACATGTAGAACGAAAACATGATGCCTGTTAGGCGATATTACAACTTTTCAGACAACGCTGTGACGACCAGGTACTCATTTTACACCTGAGTACGATGAAAGGATGTGAATAAAAAGTCTTATCCAAGGACTCAACTATGCACCGAGCGAGGCTCGAACCCAAGACTTTCCGATCCGAAAGCGAGTGTCATACCAAAAGACCACAAATAGATCATATCTCACTCTCTCGCTCGCCCCCCCCCCTAACTCTTTCTCTCTGTTCTCCTTGTCTCTCTCTTTCTTTCTCTAACTCTTTAACCCTCTCTCTTATTTATTGATATTTTTATTATTGTTTTAACTAGTGCAGAAATTCGATCCTCTCAACATGAATTATTCTTGATATTATTTATATTTTTAAAGTTTCAAAGAAAACGTATCATTTAATTCCAAGTAGAGTTACAAAAAATTGCATGTTTATTTCAACTCTTCCCCTCACCCCCCCCCCCTCCCCCCTACCTTTTTTTTCCAACAACAGCAAGATCACGAGGGCATAGAACTGACCAATTGTACCATGCAAGAACTCTGGCAGAGACTTAAACAGGTAGCTGAAATCAGTGCCCGTATTGAAGACGTCCAGAGATTTAACAAGGTAAATCTTTCATTAATACAGTACTTGCTGGATTCCAGCGCGCTGTTGGAAGAAGTAAAAAAGAGTGCTAGAATCTGAGCGGGCCCAAATCCGATGCTCATTGGAGGAAATGAGTTATTACATAGATAAAATTTAGTAATTCAGTCTCAGCGTTCCGTACTGCAAATCGTGCTGGAATGGGAGCGATCTATATTCACGTTTTAGTCCAACGTATTCATAGATCACATGATTTGTTGCGGTACAATGATTGGATATTTCTCAATTAAATGTAAACACGCTGCTGTGTTTATGAAAGTTGTAAACATACCCATGAGTCACGCTGAGCAAAATGATCAATTGTGATGTTATATATTTCTCAAACTGTGAACACTTTTCGTTGTTTGGGTCATTTTGAGCACATATTCTAATGTGACCAATTACCTCGAGCACATGGAAAGGTAATATAGATCGCTCCCATTTGACGGGCTGGAATCCATCCAGTGCTTTGGCTTCATTAGCTCTTTTTTCTACTTTTTCTAAAATAAAACAAATTTATATTTTATGCAATAAAATGAAACTTTTATTATAATTGCTGAATGGTAACAAGAAAATACATATTTAACCAATTTTATTTATTCTCTGAAGGTTTTGAACCCCATACTTTGTGCTTTGACTTACATGCTAGTACAATACCATTGTTGTTGGTCATAGTCATAGCTCTAAATTTGTCTCCTTATGCTAAAATGCATGATGAATACAGACAGATAATCACTATGGGAGTAAATAGATATTGAAGACAGACAGATAATCACTGTTTGAGTAAATAGATAGACAATGAATACAGACAGATAATCACTGTTAAAATAAATACATAGACAATGAATACAGACAGCTGGGTGGGGTTCATGACCTCCCATAGTGGACAGGGAGGTACATACTGTGTCTTCTATCCCCTTATGTCCGATTTTCCAACATGCTTTCCGTCTTTGTCTTGGAATGAGATTACTTGGCTTTGTTCTGGCCCTGGACGGAGTCCTGGCTGGGAGGGAAACAGTCAAATGCATAGTTATTGTTTTGGGAGATGATAATTTTTTCCTTGTAAATCATCTCTCCGTTATGTATTATTATATTTGTTATTTTTGTATTATGTATAACGTAAGCATTTGAGTGTATTTTTCTTTGTTGGATTTTGTGCTTGTGTCCGGATGAGACTTATAGGTGATCTCAGACTAAGTACATTAGTGGTATGCTCTTGGAATCTACATCTGATCTCTATTTGTTCCCAGTTCCCCTTTGTCTTACTTTCTCTTGGGTGCTTTAATTGTAATTCTATAACTTTTTACTATCCCATTTTCTTCCTTTTTACTGGCGTTAATATGACCTAAATGTGTTGCAAGCGCCGTAAAACCATTCAAAACAAAAACAAACAATGCAGACAGATAATCATTTTAGAGGCAGACAATGAATACAGACAGATAATCATTTTAGGGGAAAAAAGCAGACAATGAATACAGACAGATAATCATTTTAGGGGAAAAAAGCAG
The DNA here is from genome assembly GCF_034508935.2 of Berghia stephanieae. Classification (NCBI taxonomy): domain Eukaryota; kingdom Metazoa; phylum Mollusca; class Gastropoda; order Nudibranchia; family Aeolidiidae; genus Berghia; species Berghia stephanieae. The sequence goes on from NC_088364.1 coordinate 63,775,845, forward strand.
ACAATGAATACAGACAGATAATAATTACGTTACCCGCGTGATTTCGACTAATTTTGGGTCCTTGATTACGAAAATCTCATTACTTTTTCGATTTAACAAATATCTTATATTCTTTTACTTTTGGCATTGATATTAAACCACGCCTGTGACAAAATCAAAGAAACCGCACGTTGTTACTCAGCCTCGATGATCCGTCAACTCGAAGGCAGGAAAATATCAGGCGGGACCCAATATCAGGAGCTTGGGATTGACATTCCTAATTTACACCTTCAGTGTTCATGAGTTTTGTTCAGTTATCGTGAATATCCGTCGGGCCGTGAGTGAATTAACTTCACGTCTTAATCGGCCATTAGAGTGAGTTGTTTACACCTTCAGTGTTCATGAATTTTGGTCCTTATCTCCCAAATTGTGAATATTTGTCGGGCCATGGGTGTTATTAACTGCACGTCTAAATCGGCCATTAGAGTAAATAGATTAAAAATAAACAAGAGACCGAAAGGAAAGGAAAGATTTCTCGCTGGATGCAAAGTAAAACCTGAGGTTAAGTCAATTAAAATTTTTAATTTAAAACTAATCGACGTTTTTTCTTTTTTTTCTGAATGTATTTTTAAATTTATGAATAATACATCTTGGATTCCAGTAAAGGTAGGTTGATTTTATGCAATGATTTCTTCATGTATTTGTTTTATACACAAATTTCTATCATTCACCAGTGCCTACTCCCTAAATTGGCTCTTTGATATTTCAGAACAATCTTTGGCGTAAGCGAGGCATCACCATGTGTTCCATCAAATACAAAATAAGTCTGATGCCCATGGGTCATCCCACACAAGTGTCCATCTTCTCCGGTGATGGAACGGTCACTGTCATTACTTCTGGCGTGGAGATGGGGCAAGGACTATATATGAAGGTAGCGATGAAACTGGTGGTCACATGTCTGATGCCCTATTGGCATAGCAATGTGACCAGTTGTCTTACTATAATATTATGGAGGGGTGAACATTGTATGTAAACACAAAATTGAACTAAACATTTCTATGGAAGAGATGGAATTGATTTTTTAATAACCGCACGCCAAATGATGATACTACTACTACTACTACTACTACTACTATTATTACTACTACTACTACTACTACTACTACTACTACTACTACTACTACTACTACTACTACTACTACTACTACTACTACTACTACTACTACTACTACTACTACTACTACTACTACTACTACTACTACTACTACTACTACTACTACTACTACTACTACTACTACTACTACTACTACTACTACTACTACTACTACTACTACTACTACTACTACTACTACTACTACTACTACTACTACTACTACTACTACTACTACTACTACTACTATACTACTACTACTACTACTACTACTACTACTACTACTACTACTACTACTACTACTACTACTACTACTACTACTACTACTACTACTACTACTACTACTACTACTACTACTACTACTACTACTACTACTACTTACTACTTACTACTTACTACTTACTACTTACTACTTACTACTTACTACTTACTACCTACTACCTACTACTTACTACTTACTACTTACTACTTACTACTTACTACTTACTACTTACTACTTACTACTTACTACTTACTACTTACTACTACTCTTACTATACTACTTACTACTAACTACTAACTATACTAATACTAATAATAATAATAATAATAATATAATAATAATAATAATAAATAATAATAATAACAACAACAACAACAATAATAATAATAATAATAATAATAATAATAATAATAATAATAATAATAATAATAATAATAATAATAATAATAATAATAATAATAATAATAATAATAATAATAATAATATAATGATAATGATAATAACAATGATAATGATAATAACAATAATAATAATAATTATAACAATGATAATAACATATTCGAGAAATGGTTGTTTAGATCAAAGCCATTTGAATACCTTCTAGAAACAAAGAAAGATCCAGCTCAAAAATTCCCAGATACGATAATATATAATTATGATCATCATTCACATCAACCAAAAATATATCAATCAAAATCTTATTCATGTAGTCCTTCAGGGCCATTGGGCCCATGGAGCTGCAATTTATCCCGGATTCTATTGCGTGAAACGGATAATAGCAATTGCTAGCTATCCCTTGGATAAGACACTAGTCTATCGCAAAGCTTCCGACAAATCTAACAGACACAACTACCCATTCACTGTCGGGTTCAGAAAAAAATCTCAACTACACCCGGATCGATCTTGGTCCCTTTGCATGAGAAGCGATTGCTCTACTAACTGAGCAATCGTGATCCCCTAAAAACAGCAAAAAAAAAAACAAAACAAAAACGGATTCCTCCAATTACTATATTAAGTTATGGAGCTCCATGCTGATTTAATCTTTGATGTGATTTATAGTTTGTAGTCTATAGTTATAAATTTAAAACTGCTCATCATTGTCATCATCATCATCATCATCATCATCATCATCATCATCATCATCATCATCATCATCATCATCATCATCATCATCATCATCATCCTCATCATCATCATCGTCACCCTCACCACCACGATCTTCAGCAACACCTCCACTTCCCTCACCACCACAATCAAGACCACCTTCATCATGCTCATCATTCCATCAATACAGGTAGCCCAGGCTGTTGCCAAGACCCTAAACGTTTCTCTAAACAACATCAAAGTGAGACCCAACCAGAACAACGTGTCACCAAATGCCCATGTCACTGGAGGCAGCACGGGCAGTGAAAGTTGTGTGGCTGTGAGTAGAAATGCTTTATTATATACATTTATATATGAAGACTTCTGATTACGGGACGTGAAAGTAGTGTGGCTGTGAGTAGAAATGCTTTATTATATAAATTTATATATGAAGACTTCTGATTACGTGACGTGAAAGTAGTGTGGCTGTGAGTAGAAATGCTTTATTATATAAATTTATATATGAAGACTTCTGATTACAGGACGTGAAAGTAGTGTGGCTGTGAGTAGAAATGCTTTATTATATACATTTATATATGAAGACTTCTGATTACGTGACGTGAAAGTAGTGTGGCTGTGAGTAGAAATGCTTTATTATATAAATTTATATATGAAGACTTCTGATTACGGGACGTGAAAGTAGTGTGGCTGTGAGTAGAAATGCTTTATTATATACATTTATATATGAAGACTTCTGATTACGGGACGTGAAAGTAGTGTGGCTGTGAGTAGAAATGCTTTATTATATAAATTTATATATGAAGACTTCTGATTACGGGACGTGAAAGTAGTGTGGCTGTGGGTAGAAATGCTTTATTATATACATTTATATATGAAGACTTCTGATTACGTGACGTGAAAGTAGTGTGGCTGTGAGTAGAAATGCTTTATTATATACATTTATATATGAAGACGTCTGATTACGGGACGTGAAATTTGTGTGGCTGTGAGTAGGAATGCTTTATTATATACATTTATATATGAAGACTTCTGATTACAGGACGTGAAAGTAGTGTGGCTGTGAGTAGAAATGCTTTATTATATAAATTTATATATGAAGACTTCTGATTACGGGACGTGAAAGTTGTGTGGCTGTGAGTAGGAATGCTTTATTATATAAATTTATATATGAAGACTTCTGGTTACGGGACGTGAAAGTTGTGTGGCTGTGAGTAGAAATGCTTTATTATATAAATTTATATATAAAGACTTCTGATTACGGGACGTGAAAGTTGTGTGGCTGTGAGTAGGAATGCTTTATTATATAAATTTATATATGAAGACTTCTGATTACGGGACGTGAAAGTTGTGTGGCTGTGAGTAGGAATGTTTTATTATATAAATTTATATATGAAGACTTCTGATTACGGGACGTGAAAGTTGTGTGGCTGTGAGTAGGAATGCTTTAATATAGTAATCTATATATGGAAACCACTGAATATAAATATATAGTTATAGAAATGAATGAAACAGCTTCTAAAAATTCCGAGAAACAGCAAATAATAAGGCTCAAAATCCTCACGTTTCTAGTAGCATTTGCCCCTGAAGGAATTGCCCTGTAGGCATTTTATCTGAATAAATTGCCCCATAAGGAATTGTTACTGAAGGAATTACCTATGGAAGATTTGCCCCCGAAGGAAATGGATTTGAAGGAATTGCAGCTGAAGGAATTGCCCCCGAGGGAAATGTCTTTGAAGGAATTGCTTCTGAAGGAATTGCTTCTGAAGTAATTGCTCCGTAAGGGATCGCATCCGAAGACTTGCCCTTAAAGGAATTGCCCGTTATAGAATTTGCCTGAAAGAATTGCCTCTTAAGATATTGCCTCAAAAGGAATTGTCCCTGAAGGAATAGCTTTTGAAGGAATTGCCTCTAAAATACTCTCATTATAATAATTTATTTTGGTGACAGAATGTCTCATCTTGTTACGCAAAATATAAGAAAAATAATTTTATCCTTACTTTTTCAAAGATGTGTCATGCAAGTTAAATGGAGTTGTTTTTTATACCAGCTGGTTTATAAATAATATAATAATTTTTATCATTGTTGGTGTTTTCTCCAGTCAGCCATTGCGGCATGTGAAGCCATCAATCAAAGACTCCAGCCATTCCGTGAAAAGATGCC
>NC_088364.1:63785499-63792999 GCF_034508935.2 Berghia stephanieae
CACATTTTAGTCCTTAACAGACAAACGCTTTAAAACTTCATTTGTAACCCAATTCGGAATTGATGTATGAGGTAGAGTTAGGAAAATTAAACGAATTGACCTGTGATGTTTAATTGGAACTCTGACGAGTCTAATTCCGAATGAAAACAAATGCCCACTCATTGTTAAATACCATTTAATCCATAGTATGTGATTAAACGTGTAGGTATGTATGACATCCCGTTACATTTGTTCCGTTTGTCTGTTCTGACGCACGTTAAAGTCGAGCAGTCACGTGCTTCTTCATTTGTTTCCCATTCGGAATTGGACTCGTCAGAGCTACAATTAAACATCACAGCCTAAGTAAGTTTAATTTTTGAATTTTATCAGTAAATTATCCTTGAAATTTGAGACTTTATCAGTGAAATGTCCCTGAACTATGAGGTTTTATCAGTAAAGTATCCCTGAAATGTGAGGCTTTAACAGTGAAACGTCCCTGAAATTTGAGGTTTTATCAGTAAAATGTCTCTGAAATTTGAAACTGAAGGTTGGCATGCCTGTTTCTGGTCTGTCTTTAAAAGTTTTTTATTATTAATTTATTTTAGCATGTTACACGTTTGTTGTTTCTCTATTTTCAGATGAAAAATAAATAATGTATTGTCAATTAAATTGTCATTATGTAATAATCCTTCCTTCAGCAACTGGAGAGCCATCTATCGGGCTGAGTGTGGGAGCTCTTCTGGCCATCAAAGCAGGGGTGGAGGAAGCCAGGGAGGAGTTGACTCAGGAGAAAATATTCTTACCCGTCGGTAGGTGGACTTTTGGACATTTTTATCTACAGTGCATCCTCATTTACAATTTTAAAAATGTTAAATTGCATCACTCAGGTGTGAATGAGCACCTGTATCCACAGGCAGTAATGGATGTTGTAAAAATGTGAATTCAAAAATGACGTGTAACAGGCGACTGATACTGTATGAAATGGTAATGTGGTTCATATACCCTGCTCGGGGAATAAATGAAACAGTGTGAAGAAGCGCATTGAGCATGATCTGACCGTGGAAATATGTTATATAAATATTCATATTTATTGTTATTTTAAACTATATCGAGGAGTCGGGTGGGGTCTGCCGATTCGAAACCCCAAAATGGCTCTCTCAGCTCAATGACTTCTTATGGCCGCACACCGAGATTAATTTTAAAATTACTGTTGGTATGTTCCAAACACCATTTATCTAAAGTTTTGGATTAAATCTATGTCCATTATAAGATTTTATTTGTTTGTTTGGCCTTGAATTTGGGCCCTAGTCAGTTGTCGACATGTCCCAATCCCGACACCCTGTGTTCTAATTGTGACACCCCGTTGGGCCAATTAGGACACCCAGTTGTGCCAATTTGGACCCCCTACAAGAAGTAAGACAACCCATGATTCAATTTGTTTACATTATTACCATCATAATACTTCCGTTGCCGGTCAGCTGTTTCCACGTATCACGATCCTCTACGGTGCGCATGAAGTCTGCGTTGTTTTTAAAATCACTTTTGGCCATTCTTAGGTTATTTAAATAAGTAATTCTCGGTCTTTCTCTAGCTCTCTTTCCTTTGATCACCCCAGATGTTACCAACTTTTCTATTCTGTCTCTCCTCCACACATGTCCCAGAAACCGTAACTGTCTCTTTCTGATGATATCTATCAATATAACGCCTTTTCTCACCCTTGCCAACACTTCCTCGTTCTTTTACTTGTCTGTCCATGATAGGCTCAAAATCCATCTATACATCCACATCTCAAATGCCTCTAAGCTCCAAGTACATTCTTTGTCAATCACCCACGTTTCACAACCGTATGAAAGAGAACTTTTAACATGTTTTCACTACTGTCATTCTGGTATTCAACTTTAGATTGTTTGACACAACTGGACGAATTAAATGAAACACATTTTTTGCTATTGCTACTCTTTGTTTTATATCCTCTTGCATCATGGGTAATGATAATTCCTATATATTGAAATATCTTCACTTGTTTGATTCACTCTCCTTTATTTGACACGTGAAAGGTCGTGTTGTTGTCATTCTTTGAGACTACAATGCATTCTGTTTTCTTAACATTTAGTTTCAGGCCCAGCTCTTCACTTTTGCTCCCAAGTATATATAAATATTTCTGCACGTTTTCTGGAGAGTATGCCATCAGAGTACCATTGATTTCTTTTAATATTATTACACTGTATGTGCTAAAACAATATGGTGATAAGACGCATCCTTGTCCTACTCCCTTCTCGATGTTAAATATGTCCGATGTTTCATTATCAAGTTTGACACACTCTGTTTCATTCCAGTATACGTTTTTCACAATTCCAAGGTCCTTATTGTCTACACCAATCTTTTCTAAGATTTTGAAGAGCGTTCCGTGTTGCACTGAATCAAAAGCTTTGGAATAACTGATGAAGCATAGATAAAGTGATCTTTGTTATTCGATTAACCGTTGCATTATTGTTTTTAATGTAAAAATTGCATTTACCGCACCTTTTCTTTAACGAAACCAAACTGCTCGTCACTTTTCTCTGGAGAGATCTTGCTCCTCATTCTTTCCATATATATTCTTAATATGATTTTTGTGGCCTGGCTCATTATATGCTGATTGTTATGTGTCGGTCACAATCAATAGTTCCTTGTTTTTTTGGGGAATGTTAATGAACACGGGCTGTCTTAAAACATTAGGCAGGACACTTTTTTTCATATATGCTGTTAAAGGCTTTTGTCACAATGTCTATTCCCAGATCGTCGAGGGCATCAATCATTTCTATTGGCCTACCACTTTCCCCCTTTTTATCTTTTAGCAAGCAGCTTTCACTTCTTCTCACATAATCTTTTCACAGTATAAGTTTCTTTATCCAAGCACCTCTTTTGTCATCCGCCTTGACTATTTCAAAAAGATTTCAAAGTGTTCACAATTTCTAATTTTGGCGTATTATTAATTGTGTGTCCTATTGTTTGTAAGTACATTGGGTGAATAGTTATTACGATAATGAGGTGCTGTTAATTCCGATATTCATCGTCGACCGTTGTAGTTCGATTAATATAACGCTGTGCTTGTCCTTAAAATCGAAAAACGTAAATGAAAATGGCCTTTAGAGTTGATAAAATCTTGTAAAAATTTACAAACTTTAAAATATTGCTAAAATCAATAGTTTAAAATCCACGAAATTTCGTCAAAAGCAACACAAAGTCATAATAAATCTTCTGAATATGAAATGAAATATGTCTTAAATAGAAATAACACTTATAACAGCCGTAAAATACAATAATTTTGAGAGCTCTGTGTATAGCAGCCTTCCAGGGCTGAACACATTTAAATGCTATTTAAATAGATTACACACACAATGACATTATTGTATCGTTTAAGAGCTCATCCACTGGATAAAAAGATTAAGTGTTACTATGTGGACATGTTCATTATAAATGTTTATAAAATGTATCATTATTTTTTATATTAGATTTGAATCGATAAAATGTATAATTTGTTTATAAAACTTTTCGTACATAAAAGTCAAAAATTAATTATCAAGGGGAGATAATGGTACTGGCATTAAGTGTGTCTGATCGAGGGAGATAATTGTATTGGCAGTGACTCTTGCTACCGTTAATTTATATATTATTTGTTTTTATTTTAATCTTTAAAAGTTATTAATTATCTTTTATAAAATCATTTATACAAGTACTTTCCTTATACATCTTGCAGTTAAGGCCTAGTTTATGTTGATGGTGGGTTAATTATAACCTTAGCAGGATGAATTTCTCATTTTATTCAAAGGAAGAAGAAGAAGAAAACCTGAGGCAGCGGAGAAATTACAGTTTACATGTGATTGAATTTCTTTAATGTAACTGGGATTTTTTAAGGTCGGGGAGGGGGGGGGGGGGGATCGAGAAAGCCTTAAACTTTAGCCGAGTGTCTTATTTAATACAGCTGGGGGGGGGGGGGGTCTGAAATTGGACGACTGTGTGTACGAATTGGGACAACTGGGTGTCCGAATTGGAACAACTGGGTAATTCGGTGGAAAATGTGTTCAAGATCAATTGTAATATATAATTATTTTTTTTAAATACATAGATATACTTACTTATTGATTACAGATATTGTTGGACAGAAAAAATTTCAAAGCAAAATGTGAAAAATTATTTTCAATTGTAGGAATTTATATTGCAAATGTTGTTTCTTTATATTAGTACCTTGACTGTAAGTTGGCTCCAATTCGTGAAAAATGGACGGGAGAAGCTCGTACCCGATTTTCCGAGCGAGTCAAGGATTTTAAGAGACGATTTGGTAATAAAATAACACTGAAAAGCTCTGAAATTGGCTTATATTATATATCATGCATTTATTTCTGGCCGGGTTTAATCGGAACTCATAATTGTTATTAAGATAAGCCGTCAAAATAGAAGGTGAATACGGAAGGGGTCCGAATTGGAACACTGTCAGGATTGGAAAATCCCACCCTAGTTATTATCAAGTATGAGAGATAACCCGAATTGTTAAGATCTCATAAGGGTCGTGTTTAAAAATAATCTAAAACCAACGCTAAATATTGTCCATTATAACAATGTTAATTTCAGCCTTAATTACGTTTGGTTATCTCACCTGCAAAAATGTTCATGTTACTCCTAGATCATTTATAATACACCCATTCTTCCCCAGACCTATCATCAACATTTGGATAAAAATCATATAACAATTTAATTGCACTTTTTAAACTGTTTGTCACATCCTGATGAAGGCCAAAGCTCGAAACGCCGTTTGTTTTGTCTTGTTTCTTTTTATTGATCAAAAAATGTTATTCTTTATATAACTTGTGCGCCTGGGAATTTGAAGTACCGAATGACGCATTGTTGAGTCATTTGAAAAGGCTCTTTACTCACATTATCTCTGTCTACTAACAGGCGTCCATTCTCGTCCTACACATTAGGTTTTGCTGTTGGTTAGGGACCCTTGTAAAGTGCTTTGAGCAGGTTTAGTGGATATTGCGCCAGATAGAAGCTCTAATCCTTTGTTGTTGTTTTTTTTAAAAGAATGTTGACACACACTATTTTTTATTATTAAGTGTTGTTTACATAATATATGAAAAATAATTTTTTATAAAATAGAAATTTACTATCTTTTGTCCTAAGCATTGTTTAAGGCGTCGTAGCATTGATTTTACATTTTCATTCAACAAGTTCTTCATCCGGATTTCTCTATTTTCCGCTACTTGCAGAGGCGCCATTCACTGTGGAAAAAGCTCAACAAGGTACCAGGATTCAAATCCATCACTTGAAAGTGGACAATTTCAGTGGTTAATTTAACATTGAACTGCTGCAAGCTGTGGATTCTGATGTTAATAATAAACTCTTATCTATAGTTGCTACAAGCTGTCGATTGAATTCTGATGCTAATGATAGGCATATTTTCACGAAAAAGAACAGCTTCAAAAACAAAACAAAAAAAAAAAAAGAAAACAATCCAAAACAAGAGAAACAAAGAAGGTTTCAACGTCAATCCAATGACGAACTTTTTTTATATATAATGTTTACATTTTGTAAATGACTGTAACTCAGAAATCATGTTGAATGCCGATAAACATTTGACATGGAATCGTATCAACAATGTCCTCTTTCTTCTTCTCCCTCCATCCATCTCATCCTTTTCCTTTTCATTCCTTGTCTTTTCCTCTTTCTTCTTTTACCCATCACCCGTCTCATTCTTCTCCTTTTCCTTTCTTCTCTTTTCCTCTTTCTTCTTCTCATCCCTCATCCTCCTTTTCCTTTTCCTTCCTTCTCTTTTCCTCTTTCTTCTTCTCATCCCTCATCCTCCTTCTCCTATTCCTTCCTTCTTTCTTCCTCTCCTCCCAATTCTCTTCCTTTTTCACTTTTTCCTTTTTCTCCCACTTCCTCTTTCTCTTCCTCCTCCTCCTTCTCCGTTCCCTTCCACCAAACTCCTCATTCATCTTATTATACACACACACATATATATATATATATATATATATATATATATATATATATATATATATATATATATATATATATATATATATATATATATACGAACAAACCGTAACCAGATAGCCCATTGATATTGGTTTCATTTGACATTTTGAATGAATAATTATTTTTGATATAATATAATGCAGTAATGTATAACAGAGGGTCCTGATACCTCAGTTGGTAGAGCACTCGCTTTACAAGCAAAGAGACCGAGATGGACGCAGGGTGCAGTTGTGATTTTTTTCTAACCTCCCTGTCCATCCACCAGTGATTGGGTAGCTGGGTGTTTTATCCAGTAGATTGCAATAGACTGAAGTCCTATCAAAAGGATAGCAAGCAAATTCTATTACCGTTTTAAGTTATTAAAACCTGGGATAAGGGTTTATTAATCTCTCTGAAGAAGAACTCTTAGTATATATATATATATAACATGTTGCCTTCATCTCAATTTTTTCCCGTCTGTACCTCCATTCACACAAAATCTTCCAATATTATCCCTTCTACTAACAAACCTGTCGTCTGACTGTTGTTGTCAAAAGGCACCAAATCACCTTCTTCGTGCCCTGAAAAAAATCAGTTTTTTCAAATTTTTCCCAGAAAATTCGCCCTTTAAATTTTGATCAATTAAAATGGTACGCATCTTGTCAAACTCTCAAACCTGGGACTTTGTGGATGTCTTCAAGGAAGTCAAAAGTTTGAGAGTTTTTGACAAGATGAGGGTTATTTAGGGTAGCCCTATTCGTCCTTAAGGTCGAATAGCTTCAACCGTGGTTGCCGTACGTACGGACAAATCGTGTTGCTTGCACTATTCGTCCTTCACACTAAAGCTGGGCAATATTCCGTTTTTGCTTTTACTGAGCTGGATTCGAATCCACGTAATTACATGATATATCCGTATCGTCTTAAATGTTTCACAAACCCCACCTCCTCTGTTTGTGAGTCAAATAATCAGTTATGTGTTTTTTTTGAGGTGTGTGTGTGTGTGTTAATTTCGTGGGGTTTTTTTGTTTGTTTTTTTCTTCTGGGATATGATTTTTATTCCAGAATGGTGATTGATTTCTTATAAGGAACAATTGTCGTGTTCTCCTATTGGTAAGTATCCAATTCAAATACCTGCTCGAGAGTTTGGGTTGGCTAGGCACAGAGGAAGATTCGGCAGGTTTTCTTTGTTTTGGTTTCTTTTTTTTTGTTTTGTTTTTTTTTTTTTGGAGGGGGGGGGGGGTTGTTGTTGTTTTGTTTTGTTTGCCGTTGTTTTTTTTTTTTGGGGGGGGGGGGGTTATTGTTCTTTTTTATTTGTTTTCTCTTGTTGGTATTTTCCCTGCTTTTGTTTGATTTGTGTGTGTGTGTGTGTGTGTGTGTGTCTATTGTGTGTCTACGTGTGTTTTGCCTTTTTTACATTTTTTTTTCAATCTATAATAGTGGGTAAGCACTCAGTAACTATTTGTTTTAAATGACTAGTATTCAATTTGTCAAAATATTATATTAGTCATAATAGTATAAGCA
>NC_088364.1:63797999-63817999 GCF_034508935.2 Berghia stephanieae
TGAAAAGAAAGCAAGTCATTGTTATTGCTAAATCGTTTATATTGTACTGCAATTGTATTTTATAAAGATAAATCACTGTGAAGGGGAACCTGACAGCTGCACGCTTCACACGTTAAGATGTCAGAATTGATGTCGGGCAAAGTATGTTTTTTCCCTGATCCTCCCACCCTCTTCTGTCCATCCAACAGGGTCTGTTAGAGCTGATGGAAAGTACTTTGTAATAGCATTCTATCAAAAGGATAGCAAGCATGGTCTATTTAATGCTCTAGAAACCAGGTCAAACACTTGGCTTTATGGCTCTGAAGGACTACATTATTTTTATCAATGTGATAGATAAGACCTTTGGGTGGGGTTCCGACCTCCAATAGTGGGTAGGGAGGCACTTATTGTGTCTTCTAACCCCCCCCCCCACTCCCCTATATCTGTTTTCCAACTTGCTTTCTGTCTTTGTCTTGGACTGTGATTACTTGGTTTTTTCTTGGTTCTGGCTGGAACTTGACTGAGAGGGAAGCAGTCGAATGTATAGTTAGAGTTTTTGAAGATGATATTTTTTTTTGTTTTGTAAATCATCTCTCTGTTATGCACTGTATTATTTTTGTTTGATATATGTTATGATTTGTAAACATTTGAGTGTGTTCCTTTTATTGGGGACATGTGCTTCTGTCAGGATGAGACATTAAGGTGATCTCAAACTAATTACACTGATAGTGTGCACTTGAAATACATCTGTTCCCTATTTGAACCAATTCCCCCTCGTCTTATTTTTCTCAGGTGCTGTAATTCTTGAACTTTTTACTATTCCATCTTCTTCCTTTTTACTGGCGCTGATATGACCTAATTGTGTTACACGCGCTGTAAAACCCCCCAAAAAGCAGCAATAATAAATAAATTTAAATTTAAATTATAAATTTAAAAACAAACAAACAAAAGAAAACAACAAAAACCCAAACAATCGATTGGAATTGATGATGGTCACATTAGTGATATTTCCCTTATCCATATTTATTATGAAATTCATATTTATCATGCCATTGTATTTATCAATATTTTCTTAAACGTAAACTTTGTTTATGCTTGTCTCAAAAATGGTGATTGATTAAATGATTATTCGAAAAATGAAACAAACCTTGTGACAACATTAAATAAGGAGATCAGAATGGGGTCTTTTACCTCCCATATTGGGCAGAAGGTCACACTGTGTCTTCTGGGTGGGGATTCTGACCTCCCATAGTGGGCAGGGAGGTACATGCTGTTTCTTCTTTCCCCCCATACCCGTTTCCCAATTGTTTCCTGTCATTGTCTTGGAATGAGATTACTTAGTTTTGTCCTGATCCTTGCCGGAGCTCCTTGGCTGGGAAGGGAAACAGTCGAATGTATAGTTATAGTTTTGGGAGATGATATTTTTTTCCTTGTAAATCATCTCTCTGTTATGCATTGTATTAATAATATTGAGTTTACATATTATATTATATGATTGGTAAACATTTGAGTGTATTCCTCTTAGTTGGGACATGTGCTTGTGTCTGGATGAGACTTTTAGGTGATCTCAAACTAAGTACATTGGTGGTGTGCTCTTGGAATCTACATCTGATCCCTATTTGTTCCCAGTTCCCCTATGTCTTACTTTTTCTTGGGTGCTTTAATTGTAATTCTATAACTTTTTACTATCCCATTTTCTTCCTTTTTACTGGCGCTGATATAACCTAAATGTGTTGCAAGCGCCGTAAAACCCTTAAAACAAACAAACAAACAAACAAACAAACAAACAAACGCTGTGTCTTCTATCCCCTATATCTGTTTTCCGAGTTGCTTTCTGTCTATGTCTTGGAATGCTATTGCTTAGATTAGTCCTAGGTGGGGTTCCTGACCTCCCATTGTGGGCAGGGAGGTACTTACTGTGCCTTCTATCCCCCAATATATGTTCTCCAACTTCCTTTCTGTCTTTGTCTTGGAATGAGATTACTTGGTTTTGTCCTGGCTCTGGTCGGGACCCTGGCTGAGAGGGAAACAGTAAAATGTAGAGTTAGTTTTGGGAGATGCTATTTTTTCCTGATAAATCATCTCTCTGCTTTACACTGTATTATGTTTTGTTTAGATATATATGATTTGTAAACATTTGAGTGTGTTCCTTGTAGTAGGGACCTGTGCTTGTGTCTGGATGAGACTTTTAGGTTATCTCAAACTAAGTACTTTGATAGTGCTGGAATCTACATCTGTGTCCTATTTAAACCAATTCCCTTTGTCTTACCTTTTCTTGGGTGCTTTAATTGTAATTCTAGACCTATTTGCTATCCCATTTTCTTTCTTTTCACTGGTGCTGATAAGACCTAAATGAGTTGCAAGCACCGTAAAACTCTTTTAAAAAACTTAACAAAGACAACATTAGATTTGTCATAGCCCTGGCCGGGGTCCTTGACTGGGAAGGAAACAGCCAAATGAACAGTTTATATTGGGAGATGATACTTTTTTGCCTTGTAAATCACCTCTCTATTTTATGTACTATAATTTTTTTTGTTTTAAATATATAATGGCCTGTAAACATTTCAGTGTAGTCCTCTTAATAGGGACTCATTCTTGTGTCTAGATGAGACTTAGATTATCTCAAACTACTCCCATAGTGGGAAGGGAGGTACTTACCGTTTCTTCTATCCCCCTATATCTGTTTTCCAATGGAAATGAGATTACTTGGTTTTGTCCTGGCCCTGGCCGGAGCCCTGGCTGGAGGGAAACATTCAAATGCATAGTTGTTGTTTTGGGAGTTGATTTTTTTTCCTTGTAAATCGTCTCTCTGTTATGTATTATATTTGTTATTTTGATGATGTAAGCATTTGAGTGTATTCCTCTTTGTTGGATCTTGTGCTTGTGTCCGCATGAAACTTAAAGGTGATCTCAAACTAAGTACATTGGTGGTATGCTCTTGGAATCTACATCTGATCCCTTTTTGTTCCCAGTTTCCCCTGGTCTTACTTTCTCTTATGTGCTTTGATTGCAATTCTTGAACCTTTTACTATCCCATTATCTTCCTTGTTACTGGCGCTGATATAACCTAAATGTGTTGCAAGCGCCGTAAAACCCTTAAAAACAAAAACAAAACATCTCAAACTAAGTACTCTGATAGTGTTCTCTTGGAATCTTAATGTTTCCTACTTGAACCCTTCTCCATTGTCTTACTTTTTCTCGTATGCTTTTGATTCTAAATCTATAGCTGTTTTGAATTTTACATTTTCTTCCCTTTTACTTGCGCTGAAATTACCATTTTTTGGGACTTACCAGACGGCGGTGCAGACGTTTAGGTGATAGCGACAGTGGTGGTAGGATAAAACACAGTGACAATAAATCCTAACACTATACATTTATTCTTATTGCTGTATGTCATTATATACCTTATGAAACAAAAGGAGCTGAGTTTCTACCATCGGGACGAGAGAAAAGTCATTTTCACTCATCCAAGTAGGCAAAAATTGCGTTTCACTCCTCGAAGGAAACTAAAAGTGAGTTCCACCTCGATGTATGTAATAGCCCGATCATTTGAAACTCTGAGATTACACAGATTTGTCCTCTGAGTCCACACAGAAATTTCGAGGCAAATTAAAGCACGGACAGCCGAGCTAGAGGCCTTTCCTCATATGAAATATTTACGCAATCGCAATAACACGATTTTTATGTTATATCACTCTCTACTTTTAGTATAATATCATTTAACCTTTACCAGTTTATAAAATATCTTCATAATCATTTGATTATTTATTTATATTGGACACGAATTTTATTATAAGTCTGGGTGGGGATCCTGACCTCCCATAGCGGGCAGGGAGGTACATGCTGTGTCTTCTATCCCCCCCATACCCGTTTTCCAATTGTTTCCTGTCATTGTCTTGGAATGAGATTACTTAATAATTTTGTCCTGACCCTTGCCGAGGTTCCTTGGCTTGGAGGGAAACAGTCAAATGTATAGTTATAGTTTGGGAGATGATATTTTTTTCCTTGTAAATCATCTCTGTTATGCATTGTATTATGTTTAATTTACATATTATATTATATGATTTATAAACATTTGAGTATATTCCTCTTAGTTGGGACCTGTGCTTGTGTCTGGATGAGACTTTTAGGTGATCTCAAACTAAGTACTTTGACGGTGTGCTATTGGAATTTACATCTGTTCCCTATTTGAACCAATTTCCCTTTGTCTCACCTTTTCTTTTGTGCTTTAATTGTAATTCTAGAACTTTTTACTATCCCATTTTCTTCCTTTTTACTGGCGCTGATATAACCTTAATGTGTTGCGAGCGCTGTTAAAAACCCTTAAAAACAAAACAAAACAAAATTATTATAAGTATATTTGACACATAGTCAAAATAATATATCCGCTTGTTGTTCCACTGTACTTTTAAAGACTTTTAATATTCTTGACCAATTTTTATTTAATTTATTATTATTTGATATTTCTTTTAGATATGTTGTGATACAGAATTATAATTTCCACACAAGGATCAATAAAATATATCTTATCTTACCTTATCTTTGAAGTGTGAGAACCAATAACGTGGTGGGGTTTGGCTACGGCCTGAAATGGTCTATTATAAAATAATTTTTTTTCTAGCCGTCCTATTGATCCAATCGCTTTGAGACTCGGGGATAACGATGAGAATAGAATAATGCGTTGAGCTATGCCATACTCAACGCGCAAATGTGCGTACAATTTTGCATAATTGCTCATGCGCCACTGGTGCGCGAAGGGTTCAAACCTCACGGGTTATACTAAATTGAGGCATCCCAGACCTTTTCTGAGTCTACACTGAAAATTTCAGCCAATTCAGATCACGGATGGCCGAGGTATTATATTCGAAGCAAGTAAAACGTGATTTTTAGTTCTATACAGGGACAGAAAGCAATTTTCACTCTTAGAGGGATGCTGAAACGGATTTTACACCGAATTCGCAAGATGAAGGTGGCCATTAACTCATAGGCAAGGCAGTGTGTCTTTATCTCAGGGTCAAAGTCAATCCTGTCTGTTGTCAAGTCAACGGATAAGCGTCTACGAATCTACGATCTGAGGCTTTCGGTCGTGAAAAAGATTGAAACTTTTTTTCAATTTGACTCATTATCATTAAAAATTGTTGTTCCCTTTTCATGTCATAGTTAATCTTTATGAAATATGATTTTATTTAAAATTGACTTTGAGTTCTTTAATGTATTTTGGAATATCTTAGGTATAGGCTGCATGGTAATGGTTACTGAATGATGGGCAGGTAACGTCTGGTGGAGTTTCAATTCCCACCAAGAAGAGCAATCCCCACCGCTTTATATAAATAAGCACCAATCTACAGGCAATAGCAGTGAGAGTGACATTTGCACAGACCAATCACCATCTGCTCAATGTACATCACACCAGATCATCGCCTGCAATCTGCTGAGCTAGAGGAACTTCTAAACCAAATCCCTCCCCCCTATGTAATAATGGAGGACTTCAACGCCCACAGTTCTCTCAGGGAAAACACAGACACAAACCATAGGGGAAATGCAGTGGAGGCATTCATAATGAGAACTGGTGTATGCTTAGCAAACGGTTTTGAGGCAACACGTGTTAACACTCACAATCTTATCACATCTGCCAGTGATCTCAGTTTTTGTGATCTCATCCTAGCTCCAGAGCTCTCCTGGACTGTAATCGATGCCGATCATGGTTCTGACTATTTTCCAATTTGCCTTCGGCGAGCAGATCAGGAAACTTTCTCATATGAGTGTCACAGACTCCTTACGACAGCTATGACAAATTCACAAATATTCTATCTGTAGTAGGGATGTAAACTTATTCACTTCACTTAATGGGTGAATGTATGTTATGCGCAGGATGTTGGCGCAAAATCATCAATTGAAGAAATTAAAGGTGTTATAAAGATTTTGGAAGCGGAAACTTCGAGAGAGCAGGAGGAGGAGTTGTAGTTGAAGGTACTAAGTAAACGTGGCCTCTATCTGTCTAGGGGTATTCGATCAAGCCACGTCCCGGTTCCCAGATGGATTGTTGACTCTTGGAAAAAGAGGAATTTAAAACACAGAGATAAACTAAGGAATGAAATAAGCAAAGTAACTTAAGTTACAATAAAATAATATATCGTTTAATAAAGTAAAAGCAAGAGTCAGGTTTGATCAAACAATGATCAACATGCAATGACGGTAACAATAACGACAACAATTACACTACATACTACATGCGCTACACAGTCACACACACACTATAGGTAGCAATCATTCGTCACGCGACAGCGATCACGACTCACAACATTATACCAACTGTCGTCGTCACCATCGACGCTGTCCGCGTCACAACATCATCGTCGTCGTCATCATCATCACCACCACATCAGCATCATCATCATCATCATCATCATCATCATCATCATCATCAACACCAACATCATCATCATCATCATCATCATCATCATCATCATCATCATCATCATCGCCATCATATTATAATCATCACATTCATCTGATGAGACCAGAGAGCAAACAAAGGTTATGTAAGATACGTCTAAATACGCATCAAATATATATACGGCCCCGAGCCGCCCCAAAACAACCAACGTTCCCCTCTCAACTCATCACCAACAATTACAATGATTATTTCCAATACCATCAATACAAAAGATGTATAAATGTATCTAACGATAAACA
Source organism: Berghia stephanieae (assembly GCF_034508935.2). Lineage (NCBI taxonomy): Eukaryota > Metazoa > Mollusca > Gastropoda > Nudibranchia > Aeolidiidae > Berghia > Berghia stephanieae. The sequence goes on from NC_088364.1 coordinate 63,804,675, forward strand.
ACAATGATAATGAACAGTATCCTATATCCAAATCATTATGACAATTACAACATAACAACATATGTTCACATATATAAGCATTTAGTATTCCTCCATATTAACATATTATGATACTAGAATATCATTTCATCAAAAAGTCAGCATAAACCTAACGCTAAAACTAACTTTATTAAAGACCACAACGTGCGTCACCAATATGTAACTCACTCTGATATTGTCCTGTAATCATCAATTACACCTCCAGAGTCAATGAGTAACTTGTGAGTACATGACTGGCATACACCGTATGTCAGCGGTTTAACATGACTACTGTCGTATTAGAGACGACGTCATCAGCGATCTCCCACGTAATTACGAGTCAGGCCTGATTACATGATGAAGCCAGAGAGCCAACGAAGGTTATGTCAGATACGTCTTTTACGCATCAAATATACGGCCCCGAGCCGCCCCAAAACAACCAACGTTTCTCCCCCATCACCATAAAGACAATTCAATGTAATTATCTCCCGTAAAACATATATCGCCCCAGAGACAAGGACATGGTTACCATCCAGCGGCAACACCATACCTTCCAAGATGAGACTAACCAACGTACTCACAACGTTATCATTATCAATAGCATGTAAGACAAAAACATCAAATATCAAAATCATCATATATACCATAATTCCAGTCTTAATATTATTATTATTATTATTATTATTATTATTATTATTATTATTATTATTATTATTATTATTATTATTATTATTATTATTATTATTATCATCATTATTATTACCATTATTATCACCATTATTAACAATCTCTGAAATCTTAACATTATAAATTTAGTATAAGAAATATTCTGGCAGCAACTCACCTTGGAAAAAGAGGAATTTAAAACACAGAGATAAACTAAGGAATGAAATAAGCAAAGTAACTTAAGTTACACTAAAATAATATATCGTTTAATAAAGTAAAAGCAAGAGTAAAGCCGCACAGAACTGCTGCTCTTTATAAAGGCCTAAAAGGTATGTGGGCGGAAAGCCCTGGTGAAATTTTAGTTTCCATATAAGGAAATGTTGAAAGAGTTGCTAATTTTAACCACATAAAATTCTATAAAACTCAAGCTGTCCACCCAAACGGGATGGCTATGTCCATATAAGGTAACTTCGCTCTCCACCAATCGCTGCAACTTACAAAAGGGCGAGATAGGGAATGAGGGGAAATGATAAACACTACTCACTAAATTCTACTCACAAATATACAAATACACAAAAGACGGAATATACCGTTAGCGTCTACCACGCATGAATATTTTCTCATGAACATTTCTCACCAATGAGCACACAACCAGACTAACAATAAGGTATTCGTAACCCTATTACATTACTCCCCCTGAGAACTGAAAACTCGTCCCGAGTTTTGACAATACACAAGTTCAAAATCATCATATCTGAAATATAATAACAACATGGTTCTATGTTATTACAATTGACATACAATCAAACATCTTTTGATTAACCATTTAACATGCCCTGACATAATTTAGGACACGTGTAAGACCCGGGCATACGCCAGGAAGTTCTGCTCAACAGCTCTATGATCTGAGAGAGTTAAACAAAAATAAAGCAAAAATAACTCATTTTGTAAAAAAAAGAAACCCTTGCAAACCCACATGTGTTACAAAGAGTTAATACCCAGCTACCCACAAATCTTATTTGTAATCCCCAGCCCACTATTTGTAACAGATAATGAAATCTGACAGCTGAGCAGGCACCTTCGTTTGTCTCGTTGACCTTCGAGTAACTGTCTCAGTTTCGTCTCCATTGCATCTGTCAGCATCACCTGCAACGTCGTTATTGATATCAATGTCAATTCTGTCAGTGGCAGTATCTACTCTGTTTATTATGTCACGACTCACTGCACCGACCCCACTAAGTTCTGCGTTCAGCCCTCACTTCGCTGCTACACCTCTCTAATTTCGTCACACTGTCATTGTCATGAAGTGTCGCTCATGCGTCTGTCTGTTTGTATGCATGGATCATAGCTTGAATGGTAACCCATTGCATTTTGTCATACATACTTTGCACTAATAACTACCGCACCTCTTCGCCACCTCATCGTCTTCGTCTTAAACACGTCACTTACAATACCACTATCTATTGATATGCGCCTTTAATTTCTGTTACAATGTCCATCAGAATCTTCCCGCTTATTACCTCAGTGGTAAAAAATCTGGACCTGCTTTATCTTAATGTCCAAGTTTAAAAAGCATAGTTGCCTGTCAACCACACGCAGCCATCCATTTTTACATTGGCTCCCCGCATCCTCCCCAAGAAGATACTTGCCACGCACAGACCACTGCTTCTTTAACAGAGCATCCCGCTCCTTGTCAGTCAGTCAGCCTGCCGTATAATAGATGCTGAGATTAAATTGACAACGTCGGCAACTCCACCACCCATCTACGTCGGGCCTTCATAACATGTTAAATGTTAGAATATAAGAATCAGAAATAATAAGGACATGGCATATAATCAATAGTAATGAGAAATATTCTATCGAACCTTGTGAAACTAAAGCGAGTAGAAGCAAAAACATAAAATATCCGTATACAAGTCTCTATTTTTAAACAACTTTTAGTAATTATCCAGAGTTCTAAAAGCAAATCTTATCGCATCTGACCTATTCAACTGATAATTGACTCCATTTTTAAAGCCATACAATGAGCTTATTAGTTTTAATTATGATCCCATTATTACAACTAAACATCTAATCAACACATTACAATTAATTTCTCACTTCTCACATGGGGTTATAATGTATCAACTAAATTGTTCCAAAAAAAAAATAGATGTCGTGTGAAGCTTCACACTGCCGTCTGCTGCAGCCCCACAACTCACAGGCATCTGGCACTTGTCCAGTCTTCTTGGCGGATCCAGCCAATCATGTGTAGACCTTTCCATCTGACGTCAGGTTCCATGCGCCCCAGCCACTTGTCTACCATGGCAGATCTATTAGTCATCTGCCCCAAGACCATGCTGCTGACGCCCCACTCTGGCACCTGCACTGTCACACACTTAAGTCTGGTCACATCTGCTGCCACACACCCTTCCGACCCAAGGGAGAGTCCAGGCTTCCATCCGTCACTGCTGCCAATCACAGACACCTTCAGGTTGTCCACCGTTCTTGTCACGTCCTCCTCTGCCAGAAACGATTCGTTGTTCCACCTCCATCTTCGTTCACACGTTAATGTTGGTTTTGTTGACAAATCTGTTGTATCATCCATCATGATCCCGGACGAGCCCCCAAATGTAGTAGGGATGTAAACTTATTCACTTCACTTAATGGGTGAATGTATGTTATGCGCAGGATGTTGGCGCAAAATCATCAATTGAAGAAATTAAAGGTGTTATAAAGATTTTGGAAGCGGAAACTTCGAGAGAGCAGGAGGAGGAGTTGTAGTTGAAGGTACTAAGTAAACGTGGCCTCTATCTGTCTAGGGGTATTCGATCAAGCCACGTCCCGGTTCCCAGATGGATTGTTGACTCTTGGAAAAAGAGGAATTTAAAACACAGAGATAAACTAAGGAATGAAATAAGCAAAGTAACTTAAGTTACACTAAAATAATATATCGTTTAATAAAGTAAAAGCAAGAGTCAGGTTTGATCAAACAATGATCAACATGCAATGACGATAACAACAATAACGACAACAATTACACTACATACTACATGCGCTACACAGTCACACACACACTATAGGTAGCAATCATTCGTCACGCGACAGCGATCACGACTCACAACATTATACCAACTGTCGTCGTCACCATCGACGCTGTCCGCGTCACAACATCATCGTCGTCGTCATCATCATCACCACCACATCATCATCATCATCATCATCATCATCATCATCATCATCATCATCATCATCATCATCATCATCATCATCATCATCATCATCATCATCAACACCAACATCATCATCATCATCATCATCATCATCATCATCATCATCATCATCATCATCGCCATCATATTATAATCATCACATTCATCTGATGAGACCAGAGAGCAAACAAAGGTTATGTAAGATACGTCTAAATACGCATCAAATATATATACGGCCCCGAGCCGCCCCAAAACAACCAACGTTCCCCTCTCAACTCATCACCAACAATTACAATGATTATTTCCAATACCATCAATACAAAAGATGTATAAATGTATCTAACGATAAACAACAATGATAATGAACAGTATCCTATATCCAAATCATTATGACAATTACAACATAACAACATATGTTCACATATATAAGCATTTAGTATTCCTCCATATTAACATATTATGATACTAGAATATCATTTCATCAAAAAGTCAGCATAAACCTAACGCTAAAACTAACTTTATTAAAGACCACAACGTGCGTCACCAATATGTAACTCACTCTGATATTGTCCTGTAATCATCAATTACACCTCCAGAGTCAATGAGTAACTTGTGAGTACATGACTGGCATACACCGTATGTCAGCGGTTTAACATGACTACTGTCGTATTAGAGACGACGTCATCAGCGATCTCCCACGTAGTTACGAGTCAGGCCTGATTACATGATGAAGCCAGAGAGCCAACGAAGGTTATGTCAGATACGTCTTTTACGCATCAAATATACGGCCCCGAGCCGCCCCAAAACAACCAACGTTTCTCCCCCATCACCATAAAGACAATTCAATGTAATTATCTCCCGTAAAACATATATCGCCCCAGAGACAAGGACATGGTTACCATCCAGCGGCAACACCATACCTTCCAAGATGAGACTAACCAACGTACTCACAACGTTATCATTATCAATAGCATGTAAGACAAAAACATCAAATATCAAAATCATCATATATACCATAATTCCAGTCTTAATATTATTATTATTATTATTATTATTATTATTATTATTATTATTATTATTTTTTTTTTTTTTTTTTTATTATCATCATTATTATTACCATTATTATCACCATTATTAACAATCTCTGAAATCTTAACATTATAAATTTAGTATAAGAAATATTCTGGCAGCAACTCACCTTGGAAAAAGAGGAATTTAAAACACAGAGATAAACTAAGGAATGAAATAAGCAAAGTAACTTAAGTTACACTAAAATAATATATCGTTTAATAAAGTAAAAGCAAGAGTGAAGCCGCACAGAACTGCTGCTCTTTATAAAGGCCTAAAAGGTATGTGGGCGGAAAGCCCTGGTGAAATTTTAGTTTCCATATAAGGAAATGTTGAAAGAGTTGCTAATTTTAACCACATAAAATTCTATAAAAATCAAGCTGTCCACCCAAACGGGATGGCTATGTCCATATAAGGTAACTTCGCTCTCCACCAATCGCTGCAACTTACAAAGGGGCGAGATAGGGAATGAGGGGAAATGATAAACACTACTCACTAAATTCTACTCACAAATATACAAATACACAAAAGACGGAATATACCGTTAGCGTCTACCACGCATGAATATTTTCTCATGAACATTTCTCACCAATGAGCACACAACCAGACTAACAATAAGGTATTCGTAACCCTATTACATATCGCATATTAGCAACTCGACAATACCAACAACCTGTGGGAGACCAGGGAAGCACAATCCCTGTTTTACAGAGGAATGTCGAGTGGCTCTTTGGGAGAAGAAAAAGGCATAAATGAAAGTGATGAGATTCCCAACCCCTGAGAATCTCACATAATTTTAAATTTTAAAAGACTTCGAGCAAGGTGTAGGAAGATCTTCCGGGAAAATAAACAAAGATCCTTTGTCTCAAAAATAAATAGTCTGACACCCCTAGATAGGGCGTGGAAGACGATATAGAAACTGAAGGGGTCTGATAGTGATTCATGCAATCACTTGACACGTCGCGATCGATCTGTGGCTAAAACAGAAGACATCGCTAACACTTTGGACGAGAGGCTGGCGCACAACTCCTCGTATGCACATCACACACCTCAATTTCTGCGCATTAAACAGATAGGAGAAAACACACCGATAAATTTCACATCTACAAACACTGAAGACTACAACAAACCACTCACACTTGAGGAATTGTGGGCCTGTCTCTGTGACACAAATGTCACAGCACTGGGCCCTTACAAAATTTGCTATGAAATTTTCCGTCATCTTCCACAAGACAGTCTGGCTGTCCTTTTGAATTTCTATGACAAGACATGGATAACACAGACTTTTCCACCTAGTTGGAATCTGGCCACAGTGATTCTAATCCCCAAAATCCAAGAAAGACCACACAGAAGCTTCAAAGTACCGACCAATCTTTACCAGCTGCCTGTGCAAGCTAACGGAGAAAATGGTCAAACGCGTCGGAGGTTCTATCTTGAACACAACAACTCCCTCTCCAACCTCCAATGTGGCTTTTGAAAGAACAGACCAACTGTTGATTACCTTTTCCGACTATATTCGCGAGACCTTTGCCGAAGTGAGCACATGATAGCAATCTTCTTTGACCCCAAGTAAGACTTTGACAAACCTTCGAAATTCGGAATCCTCAAAGATCTGCACAATCATGGACTGCGAGGAAACCTTCCAATGTTTGTTTCAGAGCACTCTTAGGCAACATATTCATTCAGGTCAAAGTGGGATCCACCTTTTTTGATCCGCTTTATCAAGAAGCGGGAGTTCCACAGGGTAGCATTCTCTCCCATTCTATTTGAGATAAAAATAAACTCAATAGTGAATGCAATGAGACAATGTTGACTGTTCTTTAAATGTTGATGACTTTTTTGTATGCTATCTATTGAAGTAAATCAATTATGGACACCACTGAGAGACAGTTACAACTCCATTTAAGCAAACGGTCGGAATGGGCAAATTTCAATGGTTCTTATTCTCCCCATCAAAAACGGTAAATGTCTACTTCTGCCAAAAACGCACCTGCATCAGACAGCCTGACCTTTATCTCAACAATTCCAGAATTGAGGTAAAGGACCAAGCCCGATTCCTGGGTGTTATCTTTGATAGGAAACTAAATGTCCTTGCCCATATCAAAGATCTCAGACTGCGATGAATGAAAGTAAGGAGAGTTCTGTCGAGCATGGAATGGGTTCGAACACTAACGCTCCTTTAAAGATATACCGAACCCTTATTTGAAAAAAATGGGCTACGCATCTTTTGTAAATGACTCTGCAAAACCATCCTGGACTCAATTGATCACCATGGGCTGCACTTGGCATTTGGGGATTTTCGCACTTCTACAACGGCAAGCCTTTATGCTGAGGCAGATGAGCCACCTTTGTATCTCAGGAGGAAAAAAACTGGCTCTCCAGTATCTGAAATGTTACATCACCACACGACAACCCAGCATACAAGCACGTCGAGAGACAGATAAAGTGAGTAAATGTGACTCTGACTCTTTTTTTTTTACATATAATGTTTTGACTATTATGACAATCTAATATATTTCGTGTGTACTTGAAGAAGGCTATAGGTCGAAACGTCGTTTGTTTTGTGTTGTTCCCTTATATTATAAGAGTCACATTTACTCACAATATTTTTCTCTCCAGTTCATTGGCTCATTTAGGCACCTCTAATTTTTGGTTTTACACAAAAACGTACACTGCACGGATAGGACACTAAAAGAAGAATTTTGCAAGCACCCAAAAAGACATAACCATTAGTTTAAAGAGTGGATCAAAGCATTGCAGAGATGAACGTCAATTTAGATAGGATACATCCATTGGTCCAGGCAAAGACACCACCATGGTCAATACATAGACCAAACACATACTTGGGTTTCACGAAATTTGAAAAACAAAAAAAAACAAAACAGACACACATAAGAGCGTAGATGCAGTAGGGTGTGCCCATCACTCATTGGAAGGCACCGGATCACTTCGCCTGGAGGAAAATGTTTCGATCTTTACAGCGAAATCGCTAAATGTTTTCCGTTTGGCTGAGAGATCGAATAAAAACACAGTTTTGATCTTCTCTGACTAGTTATCCATATTAAAGGGACTTTCAAATATTTTTGCACCGATCCAAGAAACACACGTATCTTGGAAGTGCAAATAAATTGCACAAAAAAGAAGATAGTTTGTTTACTGTCGGTACCTAACCAGGTGGGTATCCAGGGAAACGAAGAAGTGCTTCGACTGACAAAGGAGGCCGTGAGTCAGGAATTGCCAGAGAGCAGTAAAATCTCTCACGCAGATTTGAAGCTGGAGTCGAGACGTTCAAAACCAATCGAAACAAATCAAAACTGACTTCGGCCCCAGACCCAACTCGGGGATAAAAAGAAGAGATGATTATATCAGAATAACTCGACTCTGGAACGGACATACTGCCCTCACTCACCGTTTCCTTCTAGATAGGGATGAAAAAACCTCACAGTTCGACATCTTTTGATAGAGTTAGAACAGATAAGGTCACAACATTATGAAACCAGAGACTTGAAGTCTCTTTTCCAGTCAGTCGATCCGCTAATAATTTTGAAGTATCTGCAGGAATCTGAAATCCAGCAGAATTTGTAAATAAACATTTTTAAACAATAACAAGATGTTACTACTGTGGTTTTATAAAATTGTATTACAGGGGTATTAATAGGATTGAGCAGATATGGCCTCTCAAGGCCGATAAAAATTGATAAAAGCTAGAAACTGGCGCTTAAATGACCTAATCAATGTTGAAAGCGCCGTTAAACACCTAAAAACAAACCAACATCTCCATAGTGGGCAGGGAGGTACTTGCTGTATCTTCTATACCTGTTTTTCAATTGCTTTCTCTCTTTGTCTTGGAATGAGATTACTTAGTTTTGTTTTGACCCTGGCCGAGTCTTTGGCTGTGAGGGAAACAGTTGAATGTATAGTTATAATTTTTGGGAGATGATATTATATTATTTCCTTGTAAATCATCTCTCAGTTATGTATTGTTAATTTTAATTTTTAACATTTGATTTGTAAACATTTGAGTGTATTCCTCTTAGTGGGATCTTGTGCTGGTGTTTGAGTGAGACTTTTAGGCGATCTCAATCTTAGTACACTGATAGTGTGCTCTTGGAATCTACAACTATTCGAATCATTCCCCTGTGTCTTCCTTTTTCCTGCGGATCGCAGGTGTCGACAAGTTGCATCCCGGATCAAATGTATTCATGATTACGTGTCTACGACCAGAATTATTTTAGTAAACAGACCAAGATCTAATATTTTTATATTTGAAAGGAATAATAATCTTAAAAGTTCTAATATATTCGTAATTATTTAGTAAAATCATCATAAAAGAATCTTGGTTACAATACTTATTGAATAGAAATCAAATATCACCTATAAACATGAAGAAAAGAAAACACTTTGTACAACATATTGATCTTCTTGATGGAATATCCCTTACTAGATATTTTGGTATTCATATTTTTCTTTGGATCATCCTCCACAGATTACCTCCTTTTGTTGATATTGCACAACTCCTTTCCATTTCATCTAATTGCCCATCATCATCATCATCATCATCATCATCATCATCATCATCATCATCATCATCATCATCATCATCATCATCATCATCATCATCATCATCATCATCTTACATTTGATGTATACTAATTAATCAAGCTTGTAAAGAAATCATCCTGAATCAATCACTATTAGGTCAGTTTTTAGAATATCTAACTACTCATCCAAACAAAATTAAAAATCCTCAAAAGTGTTGTTTTCCCAACTGCAACATATGGATGCGAAGCGTGGACTATCAGCAAAACAGAGAGCACAAAGATCACAACTTTTGAAATGGCATGCTACAGAAAAATACTCAGAATATCATGGACTAAAAAACAAACAAACAAAGAAGTCCTGAGAAGGATCGGAATAAAATCAACAATTCTTTTTCAAACTGTAAAGAAATTGAAACTGAACTATTTTGGCCACACGACTCGCCACGAATCATTAGAAAAGCACATTCTGCAGACAAGGGTAGACGGCAAGAGAGGAAGAGGTAGACCAACAAGAAGCTGGGAACAAGATATATGTGAATGGCTGGGAATGACCCAACTCAAGCAAGTAGGCTGGCGGAAAACCGTAATCTGTTTCGCAAGAAAGTTCGGGAAGCAACGTCCTACGCTGGGTCAGCTGACTAGATGATGATGAACTACTCATCCTTTCTGTTTCTTGGCAACTCTTATTCACTACTGATAATAATAATTCATTCAATTTTTTTAGACCCAAAACTCACATTTATTCTTTAAAAGGGCAGATTTTGCCCTATTATACCCTTAGCAAAATTTTGGTGTGAATTTTCTAGATTTTTTAGTTGGTCCCCACTAGCGTTGTCTGAAAATCCGCCATGATCGTCCTTTCAGTATAGTTGTCCTTGGTATGATTGCATAATTATTTCGTCTTCCAATCTTGTGCAAGAAAATAAGTTTTCCACTGATTCATGTAGTACCAATTTTCAAAAAGCATGCTCTGAAAAGAACAGAGGAAAATTTGATTTTGAGAATTTTTGATCTCATTTTCTCTTTTTGTTCAAAAATATTCATGAACACGAGTAAGAATTTGGTTACTTACGGAAGTTGATATTCATGGAGTCGGCAACTAAAATCACGCGGGTAATTGCGGTTCTACGAGAAGGGGTGGAGGGGGGGGGGTTACCTGGTTTTGGAGATCCTAAGCTTGGAGTAAACTATTCAAATGTATATTTTTTTTTGGAGAGATGTTTTTCTTTTCTTATAAACCATCTCTCTGTTATGCATAGTTATATATTTAAATTTTGAATCCATTGCACTCTGTAAACATTTGAGTGTATCCTTCATAGCGGTCTGAGTGGTGTTTTGGACCTCCCATAGTGTGAGGATATATCTGTTTTCCAATTTGCTTTTTGTCATTGTCGTGGTATGAGATTACTTGCTTTTGTCCTTTACCTTGTCGGAACCCTTGACTGAGAGGCAAACAGTCAAAGATATAAAGTTTTGGGAGATTGTATTTAGTCCCTTGTAAATCATTTCTCTGTTATGTATTATTTTTTTGTTATTTATGTACAATGTAAGCATTTTCTTTAGACGCAACTAAAGGGAGTGGTCCAGATAATATACAACCAGAGAATTAAAAGGCGCCACACATACGTCTATTCCTAGACGCAGCGAGGAAGGAGGTTTTGAATATTAACATCAAAACCACTGACGACTACATATCGTTTGAATTTGTGAAAGTACAATACTCCAAATCCAACGGCGAAACAATTCCAATCATCACTAATAACGGCCTCTGCCGAACAAAAAGAAGAAATTTATATTTTCGAAATTTTCAACAGAATTTCAGCATCTTTTGGATACAAACAAAACCACCAAACAAAGTAAACCAATAATTTTAGTCGATTTTAACATTCACTATGAAATACCCAAACAACATCAATTCGATTTTAAACGCCGAAACAACACATAAGTACGATTACACACAGATTGCAGCGAATCTTAGACTGGGTGTCGTACTGACGTCAGCATTCCAATTTACGACATCCTAGTCACCGACTGGGTGGGGTTCCTACCTCCCATAGCGGGCAGGGAGGTACTTGCTTTGTCTTCTATCCCCTTATATCTGTTTTCCAACATGCTTTCTGTCTTTGTCTTGGAATGAGATTACTTGGTTTGTCCTGGCCCTGGCCGGAGTCCTTGCCGGGAGGGAAACAGTCAAATGCATAGTTATTGTTTTGGGAGATGATATTTTTTTCCTTGTAAATCATCTCTCTGGTATGTATTATTATATTTGTTATTTTTAATGTATAATGTAAGCATTTGAGTGTATTCCTCTTTGTTGGATTTTGTGCTTGTGTCTGGATTAGACTTATAGGTGATCTCAAACTAGGTACATTGGTGGTATGCACTTGGAATCTACATCTGATCCCTATTTGTTCCCATTTCCCCTTTGTCTTCCTTTCTCTTGGGTGCTTTAATTGTAATTCTAGAACTTTTTACTATCCGTTTTCTTCCTTTTTGCTGGCGCTGATATGACCTAAATGTGTTGCAAGCGCCGTAAAACCCTTAAAACAAAAACAAAACAAACTAGTCACCGACAAATGCATTTCTAACCATAATGTCATCACTTTCTCTATTGATCGACTTGATAACCCAGGTCCACGTGTCAAGTTGTAACTATGCACATAATTCGAGACGTTGTGTCTTTCAGTAGGGATCGACAGGAAAAGATTCCTCTAATGTTTAGAGGAAGTGACACTGTTGCAGCTTACAATATGCATCTAAGTCATCTTATGGACCATTCTCCAGTACAATACAGAGTCGTCAAAGATAGTCCCTCAGCGTCGTGGATGACGGTCGAGGTCAAGGAAGCTAAAGCTAATCGCCGACGCGCCGAAACACAGTGGAAGAAGAGTGGTTTAAAGATTCATAAAGTCTAAATCCAAATTCTATAACGATAAAACTGCCCAGTGAAAAACAACTCGAGCCCTGTTCTGAGTAACAAACACCCTTCCAGGAAAGCGACAGTAAGACAGTTGCAATCCTCTTACAAATTATTCGAACTAAAGCCTCCCAAATATTTTTGTCAGTATTTCATTGACAAAGTTAATAAATTACGATCTAATTTAGGCAAATTGTCAAGTAATGTCGAACCCAATTTTGAACCCTTTAAGGGAGATCAGCCATTCACTAATTTCTCTCTTGTTTCATAGCAAACCATCAAAGCTATCATCATGTCCTATCCACATAAATCATGTAGTCCAGATACTTTTCCAACAACCATATTAAACATCTTGCCCCTGTGATAACAAATATTAAATATATTCTTGAAATTGGTGCCGTTCCCATGTAATTTAAAAATGCTATTGTATCCTAAATTTTGAAATAGTCTAACCTATCTTCTGAAAAACTGAAACTGTTCCGATCTGTCCCTCATAGTCCATTTCTCTCAAAGATGTTAGAAAAAGTTGTTGCAATCCAAGTTAAGAAGCACCTCAAAAATTCAATCCGTTCACACCCTGGAAATCTACATACAGAAAGTTCCACAACGCATAGACTGCACTCCAAGAAAAACGGAGCGGTTTATTGGGTGTCGCTGACGAAGGTAATGTTCCTATAATTGCACTGCTCAATCTTAGCGCAGCTGTCGACACGATTGATCAAACCATTCTTATTGAGCGTCTTGAAAAAAACGTTCGTATAGCAGGCACTGTCCTCGATTGTTTTAAAGTTATATTTTTGAACGATATCATCCTGTTCTTATAAAAGGAGTTCACTCCGACCAATCACCATTAAAAGCCGGGGTTCCCTTGGGATCTGTTTTGTGTCCCCTGCCATTAGCCGATGTCATCAAAAAGCATAACCA
>NC_088364.1:63822999-63867999 GCF_034508935.2 Berghia stephanieae
AGGTTATGGAGTCTATCTTGAAAGACCGAATAATGGACTTTCTTGAAAGTCATACGATGCTAAACGATAACCAACATGGTTTTAGATCAAAGAGATCATGCATTACTCAACTTTTACAGGTGATGGAGGATTTTACCAAGTTAATTGATCGTGTTCAATGCATTGATGTTGTTTATCTTGATTTCCGTAAGGCTTTTGATTCTGTGCCACATGAGAGATTATTCATTAAACCAAAAGCATATGGATTTAAAGGGAATGTCTTTAACTGGATTAAAGACTTTCTTAATAATCGAATACAAAGAGTAATTGTCAATGGGGTGGGGTCAGATTTTAAGAATGTAATTAGCGGTGTACTCCAAGGAAGCATATTGGGACCACTTTCATTTCTTTTGTATATAAATGATTTATCATGTGGCATAAATTCAGCCTGCAAACTGTTTGCAGACGATATAAAGATCTACAGTACAACTGAACATCATACCATTCTACAAAATGATATATTTTTACTTTTCAAATGGTCTACAACATGGCATTTGGATTTTAATGTTTAGAAATGTAAAGTATTACATATAGGAAAAAAATAATCCATGTCATAATTATTTTACCGATACTTCTATGTCAAATCTACTTTCTGTTGCGCCTTATGAAAAGGATGTGGGAGTTACTTTTGATTCACTTTTGAAATTTGTTGTACATATTGATAATTGTGTAAATCGTGCAAACAGAATGATGGGAATAATATATAGAACCTTTAGAAGTCTTGATAAAACGATATTTTTATATTTGTATAAATCGCTGTCCCCGTGTGGTGTCCGGGGTCCCTCAACCGAGAGGGTCAAGAATAGCCCAACGCCAAGCCAGCGTGTCGTAAAAGGCGACTAATGGTGTGTGATTCCCCCATCTTTGAGTCACCTGGTCCTCCAGGTTGGGGGTTGGCAAAGGGTTAACACCCCTTTCCGTTAAACTCAAACCGTTACAGAAACACAGACAGACAAACTAAATCCTTTTTCTAGCTTGGGCGACCGAAGAGTTTCTGGAATTACAGAATTTATGAAGGACAACAGACAAAGCCGAAAGGACTCTGCTGACCCGATGACGTCTTCGCCAAACAAGCAGCTTCGAATTGCGTCGTGGAACGTTCGCACCATGTATGAAGCAGGAAAAAGCTCTCAAGTTGTGACTGAGATGAGAAGATACAGGCTGCATATACTTGGAGTAAGCGAAACCCACTGGATACAATCCGGACAGAAACACCTCAAGTCTGGGGAGAAGATTTTATATTCAGGGAGAGGGGACGGGATTCATACACAGGGAGTAGGAATAATTCTAAGCAAGTTTGCCCAGAAGTCACTGAGAGGATGGGAACAATGCGGAGAAAGGATCATCATGGCGTCTTTTACAACACGGAGTAAGAAGATCAGCATGAACATTGTACAGATCTATGCCCCAACAAATGATGCAACAGATGAGGACAAAGATACATTTTATGGTCTGCTACAACAAGTCATTGACAAGTTGCCAAGGAAAGACATCAACATATTGATGGGAGATGCTAATGCAAAAGTGGGACAGGATAACGTAGGCTATGAAGGTATCATGGGACGTCATGGCATGGGAAAAATGAATGATAATGGAGAGAGATTTGCAAATTTCTGTGCATTCAACAGCTTGGTGATTGGAGGATCAGTGTTCCCCCATAAGAGGATCCACAAAGCAACTTGGGTCTCACCAGATGGTGTGACAGAGAATCAGATTGATCATTTTTGTATCTCTCGTAGATTCAGACGTTCATTGGAAGATGTGACAGTACGGAGAGGGGCAGATGTTGGATCAGACCACCACCTGCTATTGGCAAAGCTTAAGCTCCGACTCAGAAAACACGGGGCCAGATCACATACAAGAAGAAAATTCGAGGTGAATGCACTTGATGGGGAAAAGAATGAGGAATTCAAACTACAATTGAGTAATAGATTCCAACCTCTTACTGAGCTCGAGGAGGACATAGATGTAGAGTCACATTGGGCAAAGATCAAGGAAGTCTACATAACAACTTGCCACGAGGTATTGGGGGTAAAGAAATCGGAACATAAAGAATGGATAAGTCCAACCACCTTGGACCTTATTGAAAAGAGGAGAACAAGGAAGGAACAAGTGAATGCAAGCCGAACAAGGGCTTCAAGACTGGATGCACAAGAGCAGTATCGAGCCATAGCTAAGGAAGTCAAAAGATCTGTGAAGAAAGACAAGGAAGCATTCATGAACAGACTTGCAGAGAAAGCAGAAGCAGCAGCGACTGGAGGACACATGAGGATCCTTTATCAAACTACCAAGACACTTGCTGGAAAATATGGGAAACCAGAGGTACCAGTCAAAGACAAAGATGGGAAAACTATTTTTGGAAAAGAGGCTCAATCTGAACGATGGAGGGAACATTTCAACTGCCTTCTGAACAGACCACCACCAGACAACCAGCCAGAAATTTTGCCTGCAAGGAATGAGCTACCAATTAGCTGTGATCCACCATCGATAGCAGAGATTGTGGGTGCCATTAACAATATGAAAAGGGGGAAAGCTGCTGGACCAGACCAGATTCCACCGGAGGCTCTAAAAGTTGATGCGAAAAGAAATGCTGAGGCCCTGCACCCACTATTTGAGAGAATCTGGAATGACGGGATATTCCCAAAGGATTGGAAGGAAGGACATCTTATCAAGCTTCCAAAGAAAGGGGACCTCAGTAATTGTAATAATTATCGAGGCATCACTCTTCTTTCTATCCCAGGAAAGGTTTTCAACCGTATTATTTTAGAGAGAATTAAGAATGCAACAGATGCTAAACTGCGGGACGAACAGGCAGGTTTTCGGAAAAACCGTTCAACCACCGACCAGATTGCCTCTCTGCGAGTCATAGTAGAACAGTCTATAGAATGGAACTCTCCTCTTATTGTCAACTTTCTGGATTACGAGAAGGCTTTCGACAGTATTGACAGAGCAACATTGTGGAAAATTCTGGCACATTATGGACTCCCTGAAAAGATAGTAAACCTCATTAAGGAAATGTATGAAGGATCAAGTTGCAGGGTTGTACATGAAGATCAGCTTACTGACAGCTTTGAAATTAAGACTGGTGTCAAGCAGGGATGCTTGCTCTCTCCATTCCTGTTCATCCTTGCCATTGATTGGCTAATGAAGGAAACCTCCAAAGGGAGAAGAAATGGGATACAGTGGACCCCCTGGACACAGTTGGATGATCTGGATTTTGCAGATGATCTGGCTCTTTTGTCCCACACCCAGGACCAGATGCAAGCAAAAACCACAATTATAAACAGCCTGTCGGAATCAATTGGTCTAAGAATTCACCCTGCAAAGTCAAAGGTCTTGAGGATAGGTACGCGTCAAAGGGAGCAGATCAAAGTAAAAGTTCAGGAACTCGAAGATATAGACACTTTCTGCTATCTCGGAAGTATAATTGACAAGGATGGAGGCACGGAAGCAGAGGTGAAAGCACGAATAGGAAAGGCACAGGCTGCATTCACATCTTTGAACAGAGTTTGGAGAACTAAAGATATCTCCCTTCAACTAAAGCTAAGACTTTTCAACTCAAACGTGAAGTCTGTCCTACTGTATGGATGTGAAACTTGGAACGCATCACAGGCATGTATAAGGAGGGTACAGATTTTCGTAAACAGGTGCATGCGTAAGCTACTCAGAATAAAATGGATGGATAGAATAAAAAATGAAGAAGTATGGAAAAGAACACAGCAGAAACCAGTGGGAGAGGATATAGGAAGAAGACGATGGAGGTGGATTGGACACACGCTTAGAAAGAATGACTCAACTATAACAAAGAAAGTATTGGACTGGAACCCTCAGGGCAGAAGATCAAGGGAAGGCCACGAGGAACATGGAGAAGAATTAAAGAAGCTGATATACAGAGAAGTGGTAAGACCTGGAATGAGATAAAAAAGTTGGCTCAGGATAGAGAAGGATGGAAACTGTTTGTCTGTGGCCTATACCCTGACCCAGGGTGAAAAAGGCAATGATGATGATAAATCGCTGGTTCGACCAATTCTAGAGTGCGGAAATGGCATCTGGAGCCCATTATATAAAAGACAATCTATAAGTATTGAAAGTGTACAGAGGAGAGCTACCAAAAACATTTATGCAATACAGTATTTATCTTATAAGGAAAGGTTAGAATTTCTTGACTTACCAAGTTTGAAATATAGAAGAATTCGTGGGGATTTAGTTCAGGTTTATAGATCGCTACATGGTCTGGACAGGTTAGACTTTTCAGATTTTTTTTCATATTCTAATATTACTTTTACTAGAGGGGACAAGTTTAAGATTTTTGTCTCTAGATGCAAAACAAACATAAGACAAAACTGGTTCGGTATTCGTATTGTTCAGAAATGGAACAATTTGAAATTTGAAACAAAAAATGCAAAATCTATAGATTATTTCAAGGTGTTAGTAGACAGAGAATTATATGATGGGAGATTTATATTTGACGAATAATACTTTGTTGACAGGGCTTTCAGTCTTGTATGTATATATTATGCATTGTTATATTATTATGGTTATCTTCTATATGCGTGTGTGTGTGTGTGTGTGTGTGTGTGTTTGTGCGTTCGCGCGCGCTTTGCATGTCACGGTTAAATATTTATGTTTGTACACCACAATTGCATAAGTACATTTAGGTTGAAATATTATCTTTACCAGTGTATCATTATTGTAATATTTAATCAATAGATTTATGTCATCACTATTAATATTAAGGGTATTCAAGGGATTTTATCCTATTTTGCCCTATACCATATGTTATGTTATGTTAAATAATAATAATAATAATAATAATAATAATAATAATAATAATAATAATAATAATAATAATAATAATAATAATAATAATAATAATAATAATAATAATAACAATAATAATAATAATAATGATAATAATAATAATAATAATAATAATAATAATAATAATAATAATAAATAATAATAATAATAATAATAACAATAATAATAATATAATAATAATAATAATAATAATAATAATAATAAAAATAATATATAATAATAATAAATAATAATAATAATAATAATAATAATAATAATAATAATAATAATAATAATAATAATAATAATAATAATAATAATAATAATAATAATAATAATAATAATAATAATAATAATAATAATAATAATAATAATAATAATAATAATAATATAATAATAATAATAAATAATAATAATAATAATAATAATAATAAATGGACTTAATATTTACCAATGATTATATCCATTAACATTAACTTTTAATTATTTACAGGTAAGAATCTAATTACAAGATAACAGCCTGATAATCTTTTAAAGAAACTACAGCTTTCACAAAAATAAAGAATAAGGAATGAGATTAGCGCGAGGACGAGAGACGCATACGCACAACCAACATGACGTTCTCTCTCTAATAAGTTTTCCGCCGGTGACGTCACAGACTTGCGTGATGTCCAATCAAGGGATACTACTCTTCCGCTAATCTCATTCCCTATGACAAGAGGGAACACATAGTCACAATATATTATGAACTCTACAGGTTGACTAGTAATGCCAGAATTGATTATAAAATTACAATGATTTGCTCACCTTTTTTTTTAAATCTTAATCAATGTAACCTATCACGCAACTAAACATTTTGTGATCAGCATCATTTGCGCACAACAAAAAGAGGGAACACAATATGAAAAGAAAGAACATTATATATTGCGCAGCTCCTACAATATATGGATTCTTAGCAATTAATTCTTCGCTCTAGTTTAATTAACATTGAAACAAATTTTAAAAGATAATTACAAAGTCATGTCTTTCGGTTATATTTAGATGATTTATAGAATGATAATTATTTTTTTTGATGGTTTAATCACAATTGTTGTAGATAGTGTTATCGCATAGAATATGTATACAATAATTCACATTTTAGAAACAATTCGATTCTGTACTGTGATATTTTAAATGATATTGACGCTATGTTAGAGAAAACGTTTATAATGTGTATTGCACGCTATGGTGTTTTGCGCCTTGAGCTGTATTGTATGGGACAGACCGACTTGCACTCTTATGCAGGTCTGACAACTCTATTCATTATAATCTCATTGTTGTAATGGAAATAACACAAAATAGCGGGAAAATATTGTCCATTACAACATAGTTAAACTAGTCCCATTAAAGGGATCGGATGTCAAACCTGCATATATGCACACGTCGGGAGAGGCGCTACATAAATAAATCACATAATTATTATCAACCCAAATCTCACGATGCAACCAACCATCGTGCATCAAACTTGGAAGGACTTTACGCCATAGACATTTTTTACATGTTTAAAATACCAGCCATATTTTCATATTGGCCAGATTATTAAATTTGAAATATAAATGAACTAACATGACCATCACCTTGTCAAAACAATCTTTAAAGTGAAATTGATTTGAAGTTATTTTTAAAACATCATAAAGGCTTACGTTAAAAATTACGCCAAAACAAACTTAGAACCTTTTTAAATACTTAATAATTGAAGTAAAATCTTTCTGGCCAAATTGAAACAAATTAGGCGTTCTGTCCGTGTTCATTGCTCTAGAAATTGATTTATGATGAAAATCAATTAAGAAGAGGTGATAAATCTCTTTCTGCTCACTTACACAACCGTGTACACCATTAACATAAATATCAATTACGTAACAACGTATTCGAGATCAAAGACTCAATATTGGGGATATCGACAAACCTGCATTAATCTCTAATGCACTTCGACTTATACGCACTTACTATATGCTTGAACTTAAATTTTTCTCTCCCCTCCCTATCATTTTTCATATTTTTATTTCACTTTAATCCCTTACTTTATCATAGTGTATTCCTTTCCATATTAAATATTTTGATCATCAGCATGGAAATACATACATACATACATAAATACATACATACATCCATACATACATACATACATACATACATACATACATACATACATACATACATACATACATCCATCCATCCATCCATCCATCCATCCATCCATCCATCCACCCACCCACCCACCCAGACAGACAGACAGACAGACAGACAGACAGACAGACAGACAGACATACATACATACATACTGGTAAACCATCCATCATTCATTTCTTGATCTCACATAACATAATACTGAACTGTGCAGTCCATGTGCCATTGGATGCATCGTCATGGATTAAACTGAAATTATTTTTTTTGGGATCTCTAACACAAATCAACAATATTTATTTGCTCTCTTTCTTATAAGGAATAGACGTTTAATTGCCTCGAGACATATCGAGGATCTAGAAACTGGGTTTTTACACGGTCTTTCAAATTAATCACATCCTAAGGAAAAGAACTCTGAACTGAAAAGGGTAGAAAAGCTTCCTTTCATTTCATTTGCTCAAAACAAAAGTTTACTTTTAACTAAACCTGTCTCGCCGTCATCACTACATCGTCTTTCGTTGGCTTCTCTGACAAGGGAAATGACAAGCATAAAAGAAATTAAAAACAGGACAGCCAGGATGATGCTTGGGATTGACAATCACCATAGAACAAGTGTTCAGATCAATGCCGAGATCAAAACATTGGCTTCTTATTAGAACAAAGAATCGGCCCAAAAAAATTGAGCTCTTCACGACATCCCAGACTTCATTCAAGAATCAAGAAATGATTACCTCATTTACCCCAAATTAGTAGTTTTGAGTATTATTGCGATAGACTGTGGTTTGGAAGAACTTTGAGGTCTTTAATCGTTATAATATAATTTATTGTTGTATTAAACAAATATTTAGTTACCGTTTCATGAATTCAAGGGGTCACGATAGCTCAGTTGGTGGAGCACTCGCTTTACATACAAAGGGACCGAGATCGATCCCGGGTACAGTCGAGACCCCCCCTCCCCCTTCCCTGACCAGCCAGCAGTGATCGGGTAGCTTGTTCTGCTAGAACAGGCAGGGAGTACTTTGCGATAGACTAGCTTCCTATCAAATGGATAGCAAGCAATTTCCATTTTCCGTTTCACGCGATACTCCGGCTCCATGGGCCTAATGGCTCTGAAGAACTGCTTATCGATTGAAAACTCACAAACTTCCACCAGGGTGTTTATGTACCACGTATTACAAAAATAGTGCAAACATTATCGACACATACGATTACACTATTGGCATTAAAGCGACGGTTTTTGGACCTCATTTTGGAGAAAAAAAATATGTATCTAAAATTTTAGCCAGAAAACTCGTCCTCCAATTTTCGATCGATATGACCCTC
Organism: Berghia stephanieae; assembly: GCF_034508935.2. Classification (NCBI taxonomy): domain Eukaryota; kingdom Metazoa; phylum Mollusca; class Gastropoda; order Nudibranchia; family Aeolidiidae; genus Berghia; species Berghia stephanieae. The sequence goes on from NC_088364.1 coordinate 63,831,325, forward strand.
ATCATGGTAAAAATCTCAAACCCGGGACCTCGCAAGGTCCCAGGTTTTAGAAAGTTTCATTTTTTATTTTTTTACAAGACAAGGGTCATTTTATTAGATCGATGTTTGAAGGACGAATTTTCTGGCCAAATTTTAAAATACGTGTTTTTCAAGAACACGGCAGTTTTGTGTCCGATAAGGCTTCAGTTGGTTTCTTTCAACTTTACAGGGGACATTTTGTTATCTTATAACATTATCACTTTGACTGATAGAGGCAACGTAGCTCAGCGGTACGGTCTTACTTCGTTCCCGAACGATATAGAGTTCGATCACCCGCCGCTGCGATGTGTGCCCTTGAACAAGTCACCTGCCCAAACTTAAATTGCGGCGCTGAACTGCGGCACGCTTGTATTATTCCAGTCTTCCCTTGGAATAGACCCTAGAGACAAATTTCCCCTATGGGATGAATAAAGGGAATTTTAATTATTTTTCGTTTATTTTATAAGGAGAAAAGATTATTAGTAATTCACTCTTTCAAACTGGTTTTATGTTGGAATGAACGTGATGTAATATCTATATTATTACAACAAACAAATAATGAAACAGAAATATGAAAAAACGTGAGCGTTTATATTGCACATTATCCTCTAAACAAGACTCAAATCGAGAAGACATTTCCACCTAACAAAAACAGCAGACTTCAGTTTGGAGGAAAACTGGAGAGAAATGTGGAACAGAGAAACACCAAAGGAAGAAACTTCATAAAAGATCCAACTAAAAGAGTGCCTGCATTTCACAACGCCAGGAAATACTGGGTTTCCTCAAATCGCCTCTTAACTGGACATAGCAGAACTGCATCAAATATGTGCAGATGGAAACTTGGGAACAGTGATACCTGCCGGATCTCTCAGGCAGCCCCAGAGACCAGCGATCATATCGTCCTCCACTGTCCAGTAACTAAACTTGAAGGTGGATATGAAACATTCCTTAGGGCGGAGGATGACTTTCGGAAGTGGGTTGACGAAATGAATTTGGATGTGAAGCCATACGCTACTACCACTACTACTACTCATACATCCAAGAAATGTTCTCAAAGGTGCCAACAACAACACTTAACATGTTAGACACGACACGAAGCGTGTTAGGTTATATTACAATCTGTTTCGGACAGAGAAAACCTGAGTACGACGAGAGAATGTGAATAAAGATCGTTTTCAACTATGCGCCACTCAGAACTCGAACCCAGGACCTTCTGATCCCAAGGTGAGTGTCATATCGCAAGAGCACATATCCACGGGGTCGAGGGTTCAAGTTCTTTCAGGGCTCGAGTCCCGCTCTGAGCGGCGCATAGTTGAGCCATTTTTATGAGTAGTTTTCAGTAAACTGTATTAATCAGACTATAAACGTTATTTCGGTCAACATGGCTGACACTTGTTGGCACTGAGTGCTTTTGGAGGATGAAAGTATATTTTAACATTGGAACGTTAAATGTAAAAAGATTTTAAAGTAAAGTTAGAATTGATCAATTCGCCGAGGATGTGTCAAATTATAAATTAGATATTACTTCTTTACAAGAAACCAAACTAGAAAATGGCGTGGATCGAACTGTGGGTACCGGCCGACTTATTTGTTTTTCTTCTAACTCTCGATTTTACGGATGTGGCTTCTTTGTTAATGAAAAATGGAAGAATTCAGTCAAGCAATGTATAAAGCTGTGAGACCGTAGAATTTGTGTGTTACAACTAAAAGGCGACATATCACATAACCTTAACAACAATCTAAAAACAAAAAAGAACATTTTCCATCATCAATGTTTATGCACCAACAACGGGAAGAGCAGAAAATTTCCCGGAAGAACTAAAAAGTTTTTACAGAAATTTCAACGAAACTATTAATAATCTAGGAAATAAAACACTGCTAATAATGGCTGGAGATTTCAACGCTAAAGTTGGCAAACGGGAAGAAGGGGAGAATTGCCTTTGGTCTTATTCGAAGGGTATACGAAATTATAACGGAGAAAGACTGGTGGATTTTTGCGAAGACAAACATTTATTTGTCAGAGCGTATTTAATCATGCTTCTAGACACCAAACGACATGGGTAGGACAGAGGAAAAATAAAGAAACAGGAGCAGTTATCATACATTTACTTTATTGACTTTATACTGTGCAGATAAAGACACAAAATGCGAGATCATATGCTGGCACATTGATAACAACAGATCATAGGCTAGTTAAAATAAACTTTGTAATTGAATGGCACAAACAATCAAGGAAACATAGCAAAACAATTCATGACCCAAAAATAATTATTACAAATATTTTCAAAAACTCACGATGTAAACAAAACCAGCGACAACTTATTGCTGAACTAGACAATTTAACGAACAACAACACACCAAACGAAGCATGGTCACGTGTACGAAGTGCAATAATAAATACTGCAATTCAAAGCGCCGGGACAATTACAACCAAACCACAATGCCGTACGTATGACACCATCATAGCTCAATTATCTAACCAACAAAAAGATTTGCAAATAAGAATACAAAACTCAAAAAGGAAGGAAACAAAATGTTACATCGCATAAGACATAGAGTAATTGATCTTAGAAATGAAGTGTTGGACAAAAAGTTGATACTATTAGGAAATGCAAGAACGATCAAGCAATGTATAAAGCTGTGAGACTAATAAACCAAAGACCAATTGAAAACCCAAAGATAGAAGACGACATGGGAAAATTAATTATTAACCCCAATGACATTTCGAATGTTCTTTTTGAATACTATAAAACACAATTTCAAGACAACAAAACGCCACACGTCAGCTCATTTGAGGGGGATCCTCGACCACTATTTATACCTATTCCACCAATAGAAGTGAGAAATGTTTTTAAAAGTCTAAATAGCAACAGAGCACCGGGAAAAGATGGAGTATGCGCTGGACTTCTAAGATATGGACCACCCTTATTAGATGAACACATAGTGGACATTTTCAATCAGACGTTTGAACATCACCAGAACCTGGATATTAGTAAAGGGGAGCTGATATCAATACAAAAGCCAGGAAAACCAAAAGGCCCTCCAAAGAATTTGAGACCAATTACTCTGCTTAATACAATTAGAAAATCGCTCTCCCTGATCACACTGAATAGAATTAGACCGATTGTTGAAAATTATTGGTCACATGGTCAAAGCCGATTCAGGACGGAGAGAAGTACTGCAGATGGTGTTTGGACCCACAGATTGCCTGCTACCAAAGCCCTGTCAATAGTTATAACTGGAATAGATATGTCTGCCGCATTCGATACTATCAATCGCCAATCCTTTTTAAATATTATGAAAGGAATAGTTATGGAAGATGAAGTTAGATTAATCAGATTCCTTATAAGTGAAAACTGGATAACGACCAAAATAATCTGTGCCTCACAGAATAAATCATTCCTTGGCAACAGCGGCACACCACAAGAAGACAGCCTAAGCCCTGTTTTATTTATCATTTACCTAGAAAATGCTTTAAAAAGATGTGCATAAATCTGTACCTTCGGCCCAAGCACGTTTTGAAAACGAACTCCCCGTGGAAATTGCATATGCAGACAACATTGACTTTATTGGCCTGAAGTCATAGAAATGACATCCAAAGAGCCTTACAAAATCACCGACTGTACGTTAATACTGACAAAACAGATGTAACATTACTGTCAAGGAAGAAAGATGGATGGAGAGCCACGAAAAAGGTAGGATCATTAATAGGAGACAAGGAAGATGTAGAAAGAAGAAAAAGTTTATCGACGGCTGCACTAAATAAATTATTGCATATATGGATTAGAAAAGATAAAATTGAAATAAACACTAAAATCAAATTATACACAACCCTTGTAAATTCCGTGCTTATATGCAACTGCTGAACATGGGCACTGACTGGAACCGAAGAGCAAAGATTAGACAGATCCCATAGAAAACAACTGAAAAGAGTCCTGAATATAGGATACCCCACAAAATAAGCAATAAAACACTGTATGAAAAATGCAATGATAGACCCTTATCCATTCAAATCCTGGAGGCAAGATGGCGGCTTTTTGGGCAAATACTCAGAAGAGATGAAAATATACCAGCTAATAAAGCCATGAATACTTTTTTCACCCCATCTGGAGACAAGAAATATCAAGGTTGACCACCCACGCCAATTCATACTGTCCTCAATTGAGACCTTAAACGACTTCAAAATACAAAGAATTAAAATCAAAGGAAAACCTTATGAACTTAGCATCCACAGCAAAAGACCGTGAACTGTGGAAGGAAATGACACAGATGATTAGAGAGACAGCCGAAGCGTCCCGATCGGATGATTGGGAAGCGAAAGGCCTTAAGTCAGTAAGTCATAAACGTTTAAGGTTACACATAGTTTTGTGTGTTGTACGTTATATCGGGCTGGAAATCTGTTGTAAGTTTGTTTTTTTTTTCTGTTTTTTGTTTGTTTGTTTGTTTCCTTTTAATAAAAGATCAAAAAAATTATATTCAGTTAAGACAAATTGATTCAGAACTTTTGATAGAGGGACAGCTTAGAAAAACCAGAAAAAACACGCATCATTAATAAAAAATCTGACTGGTAATATAGATAGTACGAAGTTGACGTCACTCAGGTCTTTGTTTTTACTTTTTGCCATCCGCGTTTATGAGCAATTCTCACTAAATTGTATTGACCAGTATATAAACGTTTAAGATTGCACATAGTTTTGTGTGTTGGTCCGTTATATTTCCGGATGGCAATGTTGTGAGCTTCTTAGCCAAGCGTACACTGTCTCTAACGACCCTGAAACTCATACGTATCCAAAAAATTATAAAAACAGTAATAACATTTAATATCGTCTTTTAGTATTGAACGTATATTATATGGAGTAACAATAGCACTCAACTGAGTTGAGAAAAAGCATGTCAAAGTTCTCGAATCCCTCTTTTCACTTGTTAAAATGTTGATGAAATTGTGCCGCGTCGTAAGTAAAAAATTATCGCATGGATAGGTTTAAAACTTCAGCATATAAAAAAATGACAGTAGTTTAAGCACATTAATTATGAAAAGAAATGCATTTGTAACATTTTGTTATAATTTGCATATTTGACCTTTTGAACTTAATAAATCGATGATGATACCCTTCGATTTTGGTAAAGTTTTGATATAATGTTTCCGAGTATTTAAGCTCCGCCCTTTTCTTTCTTTTGAATTTGATATTACGTCTACATCTTGCCCGAGCTCAATTTACGGTACTGCATTGCGGCTGACGCCTGGGTCATTCTATTATTCCCTTGGAATAGACTCTAGACAAAAATTTCCCATATGGGCTGAATAAAGGAACATTATAAACCAATTAATTGACATTTATGCCTATAATTTGCTTATCTGCCTCGGACTATTTCAACTACAACAGAGAAACACCGAAAATCATTCCTGCCGTCTAGTATAGGCTTTTTAATAGCGACCAATAATCATTCGATATAATTATAATTTTCGTTTTTTACTTCCTCACAATGTAAATATTAATTTATTAATCCATTTGTTTTGCAACCGTTACAGTGACAATTTTAACTATTTTGCAACGTTGAAATTATTCATATATAATGAACAACTCTCGCAGTGAAACCGCTCCATATATATATTATAATAAATATCTACATCATATCTCCATGATTCTAATTATTTTTCTGGGTAAGTTATAAAACTTTTATACGATAAAATTCCTTTTTGGGATGCAATAAATTATTATTATTATTATATTAATTATTTTATTATTATTATTATTATTATTATTATTATTATTATTTATTATTATTATTATTATTATATTATCATTATTATTATTATTATTATTATTATTATTATATTATATTATTATTATTATTATTATTATTATTATTATTATTATTATTATTATTATTATTATTATTATTATTATTATTATTATTATTATTATTATTATTATTATTCAATGCTGGTACTAGGTATCAACCATCATCAGGAAACGTTTCTTCGGATTGGCAGTGCCTGCTACGCCCGCGCACAAAGTAATTTACTCACGAAGTGTGTCGCTTTCAAGAGCTCACGCTCTAACATCTTACGTTTTCCCTGCTACACACGAAGATATCTGAGCCAAGGAGACGAAAAGTATCAAGAGCAAGCAAGCTCTCATCACGGTTCTTTCTTTTTTTTGTACAACCTCCGCCCCTTTTCTTTCTTTTGAACTTGATCTTACATTTACAGTGGATGTGTATGTGTGTGTTGTGTGTCTGTCAGTGTATGTGTATACGCGTGAGCCATCCGTAAAACTTATCTCCGACGAGCATTTTATCAATTGAGAAGTCGGCGCTTTATCAATTATTATTATTATTATTATTATTATTATTATTATTATTATTATTATTATTATTATTATTATTATTATTATTATTATATTTGTATTTTTGCCCTATGTCTCCCTTATCTACTCCAGATATAACCACTACTCCCTCCTTCCTTCTCTCTCCCTAATTTTGTTCTTCTCCCTCCCCTTCCATTTCCTCCAATACCACTATCACTACCAAATCCTCCTCCTGCCCCTCCTCCTCCTCCTCCTCCTCCTCCTCCTCCTCTTTCTTCTTCTTCTTCTTCTTCTTCTTCTTCTTCTTTCCCTCCTCCTTCTCCTCCTTCTTCTCCTCCTCCTCTTTCTACCCAGCCTCCTCCTCCTCATCTTTCTTCCCATCCTCCTTCTCTTCCTCCTCCTCCTCCTTCTCCTCCTCCATCTCCTCTTTCTTGCCCTTCTCCTTCTGCTTCTCCTCCTCCTCCTTCTTCTTCTTCATCTTCTTCTTCTCCTCCTCCTATTTCTTCCCATCTAACTCCTCCTCCTCCTCCTCCTCCTCCTCCTCCTCTCCCCCTCCTCCTCCTCCTCCTCCTCCTCTTTCTTCCCATCCTCCTCCTCCTCCTCCTCCTCCTCCTCCTTTCAATCCTCAAAACCAAAAATAAATAAAAAGCAAAAAGACAAAACCAAAAATTAAAGAGAAACAAAAAGAAAAAGAAAAACTACCTCCAACCCTTCCAAAAACATTAAAAAAAACAAACACACACACACACACACATACACACAGATAACCCAAAAAGGCAAAAACCAAAAAAAAAAAAAACAAAGAAAAAGGGAAAATATTAAATAATAAACAAAAACATCATCAACAACAAACAGAATGGAAATAAAGCAAAAGAAACGAAACAAAAAACAAAAACAAAAACAAAAGAACAAAAGAAGCCAGAACCAAATAAAAATACAATTAAAAACACACACACACACACACACACACACACAACATTTGAAAAAAAAATTATAATAACGAAACGTAATATATAAAATACGCCCTAATCAAATGTAATCTAAAACCTATGGATGTCTATGGATGTCTCAATGTTATTACAAACGCATTTGCGAAATCTCAACACGCGCTTCAAGTAATCACGGGCATTCTACTTCATTAACCCTCTTAACATTTTCATCTCTCGTTGACTCCTTTTCCACCCACCAAATAAACAGAGCCTGCCTGATAAGAAAGTCAGACAAGGAAACCGTGGATATCAAGTTTAGAAAAGTACCATTTTGTTACAAATAATATCGAATGTTAATATTTTCATCTTTTCAAATGTGATAGTGTGATTAATCAAATAAGACATAATTCTGTCGTCAGTGAATGCAATGCTTTAAAAAAGATTGTTTGTTTTGAGCGGTGAGGGGTACCTGAAGCCTCGGGTCGTAAAACATACTAACGAAAGAAAGAATGATAATGGAGATGCTTTGGATAGGAATAATTCAAACAATGGACGTTTCGGATACAACCCCTTCCTTCGTCAGCAAAACAATAAACAAATGAACGCGGAAAACAAATGAAATAAATTCCAGTTATACTGCATACTGCATTTAAATAAAAAGAATTTCCACGTTCATTCCACGTGTTATAACGCTATGATTTCACAATAAGGAATATCGGACTATTCAACGAAATGTTAATCAAAGGGAAGATGAGCAGACGGTAAGTAAGACTGGTTGACCCGATGCCAATGGCTACCTCGGTAGAGCGTTCAACTCTCAGTTGTCTAAAACAACAAAGAACGCCATTAACCGCCAGGGACTTTTCATTTTACATCCGAGTACGGTGAGAATTGTTGTTTTTTAAAAAAGGATTTTTCTTGATTTTAAATGTTTATGAATATGAGAGAATGTGAGTGAAGAGCCTTTTCTAGGGTCACAACTATGCGCCGAGCGAGGCTCGAACCAAAGATCTTTCGATCCGAAAGCGAGTGTCATACCACCAGACCACACAGTAATAGACATAAACTACACGTTTGATATTGGTTGCTAAGAAGTCAATCCCCAGCACTTGTATCAACCCGTCGTGATACCGTTCTGAGACGATGAGCCACAAATGTAATATTTTTGAAAACATTTCCGTCCGTGTGTCTAATCTTGATGTCTCCTGACCAATGCTATCCTAGATTGCTATGCTCCTGACGCATGCCAAAAGCCGAAACGTTGTTTGTTTTATGATGTCTCCGTTCAAATAAATCACTTTTACTCACTCATTCTCTCCGTCGCCATCGTTAACATTTATAGATATAATGCAGTTGATGTCACTCTGGTCTTTGTTATTGTTTTTTGTCATCTGCGTTTATGAGTAATTCTCACTAAACTGATATAACCAGACATTGAACGTTTAAGGTACACATAGCTTGTGTGTTGGTCCTTTACTTCCGGATGCAATGTTATGAGCTTCTTAGCTAAGCGCTTTACTATCTATGCAATCGAAGTACAACGGACACACACACAAAATTGTGGTGTATCCATGAACGTATAGTCGTTATACAGTTCAGTGAGCATCACTCATAAACGCGGATGGCAAAAAAACAATAACAAAGACATGATGACGTCATCTTCGAACTATCTATAGATAGTATGCAGATGACAGTCACTCAGTCTTTGTATTGTTTTTGCCATCCGTTGTGATTTCTCACTAAACTGTAATTAACCAGAATAAAAGTTCATGGTTACACATGGTTGTGTGTTGGTCCTAACTTCGAGCATGTTGTGACTCCTTGCCAAGGCATTCTGTCTATAGTCTGACACAAGAACCCTCTGGGACTGGCAGTTTTTTAGGTTTGTAGAGCGTCCAGTGAGTTGTTGTTAGTAGAGGTCAAGGAAACAAGTTATTTCATTGGGTAAATTATTGATTACAACTCACGATTTGTTTTCTTTTTTTGTCAAAAGACTGGCATTTTGACGTCATGTTTTGGTCAGTGTCAGGCTATAACTTTACGATGGCTACGTTCTATCCCGCTGCGACCGTTTCGCGCCCTGTTCAAATAGCAACAATTCAAACTACTTACATAAAAAGAGAAAACTGGCCTTACTATATTATCCAATTAAGCATTATTTATAAAAGAATAAAAAGCGTATAGATAGTATGCAGATGACGTCACTCAGGCCTTTGTTATTGTTTTTGCCATCCGCGTTTGTGAGTTGTTCTCACTAAACTGTATTAACCAGACTATAAAAGTTCATGGTTACACAGAGTTTGTGTGTTGGTCCGTTATACTTCCGGATGGCAATGTTGTGAACTCTTTGGCCAAGCGCATTCTATCTCTAGTATAATATTGTAAGCGGATAAGCTTAAATTCATTGAACGAAGACAGATAATGTGAAGCTTATCTTTATCTCATTCCTTATCTTTATTTTTTTTCCTTCTTGATTCTTTTTTGTTGATAAAGGGGAAACTCGTAACGTCCACAGTGTATGTCTTCGTTTATTATAAATTGGAGCTTACATTTCAATAATTATCATTCTTTTTTTTTCGTCCACTTCAAGCAACAACATTTTCATTAGTGTACACAATGCTGCGCATATTATTATTCCGCTGTGAACCTTCGCGTTCATCACAAAGCATATTATTGAATAAGATGAGGATAAGGACGAAGAAGTTCAACTATGTAGATAGATCCATTTTTATTTTTGAATATATCAAAATTATCAATTAGGGAACAGACACTTGTTTAATATAAGATCTGAAAATGTCAATGGGACGGAGTTTTTTTTCTTGTTTTGTCTGGCACTGTTTCATACACACTTATTCGAATCTTTTAAAATATTGCAGAAATTTGTCTCAGTATAATTTGCGCCAAATGGGGATGTCGTGGAACACACGACAACAAGTCTTATAAGAGAGAGCCATATAATTCTTTTAAAATTGGCTGATTGACAAGGTTATATCCGTCCTTTTCTCCATCTGGGAGACCTTCCGAAAGCTCTTAGCGCTAACATTTCTTTCAATTTGTAATTTCACAGTGGATCTTTTGTCATGTGTTTATTTATTCATTGGGCATGATCTATATTATATTTCCATGTGCTCTAAGGCATTGGTCACATTAGAATATGTGTTCAAAGTGACCCACATAGTGAAAAGTGTTCACAGTTTTTTCTCACGATTGGTCATTTTGTTCAGCTTGACACATGGGTATGTTTACAACTTTCATAAACAAAGCAGCGTGTTTATTTCTTGTTATTATCAACAAAATTACCAGCTCCACTCACTCTTCTGAATTTGTAGTCTAAGGCATCGTTTTCGCCTAAGTCAAGTTAAGGGTGATTTGGTAGCTGGGTCGACTAAATCCGTTGGAGAAATGTTGCGATAGCCTAAATGCTAGAATTAAAAAAATAATCTTCTTGTCACCATCCTCCCCATCCTTTGTGGCTATGTAGTCTTGTTGTATGACACTCGCTTTCGGATCGGAAGGTCCTGAGATCGAGCCTCGTTCGGCGCATAGTTGAGTCCTTAAAAAAGACTCTTTATTCACATTCTCTCACCGTACTCATGTGTAAAATGAGTACCTGACCGTAAACAGCGCTGTCTCTGACCGGGAAAAAATTGTAATATCGCCTAACAAGCGTCATGTCCTGTTACGTTTTGCGACCTATTGTTTAGCTCTTTGAGCACGTTTAGTGGATATTGCTCTATATAAAAGATCACTATTTAAAAAAAATTATGAACAATATGATGATTTCTGTTGACGTTCATTATTCATCCATTAATTGTTGTATATTCCCCAGGTCCTACATCCTCTTCGCAATGTTTCTCGCAATGTTGACTCTGCTCTATATAATAGTAGAAATCCAGTTCAGAGCGGGAACTGACGCCACAAAGAGCGTTCATTACCTCAATTCCTTCAACACTTACAACTTTCCACCAATGGAAATCACAACTGTACTACAACACCTAGATAAACGTCCTCCAAATAATTGGACCTCATTTTTGCCAGACAATTCACGGCGTCGCCTGATAACTGATGACATTTTTATTCCACCTAACAAGTCACAAAAAGCATATTTGTCAGCAATCAAAAGACTATCATTTAAAAAGATTACTCCATCGTCTTTACGTTTAGAACAGCCGTATTTCCAACCAGACCCAAATAATAGATTCGAGATGCTTGATACAGAGATCATCAGCCCGCCCGAGTGTTCTGGAAAAACCAAAATCGTGGTGTTAATACTTTCCGAGCCAAAGTCAACCCTCGTAAGGAAAACTATAAGAGAGACGTGGGGCTCTGTGACATCTGGAAAACTGTGGCCGTTGACGAATTTTAAAATGGACATTCAACTCTTGTTTATAGTAGGTGTGCCTTCGCATAGTAATACAAAAAGATCAATATCGCAAAGTACTTCGTGGGATAACTCACAATTAAGGTCAGAAGCTGTAAATCACAATGACATTTTGCAGTTCAACAGTATTGATAGCTATTCAAACTTAACTAGGAAGGTTATTCTTGGATTTAAATGGATAGATAAAAACTGTCCGAAAATCAGATATGTTCTAAAGGCTGACCAGGACATTTTCGTTAACTTACCTTTGGTGTGGCATTTTCTGTTGAAGTACGGGCAAAATAATTCTATTTACGGACACATGTATTTCTCAGGAAAAGTAAATAGAGGAGGAAAATGGGGTGTGTCGAGATCAGTCTTGCCAATAGAATGGTTTCCGGCGTACGCATCAGGAACATCTTACGCCATTTCCTTTGATGCTATTGGCAAGGTTTTACGTACGTATTATCTATTTCCTTACGTAAATATAGAAGATGCTTTCATCACTGGGATTGTGGGGTCTGTAGCGAAAATTGATAGGTACCATGTGAAAGGTTTTACTTGTTGGACTGATGCCATGCCTGATTCTTGTGAGCTTGTGACAGATAGGATCTATACAGCAAATGGAGTTAACGTGACGAGCATGGCATGGATTTGGAACGATATTGAACAAGGAGGAGGTGGAAGGTGTTAATATTACAAAATGAAAGTGATTCAATGGCTGTGGCGAGAAGGGGGGGGGGAGGGGTGGTGGTGGTCGCAAGTGAGGAGAATTTGATTTGGAAATGCACAATGACTAAACGGATTTGGTTTGGGAGGAGACAAGTAGTGGACTGTATATATATTATATTATATATATATATATAGATATATATATATATATATATATATATATATATATACATATACTACATGCATGTATACAAAACCGGCGCCACCATTTTCAGCACAATGGTTTAGTCAAATCATACGGTATACGGTATGCGAGTATGACAATGAGGAAAAAGTACTTTCACTGAATCGATACCACGTAATCGTTCCTCTAATTGTTCTGAATACAAGACAGTTATTAAGATTTATATAACAATTTTCCGTTTATAACTTTGGGAAGTAATTCTTCGACAAGTGAGTGAAATATCAAATATATTTGACGAGATAGTTTGCCAACTTTTACGATGATTACTAATACCAAACAATAACAATTGAAGACCACAGGGGGAAAACGATCAAAGTCACATTTTTCAGCTTTTGAGAAAATCAAAATTTAAAAATTTGAAATAAAAAAAAATTATTATTGATATTATTATCATTATTATTATTATTATTATTATTATTATTATTATTATTATTATTATTATTATTATTATTATTATTATTATTATTATTATTATTATTATTATGTTATTATTATTATTATTATTATTATTATTATTATTATTATTATTATTATTATTATTATTATTATTATTATTATTATTATTTATTATTATTTTTATTATTTATTTTATTATTTATTTATTATATTTTATATATTAATCATCATCATCATTAGTATGATCATGATTACTATTATTATTATTATTTATTACTTCATAAGAGAGAAAGTGAGAGGAAGAGAAAGTGTGAGAGATAGAAAAGAGAGGAGAGAGAGAGAGAGAGAGAGAGAGAGAGAGAGAGAGAGAGAGAGAGGGGGGGGGGGAGAAAGAGAAAGAAAGAGTGGAGGGGGGGGGGGAGAGAGAGAGAGCGAGAGAGCGAGAGAAATGAATTGTTTTATCATATTTTATTGATTTTTTTCCCATTTTATGTGTATCCTGTATAGACTATTACGCTACTTTTACCTAATTTCGGAGCTCGGCGTATAGTTGAGTCCTTGGAGAAGGCTATTTACTCACATTCTCTCACCGTACTCATGTATACAATGAATAACTGGCCATCAACAGCGTTGTCTCTGTCCCAAACAAAATTGTTATATCGCCTAACAGGCGTCATAAATGTTAAATGTTTCTGTTTGCCTTGTTATGCACTTTGAACACATTTATTGGTTTTGAGCTATATAAAAAGTCAATAAATAAATAAATAAATAAATAAATAAAAATAAAAATAAATAAATAAATAAAAAAATAAAAATATAAATAAAGATTATTATTTTTATTATTATTATTATTATTATTATTATTATTATTATTATTATTATTATTATATTATTATTATTGTTATTATTATTACTATTATTATTATTATTATTATTATTATTATTATTATTATTATTATTATTGTTATTATTATTATTATTATTATTATTATATTATTATTATTATTATTATATTATTTTATAGCATGCAACTTATATTACCAACGGTATAATGAAGAAGTTGACTTTTTACTTAAAGTAACATGGTTATAGAAAATCACATGGTACCAAATAAATAAATCATTCCAGAACGAGAGTGAAATGACTGTATGTTTGCGTGTAGGAGTATGTGTGTGTGTGTGTGTGTGTGTGTGTAGTCGTTTGTGTGGTGCATTTGTAAGTGTATGGCTAGATAGAGAAAGTGTGTGTGGGGGGGGGGGGGGGGGGGGGGGCAGTGAGAGAGAGAAATATATATAGAGAGAGGAGATGAGAATGGACAGAGAAAGAGCGAGAGAGAGAGAGAGAGAGAGAGAGAAAGAAAGAGATAGAGAGAGAGAGAGAGAGAGAGAGAGAGAGAGAGAGAGAGAGGCTGAAAACTTTTGTATCTCCAGTTGTTCTTTGTGTGTTATTGTCATGTGCTTTCGTTTAAAAATAAAAGTAAATTTATACCTAATTGTCTTCATTAATCTTTTTCGTGTTTTATTTTTAATCCGTGCTGTCCGACGAGGAGGTCTCTTGCCTTTGGATTGGAATGCCATGGGTTCCAGTCACGCTATGAACGGCGTAAACTTGAGTCGTTGGAAAATACACGCTACTCACACTTTCTCACCGTACTGAGGTGTAAAATGAGTACCCAGCCGTTAGCAGCGTTGTCTCTCTCTCGCAAAAAATATGCAATCTTGCCTGACAGGGGTTGTGTCTCGTCCTACATGGTACGTGCTGCTTTTGCCTAAGGATCTCGTGCAAAGCGTTTTGAGCACGTTTAGTAGGTTTGCGCTATATAAAGGCTCGAGTTGAAGTTGTCCTTCCATTTTGTCAACCCTATCTACATCAGATCTCTATGAAAGAGCCAGGGCCTAACGCCTGAGTACAATAATACAAGAAAAGTGATGGAGGCTATTTGGTCACATCTTACGTCGATAAGATAACATCCCAGCCCAACATGCAATGACAGAATATTTCCTTCATGGCTACAAATATGTAGGGAGTCCACCAACATCAATAGTAACTACCCTGAACCAGGTTCTCTCTGCATATTATCAGCAATTTCTGGATTCAGATGAGGCCGAATTAATCCCCGAAGAACTAAGAAATATTTCAGTGCCCTCCGTACCAAAGTCACAACAATATCTTGACAGCCTCAAATCTCTGGCCCGGGACTGTGACCAATGGAAACAATTAACGACATGGGTGGAGAGAGAGAGCAGCTATATTCATCTACTATGACTGAATCACACAATTCTCAGCAAGCATCACTCGGACGGCGGGGCATACTACTTCACTATGTATCTACATCTACGATTGCATTCTTTTCCTTCCAGTACGTCTTTCTTTTCAAAATTTAAATAGTCTAGGACGCGAAAACCTAGCATGAAGGTCGGTTCACATTTTAAAGATAATCACTGGAGCATCCACATAGATCAAAATAGCGCTTTACAGGGGGTTCCTAGCCAACAGCAACACTTCACACATAGGACGAGACATAACGCCTGTTTTGAAATTTTTCATTTTTATTTCTCGGACAAAAACGACGATGTTAACAACCAAGTACTCATCTTAAACCCGAGTATGGTGAGAGAATGTGAGTAAAGAGACTTTTTTCCAAGGACTCAATTATGCGCCGCTAAGAGAGCGAACTGAATCCAGGAGGATCTGAACGAAAGGCGAGTGCCATATCACTAGATCACATATACGTATCCTTTCATCATTTTCATGTAAATTAACTTTGGCGAGATGGGAGTTTACGAAACCCGCCAAAACCCGACGAAGTTATGGGAAATGGGCAGAATTGGGGAGTGAATCAGGGACTCAGGGAAGTGTACATCAGTGGGGAGTGAACCTGGAAGGAGGATATAAGAGGGAAACGAACCTGTGACTATGAGAGATGGATATCGTTGGGAATTGAAGCCTGACTATGTGAGGTGGGCACCAGAGGAGAATGAACTTCAAACTAATAGGAGGTGAGCACCAATGGGGAATGAATCTGGGACTATGAGAGGTAGATAGAAACCAGTGGAGAGTGAAGCTGGGAATATGGGATTTGGAAACCAGTGGGAGCAAACCCAGACGGGTACTTCTTTTTCTTCCGAACCCTCCTGTGGTCCCATGGTATCCACCTCTCTGTGTCCTGATTTCGTTCCCCACAGGTATCCACTTCCCATAGTCTCAGGTTCACTCCTCACTGACTTCAGTTGGGTTCAACCTCCATATATGAGACGCGATAACGTGACGTCCGTCATGTGTCTGTTGACGGTAATGTGCTGGCAGTATTGTTTGACTGACTGTGTAGTAGATACAGTCACCAGTACGCTAAATTAAACGAAGGTCACTTTGATTTTGAATTTGATTAAACATTATAAATAGGAATATTCTGGGGGAATAAAATTTAAATAAGCTCTTTCGATTTCAGACAACGGAACGCCTTCATATTTACAGTTTTAAAAAAACAAAACTATTTCATGGTCTCCGATCAGTGACATGCTGTTAGAGAGAGAGAGAGAGAGAGAGAGAGAGAGAGAGAGAGAGAGAGAGAGAGGGGGGAGGGAGAGAGATAGAGAGAGAGAGAGTTTTTTTCTTTTTTTTTTTACAACGACTTGTAACCTTGTTTGACGGCTCATAAAAGAATGCAATATTATTAATTATGCTTGCATTCCCTAACAATGTGTTTTTCGTCTTCCTTCTTCATGTAACTCCGATAATCAAACGAACCTTTACGCTTAAAACGGATACTATCAATTATAAGAATAACAACACAATCCTACTACTACTTCTATTCCTACATCTACTCCTACTCCTCCTCCTCCTACTATTATTATTATTATTATTATTATTACTACTACTACTACTACTACTACTACTACTACTACTACTACTACTACTACTACTACTACTACTACTACTACTGCTACTAGAGACTGGTGGGTCTCTCGCACACCTTTGATTTATCATGCATTGAGCTGGTCTCAAACAAGATAGTCTAACACAAAGTACTTATCAAATTAAATAATATACCCAATATGCCCAACAGAATTATTGTTTTTTTTTTTAAATCTTTTCTTTTCAGGAGAAAGGACAAAAGATCCAACATCATCATCAAGAGTGTGTTCTTGTCACTTCAGAGATGGTGACAAAGCCAACCTCCCTGAATTGTTTGACAAAAATGAAAATAAATTCTTTCCATCAGCGCCAGAAAGAAAGAAAAGAAAAGTGACACAAGGAATTCCCACCCCATCTCAATTGGCACCAACATAAAGAAGTCCACCACCACCACCACCACCACCACCACCACCACCACCACCACCACCACCACCACCGTCATCATCATCATCATCATCATCATCATCATCATCATCATCATCATCATCATCATCATCATAATCATCATCAGCTCAACTCTCTTCATCATCATCACAAAGTCCCACCTTTAAAAAAACCAGATTCCTCATCATCATTATGTTCCTCATCATCATCATCCTCATCATCATTATCTTCTCTCTCATAATCATCTCAACTCTCGTCACCATCATCACAGGATTCCATCTTTAAAAAAACAGATTGTAGAACAAGTGAGGATATTTTAAATAGAACAACAAATTTAATTCAAGAACAAGAAATTACAGACAAAAATAAGGAAATAGCTAGCTTAAAAACCCCCAACTTAGTTAGGTTCAACGCACTTACATTGTTTCAAGCCTTACAGAAAAAGTTCTTCGAATGGAGACAGGTGTACATTCTTTTAAAATATGTAATATTATTGTTCAATATGTTGAGTGCTTTAGAGGTAACATTGTTTATTATAGTGGATGGGAAGTTCAGGAAGAGACAGTTGCATTAAAAGACCAAATTTTCATTACATTTATGAAACTTAGACAGAACTACACTAACCTTCATATTTCACAATTGTTTAGCGTTAGTGAAAGTACTATAACAAATATTATACAAACTTATATTCATGTTTTACATAAGCCATAAGCTTCTCTTTGAAAATGTTATGAAGGTTCCATGCCCTTCTAGACATAAAAATAAACTATCAGCTCCATCATCATTTTTAAGATTTCCAAATTGCAGAAGGATCATTGATTGTACAGATGACCAAATTGCTATTCCTAAAGAAATGGATAAACAACGGTTAACTTGTTCTTCTTATAGGTCCATGAATTCTGTTAAAGCTCTTGTTGGTGTGAGTCCAAATGGTGTGATAAATTTTGTTTCTAAACTTTATCCAGCGTCTGTCTCGGATAAGGTCATTGTACAAAATTGTGGATTAATAAAACTTTTAATTTTAAGCCCTGGAGATTTAATTTTAGCAGATAAAGGTTTCCTGATTCAAGATATTTTACCTCAAGGAGTAACTGTAAATATCCCTCCCTTTTTAAATAATAATTTCACTGAAAATGAGATTTTATTAACAAAAGAAATTGCTTCATGTAGAATTCATGTTGAGAGGGCTAATGGAAGACTTAAAAATGTTAACATCCTCTCATATATTCCAACCATGTTAAGAGAAACATCTGATATTATTTTTAAATTAGTTGCAGCACTTGTCAATCTCCAGTCTCCTCTTATTAAGGAGACTGCATTTTGTTAGCTTTGCCATTTATTTTGTACAACACACATATTTTGTTCATCATCATCAAATCACCATTCAAAATAATGGTTTTGTAGGCCACCCATACTAATAAAATGTCTGTTGTGGTCTTGTGGTATGACACTCGCTTTCAGATCAGAAGGTCCTGGGTTTGGGCCTCGCTCGGCGCATAGTTGAGTCCTTGGAGAAGGTTCTTTACTCACAATCTCTCACCGTACTCTCAGGTGTCAAATGAGTACCTGGCGGTTAAAAGCGTGGTCTCTGTCCGAAAAAATTGTAATATCGCCTAACAGGCATCATGTCCCGTCTTACATGTTAAATGTTGCGGTTGGCCAGAGACCCCTTGTAAAGCACTTTGAGCACATTTAGTGGATATTACGCTATATAAAAGCTCAATTTAAAAAAAAATAAATTAAGTGGTTCTTTCATTCATCTTGCCTTGTTAAAGGGGAAACCCGAAACGTCCATTTTATCTGTTTTCGTATATTAAATTGAAGTTCACATTCAATTTCACAATGTTATTGATTTCTTCGAGTTTCAAGCAGCAACATTTACATTACACCTTAACCCAATAGGAAGTTTAGTTTACCGTGACTAACACTGGTCTAAATAAATAAATAAAACGGAGTGCTTATTCGTCCTTCAGGACGTATTCTTAAAAAGTGTCTAGCCGACCTTCGGTGCTTATGCTAATGAGGTAGGCGTGAAATACGTAAAGGGCAATTGACGGAAAGGCTGTTGTTTATATTTGTCACCGCATTTTTATATGTATTAAATTCAAGGTTATTGCCCTCCCATAAATCGCATTGTTGTTACAGTGACCTATATATGTCACTGCTCCCGTGGCCTTTTTTGTGCGCCCATATTACAAAATCTTCCCGGATAAACAGTATCATCCTTCCAGTCAAGCCATTGCTCAATCGTTAAAAAATCAAAATGGAACGTGAAAGCATTTTCGTTGGAGCAAGGTTTGATTCATATGAAGCTTTCAAAAAATCATTACGGCTTCATGAAAATGCGAAAAATGTGAAATTCATTATAAAGGATTGCAAAAAGGTAAGATTTTATTATCACAGAATAGCCCCCCCCCCCCTCCTCCCGCTGTTTTTTCTATTTAAAACAATTTTTTTTCATTATTAAAAAAAATAATTTCGCTGCCCATTTGTTCTTAATGCCTTTTATTAATCTTTTATTTATTTAAATCTACATTTAGCATACACTACAGTTTTAAAAGAAATAAAAAATAATACACATTTATAAAACGCATCACATCTATATCAATGCTTAGTTGTTTTGTTCTTCTTCACATGCCAAGCGTCCTTTCCTTCTTTGATTTTAAAGGGCAATATCTCATTTGTGACCTCTCGTCTCAAAACTGTATTAAGTCGGGTTGGTTAATATGTTGAAAATTGAATTTATAGCCAGAAATATCAGACTTGTGTTGAGTTTATATGAGTTATTGAGGAGAATGGCAACCATATTTTGGGGTGCTAATGCCAACAATTTATATTTTGACCAGTTTCACATTAAATTCTACTTTTAAGCATCTGGTTCGTTCCGACATAATACCGTTTTGAGACGATGGGTCGCAGTTCAGATCTCCCCTAATGGTCTAAAATTTGTTTAATATGATATAATCTAATATTTATAATCTATTGATGAAAAGGCATATTTATGATAGCATTGGTGACAAAATGAATAAATAATTAAATAAATAAATGAACGAATAAATTAATAGATGAATGAATAAATAAATAAATAACTATTCAATTCGAGCGGCAGTTTGCAAGTCGAGCGGCAGTTTGCAAGCAAGGTTTTTGAAGAAACCCTCACACTGTTGTCTTTCTGTATATTTGATTGCATATGATATATGCATATCATTTCAACATCGATATATTGAAATAAGTATATAACATTTTCTTAAATCATCGCTTAAGGTAAAAAAAAAAAATTCAGTTATAATCTATTCTACCTGATAACTGTTATAATCGAGTCGTCAGCCGCAGTGCAGCACCACCGTAAAGTAAGCAAGGGCGAGTAGGCTTTCTCAATATCAAACAACGCGGCTTTTGTGAATCCAATAATAATAATAATAATAATAATAATAATAATAATAATAATAATAATAATAATAATAATATAATAATAATAATAATATATAATTTATTCATCTAAAAAAAAAAGGAAATTCGTTTACAATTCCTTACAACATAATAATATGATCTAGGCCTATCTCCTCAATTTAAATGTACATTTTCACGCTAACGAAGTGTGTTCATTTATTTGTATTTGTAGCCTACTCATTCTCATTCGGATTAGTTGATCATGTCTATGTGTACTTCATTTTAATTTTCTGATCTGTGCTTACTGCACCGATAGATTTTGTTGTCCTGTTGTAAGTAGGCATATATTCGGTGTTGAAATAATGTAGTCAATGATATTATTCCATAATATTTATCTTAGGTGATGTGCTCAGATTTCATCAACACAATAGTTTATGAACGGGTTATGTTCGAATGTAAGCAAGGAAAAATGAGAAAATCCGAATCTAAAGGTCTCAGACCTATTCAAAGGTAAGGTACAAATTTTCTATGTGATTTTGTAAACAAATAAATGATATAATAACTACTTTTCTTCTTATTACAAACAAACGGGAATTTTGTTCATTACCATAAAATCGAATTTTTAAATAGTTTACTCTCGCATCTGACAACAAGCGGAACGAATTGACCGAATGCTTAAGGCATTGCACTGTGATCCCGATTGTCCCGGCTTTGATTCCCGCTTCAGGCACTTTCGTTATTTTCCTTGGGCAAGATTATTAATCCCAATTTGCTCACTTGGACAACATTGGTGATTCCTGTTGACATCAGACATCCTCTTTGATGGATTATCTATATTCCTTCCTGGAATGCCCAGGCGACGGGATCTTATGGTGCCGTTGCGAAAAGGGCATCAGTAGTTCTCCCCCCCCCCCCCGCGTTCAAATTTACATTATATTCTGGCTTTTTCTCATGGCTTTGTTAGTTGTTTTTCAATTTTAAAAATTCTTTCTTACATAGATAGAAAATAGGTAGTATTCCCCATTTATTCATTCACAAGGAGAAATGTGTCTTTTTAATCTATTGCAAGGGAAGACTTGTACAACCCAGGCATCAGCCGCAGTTCAGCGCCCAAAAGTGAGCTAGGGTCATGGCCAAACGGCGCGAACCGCTGAGCAAAGCTGCCCTATGTATTTGTTCGTTTGTTTCTTTTTTTTCTTTCTTTTGTAAAATTTTAGGAAGGGATGGGAGTGTGATTTTTCTTCCTCTTTTGTCTCCTTCATACACCAAACAAGTGTCGTCCAAAACATAATCATATCATTACCATAGGCATAATTACTTTTCCATTATTACCCATTCAGTCAGTCAGCACTGTCCACGGCAATGATTTGTGTCATTTTTTTCAGATCTTTCAAGCTTGGCTGCATGGCTAAAATACGATTATGTTGCCGTAGGAGTAGTGCCCGTGTTTGGTTCCTTGAAGTCATTGAAGCAAATCTGACTCATGATGCACACACGCCATCTGCATCCGTAAGTACAGTTTAAAGGCACAATTTAGTTTCTTTAAATATTTGAATTCATAGCAAGTATTCAAAATTTTACGTATGCCCTTTTGATGAATGCGCCCTTGTTTTTCAAACAGCAATGTGCAATGTTCAGTAAAAGCCATGACGTTCCTTCTTGTATCTATAAGTAGCTAAATATTAACTCACTTTACTTAAAATTTCGCCAATAAAAAATGGACCAAACATCTTGTCACATTTTCTTTTACACCACCACAATAGAATTTTGGTTTCCTTGTCATTTATTGACATTTTCAAAATCTATCAACGTATATGCCCTTCTACTTCTTTGTAATTTCTACCCCAGCCTTGTGATGAAAAACCCTATTTGAGATCATTATTTTCTGGAGTAAAACAAAATCACGCGATCAACCCCTCGTTATATTTTCGTCTCTTTACGCAAAAAAAAGCGAATAGTGTTGACAGAATGAAGTAACAAAACAGATGAACAGTCATATTGTAATCAAAATAGCGGGCGCTCTGAATAACGAATTTGATATTAATGTAAGTTTTTATTGGACATTCAGGCAGCTGGAATTCTACGGTGTAACAACTTTCAAGGTTTTAATCCACAACCCAGATACAACGGAGAGGCCATTTTGCACACATTATCCTTATTCTATCTGAGATGATTGTCACATTTAACTCCGAAAACGGACTTGCACGTGATAGATCGCAAGTTTATTTTGTATCTTGATATGCAATTTTTTATACCCTTTAATTTTCTGGGGAAAAACGATTTAACTGTAGCGTAATAGCAAAGCTATTTTGAGGCGTCCGTATTATCCTTTCTATTAAAAACAAAATAAACAAGCAAACAAAACAAAACAAAATATAATAATAATAAATAAACGTAGGAATTCTAGAATTTTTTGCCACAGCACAAAACGATAATTCTTTATGTCAAATCGATAAATTCGAGAATCAATCAGTGGTAAGAAATGATATAGGTGATGTTATTGGAATGACATAATAATAATAATAATGATGATGATGATGATGATGATGATGATGATGATGATGATGATGATGATGATGATGATGATGATGATGATGATAATAATAATTATTATAATGATAAGAAGAAGAAATAATAATGATGATGATGATGACGATGATGATGATGATAATGATAATGATAATGTAATAATAATAATAATAATAATAATAATAATAATAATAATAATAATAATAATAATAATAATAATAATAATAATAATAATAATGTTTGTTTTTTCCAGGTTCTAACAACATTTCCTGAAATGAGGCGAGTCCAGGAAACTGACTTAGTGACGACTCTTCTCCAATTTAAATCGTTATCATCGAGGGAATTGATATCAGCCATTGAAGAAGAGCAAGGTATTAGACCGACGCCAAAAGATATTCAAAACTTGCGGCAAAAATATCGGCTGTCTGATAGTGAAGAAAAGCAGGCAGCCGAAAAAATTTTGGCAGACATTGTCATGAAGGGGGGAAGGGTAGATACTCATTTTGTCGACACTACTGATTCTTCTTCTGATGATATCCATTTCAGAGACATTATGTGTCTGACCTATCAGACTTCTACAATGTTAGAATTGCTATCTCATTTTGGTGATGTACTTATTATGGATGTTACTCACAACACTAATAATATTTGCTTGCCTCTTCTCACTGTTATGTGTATTGATGCAGACGGCAAAGGCCATCCCGTCCTGCATTCTTTCTTGCATTCTGAGGAACGGGACATTATGGTCAAACCTCTGAAGTTTTTGAAGGAATCATATGATTTCTCAAAGACGGCATGTATCTTTGTTGATAAAGATTTTTCCGAAATCGGGGCACTCTCGTCTGTTTTTCCCGATGTCAAACCCATTCTGTGCTCGTTCCATGTTTCTAACGCCATAAAAAAGGCAATGAAAAAGAAGAATATGTCTTCTTCTCAGACTTCTACTATTCATTCTATTTTCATGGCCATGAAAGAAGAAGTAACAGAGGAGGGCTACTTGTCTTATTTACGAAAGTTTCAGTCCGTATTGCCTTCTCATGTTTTTGACTATTTCAATACTCATTGGTTCAGTAAGCCTCACTTGTGGGCTGCCCACCGGTTGGTGGACACTGTCAAACTCCATGTCACCACTACCAACCACTGTGAGGCATACCATGCCACAATTAAAAGAGTAGTGAAAGGTGCTCAAAAACTGTCCAATGTCCTCCAAGATCTCTTATTCATTGATAGAGATATTGACTTTCTGTTTTCTTTCAAAAGCCTCCGGTTGATGAATACGAGGGCAGTTGATTGTGGCGATCCTGTCATTAACGCTATAAGAGATGATGTAACTCCCTTTGCTGCGTCTATCATATTGAATCAATATTCTCTAATGAGCAAGTTGAGCTATGACATCAGATCTCACTCTCTCTCTGACAATACCTTTCGGTTGTCCAGACAATCAAAGTCCTACATTGCATCTCCATCTGAGTGCTCTTGTGAATTTTTCAAGAATTTAGACTTACCTTGTCGGCATATTTTTTTTGTTCGTTCTCATCTGTCATTACCTATGTATGTTCGTCTTCCTGAAGGACATAGATTCAAACCAAGTATACGCCATTCTCTTCCATCAAACGCTACGTCTCAAATTACTATTCACCAAGTTCCTTTGCCCAAAGCTCCCAGAATAAGGACAAGAGAGGCGAAATTTAACAAGGCAAATTCTTTCTTCAATAAAATGTCTAACTATCTGAGTCTTTTGGGGAATGCAGAATTCGATGAGAAAATGAATTTTCTTTCTTCCTTATTTGATAGTTGGACTTCATCATCCAGTGACCTGTATCACCACTCTGTTGATGGTGATGCTATTTCCAGCGAAGATATTCCTGGTCCTTCTCACTCCAGAATTGACTGCAGTAATTTTGTTGAGCATGCTGTTATAGCTAGTCCTGTTGTTGAGGCTAGTTCTCTTATTGTTGGGGAATGTTCTTCTGTTGTTAAGGATATTCCTCTTGTTGTTAAAGCTAGTGCCCCTATTGTTGAGGATAGTCATCTTTCTATAGCCCATCCCCCTTTTGTTGAGACTAGTCCTCTTGATGTCAAGGCTGATCTCCCAGTTGTTGAAACTATTCCCCCTGTTGTAGCAAGTTCTGTTGTTGATGCTATTTCTCCTATGGCTGAGGCTAGCCTTCCTGTCGTTGTACCTCCACCTCCTATTGTTGAGTCGACATCCATAAATATTACATCTCCTCTTGCGGGCCATTCTAGCTCCTCTCCTGTCTTTTTTTCAAATTTGGTTTCTTTTAGTGATGTTAGACTAAAACCGGTGCGTGTAAGAGGTAGGCCTAAAAATAAGCCAAATTTCACACGGAGAAAGCGAAAGGCAACTGGATTGATTCCCTTTTCTACATTATTGGGGGAAAGGAAAAAGCAGTTCATGTTAAGGAGAGCTGTTGATGAAGTCAATAACCTGAGGGGAGTGCTTTATAGTACTTGCGATCTGAAGGATGCATTGCGGTTAGGAGCTGTACTATTGAGTGAAGATATTGAATGTTTGGAGGACTTGTTCACTATTACGGGATGGAGTGAGTTGATGCGCAGAGTTGATATTAGAAAGGACCAAGGAATAGTTTGTTTTAAGTGCAAGCATTATGATGATGGTGAGAGAATGATGACAAAATGTGAAGGTTGTTTGGAATACTATCATTATCAATGTGCCCGTTATGAAGAGAGTTATAGAATATCGAATTGGTTTTGCGAGGACTGCTTTTAGTTTGTAGGTGTCCACTTCCCTTTGTATTCGCATGATGGTCTTCTTTCATTTTTAATCTTCAATTGTAATTTCTAGTCTCTCTCCTCAAGTTTTTACTGTGCGTTCCATTCTAGTTTTAGGTTCTTGGTTTAATATTTTTTATCACTACATTGTAGAAACCATCCTTTCTGCTGGTCCCTCTGTTTACTCAATGTCCACGCAGTTCCCGTTTCATAATATTTTGGCTTTTCATCAGATCAATCTAATCATTTCCATAGCCGCCCAAACCTCCCCCCCTGACTGACAATTTAAATATTTCTAATATTCGTGTAAATTACTTCTTATATATTGTGCATAGAGACAATGTGTGCTTGTGTGTGTGTGTGTGTGTGTGTGTGCGTGTGTGTTTGTTTGTGTGTGAATGCGTGCGTATAGTAGTTGTGTGTATGTGTATGAATGTCTGTGTTTGGATATTGCACACAATCGTCAAGATTATATCAATTAACTTATCAAATTTAATTGTTTTCAACTTTCGTCATCACTATGTCTAAGTGTCTATCTTAAGTTTTCAATTTAAATTCTATTCGCAAAATTACCTAAATGTGCAATAGTATTCACAAGCTTTTTTGACATTTCCAATGATTCACCATCATCTGTGGATTATTCCGAAATGCTTTAACCGATTTATCAAGTTTGTTGCTCAAGAGTGCAAGTGGTCTTCTTGCTTTTTTATTTAAAGTTAATATTTTCAATCACATAATTGGTACTCTGTATGGTATTTTTTTAGAGACATCTTCATTCGAATATTTGTATTTTTTGTTTTTTCTGAAATGATGAAACATTCATTTTCAAGCATATGTTTATTATACAGAAAATTTCTAATGCTCATTAAACTCAAAATGCTAATCTGTTTTATTTAGATTGTTAAATTAATGCAGCTACAAATGATATTCGATAATGTGAATAATGATTGCTGTCAAAATTTGTGAAACGAACATGGTTAAAGAAAAAAAAATGTACAATGTAAATTAAGTTTGGAAGTATGTGAAACAAAAACTAATGAGGGATATTTAATTTATAGAACTATAATGACGAAATTATCATTGATGTTAACTAAAACGCAGATATAATGAATATCTTCGATAGCTTTTCTTGCTGAAGATAATCTATATCGAATATGCATTTTTCAATCAATCGTCATATAATATATATATATATATATATATATATATATATATATATATATATATATATATATATATATATATATCAATGTTATGAAATAACTATTACAATAAGAACATGTGTCTAGATGGCTGCCATCTAATGTGTACTTATTTGCAGGTCTGATAATCTAAATATGTTATGGTCTCATTCTTATTATGGAAATACTTTCGAAGGCAAAATGTTTTCCATTGCAAGAATGTTAAATCAAGGCCACAATTCCGTTCAGTTATTAGACCTGCAATTATGGGCACGTATCCCCGTCTTACCGTTTGAAATGATTGCTACAGTTGTCTACCCTTTTCAAAAGCATTGAACAAATCTATGACATTATACATTATATCATATGATTTATAATAAATGGCAAATGTGACTGCAATGTATAAAAGGCTTGACCTTATGTGATGGTCGATAGCATACTATAGTGAATATTTTGAAAGTATAAATATAAAAAAAAATAACTCCCTGCCTTCCCCCCCCCCAACCCCCCCCCCCTCCCCCCAAAAAATAAAAAAAAAAATAAAAACCCCAAAAACTCAAGCTCATGTGGCATTCAATATCTGATGATATAAGGGATTTCTCTTCAAAGTGACTAATGATAAAATATATGATTTTCAAAATGGCGGCGCTGAATAGCGACGCACAGTTACACCTATGTGATGAATTCTTTTGGTATTTATTCAACTTCGCAAAAATTTTTCGTACGTAAGTCTAAGCCGTCTGTAAATTTTAGAACTGCCAACTTCAACGAATAAAAAAAAATATTCGGAAGTTTGCAAGATGGTGGTGACCTTGTTACTTGTTATGGTGATGATGGCGATAGTGACGCTCTGGGCCCCTTTTTATGGACGTGGACTAGCGCTTAGTCTTTGATTTTAGCTAAGGACTTGAAAAAATCGAATTATATGTGAGATGACCAAATATTTCCCAGACTAAAATCACGTCACCTTCAGACTAAGTTTGATTAAATTTTAGTCATTTATTGCTGAGGCCGGACTTCAAGCTTAGTCTGAGACTAGTTACGAGGATACGTAATATCGTCGATAAGCTATTTTTAGATAGAGAGAGCTTCGATTCGGAAAGAAAATACTTCGGTTACGAATGACAGAGGCAAAAGGTGTCCTGCTGGTATTGTCACTACTTTTTTAAAAATGTAAGATATGCTAGACCTTCGAAAGTACAATTTTTTTGTGAGTAAAAACTAGGGAAAAAACCCGGAATCTAATCGGTTAGCAGGTTGCAAATGAACGGAGACTCGAAGTGGAAGGGTTCGCTTCAAAGAACAACGAAGAAAATCAAACAAACAAAAAACAAAAGAAAAAAACAAACGACTAGAAAGTATAGTGGAGACAAAAAATTATTCTGTTGGCATGACACTGACTGAAATAATGTGATTCGTCAGAACACATTTTCCGTTGTTTTTTGTTGTTTTTTTTTAAAAGTTCAATTCGTTTGATTTTCACTGACACTTTCATTGGCCTAAATATATAATTGACAGTCGACCATGGGCATCATTGTTGTCTGATCAGTCGGCAGTCAATATCATGTGATTTCATTAATCACGGCAAAAGTAAGTTCAAATATGAAACGGAACGGAGGTGTTGCTAATTTCTTCTTTGGAAATCTTTTGCGTTGAAAATATCAAGGCTGGTGTCTTACTTGCCATTGTGTACTAGAGAGCTTGATGTTACAAGCACAAAATAGCTGAATTAGGCACCGTCCTAACAACGCCCACTTCTCGGCAAGAGCCTCGCTAGTCAGAGACTAGAAAACGTTCATGAAATCCCACTTTTTAGACACTTGTTCCGCCTCGGCTTAAGGCTAGCAAATCATTTACTAGACTAGTAAATAACTAAATCTAGTCCGCTTACATAAAATTGGGCCCTGGTGGTGGTAGTCGATGTTGTGGTGATAGTAGTTAGTAGTGCTAGTGGTGGTGGTAGCAGTGATGATGCTGTTAATTTTGTTGTTTTTGTGATGGTCGTGATTGAAATGGTGATCCCTGATTGAAATGATGATGATGGTGGTGGTGGTGGTGGTAGTTACAAAGCTGATGCATTGGTGATGTTGATAGTGATAATAAGAATAATGTGGTGGGGACGATAACGACCATAATTTACTTGTAGTGGTGGTGTCAATGATCAAGAAGCTGAAGTGATAACATTGAAGGCAATGGTGACGCTATAGTGTACGCCTGTGATATTGGTATTTAAAATGATTGTTTTCTGGAGTGGTGGTGGCTGACATGATAGTTATGCTTTTGCTAGTGGTGGCAATAGTTGATATGACCATGGTAATGGTAGGTATAATGCTGTGGTAGTGATGTGGATGGGGGTGCTGATACGTATGATATGGTGCAAATGATGGTGGTAGCGATTCTGATGGTAATGAGGCTGTTGTAAAAGTGCTTGTGGTAATGATTATTGTCTGTGATGGTGATGGTTTTTAAATTGATGTGGATCGACGTGCACTTATTTTCAGGTCTGATAACCCATTTCCTTATTGGCTCATTGTTGTAATGGAAATCTAAAAAAAAGACGCAAAATACTGTCCATGATACAACAATGTTAAACTAGGCTGAAAAGTGGGTTCAGATGTCAGACCTGCGTATTTCTACACGTCGATGGGGATGATTTGTTAACCTACAACGCAGCACAAATCCCTTTCGAAATGGTATTCTGCCATCCCACTATAATACAATAAGTCGAATGCTTGGCAGGTCTGTATCACTGCGTACATAGACACAAGTTAGTATTAGTAATATCTATTGAGTTACCACATTGAGTGGTGATAAGCCAAATTACACATCTGGAATACAACATTTGCATACAAGGTTGTTTGAATACAGAATTATTGAGAAAAATCGTGTATTTTTTCTTGTAACCATTGTTTAAAATATATAAAGCTTATTATGTATATATTTCCGTGTTTTTATTTTTCAAATTTTAACTAAAGTTAGAAATATATTTTTGGCCAGTAATCTTAGCTTTATCAGACGTTAGAGACGTTTCTAATATTGATGTTGTTATCTATAGACCCCTACCCAGATCAAAATAACAATCCCAACACCCCTGATAACATAACCCATTGTTCTGAGTTTAAGAACATAGGCAAATTATTGTTCTTAGGCCGAACTGGGCTTTTATGTTCTGTATCATCCTATTTCATCCAGTTTCAACCCGTAGACATTTCAAAGCCCAGCCCGTTGACATTCTAACTTCTCGTCAGGGCAAAAGTGGATACCAAATACTTAATAGTATTAGCTAACGAATGAAGTACTGAAAATATTGAGGACTTGGTATTAGTATATGTAGATTAGATTAAATGCAACGTTGTGCTTTCGGCTTTGGAATTAATTTGCGTGTTGTAAAGCCGCCAAATTCCATACCGTCTATACCATTACCTCGTTCACTGCCACTAACTCATTGAATTCTCCGTGAATTAAATCTACAATTCTGTAATACAGCTCGTCTACTCAAGACGGTACAACTTATAACAAAATTTTCTGAAGTTAAAGGACATGTATCGACATTGTTCAAATAAATGAAAAATGTTGGCTAAATTCAAGCCAATATTGATGGCCCTCACTGAGTTATCAAGATTATAATATTTTTAAAAAACTGTTTCTTAAGAGATGTTTTGGGCTGCTTATATTACTATGACTAATATAATATTTTTGACAATTTTAATACTAGACATTTAAATTAAATAGTTATTGAGTGTTAAACCACTATCATAGATAGAAAACATGTAATAAAGGCAACCCCCCCCCTCACACACACACACACACACATACACAACAATTTTTTTTTTAAAAGAAGAAGAAGAAAAAAATAATTATCCCCCACCACCAAAAAAAGAAAGAAAAGAAAAAAAGAAAAGAATACCTGACGAATCTTCCTCTGTGCCCAACCAACCCAAACTTTCGAGCAGGCATTTGGATAGGATACTTGCCAAAAGGAGAACACGATAATAGTTCCTAATAAGGAAACGATCACCATTCTGGAAAAAAAATCCCAGAAGAAAACGAAAAAAAAAAAAACAAAAAAAAAACAACCCCCCCCCCCCCCCAAAAACAAAAAAACAAAACAGAAAAAAAAAAACAACCCCCCCCCACACACACACAAAACTAACACATACACGCACACACACACACACACACCTACACACATACACTCAACTGATTATTTGACTCACTAACAAAAATTTAAAGACGATACGGATATATCATGTAATTACGTAGAATCGAATCTAGCTCAGTACAAACAGAAACGGAATAGTGCCCAGCTGTAGTGTGAAGTACGAATAGTGCAAGCAACACTATTTGTCCTTACGGACGGCAATGGCGGTTGATGCTATTCGACCTTAAGGACGAATAGGGCTACCCTAAATAAAATTCCCTTTATTCATCCCATAGAGGAAATTTATATCTAGGGTCTATTCCCAGGGAAGACTGGAATAACCGCGGTGCAGCGCCGCAAATTGAGCTAGGGCGAGGTGACTTGCTCAAGGCCACACAGCGAAGCGGCGGGTGAACGAACTCGGTACCTTTCGGGTACGAAGAAAGACCGTTCCGCTGATCCACGCTGCCCCTATGCCTACCACGACCACATGAAGTATGATAAAATGTCTAGCGTGATTGGTGATTGTGATGCTCATATGAGTATTATAATAAAGGTTAAAATAGGATACTAAATAGTATGTAGTAGACTATAGTCAATAGCAACGAAAATTAGCGAAGCAAGACCTCAAAGTCCGTGGTCCATAAGATAAAAACACAATGATTCAATGACCCTCTCTCT
This sequence comes from Berghia stephanieae, assembly GCF_034508935.2. Taxonomy (NCBI): domain Eukaryota; kingdom Metazoa; phylum Mollusca; class Gastropoda; order Nudibranchia; family Aeolidiidae; genus Berghia; species Berghia stephanieae. The sequence goes on from NC_088364.1 coordinate 63,863,230, forward strand.
CTCTCTCTCTCTCTCTCTCTCTCTCTCTCTCTCTCTCTCTCTCTAAAATCGAACGTAAACAGTAAAATCTTTCCATTGGATATACGAAATCTGCCTAAACTCAAAGTAAACTGATTATTGTCCAACAGTAGTTTTACGGGGATGTGAGATTTTGCGAGTGAGAAGACGAAATGAAAAATGACTTACCTTCACAGAATACTCTTTATTCTTCATGCTGGCTTGAACCTTGCCGAACATCATGTCATCTGAGTAAGTGAAAGTCAAAACATGACTTCACTTATGATGATTTTCACCTCGTGAGACACTTTTATGCTCATTGGAGAAGTATTTCATAAGGGCGGTGATGGAAATAAAGTTAGTGTCCGCCATTTTTCTCGACTGTTTAGAGCCAGCCGGTTCGTTACCATGCGTTGCTGCGCGAGATGACGTCACGACTTTTGAAGACTATCTGTATGGTTGGCGCTGAAGAAACCAATGGTCTGGTTGTATTTCAGCGGCGTCCTCATTGGGCGCGGGCCCATGTCAGTCGGGCCTTGAAATCACTTAGGTGTGGTGCCATGATGACCAGTTCATCCAGCCCATTCCACTCCGAGATAGTTCTAATGAAGAAAGAATTTCTGTAATTTTGTGTTCTTGTCTGTGGGATTTTGAAGCAGTTCGAATTGTTTGACTATTATTAATGAAAAGCTAAGGCGGCCAGAGGCGGTTGGAAGAGTTGAAACATCTGACTGCTGCGAAACTTCATTCAGAAATATACTAAGATTTATATATCACAAAGCGCGAAGTTTATGAAAATGCTTTGTAATTTACTTCTTTATCATTACAAAAAAATACAAGTGAATAGTGTAGACTCTGGATTTGTTTGGAGATCCGTTGAATCGATCTAATCTAGGACTAGACTAGTGAGTGTGTGAAACTTTTTGTGACGAATCATCCAATAATCTAAGAGAGAGAGAGAGAGAGAGAGAGAGAGAGATTGGGGAAGAATGAAAGAAAAAGAGGGAGGGAGAGAGAGAGAGAGAGAGAGAGAGAGAGAGAGAGAGAGAGAGAAATAGAGAGATAGAGAAAGTAAGACAGAGAGAAAGAATGAAAGAAAGAATGAATGAGAGAGAGAGAGAGAAAGAGATTGGGAAGGTATGAAAGATAAAAGAGAGAGAGATAGAGAAATAGAGAGATAGAGAAAGAAAGAAAGGGATTGAGTAAGAATGAAATAAAGACTGAGAGAGAGAGAGAGAGAGAGAGAGAGAGAGAGAGAGAGAGAGAGAGAGAGAGAGAGGAAACAAAGAACGAATGTATAAAGAAAGAGAGGGAGGAGAGAGAGAGAGAGAGAGAGAGAGAGAGAGAGAGAGAAAGAGAGAGAGAGAGAGGGAGAAAGAAAGAAAAAAGAGACAGAGAGGGGAGGGGAGAGAAAGAAAAAGAGTGAGAGAGAGAGCGAGAAATAGAGAGAGGGAGAGAGAGAGAGAGAGAGGGAGGGACAGAGAGAGAGAGAGATAGAGAAAGAAAGAGATTTAGAAAGAATGAAAGAAAGAAATAGAAAGAGGAGAGAGAGAGAGAGAGAGAGAGAGAGAGAGAGAGAGAGAGAGTATTATGTTTGTTTGTTTTTAAGGGTTTTACGGCCCTTACAACACATTTAGGTTATATCAGCGCCAGTAAAAATTTTAAAATATGGGATAGTAAAAAGTTATAGAATTACAATTAAAGCACCCAAGAAAAAGTAAGACATAGGGGAACTGGGAACAAATAGGGATCAGATGTAGATTCCAAGAGCATACCACCAATGTACTTAGTTTGAGATCACTTATAGTTCTTAGTCTCATCCTGGCAAAAGCACAAGATCCTACATAGAGGAATACACTCAAATGTCTAAATTATACATTCAAAGTAAGAAATATAATAATAATACATTTCAGAGAGATGATTTACAAGGGAAAGAATATCATCTCCCAAAACAATAAATATGCAGTTGACTGTTTCCCTCCTAGCCAAGGACTCCGGCCATGGCCAGTACAAACCCAAGTAATCATACTCCAAAGACAAAGGCAGAAAGCAAATTGGAAAACAGCTATAAGGGGGATAGAAGACACAGTAAGTGCCACCCTGCCCACTATGGGAGGCCAAGAACCCCACCCAGAGAGAGAGAGAGAGAGAGAGAGAGAGAGAGAGAGAGAGAGAGAGAGAGAGAGAGAGAAAGAACGAAAGAAAGAGATAGAGAAAGAGTGAACGAGAGAGAGAGAAAGATATATATATATATATATATATATATATATATATATATATATATATATATGGAGAGAGAGAGAGAGAGATAGAGAAAGAAAGAAAGGCATAGAGAAAGAATGAAAGATAGAGTGAGTGAGTGTTTGTGTGTGTTGGTGTGTGTGTGTGTGCGTGAGAGAGAGAGAGAGAGAGAGAGAGAGAGAGAGAGAGAGAGAGAGAGAGAGAGAGGACATAAAAGTGACACGATATGTCTATTAACCAGCGCACCTGAACTAAGGTAAAGCCCTGTGCTATAAACACTACTGATAGTGCTTTCAGCGTTGCCAAAATGACTATGGTAGTGTTTTGTTGCATATAGTGATTTTGACTTATTAGACCGGAGTTTATCCCGGTTTCTATAACGTGGAACGGAAAATAGCAATTGTTTGCTTGCATTTGGATAGGAAGCTAGTCTATCGCAAAGTACGTTCCACCAGATCTGATAGACCCAGCTACCCAATCACTGCTGGGTGGACAGGGGAGTCAGAAAAAATCTTTATTGCACCCGGGATCGATCTCGTTCCATTTGATTGTGAAGCGAGATATCGGGACCACATTATTATTTATTATTATTATTATTATTATTATTATTATTATTATTATTATTATTATATTATTATTATTATTATTATTATTATTATTATTATTATTATTATTATTATTATTATTATATTATTATTATTATTATTATTATTATTATATATTATTTATTATTATTATTATTATTATTTTTATTAATTATATTAATTAGATTATTATTATTATTATTATTATTACGATTATTATTATTATTATTATTATTATTATTATTATTATTATTATTATTATTATTATTATTATTATTATTATTACTATTATTATGACAGGAATGATAATTTATTCCTATCTATTATCTACTTGATAATCTCCGACTTTTGACTTGAAAGTGGAAGCCAGCATTCAATATGATTTTTTTTTTTGCTTATCTCACACACAATATGGGTTGATGGATAATGTTGTCTGTTATCCAGTTGTTATCCCTGTAAATACCTGTTCCATCACCGTTTGATTAAAAACTGATATGCAATTTCGACTCAACAATTATCTTTTTAGCTTTGTTCAATTTGTATGAACAAACCCCAGACTGTGTACCAGCTGTGGTCATCGGACGTTGACAACGTATTCACAATAAATACAAAAAGGGGAAAAAATTAATATAATTATTCATCGAGGTGGGTATTCTCCTTCTACGTTTAGTATGCTTGTGGGTGGCTAAAAATTAACATACATCATAATAATTCTTGTACATGCATCTCGCCCGCATTTTAATCATTCAGATTTTTTTGGTAAATCACACAATTTAAGGGGCGGTTTGGGTCTTTTCTAAAAAAATTTTAATAACCTATATTGGGCGGTTTTAATCATTCTGTATCATCAATATAGGTTAAAAAACAACATTTATGGTGAAAAATTTTAATTATCTGTGTTCATACCCATTTTGCTATCTAATTTGGGGGTCTGACATAAAAAAATATAACAATCTTGTGGCAAACATTCCACAAAAACTAATGAAAGAATGACCTCCATATTCTTCCCTCTTGTCAACATTGTGCCATAGTGTGTCACCATAGAGAGATTTTACCGCTTTAGCTTATGGAATTTTTATTAGATCATTACAAAGTTGAGAATCACAATGTTATGACAAAATTGATGTAAAAAAATTCAGATTTAGGATTATAATTAAAAATTCACAAATCTTATCAAAAAAATCGCTCCATGGTGACATAATTCATTATCTCTGTTATAACTGTGGAAATTTTCAGACAATTCCATTGAATAGATTCTGAGAAACGTTTGACACAGTTTCCCATACCCTTAGAAAAATGACATATTGAGAAAATAGCAAAATGGCTTCCCGTTTTTCACACATTTCTTACTACCTGTACCATTTTCGACCTTGTATTTCGTGCCTTTATGGTCTACTTTAAGAATTTGGACTTCAATTATATTATTTCTAAGATAATAAAATATCATTTTCCACCAAAATCTCAAAATCAAATTTTTGAAGGATTTTCCTAATAATTAGACCCAAACCGCCCCTTAAGAACAATGTTTTATTATAGTTAAAAACACGTGACACTGTGTTCATTTTGCTGATCAATATCAGCATAGAATGTATTAGTTGCCTTTCTGTTTGAGTAAGAGAAAACTATTTTTGTTTTGGGTTGATGTGAAATTTTGGGGACATTTCCGAAAATGACCGGTAAAGTAAGGGTTAACAATCAACCATCCATTTTGAATGTCGTTGGGAGAATTTTATTTTGTTTTTAAAAGTTTTACGGCACTTGTAACACATTTTAGTCATATCAGCACCAATAAAAAGGAAGAAAATTGTATAATAAAAACATTCTAGATGTATAATTAAAAGGAATTTACGAAAGAGTAAGACAAATGGGAATGATTCAAATAGGGAACGGATGTAGATTCCAGGAGCACACTATCGTTATACTTAGTTTGAGATCACTTGAAAGTCTC
>NC_088364.1:63872999-63900499 GCF_034508935.2 Berghia stephanieae
GTCGATTTGTCCTACATTTTGCTTCTAGATACCGTCTTCCGGATCGCAGAAGTTGGAATTTTTCGCTCAGCGGATGCCTCTGTTCGTTGATAATGTTAAAATCATTCTTCTGAACTGCATTAATATAAGTTGTGTCAAGGCTTCTAAGGTCGGTGTTAATTATTTTTGAAGCCTCTTTGAGGGTTCTATGTAGTTTGGATTTTTCTTTTGCTCCACACCTTCCATACCACGTTGCGATGCCAAACGAAACGATACTCAATATTAATGACATACTAATCATATTAATGACATAGATTTGTATCATGGTCTTTCTGTTCACATTGAAAGACCTTTATTTTCTGAGTATATACAAGCGCTGGTTACATTTTTTTGATGATATTGTTTGTGTGCGATTCAAATCTTAGACTGTTATCTATAATTACACCAAGGTATTTAAACGTTTCAACAATTTCAACCGCCTGATTGTTAATTTTTGTTAATTGTCTTGCTCTTTTTCCTATTTTTCTGTGATCAAACAGTTGTTCTTTGTTTTTGTTACATTGAGCTCTATACAGTCATTAGCACACCATTTGCTGAATTTACTAACTTGCTCAGTGTATTTAAATTCAGAGACGGAATCATTGAGCAGGCCGAGTATAGCGATGTCATCAGCATACTTGTTGAGTTGGCAGTTATCAAATCTAGCCACACAATCGTTTGTATAGATGATGTAAAGTAGATGTGAGCTTACACACCCTTGTGGGCATCCGTTTGAAAGATTTTTAACTGATGATATATTTGAGTAGGAATATTAATTACATATATAATTTAAACAGGAATATTAGCATGAAAACAAAAATCAAGGTCCTGGATTGCTATGTACTGTCTGTGCTGCTATATGGTTGTGAGAGCTGGACCATAAACAAGACCATGGTTAAAAGACTGGAGGCAGCGGAAATGTGGTTTTACAGAAGAATAATGAGTGTGTCATGGGTGGAAAGGAAAAGAAATGAAGAAATTTTAGAAATGGCAAACAGAAAAAGATCATTGATAACAAAAATCATCAAACGCCAAATGGAATTTTTAGGACACATTATCCGCCACCCTGGTTTGGAAGTACTCGCCTTGACTGGAAAATGAATGGAAAAAGAATAAGAGGAAGACAAAGAATAACTTATTTGAAAGGGATAAAAACTTGGACAGATGAAGCTGAGAAAGGTGGCGCTGCTTTAATAGAATTGGCAAGAGATAGATCAGCTTGGCGGAAGATGACCTCCGACGTCTGCTTCAGATATGGAACTACATGAGATGAGATATTTGAGCCTACTTTGACATGTTGGGGGCGATAGATGAGAAAGTTGTTATACCAGTTGATGAAGTAATGGGGAAGGTTTAGAGCATGCAGTTTACTGATTAATATGTTGGTTTTCATGGCATTAAAGGCAGACGAAAAATCGACGTATAGGAATCAGCAGTAGTTGGCGGGTGAAACATCCAAGTGACGTATTTTTTGTTATGATATTAATTTTTGTCGAATCGACAGTAAAACTTATTTAATTCCTCGATATTCATATGTGTGTCATTGTTAAAATCTGTCTTTTTGTTGTTAACGCCACCCATTTCTTTAATCATCCTCCACGCCTGCGATGCATTTGAATTTTTAAGGTTTGTTTCCATTTTATCTTTATATTAAGTTTTTCTTCATAAATTACCCTCTCTCATTGTTTTTCTGCCTCGGGCTGCTTGTTTTTGTCCCCACTCATATGAGCGATTTTCTTCATATTTATAAATAACTTAACTCGTTTGTTCACCCAAGGTTTGTTGTTGTTGTTAAATATTTTAATCCTTTTAGTGTCCACACACAAATCACAACAGAAATGTATATAAGACGTGACAACATCAACCCACTCGTCCAGTGACATATTATCAGACATGAGTTCATCCCATATTGTGCAGTCAAAACAACATTGGAGTTTGTTTATATTTTCTGTTGACCAAAGACGAGTTTCTTTCACAATCGCTTTATGTTGTCTTAATTTTGTTTTGTAGGTTGGAATCAACAACACACTATTGTGATCTGAATTTCCTATTTTTACTTTTTGAACGCTTCTGTATGCATTTTTAATATTTGTATAGCACAGATCCAGGGTTTTATCTCGTCTGGTTGGAACAGAGACGTCTTGATAAAAAGAATTTATAGGAGGGTAGTGATTGAAATCACCAAGAATTATTACGGAGGCATCAGGATGTTTTCTTAAAAAATTAAATGATTCCTCTTCAATTACCTGCAAAGCTGTGTTAGCATTCACATCAGGAGAGACGTACACAGCAATGACATAAATAAGTGGGAATACCCGAGGTAAATAGTGGGGTCAAAGAGAGAGGGAAATGAGCTCGATGTCCTTTTCACATAATGAACGTGTAGTTCGATAGCTTTTGCACCCGTTTTTGTTGACATACACACAAATACCACCACCTTTTGTTTTCCTGTCATTGAGCTATCTCTGCCACGCCTATGTATTATTAAATTGTCCAATTCTACACTTTTATCTGTGTCTAAGTCTGAAAGCCATGACTCTGTAAAACACAGTATGCTTGAGTTTTCATAATCAGGATCAAATTTACACAACGCGCTAATACTGTCCGCTTTCTTTCTGATAGATCGAACGTTTGAACGTATAATCATAAGTAGTATTACTTTACCAGTTCTTCAAATTCTTTGCTTGGAGCCTCCAGGTTTTCCTCTTTTTCTTTTCTTGATTGAAACAATAAAACCATTTCGATCATTTGTTTTGATTGTTGTTTGTCCAATATCAAGCAATTCGTTTTTTGTGTAGACGACGGTCGCCATATTGTTTCTATTTCGAACACAACAACATTGTTCACTCGTTGTAACGTTTGATGCTCTACACATTCTTGAAATAGGTACCACAAATAGAAATATTTAAATATAGTCATACCTGCATTCCAATTACAAATAATAGATCCATATAAAAAACGATGGCAGATAATAACACAAAAATACATACTTTTACTGATGAACAACAGAGCAACGAAAACCAAGCGTCGCCATTGAGCGCCACCGGAAAAAAATCATGTTATATCATTTCCGTATTTGACATTGTATGTGGATGTATTATGAACCTATTTTGTATGAAAAACTTTGTATTTAGTAATTACATTGTTGTAAAATGATATTAGGTTGATGTAGTATGCATAATGTTTCATTTGTATAATAATGTCACTGTATTATTGGTTTGCACATTAGTAGTAGCGTATGGCTACACCTCCAAATTTATTTCGTCAACCAATCTTCTAAAGTCTTCCTTCGCCCTAAGAATGGTTTCGTAGCTGTCATGGACTAAGGGTTGCAACTGAGTATATTAACAAGTAGAATTTAACTTGGTTAAGTCTAGTGCGGGGTGGTCCTTGGCAAGCTTAAGGACCACGGTCCTACGGTCCTTGGGAAATGAAGACCGCAAGGACCGGTCCTAGGACCGGTCCTTTTCGACATTGAACGTTCCTGAGAGACTGTTGGAAATTCGAACCGGTTTGACCTTTGAGAGCGTGGGCTCGTTCATTCTTGAACCGTTAAAGACCGCTACACGATGAAAACCGTGGCCTACAGGAGTAAAACACACGGAGTAGTCACACTCATTTCAAATTGTAACCTAATTAGAGAAGAGGGGTGATGCCTTCTTTATTTGCTCACCATACTTCATTGTTACTTCGATAATTTAATAAAATTTGAAATTTATCCCCATTAACGGAGATAATGGCATCGCCCAAGGCGTTGATCGAGTTGTTCGTGGCGTTGATACACACACGCAACTCCTACCCCCCCTCCCCCCCCCCCACACACACACACATTAGAGGGCAGCGAGCATTGAAGAGTAAGAGAGAGACGTGAAGTTATAATAAGAGGGGGGGGAGGAGGTGATAAGAGGGGTCGATGGTGACTTTTCGCCAGATCTAACAAACTCAGCTACCCATTCATTGCTGAGTAGACAGGGATTCAGAAAAAAATCGACTGCACCCGGGATCGATCTCTGGCCCTTTGCGTATAAAGAGAGTGCTCTATCAACTGAGCTATCGGGGTCCCCAAATATTCTATTGGACTTTTTTAAAATTCAGGCGTTATAACTGGGTTTTTTGGAAGGAAGAAACTAATGAAACTCATATTATTTGATTAGTAAAAACACCAAACGAAATTTTAATATTATTGTATTATTTTAAATGACAACACTGCGATAGAAAGGAGTGGTGACAAGAGATGGACAAAAGAAAACAAAAAATCGGATTTGCTAATTGCTAGGTTCGACACACACACACACACACACACACACACAAACACACACATCTTTTGTAGTCACATACATTTCAAACAATAACCCATTAGAGAAGAGGGGTCATGCCTTCACCATAGATCATTGTCATTGCGATCATTATGGTGTAGTAAATTTTGAAATTTACCCCGTATAATGGAATCGTCCAAGGCGTGCGCCTCCTGTTCCCCCCATCTCACACACGAAAGGGCGGTTTGCGGAGTGGAGGTTGGTGGTCGTCTGCCTGTATGGTCATCTGTGTCGTTTAGTGTATGGCAAAGGGGGGTGGGTGCGATTAATTAAGTGGGATGGGTGGTGATTGGTGGAAGATAGGCAACCGAAGCAACGAATCGCTGGGGAAGTAGTAGGCTATGGCGCGAGACCGTAGGACCGTGGTCCTTGCAAGGACCGCCCCGCACTAGTTGAAAGGTGATAAGAAGTGAGGACCGCCGCCGATCTTCCCCTCTGGGACCGGTCTTCGGTTCACAGCTAAAAGACCGTCGGACCGCGGTCCAGACCGGTCTTCAGCGCGGCACTAGTTAAGTCCCTTATATTAAGACTGCTACCGTTGGAACTGTATTCTGGTTACGCAACACTTTTTACCGGACTAAGAAATAAACATGTTGCTTTGAGTTTCAAACTAAACCTTCAGCTTGTCATTCCTTTAATCAAAACATTACATGGTGGCAGCGAATCTTCATTCCCCATTTGATAAGTATTTCTCAATTTCTAAGACTTTAGTATTTTCCCACCAAGCATTTTATTTTCATTTTTTCACCTGTGGTCTACCGAGTCAGAAGTACTGACTTCTATCCTCAAACCGGCATTCAACTGATTGTTCTTCATGGCCGATAAACCTCCAACAATGGACTGGGGTGCCCCCAATTTGTCAGATGCTTTCAGACTATTTAAACAGAGAATGGAGCTTTACTTCATAATTAATTCCAAGCTCAAAAACGAGGAAAAAGTGGCAACAATACTCCTAGCATCAGGAGAGGAAGGTCTCACCAGATTCAACAGCTGGAATCTTACCGAGCAAGAGAAGTCAAACCCAGAGATAATCTGGGAAAGATTTGCAAGACAGCTCGATCCCGCTGATAACTTTCGAATCAATCGTCTAAAACTCTCTACCTTACGACAACAAACTGAAGAATCGTTGGATGATTTTGTGAATAGAGCCAAGCAAATCGCAAACAAATGTAAATTTACAAACGATGAATTGCAAAACAGACTAATCGAGATAATAATTGCGGCAACACCTATCGCTGATTTCCAAAAAGAACTCCTCACCAAACCCCAAACGTATACTTTAGATGAGGCTCTGCAACTCGGAAGATCGCACGAAGCTTCCCTACAACATCTAACTGCACTGAAAGCAATCGAGCATCCAACCACGAACCAGAAATCAATCGATATTATCCATCCACCACGTAACAAATCAGCACAACGACCCATCCATAACAAACCAGTACAACGGTCGGTTTGCAAAAACTGTGGCCGAGATCACCCCTTCAACAGGGGACAGTGCCCAGCTGCCAAATCGACATGTGGCGCTTGTGGAAAACTTGGACATTGGGCAAAACTTTGCCTAACAACTAAATATCAACAACAAACTAACCCACAACAACGTAGTTACCGAAGACAACCGCAAAACAATATGCACACAATAGAAAGAGACGAATCCGGTGCAGAATCAGAAACAGATGACATGAATTCACAACTACATTCCTTCTCATTTTCCGAAATCAAAACAAAACAACGCGGTAGGAACGAAGCATTCACAATACTACAAATCGAACTTTCAGATATTCCAGGTATCCATGATTTACAACTAAAATTAGACACAGGAGCACAGGCAAACACACTACCTCTCAGAATTTATAGACAAATGTATCCAAAATACATTGACAGCAAAGGGAAACCGGTGGCAGGGACATTAAAACATACAAACACAAACCTCACTGCTTACAATGGAACAGAAATCAAGTGCTTCGGCACCACAAACATACCATGCCAGCACAGACAATCAAAATGGATAAACACCCAATTCTACATAGTAGATGTTGCTGGACCAGCAATACTCAGTCTCCCGAGCTGCGAAGAATTCAAAATCATCACCCTCCACTGCACCCTCCATGCTACGAAAAACAAAAACACTACAATAAGAAACATCCACGACCTGAAAGCGCTGTACCCATCGCAATTTGACATCATCAAAACTGAACACAAACTAACTATTGACCCCAATGTACCTGCCCGCATCGACCCCCCTCGAAAAGTCCCCATCGCTCTAAAAGAAAAAATCAAACTGGAGCTCGACAATATGTGTGAACAAAACGTGATACGTCGAATAGAGGAACCAACCAGTTGGGTAAGCTCATTGACCTATGTAACAAAACAAGATGGCAGTCTGAGAACCTGCCTTGACCCAAAACACCTAAACAGAGCGCTTCTGAGACCACACCATAGAATTCCTACTGTGGAGGAACTCAATCACGAGTTCGCAGGTGCAAAGTACTTTTCAAAGTTGGATGCTAAATCTGGATACTGGTCTGTAAAACTTCATCCTGAGAGCCAACCTCTCACCACATTCCAAACCCCTTTTGGAAGATACTGTTTCCACCGCCTTCCTTTTGGCTTATCAGTAAGCCAAGATATTTTTCAATGGAAATGGATAGAATACTACAAAGATGCCAAAATGCATGCGGGATAGCTGACGATATCATTGTTTATGGAAAGACAGAAGAAGAGCATGACAAAAACCTGATCAAGTTCATGGAAATCGCAAATGAAGAAGGCCTTGTGTTAAATTCGAGCAAATGTCAAATCAAACAGTCTGAGGTACCATTTTTCGGACATATATATACCAGTAATGGGCTTAAACCAGATCCATTGAAAATCAAAGACCTAGAAAATATGCCAGAGCCAACATCAAAAACAGAACTACAACACTTTATTGGGTTCGCAACATACCTATCCAAATTTATACATGACTTCAGCCAGAAAACAGCTACCCTCAGAGATCTTTTAAAACAAGATTCTATTTTTCTTTGGGAAAGACACCACAGACAAGCCTTTGAAGACCTAAAACGTGAAGTATCAGTAAACTCCCTCCTTCAATACTATGATCCTGCCAAACCAGTAGAACTACATTGTGACGCCAGCCTTCGTGGCATTGGTGCAGCCTTACTCCAACCTGATGAAAACAACCAACTAAAACCAATTGCTTTTGCTAGCAAAAGTTTAACAACAACGGAGTCAAAACTATGCATGCATCGAACGTGAACTTCTTGCCATTGTATTCGGAGTCCAACGATTCCATACCTTTCTTTATGGACGTTTTTTCAAAATCATCACTGATCATAAACCATTACAAATGATTGTCAACAAATCAATCACTGCTGCACCGCCTCGTCTTCAAAGAATGCTTATTTCCCTGAATGGATACAACTTCACATTGTCACATCGAGCCGGATCAGAAAACAAACTAGCAGATGGGCTCAGTCGTCTTCCAAACAAATATAATCAAAACAACATCGACCTCGACATGAGGGTTGATATAGTATACATGTCAAATGATCGTTCAACAATCATCAGAGAAGAAACACAAAAAGACCCTGTCCTTCAAGGCCTCAAAGATTGCATCATCAACGGTTGGCCAGACAAACAATCAGAACTGACATCAGATCTCCGTCCCTACTGGAGCATACGTGACCAAATGTCTGCTGAAAATGGTCTTATTCTCAAAGGTCAATGCATTATGATTCCACCCAGTCAAAAACAAGAAACTCTCCAACAGCTACATACCGCCCACCTTGGCAAGGTAAAAACTAAACTTCTTGCAAACGTCACCGTCTACTGGATAGGCATTCACAAAGATATTGACGCAACAATTGATAACTGTCAAATCTGCCAAGAACATCAAAATGCCCAAACGTCCGAACCACTCGAACCTCATGACATTCCCCTACGACCTTGGTGTACCCTTGGTACAGATATTTTTGAGATTAAAAGCCAACAGTACCTCATCATAGCCGATTATCATTCAAAATTTCCGATCATCCGAAAACTTCCTCAACCCGCACCTAGTAGTTCAATAGTAAATATCACAAAAAATATATTTGCCGAATACGGAATGGTTATAAGCGACAATGGCCCACACTTTGCGAGTCAAATGTACAAAGAATTCGCCGATTCGTGGCAATTCACACACGTCACATCATCCCCCCACAGACCACAAGGAAATGGTTTCATTGAGAGACAAATCCAAACTGTCAAATACATTATCAAAAAGGCTATGCAGGCCAAAACAGATCCCAATATTGCCCTTCTGCACTGGAGGTCCACCCCCATCACCCCGTCTTTGGGCAGCCCGGCACAACTACTTATGGGTCGACAAATCAAGACAACAATCCCATCAAAGCAAAGATCCAATACTATACACAACCAAGATGACATCTACAACAACCTGAAACAACGTCAAGCTCAACAAAAGTTCTATTTCGACAAGACCGCCCGCACAACCCCTTTCTCACACCTCTACCCAGGACAACCTGTACGAGTTTTACACCCTGAGACACATAAATGGCTCCCTGCAACTGTTATGCGCCAAATTCAGAATGATCCCAGATCATATGTTCTCGAAGACGCGAACGGGACCAACTTCCGAAGGAACAGACAACACATCAGAGAAATACCTGCCTCTTCCGCCGTTGCCCCAGAGGAATATCAGAAAACTATCGCTATTCCCCTCTCTACAAAGACCTGTCCCCAAATTGAATCCCCATCTGCCTCAAACTCAAAAGAGCCTACTGCTCAAACTAAAACTCCTAATGAACAACAAACAAAATCTCGCCCGATTCCCACGACCAGGAGACCAAGCCGTTTTGATGACTATGTATAGAACAAAACGAACAATATAGTGTGTCAACCAAATGAGAACACTTATCGCTACTTATTATTATTATTATTATTATTATTATTATTATTATTATTATTATTATTATTATTATTATTATTATTATTATTATTATTATTATTATTATTATTATTATTATTATTATTATTATTATTTATTATTATTATTATTATTATTATTATTATTATCATTATTATTATTATGATGTACTCTATCCCGTTTTATTTTTTTAAAATTTTATTTTATTTTTAAAATTTCTATTTCATTTGAAAACAAGGGAGATGTCATGGACTAAGGGTTGCAACTGAGTATATTAACAAGTACAATTTAACTTGGTTAAGTCCCTTATATTGAGACTGCTACCGTTGGAACTGTATTCTGGTTACGCAACACTTTTTACCGGACTAAGAAATAAACATGTTGCTTTGAGTTTCAAACTAAACCTTCAGCTTGTCATTCCTTTAATCAAAACATTACAGTAGCCACCTTCAAGTTTAGTGACTGGACAATGGAGGACCGTGTGATCCCTGGTCTCTGGGGCTGCCTGACATTTCTGGCAGGTATCACTGTTTCCAAGTTTCCATCTGCACATATTTGATGCAGTTCCGCCATGTCCAGAGGAAATCCAGTATTTCCTGGCGTTATTGAATGCAAGCACTCTTTTGGTTGTATCTTTAATCTTTAATCACCCAGTGATGAAAATGTGCATTATAAATGTCATGTATTATTATTATTATTAAGAAGAAGAAGAAGAAGAAGAAGAAGAAGAAGAAGAAGAAGAAGAAGAAGAAGAAGAAGAAGAAGAAGAAGAAGAAGAATTCCATTTACTGCTTTCAACAATTCTATCATCAATACAATCAAAAACCAAAACAAAATGATAGTCACTCATTGTCAACTTTGACGATTGAATCTATTGTGACAACATGAGTGATATAGTTTAACATTTAAGATGGTTGTCACTTGGCTATGCCATTATTTATCAGACCAATTAAACTACTCGTTTCACAGACTGCAGACACGTGCCATATCAAAGTGCACATGCCCTTACAGAGAGAACGTCAACATAGTAAACCACTCTGTCGAGCATCACCCTATCCAATAAAATGTAATTCTCCTCCAGTTTGCAAAGGCTGGAGCATACCTTTTCCCAGTCTTCCGTTGTTATACAATTTATTGCTACGTCGGTGAGAGTAAATTTGGTGATCCTCCTCTCAATCTTTCCCTCTACTTAGGCCCAATGACATCGACTGGATTGCGCTCACAGTGATTTGGGGGTAGTCGCGCAACCCCGTGTCAAAACTCCCTGATTAGACAGTCTAATTTGAAAACTGTTTCTGGTTCATTTCTTTTTACTAAGGAGTTTAGTTAGCCCTTTGATCAATGGTCAGAATGTGTAGTGCTGCCTGATTTATATTTTATATTTGCCAAAGTAAGAGTCTTCAAGTGATCATGGGCCACCGAATGGTAAGGTTGTCCAAAACAATACAGCTGGGTACTTGGAGGGAAGGCAGAAAACGGGTCTTTAGCCAGTCTTCAAACATCTTAGCATTGACCCCAGAATGATAGTCTCTACCTTCCAGATGAAAGAAGAAAAAATGACATGGCATCCTTTTAAATATCCAGTATCTTCACCACCTGCAAGAATAACAATGATCCTCTGACCAGAACATTTGCGCCTTTTTCTGCCCAAATTACAGGCGTCCAATATTTTGTTGGATGTATATTTACGCTCACCCATCTCCGTACATCTTTGGATGATATCCATATCAAAGTTGTCTAGGATCCTTTTCCTACCACAATGTTCCACACTGGTGATCTCTCTGTCGTATTTCGATAAGCATATTCACATGGTTGATTGTGAAATTCCAATTCCATAGCCGTCCTCTTTAATGGCTTATTGATAGACACAAGAATACTTCTTTTCTCAGCTTTACGAGCGTGGAACTGATAAAGATTTCGTATAGTATCGTATTGTTTAAAACCTATAAATCAATGCTCTGTGAAATGTTTATGCATAGACCTAGATACAATTTTTCAAAGTTATATAACCAGCATTAATTGTTAACTTGACAATATCGGATTTACCATCACTATTTCAAATTATTTAAAGCTAATTGCGACATGATGTAGATAATATGCCATAAATAATATTTTCAAAATTTAATGCAAACTACCGATAATGCGAATTGTTATTATTCGGAAACAAGTTCGACGTGAATTCATAATCACTAGCCGGAACTACGGTGTCAGTATGATATTTTCTAAAAAGATGAACTTATTTTGCGGTGCGTGATTTGTTTCCATATTTAACAGTGTAAAATCTCAGCGATTTTAGAATATTTATAAAGAAGAAATTTTTTTTGATATGGCATCAATACGGTTCAAAATCTATATTCTGTTAAGACAAATTGATTCAAAGATTGACACAAATTGTTACATCTTTTGATAGAGAGAAAAGAAAACATACAAAAACACGCGCAATTAATAATTAAAATTTGAACGTTTTAAGCATGTTTGTGTATGACCTGTTATTGTATCTAGCTTTGATGTTTGTATTGAAAAGTGTCTGGAGCTGTTTGTATATATATGTAATAGGCGCGGTATAAATTACTATTTGATAATAATAATAATAATCATGATAATGATAATAATGATGATGATGCTGATGATTATGATGATGATGATAATAATAATAATAATAATAATAATAATAATAATAATAATAATAATAATAATAATAATAATAATAATAATAATAATAATAATAATAATAATAATAATAATAATAATAATAATAATAATAATAATAATAATAATAATAAATGAATAACTAAATAATATAGTATTGAAAATAAAAGAGAGACGTCAATACTTTTCAGTCAAATTTCAAAACGACCTTCTTGGCAGTAAGAAACCAACGACCCTTCCACCGTCTAGAAATAACGCCGAACTGGCTCAAAATTTCGCCAACTATTTCTACGACAAGATAAAATCCATTAGGGAAAACTTAGACAATACATCATCATCGTCATCGTCACCGAGCTTTGGACCATTCCATGGAACGCCACCACATGGTTTCGATCCAGCCAATGAGGATGAAGTGAAGTCGGCCAATTTAGATAGCCCATCAAAATACTGTGACTTAGTAGACCCCATCCCAACTAGTATTCTTGAGACTTGTGTTGAAGAACTGTTACCAACAATAACTGAACTAATAAATAATTCGTTGGTCTCCGGTAGTGTCCCCGACTCGTTTAAACGTGCCATTGTTAAACCACTATTAAAGAAGTCCGATCTAAACGTAAACGAACTGAAAAATTACAGACTTGTCTCCAACCTTCCATATCTATCCAAAGTGCTTAAACGCATTGTGTTAAGACTTTTGTATTATATTCATCTCAATAATTTAAGTGAAAATTTCCAATTTGCTTATAAATCACACCATAGCACTGAACCTGCCCTTTTAAAAGTATGCACCGATATTCTTAATAGTATTGACAAAAATCATGTCTGTTTATTGACTATGTTGGACCTTTCGGCTGCATTTGACACCATTGATCATGAGATACTTATTAAACGATAAGAAATTACTTTGGAAATAAGAGACACTGCCCTTAGTTGATTTAAATCCTACCTAACATCAAGATCTCAGTCGGTTCTGATTGATAGCGCAGTATCAGAAACATTTCCTCTAAATTACGGCGTTCGGCAGGGGTCTGTCCTTGGTCTTGTTATTTTTACTCTTTATACTCAACCTCTTTCGGATTAATGCATCTTTGTATTTTGATCCCAAGATGAATGTTAATTTAGTTTATGTTATTTCTCTTTATTTTATATTATTTCCGTATTTGGCATAGCATGTGAGTGTATTATAACACATCTTGTATTAATGACTTTATGTTTAGTTATTACATATAATGATAATATTCTGTTGATGTAGTATGTATAATGTTTCATTTGTATAATAATGTCATTGTATTATTGTTTCGCGCATTGAGCATCATCCAGTGATGAAAATGCGCGTTATGAATGTCATGTATTATTATTATTGTTATTATTATTATTATTATTATTATTATTATTATTATTATTATTATTATTATTATTATTATTATTATTATTATTATTATTACAATGACAATCCGGAAATAAAATTCAATTTTATATGCCATCATGCTGGCTTATTGTTCACAATTTTTATATTTTAGGGTTACTATGTATAACCATAATATTTCGTAATTTGTTTTCGTAGTTGAAATGAAAGCGATAGGAACTCTGAAAAAACCCCACGTATTTCAACATTTTGGCCTAAATATTCCTACAGATATCGATCGATTAATATCACTCTCGTCTAGGCAAAAACTCTCAAACATAGAACTTGCGAAGTCCCAGGTTTGAGAATGTTTGCCAAGACGATGGCCATTTTAATCGACCAATATTTGAAAGACTAGTCATCTGGCCAAAAATGGAAAAAAAGTGTTTTTCATAGTATGACAAAATGCCCGTACAGTCACGCTATCCCGATGAAAGGTGACAGCATTAAATTAAATATGTAAAAGGGTGACCAGAAAATTGGAATATTGTATAAAGAGGGAACAGATGAAGTTTATCTATTCTGCACGTCAAGTAAATATACAGGTTTTGGGAGAATATATGTATAATTAAAATCATATAACTTAACAATTCGTTTATATAAACTCTTTTAAGATGATCACGTGTATCAGTTTGAAGAGGATTATATCGAAATGGACCACACGTCGAAAGTAAGCACTTCCACATTATGTCATATTATGATCCATTCATAGCCATATAGACGGAAAGAACTTGACGTCACTCAGCTCTTTGTTATTCTTTTTAGACAACCATTTAATGATCAGTGCTCGCTAATTATGATATCAGCTAGATTATAAACGTATGGCTACACACAGTTTTGTGTGTTGATATGTTTAATTTTGCTGGCGGATTTTGTGAGTATTTCACCTAAACACATAGCATCAGTTAAGAACTTTCCTGTCACCCGAATTATTCACCCCGTAGCCTTTGTGAAATTGTAGCTGTCACAGTAAAGGTTGTTCACAATTATCTTATTAAATTTTATTTTATTAAGAACTGAATTCATCTCACTCCAGTTATATTTCGGTAGGCTTAGATAAACTTTACCTTCTAATATTAGATCGTCTTTCCTTTTATAGCCTTCCCTCGAATTAATTTCTAATTAGTGAATACTTTTCGTTCTACATTCTGTCACGTAGCCACTTATTATAAAAGCTGATAGGTCTAACATTTGACACTCACTTTCTCTCCACAATCTATGCCGGACGGCCAGTCGCTCTATTCCTATATATATACTGGAAGATTTTTATCTTTTGGGACTTTGTAGATATTATATCTACACCATTAAGACGCCGGAGCTTTTAACTTTGATTGTATAATCTTCAAGGATCAAACCCAAGCCCGCTGTCAAAGGACTACACAATAACTTCTTACCAATTGCCTGGAAGTGAAATTTTACGAGTCCGATCCTGTTATCAGAGGAATAGATCATCCAAGCCCATCAACTGCCTGGAAACGTAAACTTATGAACCTGACATATTATCATAAGTTACGTAAAATATTCATATCTCTATTTGTAACGGCCACGATCACTGTTTATCTCTTTTAATTAAATTTCATCATTATTTTTATTTCATTGTAAACAAATCGTTAATTGTTTTTCATTTATAGTAACTAGTAAATTCTGGGGCCTCATTCTACATATATCTTTATGCATAGTCGAGTAGCTCTTTACTCACTTGAGACCATGACATTTTGGAGGGGACACATATAAAGAATTGAATTTATTTAGTTACTTATATCTATTTCATCTAACTTTAAAGTTTAAATTGTAAAACTCTTAATTGCCCCACTTGATCATATTTTAATTGAACCCCCTATTTACAGGATTAATTTTTTTTTTCTTTTTCATTTCTTCATTTAAATGGAATAGCAATTTATCCATTCATTCTTTCATTCAAATTGAATAGCATTTTATTGATTCATTCCTTCATTCATTTATTCATTTCTAAATTATTCATTCATTCATTGTTCATTCATTTATTTATTCATTCATTCATTCATCCATTCATTCGTTTATTCACTCATTTATCCAATCATTCATACATTTATTCCTCCCTTCATTCTTTCATTCATACATTATCCATTCATTCATTCATTTATTCACTCAGTTTTTCATTCATTCATTCATTCCTTGTCCACTTTGTTATTATATCACTCATTTCATTTTGTTGTTTGCCTCATCCATGAATTGTTTTCAATATGTTTACATTCCATAACGATTCATTCACCTATCATCCAATCACTCAGTGTTGTGAACACATTTTGTAACTATTGTAAATCTTACGATATTTTATTGTTTTGTATTTCAGACATCACTGTTAAACACTCTTCAATGCCTAATTACAATTGTTGAACAACCATTGAACAAGAGAGAGGTCCCAGCCACGAACTGAGTTGGTAGATATATCCTTCATTATTCTCTTTTACATGAGTTGGGCATCACATAGTAACTATAGACATCGTGATTTGTTTTGCATAGTGATTTGTTTTAAATACATTTTTGGCATACTACTGTTACCGAAAACCACTTATATATTATGTTCTGAAAAGTGAGTCTTTAAAAACTAAATAATAATAAAAGGAGTCTACTAGCCGTCGTGTTATATTTAGTGATAGATAACTTGGGATTATTTTGGCATCCTATTATTGTTATCACACTCTAGTATATTAGCGTCATTGCGAATAATTGTACACAAACTAGCGACGAGTCACAAACATTGGTGATACATTTTTCGTAGTAACATAGTTTAGAGTACACGCGATTGACACATTGTTATGGACTCAAGTCATAACTCCGCATTGTATTGACACATTGCTTTATAAGATATAACGATAAAAGGCATCAAATCCAACATACATAATAAGTTGAAATAAGATTGAGAGATTTCTAAAAATAGAACAGTTCATTCCAGTAAGTGTAAATAAATAAAACAGTCAGTAACAGTATCCTGTCAATATATATATATAAAACATCGTAACTAATTTATTGCAAAAATGGAAGCATATAAAAGATACTTAGGTCTCGCAAAGGACTTAGAAATACCCCAGGAAAGAATATTTTCATGATGCGAAGAGAAAATAAAAGAAGAAAAAGAAGAAAGAATTCGTAGAGAAGAAAATGAAGAAAGAATTCGTAGAGAAGAAAATGAAGAAAGAATTCGTAGAGAAGAAAAAGAACACGAAGAAAGAATTCGTAGAGAAGAAAATGAAGAAAGAATTCGTAGAGAAGAAAAAGAACACGAAGAAAGAATACGTAGAGAAAAACGAGAAGAAAGAGTCCAAGAAAGGGAACTAAAAAGACAAATAGCTTTAGCAGAAGAAGAAACCAAAAGGACCCAAATGATGCTGGAAATTGAAAAAACAAAAACCGGTCATGAAAGAAAACAATAATAGTGATGAATTTTTCGTGAAACTTCCACGCATGCCAACATACGATGAACGCTCAGACTGTCTAGAATCCTTCTTACACCGATTCGAAGTTCAGGCTAAAGGTTATCGTTGGCCAGAAAGCAAATGGGCCACAGCCTTGATTAACTGCTTATCTGGAGAACCGCTAAAAGTTTTCTATACCTTAACAACTGAAGATGCAGATGACTATGGAAAAATTAAAGACGCTCTACTAAAAAGATTTAGATTAACGGAAGATGGTTACCAGGAAAGGTTTCACACTGCAAAACCGGAAAGTGGAGAAGACTTTAATACATTCGTGAACCGAATTACTCAATTTCTAAATCGGTGGCTTGAGTTGGCAAACGTAAAACAAGACGACTTTGCAGGCCTTTACTATCTCACGCTGAAGAATCGAATCTATCAAGCTTGCAACCCAGATTTAGTCGCATTCTTTAAAGAGAGAAAGCCAGAAAACTTGGACAAATTAAAAATCTACGCAGAAAACTTTAACAGCGCACATCCATTGACACCCCTTAGCAGAACATTGAAGGAACCATACTACGCTGCCGCTGCTCAGAGTCCATGTACACCTAAAGTTCAAAACTCAAATAGAACGAGCCGATCAATCACTCGGAACACGCAAGTGAAACAAGATGATCATAGTAACAAACCATGGAACAAACAGTTCAATAGAGACCATAGCCAATCCTATCAAAACAAAACAAGAAATAGCACTGACAATAATACTGAGTATAAGAAAACCAACAAACCTATAATTAAATGTCAATATTGTGGAATGAAAGGCCACACAGCAGACAAATGTTACAAAATCGTGGGATATCCAAAAGAAACTGCAAATGCATCACTCCAAACAAGTGTAAACAATCAGACACGAGTAATGTCAGGAGAAAATATAAATGTGTATTGCGTGAAAGGTATGTCACTTTTAACACAAACTCACAAATCAGGATCGCTATTTTTTGTGAAGGCAAAGCTAATGGAACTGATTGCAAAATATTGAGAGACACAGGATGCAGTACAGTAGGAATAAAAGCATCTTTGATCAATGACGAAGACAAAACTGGAAAAACGGTACAATGCATCACATTCAGTGGCACAGTCGAAACCTTTGAAACAGCTAACGTGTACATAGAAACCCCATACTATACAAGAATAGTGGAATGCTGTATACTTCCCAATCCCGTCGCTGATGTTATTGTTGGCAATATAAAAGGTCTTAAAGACAACCCAACAGATGTAAAAGAATGGTCATTAACCCAAGAAACAGCTTGTCTAGCAGAAACAAGAAAGATGACTAAGACAACAGAGAAGCCAATGACTATTTCTCTAGAACCACAACAATTTGACAGGAACACGTTCATTGAAGAACAGAAAAAGGACCCGACTTTAACATCATATTTCAATATCGCAAACAAAGGGACGAAATCAAAAGTTGAATACATCATTGAAAAAGATATTCTGTTCAGGTTACATAGGAAAAGAAACAAAATAGCTAAACAACTGGTCACGCCGAGTATTTACAGAAACAAAATCCTTGGAATAGCGCACGATTCAATAACTTCTGGACATCTTGGGAGCTCTTCCACATTGAAGAGAATATCCGAGAATTTCACATGGCCTGGAATTACTAAAGACGTCCGAGAATATGTGAAATCGTGTGACACATGCCAAAGAAGAGTCGCAAAAGGCAGAATACCGAGATTGCCATTAGAGACAACCCCAGTTATTGAAAAAGTTTTTCAAAAAGTTGCAATTGACATTATAGGCCCTTTAACAAAATCAGATAGAAACCATACACACATACTAACACTAGTCGATTACGCAACCAGGTGGCCAGAAGCGATAGCATTGAAATCAACTACATCGGATCACATAGCTGAAGCATTGATGACAATTTTTACTAGAATAGGCATACCAAATGAGATACTGTCGGACAATGGACCCCAATTTACATCACATATGATGCATGAAACCATGAAACTCATGGGAATCCAACACTCATTCACAACTCCCTACCACCCCCAAGCAAATGGTCTTTGTGAAAGATTTAATGGCACTCTAAAGAATATGTTAAGAAAAGTGTCAGCAGAAAAACCAGATGATTGGGACAGATACTTACCAGCAATCCTATTTGCATATAGAGAAATACCCCAAGAATCTACAGGCTACTCCCCATTTGAGTTGATGTATGGACGATCACCTCGCGGCCCGATCAATATAGTAGCCGACATTTGTAAAGGGAATGAGGAGGACAATAACGAAATTATGTTTGCTTACGAATATGTAAGAAACCTGAAAGACAGAATAGAGGACACGTGTAAGCTAGCACAGGAATCCGTCACTAAAAAAGCAGAGAAATACAAGGAATACTCCGATCGAAAAAGCAAGTCAAGAAAATTTGAGATTGGTGACAAAGTACTAATACTCTTACCCGATGACTCGAGTAAACTTTTAGCTACATGGAAAGGACCATTCAAGGTATTAGCAGTACGATCTGGTGTTAATTACGAGATTCAAATTAACAACACAACAAAGACATTTCATGCAAACATGCTAAAAAAATACTTTGATAGAGACACAGTGTCGCAACCTATGTTTACTAATATCGAAGCTTCAAATGCAGGATTAATCATACCGTTGGTCATGGGACACAGACACCCGAGACAGAAAAACAAACAAAAATCGCACAATTGCAACCACCTAAGACAAAAAAAAGAAGTACGCAAAGTACTTGGGCTCCTAAATTTTTACAGGAAATACATTTACAACTTCGCGCACATCGCGACACCGCTAACAAATCTGACAAAGAATGGGTCACCGAACAAAAGTGTTTGGACAGAAGCGTGTCAGAATAGCTTTAACCAATTAAAGGCATTACTCTGTTCAGAACCAATTCTTAAATTACCCGACATATCAAAAGAATTTGTTGTAAGAACTGACGCGTCTGATAAGGGCATCGCAGGTGTACTATTACAGGAGCATGAGGGAACTCTAATGCCTTGCTTATATGCAAGCAGAAAATTATTGGACAGAGAATCACGATGCTCTGTAATAGAGCGTGAAGGACTGGCCATCGTCTTTGCTTTTAAGACATTCAGCAGATATCTACTGCTAAAAGAGTTTGTGGTCGAAACGGACCATAAACCACTCACGTACATAAGAAATAACAAAATGAATAATAGTAGAGTACTAAGGTGGAGTCTATTTTTGCAAAATTACACTTTCAGTATCTCTCACATATCAGGCTGTGAAAATATTCACGCCGACCTACTTTCTCGATTAGTGTAATGACGTGAGAAGGGTATAACTTAACCTCTCATGCATACTGTTAGTTACCTCGCAAATTATGCCAAATCAGAACGCACAATTTCGATAATTTTATTTGTAAACATGATGACCCAACTTAATGTAACATTGAGTATTGTTTGGATATATATACCATACCCATTCATGATTTGGGAAATCTTCTCTTTATCTATTATTGTTATGAATTTTCACTCATTTATGATTAATAATTGAAATGTCAATATTCCATTTAAATTTTCATTCATTTCATTCAGTAAATTACCTTCATATCATCGACTTAAATCATGCTTCATTGCCATCACTATTGTTTATCACAATGATTTGTAATCACATTGCCATCATGTTGTTCATCACAATGATTTGTAATCACAATCTTTCATTGTTATTGTCACCCATTCATATACCTACGTTAATATAAACATTTCCATGTCTAGTTAATAAATAATTTAATTGTAGCACAAATCATAACAATGGATTAATGCTAGAGTAATGATAGTAAATTTACTTCCGTTTGTAAAATCTATCTTTCCCATAATGGTTAAAGAGTATATTTTAAACGTGGGTGGGGGGTGTCACAGTAAAGGTTGTTCACAATTATCTTATTAAATTTTATTTTATTAAGAACTGAATTCATCTCACTCCAGTTATATTTCGGTAGGCTTAGATAAACTTTACCTTCTAATATTAGATCGTCTTTCCTTTTATAGCCTTCCCTCGAATTAATTTCTAATTAGTGAATACTTTTCGTTCTACATTCTGTCACGTAGCCACTTATTATAAAAGCTGATAGGTCTAACATTTGACACTCACTTTCTCTCCACAATCTATGCCGGACGGCCAGTCGCTCTATTCCTATATATATACTGGAAGATTTTTATCTTTTGGGACTTTGTAGATATTATATCTACACCATTAAGACGCCGGAGCTTTTAACTTTGATTGTATAATCTTCAAGGATCAAACCCAAGCCCGCTGTCAAAGGACTACACAATAACTTCTTACCAATTGCCTGGAAGTGAAATTTTACGAGTCCGATCCATGTTATCAGAGGAATAGATCATCCAAGCCCATCAACTGCCTGGAAACGTAAACTTATGAACCTGACATATTATCATAAGTTACGTAAAATATTCATATCTCTATTTGTAACTGCCACGATCACTGTTTATCTCTTTTAATTAAATTTCATCATTATTTTTATTTCATTGTAAACAAATCGTTAATTGTTTTTCATTTATAGTAACTAGTAAATTCTGGGGCCTCATTCTACATATATCTTTATGCATAGTCGAGTAGCTCTTTACTCACTTGAGACCATGACAGTAGCCTGACACGAGGACTTACACTTTGACGTCATTTTTAGGTTTATGCAGAGCCTAGCGGGTTGTCGTTATTAGTACTCAATGAAACAGCTGATCCCATTGGTTGAACTATAGAACACAAAAAATGTGTAACGTTACACGTTTATAATCTGATTAATACAATTGATACTGATAAATTACTCATAAAAATGGTCGGTGAAATACAATAACGCGGAAATTTGTTTTCTTTTGTGATCATAGAGTTGTCTTTGACGTATTTCTTTGATGAATCATATATTCTTCCAACTTAGAATTTCCGGCCTGTCTTTTCTTTTTTTTTTTTTGTCACTAATTTTGACACATGTAATTAGCCAGTCAGTTGTGTTTACTATGTTGTCCTCTGTTGTATCCAAGTGATTCGTGTTTGAAATGACCTGCGGCGTCTCTACCGTTTGGTCTATTTAAAGGAATGACGCCGCTCTCTGTGTTCAATAGAATATCGATGGTGTCATGTATGAGAAAGCCCGATATCATTTATAAATCGTCTTGGATTGTTAGATCTGAAATATAAATTAGTAACGTAGATGTGGTTATTAGGATCAGTTTATTACATATTTATCATCTGACTCCTTTATCCATTTCTGTTGGTATTCTTTATGCATTTTTAATGAATTACGCAAAGACGTAATATCAATACTTTATAACTAATTACCAGGATGAAATTATAATAAATGTCCTGTTACGATTAAAATACTTGAAATAGCAATAACCAATTGTTTCTTAAGCATAAAACAAAGCAAACGAACAAACAAGGATAACGCTAAACAATTGCAAAGTCTTCATTATCTATTATTATTCATGGAAACAAATCTTCGGTACCTTAATCAGCAGTTTTCTTTAAAAAGTTTGACCCAATGGTGTCCGATGGTTGTTCAATGAGGTAGGTTTGCAGAGGTAGATCGTTCTGGTCAGTTTGAGCTTATATTTCGAAGTCTGGTCTAGGTAAAAGAAACATTCCATCTAATAAAGTCATTATGTTATCGAATCGCTTCATAATATAATCATGATAATATACCAAAGACAAGCATGATGCAATAGATCAGATAATCAGGAAATCAAATTTAATACAAATTTGATAAATATCAAGGTCGACTTCTAGCATGCTTGAGTTGAAACTGGTGTCTTGGAGGTTCCAATCCCTATTGATTGTCTTTATAATTTCAATTGATCTCTTTAATGCAGGATAAGACCTCTTTGACGAAGCTTTCCGTTTTGTCATCTCCACCATCATTCTTTCTCTTTGAAGAGGAGACGTTTTTTCCCCCTTTTGTCTTGGTCTTGAATTTGGAATCGGAGCAATCTGCCTCGATAAACCATTGGAGTGTAATGTCATTAAAAAACCCCTCACTTCATCAATAATCAAAGTTGTGCAGCTACGTGGTCTTGTTATATTGATACTCGCCCTCGGATCATACGGTCTTGGAATCGAGTCCCGCGATGAGCGGCGAAAAATTGAGTCCTTGGAAAAGACTCTTTACTCACATTCTCTCGCCGTACACATGTATACAATACAAATTATACGTCAACTACTTATTCAACCAAAAAAATCGTTCTATATTCCAAACGACGGGCAAAGTTGTTTTTTTTCAAATAGTGATGGGAAGAACAGGTGGTCGGGGTATTATTTTCTAAAACAGTCAATCATGATTTCGTACATTATTCTACTCGTAAAGCATCTGAACCATAACCGGAAGATAATGGGATTTAATCCCAGCGGCAAAATGCTTTAGAAATTGATAATTCAGCAGCCGTGATATTTCTGAATGCTCAAAATGATTATAATGTATTTTATTATATGCTAGACCTAGAGTTCATTGACAATAGAACTCCATAAAATGTGAAAGAGAATATTGAGGTTGTAAGTTTTGTCACAATTATTCCTTTTAATCCACAAAAATCCACTATATATCATTTACATGACGTACTTCGATCGCTTGAAAGAGGATAGTGCAATACTTCTCCGTCTAACTTGAAATAAAAACCAGATGATCAAAGCTCTGAACTCACATCAGAGGTTTGTTTATCTTGAAATAGAAGAAAGTGAGGGCGCGATTATCTCTAAAGGTGATATCACAGGTTTGATTAGCAGATTGGCAAAAACGCAACTTCAGACGTTAGATCAGCGGGCTCTCGATATGAATCAGACTATTGATGTTAGAAAACTCATATTATCC
Organism: Berghia stephanieae; assembly: GCF_034508935.2. NCBI lineage: Eukaryota > Metazoa > Mollusca > Gastropoda > Nudibranchia > Aeolidiidae > Berghia > Berghia stephanieae. The sequence goes on from NC_088364.1 coordinate 63,896,590, forward strand.
GCAAGATATAACGTACTAACACATAAATCAATGTGTAAGCTGAAACGTCTATAATCTGATTAATACTATTTAGTGAGAACAAATCATAAAAATTAACTACGCAAAAAAAAAACAATAACAAAGAGCTGACTGACGTCAATTTTGTTCAATCTATGAACGTTAAAGGTGAGACGCAGTTTGTGTGTTGGTATAATAAATTTGGCTAGCTGATGTTGTGAGTGTTTAACATAAATGCATAACATCAATAGTCTGAGCTAATTTTGTGAAAACTAGTCACTAAAATGGCTGTCTAAAGCAATAAAAAAGAGCTGGGTGACGCCAATTTCGTTTTTTCGAAATGTTGAGGTTCAGCGATAGACAGTATGCGCTATGCTAAGAAGCTCATAACATTGCCATCCGGAAGTTTAGTGGACCAACACACAAAACTGTGTCTATCCATGAACGTTTATAGTCGGGTTAATACAGTTCAGTGAGCATGTCTGCTGATGCAACTTTTGTTTTTGCGACTCTATAAAAGCTTCGACTGAAATGAAATTGTATTAGTTTATTTTCCGCCGTCTTAAGAAAAGAGTGAAACACTATGATAGTTTATCAAGCAAGATGGCCAGGTTGTCTGAAAAAAATTGCCCACAGTCAATCGGATGGATAATGGTCGGCAGAACTTCAAGACAAGTGGCAACGATCTTCAAGTGCAATAAATATCTCAGCCATCGTGCGCCTCCATCATAGATTCCAAGATCTTGGACCGGTATATGATCCCCCTAGACCTGGTCATCCAAGAGTTACCACCCCTCAACAAAATCAATATGTCGTGCATCTTCGTAATCGATTCATTCCTGCAACTCCAGCAACAGCGGGAAGAACAATGGGATAGGTAGAATAGTCAATCCAAGAACAACCAGGAGGCGTCTTTACGAAGCCACTTGACTCATCCTTGAGCTGTTTCCCCCTGATTCCAATTGTATCAACCCTTAGTTGCATCCTTCTTGTTGCAAGTAGTCTTTGAATACTTCAAATTTTGGCTTCCTATTGAAACAGCGTCATACCAGTTCAGTTTATTGACTGACACCCCATAATTGTTTTTTTTTAACCTTCATTATGTGTTCAAGTTTTACATGTTTCATTAGAGGATACTATTTCGATAATAAGTATTAAAACATGGTGCATTTAATCTGAACTTAATTGATATTTAATCCTTGGTTTCTGTACAACTTTAAGTTTGATTTTCTCAGCCCTATTATATCATCATTTTACTTTCCTGTGTTCTTGAATATTATATCTAAAATCAATAACCTATCCATATAACATTTAGTTCAATTCAATTGTAAATAACAATTTAAAGACCCACCTTAAACATTTGTAAAAGCTTTGGGTTAGGAAGAACTGCATCCAAATTAATTATTTACAGTTTTGACCATCCCACAAAGAAGAAGGGTAAAAAATTTACCTTGCGTCTTATGCCTTTCACAACATTAAAAAAGGTAGTGAAAAAAATACACTTCATGTATCTTAACTATTACTTTACGATCCTGTTTTAAAGTTATCGTTTACTCCAAGGGCTTCGTTTTCTTTGACAAGAATGGTCCAATTGTAGGCACAACTGTGTTATTTTGTCCTCCTCTTCCCGGACACTTTATAGGAAAAACTTTTTAATAGATCTAATTTCTAGTTTTATTCATTCCGAAAATATAAAGTTACATGAAGGTGATGGATTACATTATTACGTTTTAAAATATGTTCTTTTCTTCCCCAGTTTCAACATCCGAACTGGTCTGTTAGTCATCAGTGCATTTGCTCTATTTCTCACCATGAAAGCAATGGTTCAACCAAGCTTACAAGACGTTTTAAGCTCTGTCAGACCCGTCAATGTGATGAAGAAAAATGTTTTTTCCCGGTCAGGATTTTTCAATTCACATAAAGGAAATGCTTATTCCCCCTCGAACAAGAAGGTGCAGTTGTCAGAAGAACTAAAAGGATGGGAGCATTTTGACGTAGATATATCAGCGACATCAGAAAGAAAATCTGAATACTGGTATTTGACAAAGGTTGACGGCTTATCATTTAATAAGGAAATCCCTGATCATCCAATCTTACAACAGCCGTATTTCCAACCAAATCCCAAGAATCAATTCGTGATGGCTGATGCAGAACTCACCATCCCGGCCGGGTGTTCCGACCGAACAAAAATCGTTATTTTTATTCTATCCGAGCCATACACAACGGCCTCTAGACAGGCCATCAGACAAACATGGGGTTCTGTGGCCTTTGGGGGATTTTGGCCAATGACAACTTTTAACATGGACATTCAGCTATTGTTTGTCGTCGGTATGTACTTCAACAACGACAAAGGTCGGCCAAAACCAACATCATTGGGTGAATCACACCTGAATGCAGAAGTTAAGATTTACAATGACATATTGCGATTGAATACTGAAGATACATATACAAACTTGACTAGAAAAATGATTTTAGGATTTAAATGGCTAAATAAAAACTGTCCACAGATCAAGTATGTCATCAAGGCCGATCAAGACGTTTTCGTTAACGTTCCTCTGATGTGGCAATTTCTGATGCATTACGGACAACGCAACGCCATATATGGACATGTGTATTTTAATAACACCGTGCATAGAGATGGAAAATGGGCAATATCAAAATCTGTACTTCCCATTGATAATTTTCCTATTTACACGGCGGGATCCTGTTACGTCATTTCCGCTGATGCTATTGGCAAAATTTTACAAAAGTATTATCTTTTCCCTTACGTCGGTGTTGAAGACGCGTTCATTACAGGGATAGTTGCATCCGTGGCAAATGTTGATCGTTACAATGTGACTGGATTTACTTACTGGGAGGAGGGAGACTTGGATAAGTGTGAGATTGTTATGAATAGAGTGTACACGGCAAACCACTATAACGCTTCTAGTATAAAAGATATGTGGCGTTTGATAGGAATAGGGAATACGGACTGTTTATAAACAATTTGTCGTCCTCATTTATCTGTTAGTCTTGTATGTAGAGGGTTATAAACAGTCAAAGTTTGTAATTTGAACAATGCTTAAACGGAATAACTGCTTAATTCAAACGATATGTCTGGTGGATTTTTTTTTTCGACAGAATATCTACCAATAAATAACGCATGCCATTGTTTGGAAGGATTTAGTGACTTTATCGGGTCTTTGTCTAAAACAAAAAGCAAATATGACAATTATCGTCCTTATTGAAAAATTTGAATGGAATCTTTTGTGCGCTTCATTGAAACGTTAGGCTAATTAATAAACAGCACAAGTGAAAGTATCACCTGATTTCGACGTCTACTTATTTACAGATCTGAATACCCAAATACGAATGGGCTCATTGTTGTAATGGTATTACTCTCAAACCAACGTGAGATATTCTCCAATCCAAGAAAGCTAAAACGAGCCCTTAATTGCATTCAATTATCAGACTTGCGAATAAGTGAACATATCCTAGGTTGCATTGACTTCGATAAGTGAATTATTTTTTTACCAACCTAAACACATTTCATCGCATCCATAACTGGGATAATTGAAAACAAAAGTGTGATGTCAAAATTCTGGTTCCAATCTGATATGAAGTAAAAAACCAGTCTTCAGGAGTACAAGATGCAACTAACTTTATGGATTCCATTTTATTTTCTGGTCTAAATGATTGCTTGGCATCAATAAAGATAATCCATTGTCGTTCCTTTACGCCACATAACGATAAAAAATATCTGCCTATCACTAAAATAGTTATGCCACCTTATTATTCAATATTTAAAATATTCATTGTTTATGCATTGTCTGAAGGACTGGTTACACACCTCCAAGGAGTTCTGAATCGGAATAGAGAAAGATATGCCGTTATGACTTCCTTGCATAATTAGTGAGAGCGAATTTATGGTGTA
>NC_088364.1:63902999-63950499 GCF_034508935.2 Berghia stephanieae
CTGATTGGCTCTTCCCATAATTTCTCGGCGTGCCTTTTCTTTACAAACTTAATTCATCTCTGAATTGAATCACACAAACGCTAAGAATCGCAAGAAAGAAGAATTATCTCTCCAATTTCAAACTGGTAAAAGTTTACCTTCTCTTGGTTGAAGGTAAAATTAATTGTTGGTTACCATTCAAAGTGGAACGAGATATTACTGTGAATTCAATGCTTATTCTACCATTACTATTATAATTTATGTATATTTCAATTGTGCTCTATCCTATGGACGTTCGTAAGTTGAAATACGTGTACAAAATATATCTATATGTATATTATACTTTAGTTAACATTTGTTTATGATCTATGATGTTTATGATGCTATTATTTCATTTATATTCAATGTGTATATTGCTTGATGTCTGTACTCTACCGCCAATCCCCGCCAAATATAATTGATAAAATAAATAAATTATAAAATATAAGGGACACATTCCTGTTTAATTCTCATCATGTAAGATAGTTCAAGCAGTCAGTTGATGTTATACAAATGTAATAACTTACCATTAGCATGGAGTTACTGCTTCTCCTTGCCTTGGTCGGCAAATAAAAGCTATTATGATGTGTCGCTCAAGGACGACCCTGTGGTGAAAGACAAACTAGATTGGCTCTAAGACCTTTTTGTTTAAATTCTTAATTGAATGTCTTTGGCTATTGCCAATCCGTGGCTAGAACCCGTACATGCCTCGCACCCAGTCCGTGCCCAATCCCTGCTGTCAGTCATCGCCTACACCAGAACCTTCCTGTCAGCCCATAACTACAACACACTGTTGTGAAGTCCAGAAAAACCTGGAAGCAGGAGCCAACCCGGGAACTAGCTGATACATTTACCCCCAATCAAGCAAGCCGGCTGTATAAGATAAGCAAATCGGGCTTATACCATTTTCAAATGTATTTTCCAGGGACACAGATGATTAAAATATACAAATAAACAAATAGAAAAATAAAAAATAAGTTAGATCCACTCAATTAGAGCTATTCTTCCTGAGATTAAATGAACACAGGGATAACAATTAAATTGTCAAATATATATCATCCATAATTTCCATTCTACTTTCCACCTATTCTCTATCTTTTCATCTAACAATCTAATTAAACTTTATGTATAGAATTGTTATTATTGTATTGTGCGTTACTATTGTCTTGACTCACTGCTATTAATACAATTAAGTTATAAGGGACCCTAAGGCTATTCGTAATCACCCCTAGATTAAACCTGAGCCGTCTGTGATATAGGTTGAGTGCCGCAGCTGGTAAAGAGAGCCATAGCGCATATTAGTTTGACTCCAGACCATTGAGCTTATCGTTTGGACTCGAACCCACAAAAAAAAACCACACAAACCCACCAACACTCATGAATATATATATATATATATATATATATATATATATATATATATATATATATATATATATATATATATTGAATCGTGTTGGATACAAATATGGTACGAATAGTGCTCGACATGTATCAATGTACCAACATTGTGGTAAACATATTAAATAAAACATATATATATATATATATATATATATATATATATATATATATGTGTGTGTGTGTGTGTACATATAAATAAAATAAATATATATGTATATTTATATATATATATATATATATATATATATATATATATATATATATATATATATATAAGTTATAAAAACAAAAACCATGAATTAATAGTGCTCAACTTTTTGATAAACGAGCTATTTATTAAAAAAATCAAGTATAATTTTGATCAACTTCAACAATATTGTTTCGAGCATTCGCTCTCATCAGGAAGTAAAAGTAAAAATATTTTCACTTCCTGATGAGAGCGAATGCTCGAAACAATATTGTAGAAGTTGATGATAATTATACTTGAAATATTTTATATATAAATTTGTAAACACATATATACACATACACACACGAACCCCCCCCCCCCCCCCCTCAACATCCATAACACACACATACACATACCACACACACACACACACACACACACACACACATAAACACACATACTCATACATGCCCATACACAATAACACGTGCCAGGCGTGCAATTTTCAAATTAAAAGCATGTCACTGTAATCTCCAATTATCCACCACAATTCCTTTAGTACAAGAACAAGTGGGGATTATAATTCAGATTTATATTTCATGCTGGCATATTGTTCACTATTCTGCCTTAAAGTTTGTTTTAGTGTAACTATGCTATAATTATATAATGCCGTGGGCTGTCTTTCATAGATTAAAATAAAGTGTATTTAAACGGGAATACCATTGCTACTGTGCTCAATGTTTTTGTTTATTCCTCTTAACAACGCCACTACCACAGTATCTCATTCGTCTGTAGTGTTACATTCCTCCTGTTTTGCTGATAAAGAGACAACCCCAAACGTCGATTTTATCTGTTTTCTTATATTACATTAAAGCTTACATTCAATTTCATATTGTTATTTATATCTAGAAAAAGAAACATATTTAAGCTTTTGGCCAGAAAACTCGTCCTTCAAATATCGACTGATTAAAATGACCCTCTTCTTAACAACAACAACGAAAAAAATTTCAAAGCAAAGACTTGTCCGCAGTCCTTGATTTGAAAGTTTTTTGGGTTTTTTTTTTGTTTTTTTTTTTTGTCAAGATGAGGGTCATTTTAATCGATTGATATTTTGAAGAATGAGTTTTCTAGCCAAAAACTTAGGTTCGTGTAATTTTCTATTTATTTATTCAGATAGCGGTAGTATACCCTTACATGTCAAGGCGAATGATGAGAGCAGTACAATTAATCTGTGAAAGGATAAACAGAAATTATGAACGTTTTAAAAAAAATATATGGTCTCTACATCAAATATATGCTGGCGTTGATAAATATACATACCTTATAACATAGAAGGGCGAAAATTGACCCCACACATCTCTCTGTTAATACTTTTAAACAGCATTTTTAATGATTAATTCTCACTAAATTATGTCACTCAGACTATTAACGTTTAACATGGTTCAACATGGTTTTGTGCGTTGATACGTTATATCCTCTATTTAATACGTTAAATCCGACTGGTGGATGTTTTGAGTATTTTATCTAAACGCTTAGAATTTGTATTATTTGAAACCTTGTTTATTTTAACCCTTTCAAGATGATCACATGGATAGGATTGAAGAGGATTACATCGAAATGGACCACACGTCCAAGGTAGGTATTTCAACATAATTGTTAATGTCATATCTATGTCAATCTTATAATAAATAATATAATAATAATAATAATAATAAATAATAATAATAATAATAAATTAATAATAATAATAATAATAATAATAATAATAATAATAATAATAATAATAATAATAATAATAATAATAATAATAAAATAATAATAATAATAATAATAATAATAATAATAATAATAATAATATAATAATATAATAAAATAAAATAATAATAATAATAGTAATAATAATAATAAAAATAATAATAGTAATAATAATAATGATAATAATAATGATAATAATAATAATAATAAAAATAATAATAATAATAATAATAATAATAATAATAATAATAATAATAATAATAATATATAATAATAATAATAATAATAATAATAATAATAATAATAATAATAAATAATAATAATAATAATAATAATAATAATAATAATAATAATAATAATAATAATAATAATAATAATAATAAACATTTAAAAAAAAAACAAAAAACTTGCGATTAATTTTCCTACAAACTCACAATTTGTTTATGAAAGAGAAAGGTACGAGTATTTGTTTGTTTTTAGGGGTTTCACGGCACTTGCAACAAATTATGTAAGGTCATATCAACCCCAATAAAAAGGAGGAAAATAAGATAATTAAAAAGAAATTACTCTTGATCTTTCACGTTCAACACGAGCTATAAAATTAAATTGTTTACATTAATTCGTAATTTTTTTTCTTTTCAAACTCATTAAAATTTGCAAAAATTTGCAAAAAGTTTTTTGAAGATTTTGCGGCCGCAGTGCAAATCAGTGATATTTTGCGATTTTTTGCGGCCGCGAGCGATGCAAAAAAAATCTGCAATGCTAGGTTATAGTTTGATTGAGAGGGGGGGGGGGTTGTGGTGCAATGTTCTTATGTCCATTCATGAAATTTAAAACAGTTTTGTGCTTTCTAAAAATATAAAAATGCCATTTAAACTAATACCAAACAACTTTGGTAAATTCATAGCTATGTGTAGATTGTTATAATTTCTTAATCGAGATCATTTTAAAGAGTAAAATTGACTGCTTCATTTAAAGGGTGTTATCTATAGATAGAATGACGTCTCGACCCACAAGGGTCTTTCTTATTGTTTGTTTGCTATCCACTTTTATGAGTAATTATTACTCAACTAGATTAAAAATGTCATGGTTACACATAGTTGTGTGTGTTGGTCGAGTATACTTCTGGATGGCAATGTTTGGAGCATCTTAGCCAACCGCATACTATTTATAGATATCTTGACTGCATGTCATTGGAGTATCATTTCAACCGTCCTTGAACACATGTTTTCGATAGTCTGCCATTGATGCATTCCACAATCTAGAAAAAAAAGTTAAAATATGATATCTGCATACGCGGTATAGTCACACACCCTCCACCCGGAAGCATCTACATTGGGCAGTATCCACGAAACGCGCTTTTAACAAGTTACAAAAACAAACAAAAACTCAGGTAGAGTTAAAGCAGTGAGTCTTCAGAGAAGAAATCATATATAAATAAAAAATGAGTTAACACTGATTCAATTTGATAGATATCTTAGAATCATATGAGAATAGTCTTCGTTTCAAAACACTAGGGTATCGGTCTGAAATGCAAAATAAAGACACACGCATTTCCCTCTGAATGCTAAGAGTACAGTGGTATGACACTCGCTTTCGGATCTGAAGGTCCTGGGTTCGAGCCTCGCTCGGTGCATAGTTGAATCCATGGTATAAGGCGTAAATTGTCTCACCGTACTCATGTGTAAAGTGAATAAGTACCTGGTCCTTAACCGCATTGTCTCTGTCGGAAAAATGTATTATCGCCTACCAGGCGTTTTGTCTCGTTCAGCATGTTACGTGTTGCTGTTGGTCAGGGGCCTCTTGTAAACCGTTTTGAGCATCATAGTGGATATCGCGCTATATTATAAAAGCACATGTTTAATCACTTACTGATGTACTGTGGAAAAAATGACCCTCATATCGACAAAAACTCTCAAGCCTGGGACTTCGAATTAATTAAAATCGATCGATATTTGAAGTACGCGTTCTCTGGCCAAATTTTTAAATACATGTTTTTCCACAGTAATGCAGTTAAGTGGTCAAAGTCAATAAATAAATGACCAAAAAATTGCGGTTTTTTATGGGTAATGAAAATACGACTCAAATGGTTCAAGGGGTCACGTCTTTAATCTAAACCAAATAAAATGTAGTTTTCAGCTTTTAGTTCTTTCCCAGAATTTCTGAACGAACGACCCGAATTGGTATTATTTTGGGATGGATCTCGCAACGAAAAGTGAATTTAAAGTTTAAAAAATCAGAAATGAATTTTTTTTATGTCTCGCCCTTTAAGGTAATAAACCCAACTTTCTCAATGAAACACAATGAAATTCCAACTTTTTCCATACTTTTTATTATAAATTTTAATTGCCAGCATTAAAATTATTCTGACATCAGGCCGTCTTGAGCAGATGGTTAAGAGTTTTACTTTTTTCTAATTAAATCCTGTTTTGTCTTCCTCAGATTCTACATCCGAACTGTTCTGTTATTTATCAGTCTCTTCGTGCTATTCTTGATCATGAAGGCGGCAATTAAACCAAGCTTCCCAGACATTTTAAGCTCTGCCAAACATGTCAATTTGTTAAAGAAGAATGTCATTTCAATGTCAGGATTTTCCAATTCACGTAGAGGAAATGCCCATTCATCCTCGTACAAGAAAGTACAGTTATCAGAAGTAATAAAATGTTGGGACCATTTTGACGTAGATATATCAGCGACATCCGAAAGAAAATCTGAATACTGGTATTTGACAAAGATTGATGGCTTACCATTTAATAAGGAAATCCCTGATCATTCAATCTTACAAGAGCCCTATTTCCATCCAAATCCCAAAAACCGATTTGAGATGACTGGTGCAGAACTCATCAGTCCGCCCGGGTGTTCCGACCGAACAAAAATAGTTATCTTTATTCTATCCGAGCCGTACAACACGGCATCTAGGCAGGCCATCAGACAAACATGGGGTTCTGTGGCCTTTGGGGGATTTTGGCCAATGACAACTTTTAATATGGACATTCAGCTATTGTTTGTCGTCGGTATGTACTTCAACATCGACGAAGGGCGGACAAAACAAACGTCATTGGGTGAATCACAACTGAATGCAGAAGTTAAGATTTACAATGACATATTGCGATTGAATACTGAAGATACATATACAAACTTGACTAGAAAAATGATATTAGGACTTAAATGGCTAAATAAAAACTGTCCACAGATCAAGTATGTCATCAAGGCCGATCAAGACGTTTTCGTTAACGTTCCTCTGATGTGGCAATTTCTGATGCATTACGGACAACGCAACGCCATATATGGATATGTGTATTTTAATAACACCGTGCAAAGAGATGGAAAATGGGCAATATCAAAATCTGTACTCCCCATTGCTAATTATCCTATTTACACGTCGGGATTCTGTTACGTCATTTCCGCTGATGCTATTGGTAAGATTTTACACAAGTATTATCTTTTCCCTTACGTCGGTGTTGAAGACGCGTTCATTACAGGGATAGTTGCATCCGTGGCAAATGTTGATCGTTACAATGTTACTGGATTTACTTACTGGGATAAGGAAGACGTAGATAACTGTGAGATTGTTATGGATGGAGTGTACGCGACAAACTACTATAACGCCTCTAGTATAAAAGATATGTGGCGGTTGTTTGTAGTAGGAAATACAAATTTCTTATAAATAATATATCGTCTTTATATGAAAATGTCGTTTGTTGTCTGATACACTGTCAAAGCCGATAAATTATGTTCGAAATAATACGATAGAAAGGTCATGTCATTTAGGTAAACATTAAACAAATTGTTGCCAACGTTGTACTATTTGTAACATTGACTTAGAATTTATTCATGGCACGTTAATTTGATGAAATCGTGTCATTCACTTCTTTAAAGTCAGTGTTTTCAGTGGTTCTAGCCTTTCTTGTCATTATTCGTCAATACATTTAGCATTATTGCAATCTAATTAATGGAAAGAAAAATCTCCCGTCTTTGCTTTTAAATCGCCGAAAACGAGAACTGAAATGCTGGAAAAGAGATTAAACACTGTCAGTTTCAGTACAGAGTAAGACCACCACAGTCTTTATGACGTAACAGAACAGAAGCCTTTAAATTATATGTGCAATTATTATTTTTTAAACAGACCTTAACATCTATTGCACCTATACTATCGCTTTGGCTATATATTTGTATTTTTGTCACAACGTAAGTTCGATCTCTTTGTGTCTTTTTTAAAAATAAATTAATTTTGTAATGTAGATTGTTCTATTATGGAATTTTTGTGTGAGATTTGACTACACTTACATTATCCGATGGCCTTCATATTATTTATCTTATACAGGAATTGATTTTATAATATTCTTGTTTTAACTCAACACCCCACCCACGATTCATTTTGCCAATTTTCCTTTTTGTTCCTATAATTTAGTTCAATAAAAGAGTGGAAAGTTACTGAGATCATCACTGTTGTATTACTATATATACTACAGAACTATCTTAACTCTATTTTGTCTTATTTCATCTCTAAGTTTGTTTCCATTAATAAGTGGGTTAATTACATGTATTTGATGAAATGATGGTTCAGAATATATAAGCTTTTTTTTTATTTCACCCTGAAAGCAGTTACGTTTTAGCCAATCTTCATAAGGGAGAGAAACAAAACAGTGATTATAAGAATGTCAAACCACTGTTCCTGTTTTGAGTGAGAACGGTGAATTTTGCAAATAGTATAAGAGGGATAGTGGGATACATTTATTGTGACTTTAAAGACATTCGAGAAAATCTGATTTCATCGGGACATTTCAAAGACCCAATTCCAATCGTTAACAGTCACTTATAGCTCAAAATAAAGTCAACTTGACCGATTATCTTAAATCATTCCTAGATTTCAAATTTTGTTCTGATGACTCAACAGTCTCTGAAATTCCACAGGCTGTCTGTCTTCGTCAACAACACATCTGTATTATTTCTTAATCTAATATACGATTCTTTTATCTCTTTGTATTTATTAAACGAGTATTTTATTGTGCCCAATAACACAACGAGCTTGCGATTATGTAGTATTGCACGATGAAAATATAACGAGTTTAATAAATACAGAATAAAATAAAAGAATACGTTTATTCTACCCCTACAAGTAAGATTATTAGATATTTTGTGACCAAATCGCATGATAGTAGTAGACTATATACCATAATTTGCATTTTTCCTCTTATGCTTGAATGACAATTTGACCTAGATCCATATTTAAAAAGTTTAATTTTTATTCATGCGCACCAACAAGTTATTTATAATTACCAATCAGCTGTCTTTTTACACCGGATTTCACACCAATAAAATGTGCGAAAATATTCTTCAATCATTGAGTACATTTTTTATTCAAAGAGTTCAAAGCATTATTCGACGATTACGTATTTAATAAGAAATGATAGGGTTTTCCGACGAGAGGGCTGGAAGAATAGGCCTTTAATCTCTACAAAGTATTCCCATTTCCACATTAAGCATGAGAGAACAATGAATGACTGGAATAAAAATAAAATCACAACTCGGTAGGAACAATCTCACTGTAACTCAAATTATTTGCACAAAATAACAGCCTACAATTAAAGACTGGAGACGTTTACCCGAAGCAGTTGGCAATTTCTGAGCATTACAGAGCACGTAAGATTATATTATCAGTGCTCATTATAAGACAGGAGAATAAAAAAATTAATAGAATTGTTTTATGAAAATATATCTCAGGGTCCCAAGCACAGATTTTAAAACCTGGAAATTTTATTACTTTGTAAGGATTATTATCATTCAAATTGATAAAGTCAATGTTTTATTTCTAATAATAGTGTATTATATATAATTTGATAATGTGGAATTTTAAACAATATTGCAGTAGTGCATATTAATAACATGTGTTATGCTTCATTTTTCGGACGTGATATTTTCTATTTATATTACAAAACGAATAGTCTATTTATGTGTATCGATATAGGTACTCCGTGTTAAATATTACTAAGTCTCTGATATATATATATATATATATATATATATATATATATATATATATATATATATAATATATATATATATATATATATATATAATATATATATATATATATATATATATATATATATATATATATATATATATATATATGATTTATAGAGCTTGCAACAAACTATCTTATTGAAAGGCCATCAATGAGTGTCTTCCCTGTCAATCTGATGATGTTGTTGTTGATGGCGGGTTTGTTTGGGTTTTTTTTGGGGTTTTTTTGGTTGTTTTGTTTGTTTTTTTTTTGTTTTTTAACGATAACTACTATGTTACAAGTGTGCGTGCATCTTGTGTGAGTGTGTCTATGTCAATATTGTATTGTTATAAATGTGTAACCAAATGACAAATTGCCACTTTATTTGGGACAATAAAGATATATTATTATTATTATTATTATTATTATTATTATTATTATTATTATTATTATTATTATTTATTATTATTATTATTATTATTATTATTATTATTATTATTATTATTATTATTATTATTATTATTATTATTATTATTATTATTATTATTATTATTATTATTATTATTATTATTATTATTATTATTATTATTATTATTATTATTATTATTATTTATTATTATTATCATTATTATTATCATTATTATTATTATCATTATTATTATTATTATTATCATTATTATTATTATTATTATTATTATTATTATTATTATTATTATTATTATTATTATTATTATTATTATTATTATCATTATTATTATTATCTTTGTATGCATTGCCTTTGGTGCATAACAGTTTTTATACATATGCAACATCGTAAATCTCGAAATTCTTACCAACAACGCAATGATTGACTACTATTTCTGAGGCCAAAACCAACGAGCTAAGGAGATGGATGACCAACAACATCATTATACCCAACTCTCAATAACGGTTTGAAACAGCTTATTGACGACAACAAAATTACATCATTGACACAGCTCGTAGCCATCGTTAACTTATAGCCTGACACCGAGATCGTAGCCATCGTTAACTTATAGTCTGACACTGAGATCGTAGCCACCGTAAACTTATAGCCTGACACTGAAATCGTATCCATCGTTAACGTATAGCTTGATACTGACATCGTATCCATCGTTAACGTATAGCCTGACACTGAGATCGTAGCCATCGTTAACTTATAGCCTTACACTGAGATCGTAGCCATCGTTAACTTATTCAAATTTTAAGTCTTAGAGGGTTCTAGTGTCAAGCAATAAGTTAACGATGGCTACGCTGAGATACACTAGGACTTTTAGATTGATGTCATCTTTTAGGTTTTTGCACCATCTAGTGAGTTGTTGTTAGCTGTGCTCAAGGAACCAAGTGATTCCATTAGTGGATCTATTGAATAAAATTCACGCTATGTTGTTCTCTTTTTGTTTTTGTTTTTTTTTGTGGCCAAAGACGTCTATTGGCGTCATTTTTTTTGGAGGGGGGGGGGGGCACTGTTAGGCTATAAGTTAACGATGGCGACGCACAGCTATGGTACAATAGAAAAAGACACAAGACATAATAATATAGGGATAGAGGATGTTCACCGCGAGATATATAGAAACGGCTGAAGCTGTGAAGACTGATGACATCGTTTACAAAGGATTTAAGTCAATTCAAGTCAAATAGAAATATACATGTACAGTCAGATTTTTTCTGACCCCCCATGTTCACCCAACAGTAAATGGGAAACTGGGTCTGTTTGACCAGGTGGAAAGTACGTTGTGAAAGACTAGCGTCTTATCCAAAGGTAACAAGCAATTGTTATTGTCCGTTTTACGCTATAGAAAGCGAGATACACTCCAGCTCCACGGAACTTACGGCTCTAAATGACGTGTTTCCATGACGTTTGACTTTCTGAAATTTAAATTTGTTGTCTTGGTTATGATCCAAAGACAGTCAGTCATTGACATGTTTTAAACTAATTCATCTCGGATTCTCATTTTGAAAGATGGTAATTTTGATTGATTGATTGATTGATTGATTGGTCGATTGATTAACCTGTCTAACATCAAACATACGTGAATGGAACAAACTACCATATGACATAATAAATATCACAGACAAAATATCATACCGGGAGGATAGAATGGTTAGAGTGACAGGATTAGTGTGATGTGGTAGGTAACGTTTTTGTGTATAAGATTTGCGTTTTTGTTTTTGTTTTGTTTTTAAGGATTTTACGGCGCTTTCAACACATTTAGGTTATATCAGCGCCAGTAAAAAGGAAGAAAATGGGATAGTAAAAAGTTATAGAATTACAATTAAAGCACCCAAGAAAAAGTAAGACGTAGGGGAACTAGGAACAAATAGGGATCAGATGTAGATTCAAAGAGTATACCACCAATGTACTTAGTTTGAGATCACCTTTTAGTCTCATCCGGACACAAGCACGAAATCCAACAAAGAGGAATACACTCAAATGCTTACATTATACATTGAAAATAACAATTATAAGAATACATAACAGAGAGATGATTTACAATGAAAAAGCATCATCTCCCAAAACAATAACTATGCATTTGACTGTTTCCCTCCGAGCTAGGACTCCGGCCAGGGCCAGGATAAAACCAAGTAATCTCATTCCAAGACAAAGACAGAAAGCATGTTGGAAAACAGTTATAAGGGGATAGAAGACACAGTATGTACCCCCCTGCCCACTATGGGATGTCAGGAACCCCACCCAGAAGATTTGCGTTGATGGGCACAGTGTTCCTATGGCATCTTATGGTCTTGAACTTGAACTTAAACCATAACTGAACGATTTCCTTTCCATTTTACATCAACCTGACAATAGATACAATGAAGTTCCATTCCTGATACTCTGCCCTCAGTTTTAAAATAAACATGTCTGCAAGAAATAATATAAAACGTTTTAACAGAAAAGAAATTCTAACAATAATAACATCATCATCATCATCATCATCATCATCATCATCATCATCATCATCATCATCATCATCATCATCATCATCATCATCATCACCATCATCATCATCATCATCATCATCATCATCATATCATCATCATCATCATATCACCATCATCATCATCTCATCATCATCATCATCATCATCATCATCATCATCATCATCATCATCATCATCTTTTTTCATCATTATCATTGTTGGTGTAAATTAAATTTACCAGATTTATCAGTTCATTTCCTTCTCATAACGTCAAATCATTCTTGAATGCGTCAAGTCTTTTGGATGAACCACTTAATCTTTTCAATTTAGAACCCTGTCTGGAATTCCTCATCTCTTCATTAAAGTCTTTGATTTGACTTCAACACGACTTGCGATCTTACCGTTATCATGAAGAGGGAAGACATAACAATGATGATAATTATACCATCATTATTCTTTCGTTTTGATTGATAACCTTCTTTGGAATTTACCACACGACATAATTAGGAATATGATTCAATAGTCTGATGTCACTTCCGCCCAGCAACCAGCAGCATGGTTCTAAACAAAGAAAATCGGCGCTTTACTCTTCATGCTGGCTAGAACTTTTTCACATGTCATGTGATGAGAATGAGAATGTATAAAAATCGAAACATGATCAGATTTATAATGTTGTTCTCTAGATACTATTTTATGCTCGTCGGAGAAGTATTTCATAATGGAGGTGATGGAGATAATGGCGTCGACCAGTGTTCCGATAGTGTAGAACCAGTTACAATGCGTCAATACGAGGGAAGTGACGTCATGACTGTTGAACCCTATTGTGGACTGATAATCACGCAAATGCTACATCATTAATAAATTAAACAAAAATAAATAAAAATAAAATCTCCTTCATTCATCCCACATGGGAAATTTGTCTCAAGGGTCTATTCCAAGGGAAGACTAGATTAGCCCAGGCGTCAGCCGCAGTGCAGCGCCGCAACTTGAGGTAGGCGATGCGACTTTATATACATTTTTTTGAGGACTGAGACAACGCTATTAACGGCCATGTACCTACTCGTTTTACATCGAGAACGGTGAATGTCATTTGAGAGCCTTTTAAAAGGACTCAGCGATGCGCCGCTTTTCCACTTAGAGCGGGTCTCGAAACAACTAGAAACACAGTCGCACAAAATCAACGACGGGAGCGGGAATTCTTATGTATTAAAATTTCAGTCAATTTATACGTGACCCCCATTCAAAAATGTCTGCTGGAGTCATTGACTATTTATGTATTACGTGTTTGTTAGTAGTCTGACTTGCCACCCCCCCCCCCCCACCCCCCCCCCCTACCCCCTTCCCTCCCAAACAAAAAGGAGTAAAATCAAAGTCAAACCAAAATTTGAATAAAAATCCATGAAAAAAACAGCAATGACAAAAATAGACAAAATAAAATAAAGCACAACCATGAAACGTAAATCAGAAATAAAAACTTTAAAACAGCGCCTACCTCGCATGGGGTTTAAACCGCAGAACCATTGATTACCCGTCATTCACGCTACTTTAATATCACAGAAACTTAACCTTTTATTTGGTATAACTGAAATGCTTATTCATATTATGTGGGGCTATGTGGTCTGGTGGTATGACACTCGATTTCGGATCAGAAGATCCCGGGTTCGAGCCTCGTTCGGCGCATAGTTGAATCCTTGGAAAAGGCTCTTTACTCACATTCTCTCACCGTCCTCAGATTTAAAATCGAAAAAAAAATGTAATATTGCCAAGCAGGCTTCATGTCTCGTTCTATATGTTACGTGTTGCTGTTGGACCCCTTGTGAAACGAATTGAGCGCGTTTAGTGGATATTACGCTATATAAATGCTCTAGTTTTTTTCTTGACGTTTTGCTGTGAACTCAATCTCCTTCTCACCAATGCCTATTCCCCAATTTTTTACCTCCATTTGAAGAAAAACATTTTTAAAAAGTAAAACAAGAACAGAACAAACGAAAAAAAAGCAAACATCCTCGAAATACAAAACAACTAAACTGAAACATATTAACAAACCAAAATCAAACACAAAATAAAGAAAGTAGAAAATATATCCATTCTCGGTCATTTACATAACCATAAAAAAATATCTGCCTATCACTAAAATAGTTATGCCACCTTATTATTCAATATTTAAAATATTCATTGTTTATGCATTGTCTGAAGGACTGGTTACACACTTCCAAGGAGTTCTGAATCGGAAGAGAGATAGATATGCCGTTATGACTTCCTTGCATAATTAGTGAAAGCGAATTTATGGTGTAACTAGTAGTCTGCTTTTGTAGTGTCGTAACTCTATGATGTAAATAGTAAGAAATGATCAATGGCTTTGAAACGATTTGATGTAGAAATGGACTAAAAGAATGAAGGCGGGTTCTTGTCATGTAATCGGTATCAGTTTTTCAAAGTTGTAGAAATGCAAGTTATCCTTCTCAGAGAAGGCATTTAATTCAACTTTACAGTTATAATTGAGATTAGGATTCAATCTTAAGTGTATAATTCTCTTTGGAATAAAACCGTGTTGAGACCATGGGATGCAATTTGAGGGCGTCCGATTCGAATTGTGTACGTGCATCATCATCTGGTGCCTAGCTTCCAAGTGGACGACCATGCCTTTCCAACCTTCTCTGTTGTTCGTTGCTCTGATGGTCTCCACATTACTTCTTCTTTGTGTCCACTTCCTAATGTTGTTCACCAAATATATCCCATTTCTTCCCGATGCTTGCTTTATATCCATCAATCCTGTTGTCACCAGCTTCCTTCTCCCCCTTCTTCTATTTACATGGCCAAAGAACTTTGCTTAACTTCTTCCTAGTCAGTAACACAGTGCATCCATTTTTAATTCATTTTCGTCTCGATTTTAGCCATAACCTCAATGACCTCATCGTATGACTCAAAAATACTTTATTATATCAACTTTACCTCGAAAATGTAACCATTTTGCTTTCATGTTGCTATCAGCCCACTATCGTCACAATTCCTCGACCAGATGAAGCTCATCCCGGCATCAAAATTTCTTTCGTTTTACTCTCAGTTTGTTTTGATCTCGACACAAGATTGAGTCATTCAATGAGCGTATGATTGCAGCCTTGCCCCATTTCTATTCTCTCTCTCTCTCTCTCTCTCTCTCTCTCTCTCTCTCTCTCTCTCTCTCTCTCTCTCTCTCTTCTTTTATATATATATATGTATATATATATATATATATATATATATATATATTATATATATATATATATATATATATATCAATAAGAACACTCATATTTTTTCGCCAAGACGATCTTTTCGAGTCCGATCGATCTTGCATCTCATCAGTCGACGATAAATCCGTAGAATACAATGAGTTCTTAGTTGGTGTTTTCCGTCCCTATTTTCTGTTCCGGTGTTTGTTATTAATTGTGCGCGATTAGAGCAAACACACCGGAACAACTAAATAGGGATGAAAAGCACCCACTAAGAACAAATTGTGCACTAAGGATTCATCGTCGACTGATGAGATGGAAGTTCAGCATCAAAACGATCGTCTTGGCGAAAAATATTGAGTGTTCTTATTTATTTTAAATGCTCGAATTTATGTTATCCAGCACTCTCGTATCTACAAGTGCCCACTGTGACGAACGATTTTCTTTCACTGCGTGATTTCTTTATCATTCGCCTGCGTCTCATTCAAAACCACTTCAAATTTAGTGGACAATATATATTTGTAATGGGAGATTAACTCGTTGATTTAGACACTCAGAATATTCCACAGCTAAGCAAAGGTAAACATACAATCTTCCAACCCATTGTATAACGGAACGCTAGATATCACTCACTTCCCACTTAAGGCTTACTCACCTGTTCAAATTGTCTGCCCATTTTATGCATATCCCCTGCTAATTACCCTTTCCAAACAAGACTCCAACGTGCATATGCCCTGAGGTTCTCGTCTCGTTCAAGAGTAGCTACAATTGCATCAATATTCTATTCTCCGGTAATTCTTTCTTACCAGTTTTTAGTCAAAGCATCTGAATATCATTGGCTATCTAAAACAGGAACATTCCTTCTGATTGGCTCTTCCCATAATTCCTCGGCGTGCCTTTTCTTTACAAACTTAATTCATCTCTGAATTGAATCACACAAACGCTAAGAATCGCAAGAAAGAAGAACTATCTCTCCAATTTCAAACTTGTAAAAGTTTACCTTCTCTTGGTTGAAGGTAAAATTAATTGTTGGTTACCATTCAAAGTGGAACGAGATATTACTTTGAATTCAATGCTTATTCTACCATTACTATTATAATTTATGTATATTTTAATTGTGCTCTATCCTATGGACATTCGTAAGTTGAAATACGTGTACAAACTATATTTATATGTATATTATACTTTAGTTAACATTTGTTTATGATCTATGCTATTATTTCATTTATATTCAATGTGTATATTGCTTGATGTCTGTACTCTACCGCCAATCCCCGCCAAATATAATTGATAAAATAAATAAATTATAAAATATAAGGGACACATTCCTGTTTAATTCTCATCATGTAAGATAGTTCAAGCAGTCAGTTGATGTTATACAAATGTAATAACTAACCATTAGCATGGAGTTACTGCTTCTCCTTGCCTTGGTCGGCAAATAAAAGCTATTATGATGTGTCGCTCAAGGACGACCCGGTGGTGAAAGACAAACTAGATTGGCTCTAAGACCTTTTTGTTTAAATTCTTAATTGAATGTCTTTGGCTATCACCAATCCGTGGCTAGAACCCGTACATACCTCGCACCCAGTCGTTCCCCAATCCCTGCTGTCAGTCAACGCCTACACCAGAACATTCCTGTCAGCCCATAACTACAACACACTGTTGTGAAGTCCAGAAAATCCTGGAAGCAGGAGCCAACCCGGGAACTAGCTGATACATTTACCCCCAATCAAGCAAGCCGGCTGAATAAGATAAGCAAATCGGGCTTATACCATTTTCAAATGTATTTTCCACGGACACAGATGATTAAAATATACAAATAAACAAATAGATAAATAAAAAATAAATTAGATCCACTCAATTAGAGCTATTCTTCCTGAGATTAAATGAACACAGGGATAACAATTAAAATGTCAAATATATATCATCCATAATTTCCATTCTACTTTCCACCTATTCTCTATCTTTTCCTGTAACAATCTAATTAAACTTTATGTATAGAATTGTTATTATTGTATTGTGCGTTACTATTGTCTTGACTCACTAGTATTAATACAATTAAGTTATAAGGGACCCTAAGGCTATTCGTAATCACCCCTAGATTAAACCTGAGCCGTCTGTGATATAGGTTGAGTGGCGCAGCTGGTAAAGAGAGCCATAGCGCATATTAGTTCGACTCCACACCATTGAGCTTATCGTTTGGACTCGAACCCACACAAAAAAACACACAAATCCACCAACACTCATGAATATATATATATATATATATATATATATATATATATATATATATATATATATATAAAAATATATTGAATCGTGTTGGATACAAATATGGTACGAATAGTGCTCGACATGTATCAATGTACCAACATTGTGGTAAATATTAAAATAAAACAATATATATATATATATATATATATATATATATATATATTATATATACATATATATTTGTGTGTGTGTGTGTGTGAACATATAAATAAAATAAATACATATGTATATTTATTATATATATATATATATATATATATATATATATATAAGTTATATAAACAAAAACCATGAATTAATAGTGCTCAACTTTTTGATAAAGGAGCTATTTATTAAAAAAATCAAGTATAATTTTGATCAACTTCAACAATATTGTTTCGAGCATTCGCTTTCATCAGGAAGTAAAAGTGAAAATATTTTCACTTCCTGATGAGAGCGAATGCTCGAAACAATATTGTAGAAGTTGATGATAATTATACTTGAAATATTTTATATATAAATTTGTACACACATATATACACATACACACACGAATCCCCCCTCCCCCCCACCTTCATAAACACATACACATACCACACACACACACACACACACACACACATAAACACACATACTCAGACATGCCCATACACAATAACACGTGCCAGGCGTGCAATTTTCAAATTAAAAGCATGTCACTGTAATCTCCAATTATCCACCACAATTCCTTTAGTACAATAACAAGTGGGGATTATAATTCAGATCTATATTTCAAGCTGGCATATTGTTCACTATTCTGCCTTTAAGTTTGTTTAAGTGTAACTATGCTATAATTATATCATGCCGTGGGCTGTCTTTCATAGATTAAAATAAAGCGTATTTAAACGGGAATACCATTGCTACTGTGCTCAATGTTTTTGTTTATTCCTCTTAACAACGCCCCTACCACAGTCTCTCATTCGTTTGTAGTGTTACAAACGTCGATTTTATCTGTTTTCTTTTATTACATTAAAACTTACATTCAATTTCATATTGCTATTTATATCTAGAAAAAGAAACATATTTAAGCTTTTGGCCAGAAAACTCGTCCTTCAAATATCGACTGATTAAAATGACCCTCTTCTTAACAACAACAACAAAAAAAACTTTCAAAGCAAAGACTTGTCCGCAGTCCTTGATTTGAAAGTTTTTTGGGCTTTTTTTTTTTTTTGTTTTTTTTTTTTTTGTCAAGATGAGGGTCATTTTAATCGATTGATATTTTGAAGAATGAGTTTTCTAGCCAAAAACTTAGGTTCGTGTAATTTTCTATTTATTTATTCAGATAGCGGTAGTATACCCGTATAAGGCGAATGATGAGTGCAGTACAATTAATCTGTGAAAGGATAAACAGAAATTATGAACGTTTAAAAAAAATACATGGTATCTACATCAAATATATGCTGACATTGATAAATATACATACCTTATAACATAGAAGGGCGAAAATTGACCCCACACATCTCTCTGTTAATACTTTTAAACAGCATTTTTAATGATTAATTCTCACTAAATTATGTCACTCAGACTATTAACGATTACGGTTCAACATGGTTTTGTGCGTTGATACGTTATATCCTCTATTTATTACGTTAAATCGGAATGGTGGATGTTTTGAGTATTTTATCTAAACGCTTAGAATTTGTATTATTTGAAACCTTGTTTATTTTAACCCCTTTCAAGATGATCACATGGATAGGATTGAAGAGGATTACATCGAAATGGACCACACGTCCAAGGTAGGTATTTCAACATAATTGTTAATGTCATATCTATGTCAATCTTATAATAATAATAATAATAATAATAATAATAATAATAATAATAATAATAATAAATAATAATATAATAATAATAATAATGATAATAATAATAATATAATAATAATAATAATAATATAATAATAATAATAATAATAATAATAATAATAATAATAATAATAATAATAATAATAATAATAATAATAATAATAATAATAATAATAATAATAATAATAATGATAATAATAATGATAATAATAATAATAATAATAATAATAATAATAATAATAATAATAATAATAATAATAATAATAATAATAATAATAATAATAATAATAATATAATAATAATAATAATAATAATAATAATAATAATAAACATTTAAAAACAAAAAAAAACTTGCGATTAATTTTCCTACAAATTCACAATTTGTTTATGAAAGAGAAAGGTACGAGTATTTGTTTGTTTTTAGGGGTTTCACGGCACTTGCAACAAATTATGTAAGGTCATATCAACCCCAATAAAAAGGAGGAAAATAAGATAATTAAAAAGAAATTACTCTTGATCTTTCACGTTCAACACGAGCTATAAAATTAAATTATTTATATTAATTCGTTTTCTTTTCAAACTCATTAAAATTTGCAAAAATTTGCAAAAAATTTTTTGAAGATTCTGCGGCCGCAGTGCAAATCAGTGATATTTTGCGATTTTTTGCGACCGCGAGCGATGCAAAAAAAATCTGCAATGCTAGGTTATAGTTTGATTGAGAGGTGGGGGGGGGGGGGGAGTTGTGGTGCAATGTTCTTATGTCCATTCATGAAATTTAAAACAGTTCTTGTGCTTTCTAAAAATATAAAAATGCCATTTAAACTAATACCAAACAACTTTGGTAAATTCATAGCTATGTGTAGATTGTTATAATTTCTTAATCGAGATCATTTTAAAGAGTAAAATTGACTGCTTCATTTAAAGGGTGTTATCTATAGATAGAATGACGTCTAGACCCACCCTCCACCCGGAAGCATCTACATTGAGCAGTATCCACGAAACGCGTTTTTAATAAGTAACAAAAACAAACAAAAACTCAGGTAGAGTTAAAGCAGTAAGTCTTCAGAGAAGAAATCATATATAAATAAAAAATGAGTTAACAATTTGATAGATATCTTAGAATCATATGAGAATAGTCTTCGTTTCAAAACGCTAGGGTATTGGTCTGAAATGCAAAATAAAGACACACGCATTTCCCTCTGAATGCTAAGAGTATAGTGGTATGACACTCGCTTTCGGATCTGAAGGTCCTGGGTTCGAGCCTCGCTCGGTGCATAGTTGAATCCATGGTATAAGGCGTAAATTCTCTCACCGTACTCATGTGTAAAATGAATAAGTACCTGGTCCTTAACCGCATTGTCTCTGTCGGAAAAATGTATTATCGCCTACCAGGCGTTTTGTCTCGTTCAACATGTTACGTGTTGCTGTTGGTCAGGGACCTCTTGTAAACCGCTTTGAGCATCATAGTGGATATTGCGCTATATTATAAAAGTTCATGTTTAATCACTTACTGATGTACTGTGAAAAAAATGACCCTCATATCGGCAAAAAATTCTCAAGCCTGGGACTTCGAATTAATTAGAATCGATCGATATTTGAAGTACGCGTTCTCTGGCCAAATTTTTAATACATGTTTTTCCACAGTAATGCAGTTAAGTGGTCAAAGTCAATAAATAAATGACCAAAAAATTGCGGTTTTTTATGGGTAATGAAAATACGACTCAAATGGTTCAAGGGGTCACGTCTTTAATCTAAACCAAATAAAATGTAGTTTCAGCTTTAGTTCTTTCCCAGAATTTCTGAACGAACGACCCGAATTGGTATTATTTTGGGATGGATCTCGCAACGAAAAGTGAATTTAAAGTTTAAAAAATCAGAAACGAATTTTCTTTATGTCTCGCCCTTTAAGTTAATAAACCCAACTTTCTCAATGAAACACAATGAAATTCCAACTTTTTCCATACTTTTTAGTATAAATTTTAATTGCCAGCATTAAAATTATTCTGACATCAGGCCGTCTTGAGCAGATGGTTAAGAGTTTTACTTTTTTTCTAATTAAATCCTGTTTTGTCTTCCTCAGATTCTACATCGAAACTGTTCTGTTATTTATCAGTCCTTCGTGCTATTCTTGATCATGAAGGCGGCAATTAAACCAAGCTTCCCAGACAGTTTAAGCTCTGCCAAACATGTCAATTTGTTAAAGAAGAATGTCATTTCAATGTCAGGATTTTCCAATTCACGTAGAGGAAATGCCCATTCATCCTCGTACAAGAAAGTACAGTTATCAGAAGTAATAAAATGTTGGGAGCATTTTGACGTAGATATATCAGCGACATCCGAAAGAAAATCTGAATACTGGTATTTGACAAAGATTGATGGCTTACCATTTAATAAGGAAATCCCTGATCATTCAATATTACAAGAGCCCTATTTCATCCAAATCCCAAGAACCGATTTGAGATGACTGGTGCAGAACTCATCAGTCCGCCCGGGTGTTCCGACCGAACAAAAATAGTTATCTTTATTCTATCCGAGCCGTACAACACGGCATCTAGGCAGGCCATCAGACAAACATGGGGTTATGTGGCCTTTGGGGGATTTTGGCCAATGACAACTTTTAATATGGACATTCAGCTATTGTTTGTCGTCGGTATGTACTTCAACAACGACGAAGGGCGGACAAAACAAACGTCATTGGGTGAATCACAACTGAATGCAGAAGTTAAGATTTACAATGACATATTGCGATTGAATACTGAAGATACATATACAAACTTGACTAGAAAAATGATTTTAGGACTTAAATGGCTAAATAAAAACTGTCCACAGATCAAGTATGTCATCAAGGCCGATCAAGACGTTTTCGTTAAGTTCCTCTGATGTGGCAATTTCTGATGCATTACGGACAACGCAACGCCATATATGGATATGTGCATTTTAATAAACCGTGCAAAGAGATGGAAAATGGGCAATATCAAAATCTGTACTCCCCATTGCTAATTATCCTATTTACACGTCGGGATTCTGTTACGTCATTTCCGCTGATGCTATTGGTAAGATTTTACACAAGTATTATCTTTTCCCTTACGTCGGTGTTGAAGACGCGTTCATTACAGGGATAGTTGCATCCGTGGCAAATGTTGATCGTTACAATGTTACTGGATTTACTTACTGGGATGAGAAAGACGTGGATAACTGTGAGATTGTTATGGATGGAGTCTACGCGACAAACTACTATAACGCCTCTAGTATAAAAGATATGTGGCGGTTGTTTGTAGTAGGAAATACAAATTTCTTATAAATAATATATCGTCTTTATATGAAAATGTCGTTTGTTTTCTGATACACTGTCAAAGCCGATAAATTATGTTCGAAATAATACGATACATCAAACAAATTGTTACCAACGTTGTACTATTTGGCGTAACATTGACTTAGAATTTATTCATGGCACGTTAATTTGATGAAATCTTGTCATTCACTTCTTTAAAGTCAGTGTTTTCAGTGGTTCTAGCCTTTCTTGTCATTATTCGTCAATACATTTAGCATTATTGCAATCTAATTAATGGAAAGAAAAATCTCCCGTCTTTGCTTTTAAATCGCCGAAAACGAGAACTGAAATGCTGGAAAAGAGATTAAACACTGTCAGTTTCAGTACAGAGTAAGACCACCACAGTCTTTATGACGTAACAGAACAGAAGCCTTTAAATTATATGTGCAATTATTATTTTTTAAACAGACCTTAACATCTATTGCACCTATACTATCGCTTTGGCTACATCTTTGTATTTTTGTCACAACTTAAGTTCGATCTCTTTGTGTCTTTTTTTAAAATAAATTAATTTTGTAATGTAGATTGTTCTATTATGGAATTTTTGTGTGAGATTTGGCTACACTTACATTATCCGATAGCCTTCATATTATTTATCTTATACAGGAATTGATTTTATATATTCTTGTTTTAACTCAACACCCTACCCACGATCATTTTGCCAATTTTCCTTCTTGTTCCTATAATTTGGTTCAATAAAATAGTGGAAAGTTACTGAGATCATCACTGTCGTATTACTATATTATGCTACAGAACTATCTTAACTCTATTTTGTCTTATTTCATCTTTAAGTTTGTTTCCATTAATAAGTGGGTTAATTACATGTATTTGATGAAATGATGGTTAAGAATATATAAGCTTTTTTTTTATTTCACCCTGAAAGCAGTTACGTTTTAGCCAATCTTCATAAGGGAGAGAAACAAAACAGTGATTATAAGAATGTCAAACCACTGTTCCTGTTTTGAGTGAGAACGGTGAATTTTGCAAATAGTATAAGAGGGATAGTGGGATACATTTATTGTGACTTTAAAGACATTCGAGAAAATCTGATTTCATCGGGACATTTCAAAGACCCAATTCCAATCGTTAACAGTCACTTATAGCTCAAAATAAAGTCAACTTGACCGATTATCTTAAATCATTCCTAGATTTCAAATTTTGTTCTGATGACTCAACAGTCTCTGAAATTCCACAGGCTGTCTGTCTTCGTCAACAACACATCTGTATTATTTCTTAATCTAATATACGATTCTTTTATCTCTTTGTATTTATTAAACGAGTATTTTATTGTGCCCAATAACACAACGAGCTTGCGATTATGTAGTATTGCACGATGAAAATATAACGAGTTTAATAAATACAAAATAAAATAAAAGAATACGTTTATTCTACCCCTACAAGTAAGATTATTAGATATTTTGTGACCAAATTGCATGATAGTAGTAGACTATTCACCATAATTTGCATTTTTCTTCTTATGCTTGAATGACAATTTGACCTAGATCCATATTAAAAACGTTTAATTTGTATTCATGTGCACCAACAAGTTATTTATAATTACCAATCAGCTGTCTTTTTACACCGGATTTCACACCAATAAAATGTGCGAAAATATTCTTCTATCGTTGAGTCAATTTTTTATTCAAAGAGTTCAAAGCATTATTCGACGATTACGTATTTAATAAGAAATGATAGGGTTTTCCGACGAGAGGGCTGGAAGAATAGGTCTTTAATCTTTACAAAGTATTCCCATTTCCACATTAAGCATGAGAGATTAATGAATGACTGGAATAAAAATAAACTACGACTCGGTAGGAACAATCTCACTGTAACTCAAATTATTTGCACAAAATAACAGCCTACAATTAAAGACTGGAGACGTTTACCCGAAGCAGTTGGCAATTTCTGAGCATTACAGAGCAAGTAAGATTATATTATCAGTGCTCATTATAAGACAGGAGAATAAAAAAAATTAATAGAATTGTTTTATGAAAATATATCTCAGGGTCCCAAGCACAGATTTTAAAACCTGGAAATTTTATTACTTTGTAAGGATTATTATCATTCAAATTGATCAAGTCAATGTTTTATTTCTAATAATAGTGTATTATATATAATTTGATAATGTGGAATTTTAAACAATATTGTAGTAGTGCATATCAATAACATGTGTTATGCTTCATTTTTCGGACGTGATATTTTCTATTTATATTACAAAACGAATAGTCTATTTATGTGTATCGATATAGGTACTCCGTG
The DNA here is from genome assembly GCF_034508935.2 of Berghia stephanieae. NCBI lineage: Eukaryota > Metazoa > Mollusca > Gastropoda > Nudibranchia > Aeolidiidae > Berghia > Berghia stephanieae. Next base: position 63,928,191 of record NC_088364.1, read on the forward strand.
TTAAATATTACTAAGTCTCTGATATATATATATAGTTTGTTGCAAGCTCTATATATATATTTGTATATGATTTATAGAGCTTGCAACAAACTATCTTATTGAAAGGCCATCAATGAGTGTCTTCCCTGTCAATCTGATGATGTTGTTGATGATGCCGGGTTTGTTTGGGTTTTTTGGGTTTTTTTTGTTTTTTGTTTTTTGTTTTTTTTTTGTGTTTTTTTTTTTTAACGATAACTACTATGTTACAAGTGTGCGTGCATCTTGTGTGAGTGTGTCTATGTCAATATTGTATTGTTATAAATCTGTAACCAAATGACAAATTGCCACTTTATTGGACAATAAGATATATTATTTATTATTATATTATTATTATTATTTATTATTATTATTTATTATTATTATTATTATTATTATTATATTATTATTATTATTATTTATTATTATTATTATTATTATTATTATTATTATTATTATATTATTTATTATTATTATTATTATTATTTATTATTATTATTATTATTATTATTATTATTATTATTATTATTATTATTATTATTATTATTATTATTATTATATTATTATTATTATATTATTATTATTATTTATTATTATTATTATTATTATTATTATCTTTGTATGCATTGCCTTTGGTGCATAACAGTTTTTATACATATGCAACATCGTAAATCTCGAAATTCTTACCAACAACGCAATGATTGACTACTATTTCTGAGGCCAAAACCAACGAGCTAAGGAGATGGATGACCAACAACATCATTATACCCCACTTTCAATAACGGTTTGAAACAGCTTATTGACGACAACAAAGTAACATCATTGACACAGCTCGTAGCCATCGTTAACTTATAGCCTGACACCGAGATCGTAGCCATCGTTAACTTATAGTCTGACACTGAGATCGTAGCCACCGTAAACTTATAGCCTGACTCTGAGATCGTATCCATCGTTAACTTATAGCCTGACACTGAAATCGTATCCATCGTTAACGTATAGCCTGACACTGAGATCGTAGCCATCGTTAACTTCTCCAAATTATAAGTCTTAGAGGGTTCTAGTGTCAAGCAATAAGTTAACGATGGCTACGCTGAGATACACTAGGACTTTAAGTTTGATGTCATCTTTTAGGTGTTTGCACCATCTAGTGAGTTGTCGTTAGCTGTGCTCAAGGAACCAAGTGATTCCATTAGTGGATCTATTGAATAAAACTCACGCTATGTTGTTTTTTGGGGGGTTTTTTGTGGCGAAAGACGTCTTTTGGCGTCATTTTTTTTTGGGTCACTGTTAGGCTATAAGTTAACGATGGCGACGCACGGCTATGATACAATAGAAAAAGACACAAGACATAATAATATAGGGATAGAGGATCTTCACCACGAGATATATAGAAACGGCTGAAGCTGTTAAGACGGATGACATCGTTTACAAAGGATTTAAGTCAATATTCAAGCCCCCATGTTCACCCAACAGTAAATTTGAAACTGGGTCTGTTTGACCTGGTGGAAAGTACGTTGTGAAAGACTAGCGTCTTATCCAAAGGTAACAAGCAATAGTTATTGTCCGTTTTACGCTATAGAAAGCGAGATAAACTCCAGCTTTATGGAACTTACGGCTCCGAAGGACGTGTTTCCATGAAATTTGACTTTCTGAAATAAATTTGTTGTCTTGGTTATGATCCAAAGACAGTCAGTCATTGACATGTTTTAAACTAATTCATCTCGGATTCTCATTTTGAAAGATGGTAATTTTGATTGATTGATTGATTGATTGATTGGTCGATTGATTAACCTGTCTAACATCAAACATACGTGAATGGAACAAACTACCATATGACATAATAAATATCAGAGACAAAATATCATTTCAACGTGTTGTCCACATATACAAAATACCGGGAGGATAGAATGGTTAGAGTTTTTGACAGAATTAGTTTGGTGTGATAGGTATCATTTTTGTGTATAAGATTTGCGTTTTTGTTTTTGTTTTGTTTTTAAGGGTTTTACGGCGCTTCCAGCACATTTAGGTTATATCAGCGCCAGTAAAAAGGAAGAAAATGGGATAGTAAAAAGTTATAGAATTACAATTAAAGCACCCAAGAAAAAGTAAGACGTAGGGGAACTAGGAACAAATAGGGATCAGATGTAGATTCCAAGAGCATACCACCAATGTACTTAGTTTGAGATCACCTATAAGTCTCATCCGGACACAAGCACAAAATCCAACAAAGAGGAACACACTCAAATGCTTACATTATACATTGAAACAATTATAATTATACATAACAGAGAGATGATTCACACTGAAAAAAGCATCATCTCCCAAAACAATAACTATGCATTTGACTGTTTCTCTCCGAGCTAGGACTCCGGCCAGGGCCAGGATAAAACCAAGTAATCTCATTCCAAGACAAAGGCAGAAAGCATGTTGGAAAACAGTTATAAGGGGATAGAAGACACAGTATGTACCCCCCCCCCCCTGCCCACTATGGGAGGTCAGGAACCCCACCCAGAAGATTTGCGTTGATTGGCACAGTGTTCCTATGGCATCTTATGGTCTTGAACTTGAACTTAAACCATAACTGAACGATTTCCTTTCCATTTTACATCAACCTGACAATAGATACAATGAAGTTCCATTCCTGATACTCTGCCCTCAGTTTTAAAATAAACATGTCTGCAAGAAATAATATAAAAAGTTTTAACAGAAAAGAAATTCTAACAATAATAACATCATCATCATCATCATCATCTTCATCATCATCATCATCATCATCATCATCATCATCATCATCATCATCATCATCATCATTCATCATCATCATCACCATCATCATCATCATCATCATCATCATCATCATCATCATCATCATCATTATCATTATCATCATCATCATCATCATCATCATCATCATCATCATCATCTTTTTTCATCATTATCATTGTTGGTGTAAATTAAATTTACCAGATTTATCAATTCATTTCCTTCTCATAACGTCAAATCATTCTTGAATGCGTCAAGTCTTTTGGATGAACCACTTAATCTTTTCAATTTAGAACCCTGTCTGGAATTCGTCATTTCTTCATTAAAGTCTTTGATTTGACTTCAACACGACTTTCGATCTTACCGTTATCATGAAGAGGGAAGACATAACAATGATGATAATTATACCATCGTTATTCTTTCGTTTTGATTGATAACCTTCTTTGTAATTTACTACACGACATAATTAGGAATATGATTCAATAGTCTGATGTCACTTCCGCCCAGCAACCAGCAGCTTGGTTCTAAACAAAGAAAATCGGCGCTTTACTCTTCATGCTGGCTAGAACTTTTTCACATGTCATGTGATGAGAATGAGAATGTATAAAAATCGAAACATGATCAGATTTATAATGTTGTTCTCTAGATACTCCTTTATGCTCGTCGGAGAAGTATTTCATAATGGAGGTGATGGAGATAATGGCGTCGACCAGTGTTCCGATAGTGTAGAACCAGTTACAATGCGTCAATACGAGGGAAGTGACGTCATGACTGTTGAACCCTATTATGGACTGATAACCACGCAAATGCTACATCATTAATAAATTAAACAAAAATAAATAAAAATATAATCTCCTTCATTCATCCCACATGGGAAATTTGTTTTTTTTGTTTGTTTGTTGCTTTAGGTCTCTTCCAACACAATTGAGGTTATATGAGAGACCGCTGAAACAAAAAAACAAGCAATCTAACAAAAATAGTACAAATGTAAATCAAAATCATAACCTAAAGATATCATAAGCTAAATTATAAATAACCAAGAACAAACAGGCAGAAGATTTACAGAAAAAAAAAATATCCCCTGTCAAATATACAATCACAAACCAAAGAAGCAGGATAGGCTAGTAAAGAGAAGAAGAAACGACATCACTATCGGATCGTACACCCATGCGAACATCATAGGTATATGAAATTTGTCTCAAGGGTCTATTCCAAGGGAAGACTAGATTAGCCCAGGCGTCAGCCGCAGTGCAGCGCCGCAACTTGAGCTAGGGCGATGCGACTTTAAATATTTTTTGAGGACTGAGACAACGCTATTAACGGCCATGTACCTACTCATTTTACATCGAGTCATTTGAGAGCCTTTTAAAAGGACTCAGCGATGCGCCGCTTTTCCACTTAGAGCGGGTCTCGAAACAACTAGAACACAGTCGCACAAAAATCAACGACGGGAGCGGGAATTCTTATGTATTAAAATTTCAGTCAATTTATACGTGACCTCCACTCGAAATTTTCTGCTGGAGTCATTGACTATTTATGTATTACGTGTTTGTTAGTACTCTGACTTGCCCCCCCCCCCCCCCCCACCCCTCCCCTACCCCCTTCCCTCCCAAACAAAAAGGAGTAAAATCAAAGTCAAACCAAAATTTGAATAAAAATCCATGAAAAAAAAAACAGCAATGACAAAAATAGACAAAATAAAATAAAGCACAACCATGAAACGTAAAATCAGAAATAAAAACTTTAAAACAGCGCCTACCTCGCATGGGGTTTAAACCGCAGAACCATTGATTACCCGTCATTCACGCTACTTTAATATCACAGAAAATTAACCTTTTACTTGGTATAACTGAATGCTTATTCATATTCAGACTATGTGGGGGCTATGTGGTCTGGTGGTATGACACTCGATTTCGGATCAGAAGATCCCGGGTTCGAGCCTCGTTCGGCGCATAGTTGAATCCTTGGAAAAGGCTCTTTACTCACATTCTCTCACCGTCCTCAGATGTAAAATGAGTACCTGACCGTTAACAACGTCGTCACTGTCGGAAAAAAAATGTAATATCGCCTAGCAGGCGTCATGTCTCGTTCTATATGTTACGTGTTGCTGTTGGACAGGGACCCCTTGTGAAACGAATTGAGCGCGTTTAGTGGATATTACGCTATATAAATGCTCTAGGTTTTTTTTCTAGACTCACGTTTTCCTGTGAACTCAATCTCCTTCTCACCAATGCCTATTCCCCCATTTTTCACTTCCATTAAGAAAAAACATTAAAAAAAAAAAAAAGTAAAACAAGAACAGAAAAAACGAAAAAAAAGCAAACATCCTCGAAATACAAAACAACTAAACTCAAACATATTAACAAACCAAAATCAAACACAAAATAAAGAAAGTAGAAAATATATTCCCCCCCCCCCCAACTAAAACAAATCAAAAGAACCATGAAAACAAAAAACAAAAAACAAAAAAAAAAAAATAAATAAATAAAAATAAACAGCACACAAGAACACACTAATAGACACAGGCAAACAAAACAAGCATACGAACACTCCCTTTAAACAAACAACAAACAAGCTGACAAGTTGTAATGTTTAAATAAAATGTACCGTTTTTATTGAACGAAATAAAACAAAACGGAAGATTTATAGAAAGCAAGCATTTGTTTTTCCGAGTGAACGATATAATATGATGGTGATGATATGATTTTACAATAAACATGAATTTATGTAGAAATTACCCATCACATACAATTAATGCTATAAGTTTAGCGAAAATACTTAGAACCTCCGCCATCCGGATTTACCGTATCTACACACAAAACAATGTATAACCTTGAACCTCTATAGTCTGAATAATCGAATTTTGAGAGAAGTAGAATTATAAAAATGGATTATTAAAAACAAGAACAAAGAGCTGAGTGACGTCAAATTCGTTCCTTCTATACGTTTAAAGTCAAAAGGTAAATCGTTAGCTTTGTATGTAGGTTACTATTGTTATGGAGAGGAACAGAAGTGGTGTATAACCAGAACTCAAACGCATACCATCAAAACGAACCTCCACCTTCATTTAATTTACACGCATGCAGTCTCATACTAAAAATAGATTCGAAAGAAAGCTATTTTTTTCTATTCAATATTCGATCCTTCTAAATTTTTGTTGGTTATATTTTACTATTACTTTACTATTTACTGTAAATATATATTTTTTGGAGGGGGGGGGGGGCGCTAGATACGTCGTAAGCCATGTTAAATTGGGACTTTCGTTATACTTTTTAATTCTTTATTCTTCACTTTTCATAATTTACAAAGGACCGAAAATTGCAATACAGATAGAAACAGATTTTGTTTTGTTTTTAATGATTTTACTCCGCTTTCAACACATTTATGTCATATCAGCGCCAGTAAAATGGAAGAAAATGGGATACTAGAACGTTCTAGAATTATAATTAAAGTACCCATGAAAAAAAAGGAAGACAAAGGGGAATTAGGTCAAAAAGGAAATAAATGTAGATTCCAAGAGCACACAGTTAGTGTACTTGGATTGAGATCACCTAAATGTCTCATCCTGACACAAGCACAGGTCCCAACTAAGAGGAACACACTCAAATGTTTACAAATAATAGGTAAAACAAGGATAATACAGTGCATAACAGAGAGATGATTTACAAGAAAAGGAAATCATCTCCCAAAACTCTGACTATACATTTAACTGTTTCCCTCCCAAGTAGGGTATCCTGCAAGGGTCAGGACAAAACCAAGAAATCACACTCCAAGACAAAGACAAAAGAACATGTTGGATAACAGATATAGAGGGATAGAAGACACAGTAAGCGTCTCCCTGTCCACTGTGGGAAGTCAGGAACCCCACACAGTTGATAAAGATTAATGACCCTCAAGTTTTAATATAAACAATAGGATGATATGGAGGAAACATGTAAAGAAAACACGGAGAATGTCTTGTTAAGGAGCGGTGAATTTGGTTGGAATGTCCAGGAGAAAGTTGAAGAAGACACAGAACAGAATACGGTGGGGATGTACTGTTGAAGCGCTATGTTCCACAAGGAATATTAAAGATTAATAAATGATGATAGGATTATATGACACACAGACAAACACACATGCATGCTTACACCTGCGCACGCGTACACAAGCATACATAAACACAAGGCAAAACTAACTTTCGTAATGTTTAATTATCCTAAATTGAAAGAGATTATGAATTTAAAAGGACTTCTCTGCCGTGCTATAGAATAACACACATTAAGAAAGTTGGCCAGAAAACTCGTCCTTCAAACATCGATCGATTTAAATTACCCTTGTCTTAGCAATAACTTTAAAACCTGGGACTTCGCGAAGTCCCAGTTTTGAAGGTTTTTGTTAAGACGAGGGTCATTTGACTTGGCCAAGTCCCCTGTTTGAAAGTTTTTGCGAAGACGAAGGTCGTTTAAATCGATTGAAATTTGAAGGGCGAGTTTTCTGACCATATTTTAAAAATATGTGTTTTTCAAGAGTACGGCTTTTCTGAGAAATCAATCAAAGTAAAGGTTTTTGCCAACACCAAATATTATGATAAATATCCGAATGCTCAACAATGACATGTAAAGAAAGCCAAACTTAAACAACATTAGTGGTGTTGAGAATTAACAAGTTAACTGCCGTACCATGTGTTTAATATTTTGGCCAGAAAACGTGTCCTTCTAATATCGATCGAAGATTTAACTGAAAGTTCTCTTGACAGAAACTCTCAAACTGTGCGAACTCCCAGGCTTAAGAGTTATTGCCAAGAGGAGGGCTATTTAAATCAATCGATATTTGAAGAACGACCTTTCTGGACAAATTTTTAAATGCACCGTTTGCTAGATTAAGGCTTGTTAACCGGCTAAAATACTCATTTCTGCGATATATATATATATATATATATATATATATATATATATTATATATATATATATACACACACACACACACACATATATATATATATATATATATATATATATATATATATCACACACACACATATATATATATATATATATATATATATATATATATATATATAATATATATATTATATTATATATACATAATGTATACGAAATGCAAGTTGATTTTACTCGTTTTATAATGCTCTGAATTGTGAATTTATTGAGCACTGTCAGAACTACAGCTTATCCATCAATAATATATATATATATATGGATATAGATAGGAAGATAGATAGATAAATAAAGTATCATGAAATTTGTAACCAAAATGGGAAGGGAACAATCTATCTTATCATGTTTTGACTTAAGATGGGAATACAGATTTTTAATGTTTACAATGTGTTCAGTATTCGTCTTATTTCTTGCTTGATTATGCGATTTCGAAAAGATGGATCATATATCTATGTTCAAATGTTATTTTCATGCGTCGATACAACTGCAAAATAAAAAATTAAAAAAGCAACAGATTAATAGAAATGTAAAGAAATATATTTTAAACAAGTGTCTTTATTTGTATTGTTTATTTTATTCTTAATAAAATGTATTCAAACCAACCGGAACAGAAAGAAATAAAAATAGGAATAATTATTATCAATTGTGACTTTAGAATCAATCAAAAAATGTATTTCCTTTTCTATCTAGGGTGATTGAAAAGTAACTCGCTGTGTTAAAATAATTATATTTATTCAAATGTAACATTTTCCCTAATATTTTTGAGTAGGTGCCTTGGTGGCGGCGAAATTCAATATATGTTCTTGTTATCTCTTCAGATTTGTTTATGATATGTTTGTATGTGTGTTGCTTGGTAGATGACAATTAAATCTATGCACTGTGAGTTTGAAATTTCAAAGCCCTACAAAATAGCTAGACGTCACTACCCTACGCTACAAGAACGTGCCCAGTTAGCGGAATGTTACAAAGTTTGGAGATTCGTTGTTCAAGTCCAGCGATGGCGAAGAACCATTAAAGAAAGACATGCTGAAGCCGATGCTAAGACGATCAGAAATTGTCATGAAAAACTCATCACCATAGGATCGGTGATCTGATACTCGAAGAAGCGGAACTCAATTTGTTTTGAAATCAGTTGATGCGGTTCCCGTGTAGACCTGTGAAGCTCGTGTTGAATGCTATTTCCCGTGTAGGCCTGAGAAGCTGGTGTCTAATGCTGGTTCCCGTGTAGGCCTGAGAAGCTGGTGTCTAATGCTGGTTCCCGTGTAGGCCTGGGAAGCTGGTGTCTAATGCTGGTTCCCGTGTAGGCCTGGGAAGCTGGTGTCTAATGCTGGTTCCCGTGTAGGCCTGGGAAGCTGGTGTCTAATGCTGGTTCCCGTGTAGGCCTGAGAAGCTGGTGTCTAATGCTATTTCCCGTGTAGGCATGAGAAGCTGGTGTCTAATGCTGGTCCGGTGTCGCAAGCTAGTGCCGTGTTGGCCTGAGAAGCTGTGCACTTTCTTCTCATAAGCACTACTTGATGAGTGGTTTTCCAAAACTCCCTAACTCCGTTTTCCCCCATTTTGAAATATTGAGGATTATTTCCCCTAAAATTATTTTATCATATTTAAACTTCAAATTCACACAAATCTAGGGAATTCGTATGCCAATTGATGTTTAAAATAAAATTTACATTTCAATTATCTCATGGATGGAAAATCTAAAAAAAGTAGAAAAAAAAATCGGCTAAACAAGTTTTGGAAAACCAGCTTTTTAATTATTGTATGGATTATAGTTCAGAAATAGTTTACAGCTTTATAAAAATAAGGAGTTACTTTTCAATCACCTGATATATTCTTAGAATGATTACGGCGAAACATGACGTTGATTCAAACTTAACTAAATAAACAATTATGACCAAATCCAGTTTTTCATTTCTTTTCTCCTTTTCAAAAGCCATTTGTTTTTACAAATTTGTTTATTATAAGTGTCTTATGTCGGAATTAATTTGTTTTCCCATGGACACAACTAAAAGGTTAACATCACCGTTTGCCAAATTAATATTTTTTAAAACGACCTATTCTGTCGTACAATGACAAAACGCCTTTTTTCATTTTGATCAAAACATCCTTTAATCAATGAATCAGAACAACTACTCAAAAAGTCTTAAATCAGGTTTTTCAAAGCGGCCTCGGGTTTACACTTTTATCATAACGCTCCACGCATGGTCTGCATTAGGAAGAAACCGGTCAAGCTTCATATGCATGAAATAACGCTTATGGCGAAAATTGTGTCATTGACTTAAAACGACGTGTACATATATGCAGGTCTTCTACTCCTTCATTAGTTATTTTGTGGAACATTTGCCACAAGATTGTTATATTCATTTAAGCCAGACCCCCAAATCAGGTCGCAAAATGGGTATCTTGACAGATAATTTATATTTTTCACCAAAATGTTGTTTTTGAACCTATATTGACGATACAGAGCGATTAAAACCGCCCAAAATAGGTAGATATATAATTATTTTTTTTCGAAAGTACAGAAACCGCCCCTTAATCAAATTAAAAGATTCCTGGCCAAAAAGCACGAAGTATATTCTATCATTGCACGACTGTATTTGTATCTACAATTCTTCTACATAACAGCCTCCCCATCTCTCGTCAGATCATGTCACTTTCTCTAATATTCCATGACGATCTTTGTCGGGCCCGCCAGCAGAAGTCTGTGAGAAAAAGAAGTAAACAGGATTTTAAAATAACAATAGTAAAGAGCTAGGGAGAAAAAAAAAATCAAATTTAAAATATTAACGGAAAGAATTATGAAAATTCCACAAGTTACCGATCGAAATCTTGAATACTTGCATTTAGAAATAATATGGCAAAAAAAACTCATCGTTCAAATATCGGTCGATTAAAGTTACCCTCATCTTGGTAAACACTCTTAAACCTGGGACTTTGCAAAGGACCAGTTTTCTGACCAAATATTCAAATATGAGTTTTTCCAGAGTACGGAATTTGACTGGTTAAAAGAAAAGGCAATTCTTTTAGATCCAAAGTCTGCCGTTATCTATTTTGATGCAATCGAGAAGATCTTTTATTAAAAATAGAAATACGCTCGAGCACGGAAATCTCGAAAAAGTCGGGACCGGGCCTATTTGTTTGAGATTTCCGTGTTTTCAAGTTTTCCGTGTTGAGTATTTTACAAAGGATATGAGGGAGGTAAATGTGGGTGGTCTTGATAAAAGTCATATTATAATGGTAACGTTATTGTGAACTCTGTGAATAGTCGAGCGTGAGACAATTCAATTTCCTTTTATTGGTCATCTTTTACAAAATTACGAAGAGAGTTTTCACTGGCGTTGCGTTTATTGCGTCTTGTCTTGTTCAATTCCAGAAATGGAATAACAATTCCCACTGCGTGTGCTTAATAAAAAGACAAAGCCATCTTATCGCATTGTGGATTACACACTCAGCACGTGACGTCATTACCTACGAATCCGGTACATATCTAAAATCACTATCATTACTCACTTTGGGTGTTGTTGTTTTGATTTATCTGTATTTGGATTGAACAAGGCAAAATAAAAAAACAATAAACGTGTTTTTCCCCAGTGTACGCCAGGCCCACGCAAGTTGTTGTTTTTAAGGGTTTTACGGCGCATGCAACACATTTAGGTTGTATCAGCGCCAGCACACGCAAGTTTCACATTATTATGTAAACAATTTTATCGGCCCAACCCACCGTTCAACACATCCAAATTTCACAATAACATGTAAACAACTTTATCGACCCAGCCCACCGTTAAAAAAGAAATCTTAACGAAATCAGTGATTGTAAGTCTTCCACATGTGTAATGTCTTCAGCGCTGGAAGGCTGCTTTTCACAGAGAAAAGTAAACTAAAGAGAGAGGGGATTGCTTTCACACAGTGCCATCTATGTAATAAATGATAATGATCTCGTCCCACCTACCTCGCCCCAAATTGTTTGTATAATTTTAAAAGGTAACAGCTAGGACTTCGCAATCACTGCCCGGCTAGTCTCCCGATTGAGTGATGGGTGGTGTGCGTAAGACGCTGGTCAAACATGCTATGCGATCCCCCCTTAGTTCAGCATGTACACACACACACACCACCACACTCTCACACACACACACACACACACATATATATATCTTCTTCTTCTAGGTTCCATGCCTGGTCCAGGCTTCGGATACTGCATGAATTATCTCTCTCCTTTCTTTCCTGTCTCTTGCTTTTTCAATCAGCTCTTGGATTGTTAGGTTGGTGAAGCCCTTCAGTTGGTCTATGAGTGTTTTTCTTTGTCTCCCCCGGGCGCGTTTACCAGGTATTTTTCCACAACTTGCCAGGTATTCATTCTTATCTTTCCTTACTATGTGTCCGAAAAAGGATAGTTGTCGATCCACTATTAAGGGCATTAGTTTCCTTTGTTGGTATGTTTGTTTTAGCACTTCTTCGTTCGTTTTGTGTGCAGTATACGATATTCTCTGCATCCTTCTCAAGCACCACATTTCAAAAGCTTCAATGTTCTTTTGTGTTTCTGCATTTGTAGTCCAGCTTTCGCATCCGTATAACAAGATTGGCCACACGTAGCACTTCAAGACTCGGAATCTAATCCCGAACGACATCTGTTTGTTTTTCAAAATGTTTCCCATGTCCATGAAGGCCTGTTTGGCTTGAGTTATTCTTGCTCGTATGTCTCGGTTACATCTTCCATCTGTTGTCACTATTGAACCTAGGTATTTAAAACTTTCTACGTTGGTAAGTTGCTCGCCGTGAATCGTTATATTGCAGGTGTTGTTGTTTTCTGGGTTTTTCTGTATTACCATGCATTCCGTTTTGGTGATATTCACTTCCATTCCCTTGGCTTCACTATCTACTACCACTTTGTCAACAATCTTTTGAAGTTGGATTTCTGATGTTGCAATGAGTACCGTATCGTCTGCGTATCTTATATTATTTATGTTGTGACCTCCTACTTTTATTCCCTCCATATTATTTATGCCCCTCATGATTGTTTCTTGGTATAGATTAAACAGATCTGGTGAGGCAACACACCCTTGACGGACTCCTTTCTTAATAGGAATGGAATTTCCTGTAGAGTTTCCGATTTTGATAGATGCCTGCTGGGTGTAGTATAATGTTTGCATGAGTCTGAGGTCTTTCTCATCAGCGCCAATGGAGTGCAGTTGTTTTAGTATTTCTTCGTGGCGTACTCTATCAAAAGCTTTTTTGTAGTCGACAAAACAGAGGTATAGTGGGGTCTGAACCTGTATAGCTCTTTCACTTAAAACACGGAGGAGGTATATTGCGTTCCTTGTCCCTCTGTCAGGTTGGAATCCATATTGTTCTTCTGCTATTTCGGGGTTAATCTTATTCCTTAGCCTGTTGATAATTATACGCAACAGTATTTTGTTGATGTGGCTTATTAAACTTATAGTTCTAAAATTTTCGCATCTGACTGCACCTGCTTTCTTTGGTATTGCTATGAAAATAGAGTTACAGAGATCTTCTGGAATTTTCCCAGTATTGTATATATTGTTGAATAATATGTGAAGTTCATCAATTGCTAGATCTCCTAGGCTTTTTAATACCTCTACAGATATTTCATCAGGGCCTGTTGCTTTACCATCCCTCATTCGTTCCATGGCATGTTCAATTTCACTTTTGGTGATGTTTGGTCCGCTTAATGGTTCTTTGAATTTCAGTGGTGGTTCATTTCTATTTGGATCATTGTACAGTTCGCCTATGTATTCTACCATCGGCTTTCTATATGTTGTTCTTCAAATAGCAGTTCCCCTTGTTTGTTTTGGATACAACTTCCTGCTGCTTTGCTTTTCCTTTTCCCTGATAGTTCTTTTATTCTTTGGTGAGCTTGTTGGGGTTGGGTTTGTATTCTCTTTCGATTTCGCAGCATTTCCAGTCTAGATAGTTCTCGTGTGCCTCGATGCATTTGGATTTAATGTGGTTGTTCAATGTTTGGTATTCTGCAGACCCTCTGTTGCATTTTCGTCTTTCTTCAAATAGGTTTAGAATTTCATTTGTCATCCATTCCTTTTTGCTGTTTATTTGAGCTATTGGTAAATGCTTTTCTGCAGTTGCTTTGACACACTTTTGGAATATATCAAATTGTTTTTCACATTTTTCGTTATCAGGTTCACTTTGGCTTTGTATCATGAGTGCATTTTCAAATTCTTCTCTCATTTTTGTTTGTATGCCATTGTCTTTGCATAACCTGTAATCCCTCTTTATTCTACCAGCTGTTCTCTGAATAGCTTTAAACTTTATCCTTACTGTACAAACAACTGGGACATGGTCACTGTCTACATCGGCGCCTGGATAGGTTTTGCAATTTAATATGCCATTTCTGAATCTTGATGATACTGCTATAAAGTCTATCTGGTTCCTTGCTCTGTCCCTGGTGATTGCCATGTCCAGGTTCTTCTTGGTGTTGTTGAAACCAGGTGTTTGAAATCATTAATTTATTTGTTCTACACCAATCTGCCCAGATGTTATATATATATATATCAAGGAATTTACCCAATGGAAACCGTACGGTGCTCTTATTGGCTAACCAACCAGCGGCCTCGATGAGAAAAATATCCGCCATTTTGATGTTGGCTGGGAATCGCGTTACTATAGTAAACAAGCGCTGATCGGCCGTTCATGAAAACAAGTTGCTGCTCGCTCGTTTAACTCAAAATTATTCAAAACGATCTCTCTAAAATGATATAAATGTGACTTCTTAAGGTTTTCTTCACGGTCAAAACCACACAACATTCTATTAATGATTACGTCCGAGGCAAAAAGGAATATTGACAGGTCGACCGAGAGTTGAACTCGTGAGCCGACAAACATCAATGCGAAGTGTAGCGAGAGTCAAGCTATTGTTTGTCTTGTCCTATTCTATATAGAGAAAAGGATTAAATAGTATAGCCTCGTGTGTGAGTGGTTGCATGTCATAGTCTTGTTTTTAAATTGTTTCTGTTGTTTATGTGTGTAGTGATGACTCTCTCACACTCAATTTCAATGCCGAAAGAGGAATTCCCGCACACAAGAAAGGGGAATTGGGGTGGTATTTGGCATACATATTGTATAGTATTTAGTTCTAAATAGATAACTGATTAGAATTTTATTATGATATATAAACACAATGCCAAATACAATTCCGAAGTTTCCTTATTTCAAATGAAGTAAAGCTCCAAAACCTAATGGTAGTGATTGTAGTACTGAGTGTTAGTGAGGTGATGTGGTGTTGGTGGTGGTTGTAGTTGTAGTAGTAATAGTGATGATGATGTGGTGGTGGTGATGATTGTAGTTGTAGTAGTAGTGGTAGTGATGATGATGTGGTGGTGGTTGTAGTAGTAGTGGTAATGGTAATGATATGGTGGTGGTGGTGGTTGTAGTAGTAGTGGTCGTGATGATGATGTGGTGGTGGTGTTTGTAGTAGTAGTGGTAATGATGCGGCTATGTGGTCTAGTAGTATGACACTCGCTTCCGGATCGGAAGGTCCTGGGTTCGAGCCTCGCGCTCGGCGCATAGTTGAGTCCTTGGAAAAGGCTCTTTACTCACATTCTTTCACCGTACTCAGGTGTAAAATGAGTACATGGCCGTTAACAGTGTTGTCTCTGTCCAAAAAATTGTAATATCACCTAACAGGCGTCATGCCCCGTCCTACATGTTAAACGTTGACCAGGGACCCCTTGTAAAGCGCTTTGAGCACATTTAGTAGATATTGCACTATATAAAGCTCAATTTAAAAAAATATATATTTCAATGATGATGATATGGTGGTGGTGGTTGCAGTAGTAGTAGTGGTAGTGATGATGATGTGGTGGTGGTTGTAGTAGTAGTGGTAGTGATGATGATGTGGTGGTGGTTGTAGTAGTAGTGGTAGTGATGATGATGTGGTTGTGGTGGTTGTAGTAGTAGTTGTAATGGTGATGATATGGTGGTAGTGGTGGTTGCAGTAGTAGTGGTAATGGTAATGATATGGTGGTAGTGGTGGTTGTAGTAGTAGTGGTAATGGTAATGATATGGTGGTGGTTGTAGTAGTAGTGGTCGTGATGACGATGTGGTTGTGGTGGTTGTAGTAGTAGTGGTAGTGATGCTATTGTGGTGGTGGTTGTAGTAGTTGAGGTAGTGATGTGGTGGTGGTTGTAGTAGTAGTGGTGGTTGTGGTAGTAGTGGTAATGATGATGATATGGTGGTGGTGGTTGCAGTAGTAGTTGTAGTGATGACGATGTGGTTGTGGTGATTGTAGTAGTGGTAGTGATGATGATGTGCTGGTGGTGGTGTAGTAGTAGTGGTAGTGATAATGATGTGGGGCTGGTGGTTGTAGTAGTAGTGTTAGTGATGATATTGTGGTGGTGGTTGTAGTAGTAGATGATGTGGTGGTTGGAAAACACATTACAGGTTATTATAATACATGATTACACACATTCTCTAACTTCATTTTTTGACAGCTTCGTTGTGCCATAAATATACGCAACAGTTCTGAAACATTTTATTGTGGATTTTGATATTGTTTGTTGTTTTTCTTGTGTCGTTATGTTGACATAGATACCGAATGAATGGTAATTACTACATTCTCAGCCAACAACAAAATGGCGCTGAATGCTTTCATTGGTGGACACTTTTTAGGCTTCGTACGTATTCTCATTCGTTTAATTCTATGATATATATATATATATATATATATATATATATATATATATATATATATATATATATATATATATATATATATATATATATATGTGTGTGTGTGTGTGTGCCACACACGCACGCCTAACACACTAACTAGACTGACACCCTAGCAAGAGGAGAGCTACCTCTTTCTAGGCTGACACTTAGCGCTACGGAGAGAACGATAGCATCTTTCGTTTCCGTTCAAGTTCAACACAAATAAAAATCGCGAAAAATTTCAACGGGAAAGTCCAGTGTGTTTGAGATTTCGATGTTGGCCCGGGAAAGTGTTCGACATTTCGATGTTGGCCCCGGAAAGTGTTCGAGATTTTCGTTTTGCCAATATTAACAAAATAGATCAAAACGGGGAATTGTACCGAGTTTGAGATTTCCGTGATTTCGAGATTTGCGTGCTCGAGATTTCCGTGCTCGAGTGTATATACTTTAAGAGATCCTTTTAGTAGAAACTATCGTTCATTATATTATGGTGAAATACTCATTGAAATCAGAGATGAATGGGGTAATGTTTGTTCTCATAACGGTGTGTCTTTTTTACGAAACCCGCCGAAACCCGACGAAACCCACCGAAACCCGACGAAACCCGACAAAGTTATGGGAAGTAGGTAGCAGTGGGGAGTGAACCTGGGACTCGGGGAAGTGTACACCATTAGGGAGGGAACCTGGGACTGGGTTTCGAGGGGTTTCGTAAAAAAACAATTAGTGCTTTTTTAAGAAACCCGCCGAAACCCGACAATATCCGGCAAAGTTATGGGAAGTAAACTGTGGGGAGTGAACCTGAGACTACAGTTATCGGCGGGTTTCGTAAAAAAGCAATAATTACTTTTCTACGAAACTCGACGAAACACGACGAAACCTGACAATATCCGACAAAGTTATGGGAAGTAGGCAACAGTGGGAAGTGAACCTGACACTCTAGGAGTTGGACGCCAATGGGGAGTGAACCTGCGGCTTTGTGAAAAGGATATCAGTGGGAAATATACCTGGGACTAAAGGGAGATGGATACCATTGAGAGTTGAAGCCGGACTATGGGAGTTGTGTACCAGAGGAGAATGAAACTGACATTATAGGAGGTGGGCGCCAGTAGGGAGTGAACCTGGGACTATGTATAAAGGATATCGGTGGGAAATAGACCTGGGACTGTGGGAGATGGATACCATTGGGAGTTGAAGCCGGACTATGGGTGTTATGTAGCAGAGGAGAATGAACCTTCCCTGAGTCCCAGGTTCAATCCCCAATGGCGCCCACCTCCTATAGTGTCAGGTTTATTCTCCTGCGGTACCCAACTCCTATAGTTCGGCTTCGATTCCCACAGGTATCCATTTCACAAAGTCCCTGGTTAACTCCCCACTGGTGTGCATTTCCCTGAGTCCCAGGTTCAATCTCTATCGGTGCCCACCTCCTATAGTGTCAGGTTCATTCTCCTATGGTACCCACCTCCCATATCCAGCTTCAACTCCCAATGGTATCCATCTCCCTTTAGTCCCAGGTTTATTTCCCACTGATATCCTTTTGTACATAGTCCCACGTTCACTCCCCACTGGCGCCCACCTCCTATAGTGTGAGGTTAATTCTCCTCTTGTACCCAACTCCCATAGTCCGACTTCAATTCCCAATGGTATCCATCTCCCATAGTCCCAGGTTCATTTTCCACTGATATCCTCTTCCCATAGTTCCAGGTTCGCCCCCCACTGGTGTACACCTCCCTGAGTCCCAGGTTTACTCCCCATTTTTGTCTAATTCCATAACTTTGTCGGATATTGTCAGGTTTCGGCGGGTTTCGTTAAAAAAGTAATTATTGCTTTTTTGCGAAACCCACCGATAACCATAGTCTCAGGTTCACTCCCCACTGTTGCCTACTTCCCATAGCTTTGTCGGATATTGTCAGATTTCATCGTGTTTCGTCGGGTTTGGTAGAAAAGTAATTATTGCTTTTTTACGAAACCCGCCGATAACTTTAGTCTCAGGTTCACTCCCGACTGGTGTACACTTCCCTGAGTCTCAGGTTCACTCCCCACAGTTGTCTACTTCCCATAACTTTGCCGGATATTGTCTGGTTTCGCCGGGTTTTGGCGGGTTTCAGCGGGTTTCGTAAAAAAGCACTAATTCTTTTTACGAAACCCGCAAAACCGAGTCCCAGGTTCAATCCCCAATGGTGCACATTTCCCTGAGTCCCAGGTTCACTCCCCACATTATTTTGGAGTTGCAATAACCCGTCATAAAATTGTGTTAAGATTATTTTTACATTGATTATGTTCCTCATAAGAAAACACAACTTATATAAGGGGCACAATCATTAAAATAATGGTAAACTCAATTAGTAAATAAAGAGTTGTCCCCTACACATACATACATACATACATACACACACACACACACACACACACACACACACACACACACATATATAGGACAACTATACTGTAAGGACAATCATATGGAATCTTCAGGCAACGCTAGTGGGGGCCAACAAAAAATATAGAAAATTTACACCAAAATAACAGCAGGGGCATTATTATATGGCAAGATCTACCTTTTTAGAGAGTGATTGTGAATTCTGGGTCCAAAAAATATTTAATGATTATTATTATCAGCAGTGAATAGGAGTAGCCAAGAAACGGAAAGGACGAGTAGTTAGATATTCTAAAAACTGACCTTATAGTGATTGATTCAGGATGATTTCATTAGAAGCTTGATTAATGAATGTACATGTAAAATGATGATGAAGATGATGGTGAACAATTAGATGAAGGGGAAAGGAGATGTAAAATATCAACAAAGGGAGGTAATCTGCGGAGGATGATCCCAAGAAAAAGATGAATACCAAAATATCTACTAAGGGATACAATAGTCGGATTTTTAATAAGGGGCGCACCTTTGTCTTTTTTTATCAACTGTTCACAATGTACAGCTGCAAAAATTTGTATGAACCTCTGGATCATTTTGTCCTAGTAAAATATATTTTTTCACGAATTTTAAAACAATAGGAAAGAATTTCGCTTATTACAGCTATATTAAAATCGATAACTAGTAAGTATTGGAATCTAAATATGATTATAGTTTCAAAAATATGATTTTCCGCTTATCCATTTTGAAAGAATTTGTTAAAATGGAATGTTCGGTTAATTGAAACTTATATGATGTTCGTACAGAATCCGA
Organism: Berghia stephanieae; assembly: GCF_034508935.2. Classification (NCBI taxonomy): domain Eukaryota; kingdom Metazoa; phylum Mollusca; class Gastropoda; order Nudibranchia; family Aeolidiidae; genus Berghia; species Berghia stephanieae. Next base: position 63,947,769 of record NC_088364.1, read on the forward strand.
ATATGAAGGAACGACAGACATGTTTACATTTTATAACAATCAATATACGTTATTGATGAATACAAATGAAAGTGAACATTACGCTCTTCCAACATTATTTTGATTTCAAATCTTTGAGAAATAGCTTGTTCTTTATGCCAAAGAGGATTACATAAATTTAATGTAGACCAGTCAAAAGTAGAAATTCATCAATTTATGATACAATGTTTCCACAAATATGTGCTTGTGTTCAACAACAATAACATGCAAAACTGAGGGTTGATAGTGAAATTCCAATTCCATAGCTGTCCTCTTTAATTAATGACTTATCGATAGATAAAAGTGGACTTCTTTTCGCAGCCTTACGAGAGGGGAACCGATAGAGATTCCGTATCATATCTTATTGTTTAAGAGCTTATAGGTTTAAAAGAAAACTTAAAATGCTGTGTGAAACGTTCATGCATAGATACAATTTTTCAAAGTTAAATATAAACATTCATTGTTAATTTGACAATTTTGAGTATTTAATCACTAGTTCAAATGAGTTAAAGCTAGAGCTTCATATCAGTCTTCGGTAATTGTGACGTGATGTAAATAAAAAGCCATAAATTACAAAGTCAAAATGGGATGCAAACTACATTAGTTGTTACTTTATAACAGTTAATGTGTGTTGCTTTTATTCGGAAAATAGTATGATATGAACTCATAACCACTAGCCGGAACTACCGTGTCACAAGATTATTTTGAAAAACGATGAATTCATCTTACTTTGTGGTGCGAAAATGTTTACATTTTTAGCAGAGTAAAATCTCTCATTTTATGACAGGAGTTTTAAAGTAGATTTTTATAGGTCGTGAAGAAGAAATCTTTTTTTGTGATATGGCATCATAATACGGGCCAAAATGTTTATTCAGTTAATAGAAATTGATTCGGAGGTTGACACAAAGTTTTACAACTTTTGATAGAAGGACATCTGAGAAAAACTAGAAAAACATGCGCCATTCATAAAAAATCTGACTACTATACTATAGTTCATTCCTTACAGTCAATGAGTAGCATCAGAATCAGATCCATAGTTCCCTTCCATGTAGTCAAGAGTTAATTAATAGAGTTACTTCTCAGATCATTGAGACAAAACTATATATTCAGACTACTAGTACAATCCTTTCAGTCAATGGATCCATAATTCCCTCCCATAGTCATAGAGATAATTAGAGTGATTGAGTTGGGTGAGTGTAACTGTTGTAACAGTAACATCTCAGATCATTTTGATCCATGAGGCAAAACTATATATTCAGAGTACTAGTCCCATACGATTGACAGTCATATCAGCAACACCAGATCCATGTAATGGGCATAACTATATATTCAGAGTCCAAGTTCCATCATATATGGTAATATCAGACCCATTTACTATTCTAGTCTAGCTATCTAGCAATAGCAATGACTACTATCTATCAATCTAGCAACTGTTGTTAGTAGTAGAAAGGACTGTTCAAGTTGTGAAGTTGACGTGACGAGCAAAGGGCCCTCTAGACTTATACACTAGTCTAATACAATAAAGTCAATATTTATCAGTTAACCATATAGAAAAAAAGACATAAATATAAAACCACAAGCCATAATAAAATAAGAAACAAATCCGAATCAGGATGTCGGAGTCTGATCACCATATCTGTGCGACTCGACAGAGCAAGCACGACAATGGGTCCAACAACTATCGTCTGCAGGAACTACAGCCAGATGCTAATTCTAAACATTTCTTAAATAATAATTATTACGCAATTATTATTGGTACTTACCACTTTTCAAAGATTCTGGTTCGATAAATTAGCCATAGATCTATCAAGTTATTAAAAGGAATTGAAAGCAGATTCGTACTTTCGATTTTAAAAAATGAAAACAAACCCAATCACTCAATTTGTAAGAGGGCGTCATAAAAAATAGTTCATACTTTCCAGTAAAATTGTTGATAGTTCACTACTTTTTATATATTTTCATATCATTCAAGATATAAGAAATATTATTTAAAACTTATGGTCGCCAACTAAACAATTTCTTATAAAGTACCGAAATTATAAGAACAGAATCAATTATTGCGCATTCAAGGAAATTGCACCAAGGCAGAAAAGGAGTAGTTTTGCTTGAAATCGTTATCCAACCAATGGCCCCCACTTGCAGGGGCTGAATATTCCACATGTCAATCCTTTCAGTATAGTAATCCTTGATATATATATATATATATATATATATATATATATATATATATATATATATATATATATATATATATATATATATATATTAAAACAAAGTATTAAAGGGAGAGAACTCTTTATTTACTAATCAACCCTACTACCATTTCAATGGTTGTGCCCCTTGAATCAGTCGTGTGTATTTTTTTTTTCTCTCCGACACGCAGTGGAAACAATTCGTGTTACTTAATGCAGCGGGTAAACAAAAGATTGAAATGGAATCTTGAAAAAGCGCCATTTAAATGACTATTTACACAATTTACATATTTTCTTGTTTTACCTTTACTGAATGGAATGTTCATTACGATGAAACAGATCGTATTCCAAATTAAAATTCATAAATATCGTATTTACAATGAAAATAAATGAATACCATAATATGAATAAATCTATATTGAATATGAGAACTCGATACAGAACATAGTACAACATAGCATGCCTTTATATTAAAAAAAAATAGAAACAGTAATCGAAAGAGTCTGAATTTTAAGGCTCAC
>NC_088364.1:63955499-63977999 GCF_034508935.2 Berghia stephanieae
GAAAAGTGGTTGGTTAGAAAAAAAACAAAAGCAAACAAAATTAGAGGTGCCTAAATGAGCAAATAAGATGGAGAGAAAGAAAAACTGAGTAAATGTGACTCATATATAAGGGAACAACACAAAATAAACGACGTTTCGGCCTTTGGCCTTCTTCGGTAAACACTAAATATGTTAAAATATGTATTACATTGTCATAATAGTTAAAATATTATAGTAAAAATGTGTTTGTGTGTCTATGTGTGTGTGTATGTGTGTGACAATGGGTTGGTGTTACAAGTGATTTGGTAATGGGTAATGATGATGATGAAGATGATAATGATGATATATGATGATGGTGATGATGATGATGATGATGATGATGAGATGATGATGATGATGATGATATGATAATATATTATAATGATGATGATGATTAATATAATAATAATAATAATAATAATAATATAATAATAATAATAATAATAATAATAATAATAATAATAATAATAATAAAATAATAATAATAATAATAATAATAATAATAATAATAATAATAATAATAATAATAATAATAATAATAGATAATAATAATAATAATGAATGAATAATAATAATTATAATAATAAATAATGATAATAATAATAATAATAATAATAATAATAAATATATAATAAATAATAATATAATAATAATAATAATAATAATAAATAATAATAATGATGATGATGATGATGATGATGATGATGATGATGATGATGATGATGATGATGATGATGATGATGATGATGATGATAAAAAAATATCATCTCCCTGTATTATAACTTTACATCTGACTGTTTCCCTCCCAGTCAAGGACTCCATCATCATCACCATCATCATCATCATCATCATCATCATCATCATCATCATCATCATCATCATCATCATCATCATCACCATCATCGTCATCATACCACACATCATTATCCCAATAATTATTATTGCTATTTGCCGCCGTCAAGTGACATGCATTAATTGGTAGATAACTTGCAGATCCAGCCAACATAATTCATCATTAATTTACCTCATTATAACTCATTACAAGGGTAAATTCATGAGGCTATTGTTTAGAGATTGGAAAAGTGGTTGGTTAGAAAAAAAACAAAAGCAAACAAAATTAGAGGTGCCTAAATGAGCAAATAAGATGGAGAGAAAGAAAAACTGAGTAAATGTGACTCATATATAAGGGAACAACACAAAATAAACGACGTTTCGGCCTTTGGCCTTCTTCGGGTAAACACTAAATATGTTAAAATATGTATTACATTGTCATAATAGTCAAAATATTATAGGTAAAAATGTGTTTGTGTGTCTATGTGTGTGTGTATGTGTGTTGGTGTGAGTTTATGTATGTCCTTCATTCCCTTACACACACACATACACGCACACACAGAGAGAGAGAGACACACAAACACATTTTTACCTATAATGTTTTAACTATTATGACAATGTAATACTTATAACAAATATCGTATTTACCCGAAGAGGGTAAAAGACCGAAAAGTCGTTTGTTTTGCGTTTTTCCCTTATATATGAGTCACATTTACTCAATTTATATTTAAAAAAAAAAAATAATAAAATTCCCTTTATTCACCCCCAAGGGGAAATTTGTCTTTAGGGTCTATTCCAAGGGAAGACTGGAATAACCCAGGCGTAAGCCGCAGAGCAGCGCCGCAAAGTGAGCTAGGGTGAGGTGACTTGCTCAAGGCCACACAACGCAGCGGCGGGTGATTGAACTCGGTACCCTTCGGGCAGGAAGCAAAGTCCGTACCACTGAGCCACGCTTTCTCTTTAATTAGAAAAGATTCGAGTGTCGACCATTATCGTCTTGTTTTTTGGGGGGATTTTTTGGGTTTTTTGTGTAAGAAAAAAAAGTAGTTTCGTGAAGTACTAATAACATTATGCTTATTGATGCCGTGCATTTAGGTAACATACTCACAACATCCGCCCCCCCCCCCCTGGATTTAGCGCACCAACACACAAAACTATGTGTGCGTTTGAAACGTTTATAGTCTTATTGATAGTTGTTTTGTTTTTTCAGGGTTTAGGTTTCGTCCGATCTTTGAAGGACGAGTTTTCTGGCCAAAATTTTCAATACATGTTTTTCCAGAATGTCGCAGGTAACAGATGAATAATAAAATTGTTTGGTTTTTTTAATTAAAATAAAATTCCCTTTATACATCCCATAGGGGAAATCTGTCTCTAGGGTCTATTCCAAGGGAGGCTTTAATAACCCAGGCGTCAGCTGCTGTGCAGCGCCGCAAACTGAGCTAGGGTGAGGTGACTTGCTCAAGGCCATACTGCAAAGCGGCGAGTGATCGTAATCGGTAACTTTCGGGTACGCAGCAAAGACCGTACCGTACCGCTGAGCACATAACTGAATGAATAGATAGTTCGAAGATGACGTCACTTAGGTCTTTGTTATTGTTTATGCCATCCGCGTTTATGAGTAATGCTCACTGAACTGTATTAACCCGACTATAAGCGTTCACGGATACACACAGTTTTGTGTGTTGGTCCGTTATACTTCCGGATGGCAATGTTATGAGCTTCTTAGACAAGCGCATACTATCTATACTCAAATTGTTTACAGTTCTCTTCTACTCCCTGCGGCTCGGATAAGTGATAATGCCACCACACAACACACCTGTTTCAAAGGGCCGTGCATTTTTATGCAAATGAGACATTTATGTAAGTACGATATCAATGCATGTGATGAGATTACTCGATGTCAGCAGAATAGTTAGTTGATTAATGTTGTCATGTGTGAGGAATGTATTCTGGATGAAATTCATGTGAATGTCTCTTAAACAAATCATGCAGGCTCAAACACACAAACATGAACACACCCAACCACACACACAATATTTCACATACTCTCTCTCTCTCTCTCACTCACTCTCTCTCTCTCTCTCTCTCTCTCTATCTATCTATCTATTTATCTATCTCTCTCACTCTCTCTCACTCTCTCACACACACACTCTCTCTCTCTCTCTCTCTCTCTCTCTCTCTCTCTCCCTCTTTTTTTCTTTCTTACTCTCTCTCTCTAGCACTCTATCTATCTATCTATCTATCTATCTATCTATCTATCTATCTATCTATCTATCTATCTATCTATCTATCTATTTATCTATCTCTATATATCTCACTCACTCTCTCTCTTTCTTTTTTTTCGTTCTCTCTTATTTACTTTCGTTTTTTCTCTCTTTCTCGCTGCCTCTCTCTCCCTCTCTCTCTCTCTCTCTCTCTCTCTCTCCCTCTCTTTCTCTCTCTCTCCCTCTCTCTCTCTCTCTCTCTGTTTTTTTAAAAGGAATCTGCGGCACTTGCAACACATTAAGGTCACCTCAGCGCCAGCAAAAAGGAAGGAAATTGGATAGTGAAAAGATTCAAGATTTACAAGTAAAAGGACTTGAGGAAAAAGTAAGACAGGGTGAAATGGTTCAAATAGGGAACGGATGTAGATTTCAAGAGTTCACAATCAATGTACTTAGTTTGAGATCACTTAATGTCACACCAGCACAAGATCCCACAAACAGGAATACACTCAAATGATTACATGATACATTCAAAGTAACAAATCTGACGATACATAACAGAGAGAGAATTACAAGGAATAAAATATCATCTCCCAAAACAATAACAATGCATTCGACTGCATCACTCCAAGCCAAGCACTACGACCAGGACCAGGGCAAAACCAAGTAATCTCATTCAAGGACAAATACAGAAAGCAAATTGGAAAGGCTGCCTCTATTCTCATCCCCCCCCCCCCCCCCCCCCCCCCCCCCGGCCGATTGGATTACCGAAAAAAAACGTCGCCGGCTTTTTGCGATTTGGATTTGATTGATTTTTTATATTTTAATTGGGGCAACTTGTGACAAGAAACTTAACAAATTACTGCATTACAACGTTTGGATTAAACATACAACAATTGTGGACTACTATTAGAAGGACTAGCATCCTAGACTAGGGGAGTGAGAATAGTCACTTCGAATTGGAAAACAGATATACGGGGAAAGTAGACACAGTAAGTGCAACCCTGCCCATTATAGGAGAGCAGGAACTCCACCCAGTATTTAGTTTTACGTGTTAACGGATTTTAAAAAATGTTTGTCCTCTTTTGGGCTCCCGATAGCTCGGCAGATTACCCGCTTCCCAAGAAACAGGATCGAGATCGATCCCTGGTGAAATTGGATTCAGTAGTCTGATGTCACGCCGCCTGGCAACGGCGGCCATCTTGGTTCTAAACAAAGAAAATCATTACTTTTTATTCTTCATGCTGGCTAGAACTTGTCATATACCTTGTGATCAGAATGTGTAAAAGTCAAAACATGATCAAATTTATGTGTTTTTTTTTTCCTCTGGATACGCTTTTATGCTCTCCGGAGAAATATTTCATACGGCATCCGCCATTGGTCCCATAGTTTAGAGCCAGTTTTACTAAGTTACCATGCGTCATTAGGAAGGAAGTGACGTTACGACTATTGCATCTTATTGAGAATATTTTGCTGTCAATTTGAACCTAGGGTGGCAATATTAGCGAGTAGTACACGTGAATTTCGTGAAAAGTAAACCCCTGGGGTCTGATTCATGGACCGAAACTATCACGATAGTCTGAGACTATATTATTATCGGTAGCCTCTGACTAAAAGGCGTTATAAGCTATTCATGAAACCTGACTACGCGGACTAAACGGGTGAAATTTACACCCGCGTAAAAATCATAGTCTGGGACAAAATTTCAAAATCATAATATGTGCTGGGGGAAGTAATTGTACAGCGATTAGAATAAGGCTACCCGACAGTTTTTGATTTTTGATTTATTTTTATTTATTTATTTATTTTTATTTTTTCTTTTCTTTTCTCGAAGATTCGACAATCGCACATACACTCCTCATCTTGCCCATTCCAAACACTATCCAAGGACACCTCCCCCCCCCCCCCATACGTTCATAGTAACTTTACTACCTACTACTACTACTATACATTTAACTACTACTACTACTACTACTACTACTACTAACTACTACTACTACTACTTACTACTACTACTACTACTACTACTACTACTACTACTACCTACTATCTATAACTACTACTACGACTACTATTACATTTCTATTGTCTTTTATTGTCCATTATTTTCTAGAAAGTTCACGTCTCTCACTGACCTTATCATTTCTATCACACCACGCTAACGATTCGTTCACACTCCAACCGTCGTTGAGTACAGACGATGCAATTTATACTGCATTTCATTTTATTTGTTTTCAACGTTTCTTTGTTTATTGTTGTGCCGACGAAGGGTTTGTACCCGAAACGCACATTGTCTATATTGTTCCCACCGATTCCTCTCCATCATTATTCTTTCATTAGTATTTTCGGGACCCCATGATTCAGGTAGCGCCCACCGCTCTCTAATGAGAACAACGATACACAGTGGATAAGTGCCATCGTTACTTATATTTACTAAAAACATTGCACACAGACATTCTCAAACAAATTTTACACCCCTAAACTTGTCTCACACTATTTTTATTTGTAAGGCAAAAAAAAAAATAATATTAAAACGATCAAAACAAACTCGAAGAAGAAATAGATATGATGTCTGTGTTACTTCGTATGACGTTGCGCAGCTGGAAAAGTAACAGATTTCTATGATGTTTTTGATAAGTTTCCGAGTAATCCTCATTTAAAAATAGATTGACCTCTGTAGTCTGAGACTTCGCAAGCCTGGTCAGAGACTTGATAGATAGAATGCGCTTGGCCAGGGAGTTCACAACATTGCCATCCGGAAGTCTAACGGACCAACACACAAACTCTGTGTAACCATGAACTTTTATAGTCTGGTTAATACAGTTTAGTGAGAACAACTCACAAACGCGGATGGCAAAAACAATAACAAAGGCCTGAGTGACGTCATCTGCATACTATCGATAGTCGGGGACGAGTCTGACTCCATGAATAGCTTACTTTGCGTAGTCTGGACATCCCAAAGTCTTGGACTACAAAGTCTCAGACTTTGCTATAGTCTGAGACTATCATAGTCTCGTTCGAATAAAACCCCTGGCCAAGCTTGTGGAGAATTCAGTGATCGTAATCGCTACAGCTCTATAATATTGTAAATGTAAACTATCCAAATGTTCACTCATCCCAGACCCTCCGTTTTCTATATACGTAGAGATGAAAAATTCCAAAGTATGGTACTGTAACCGGTGACAAGAAAATAGGCTTATTGTCACGTACAATTCTGGTGTTCGAGCCAACTTTTATTAAAATCGATTAGAAGGTTGTGAAGATTACAACGTCAACGCGTTCGCACGGGTTGTGGAACGGACTATAGATCGTATGCACTTGCCTTGGAAGATCACAACATCGGCATTTGGAAGTGTTCCGAATCAACACACAAAACGATGTGTAGCCATGAACGTTTATAGTCTGGTTAATGCAGTTTAGTGAGAGTTACTCATAAACGCGGATGGCAACCCCCCCCCCCCCCCCCCCCCCCCCAAAAAAAAAAAAAAAAAAAAAAAAAAAGAACAAAGACCTGAGTGACGTCATCTTCGTTCTATACACAGAACCTACTAGGACTTATATTTTGACGTCATTTTTTAAAGGTTTGCACAACGCCAAGATAGTGAGTTGCCGTTCGTGGTGCCCTGGGAAACAAGTAATCCCATTGGTTGAACTATTGAATACAACTCACGGTTAGTCTTCTTTTGTGACCCCAGACTTGTCTTTTGATGATGCCATTTTTTGGTCAATGTCAGACTGTGATTTTAAAAAAGCTACGTATTCACAAACTTATTCTATCATTTAATTTTACACTTAGTTTTTGCATATAGATACCACGTCACTCAGGTCTTTGTTATTGTTTTTTGCCCTCCTGTTGATGAGTAATTATCACTAAACTGTATTAACCAGACTATAAACGTTCATGATTACACATAGTTTTGTATGTTGGCACGTTATACCACCGGATGGCAATGTTAGTTGTGAGTTTCTTAGCCAAGCGCACACTATCTCTAAGCGTTTAAGGTTATCATTGCTTTGTGTGGTGTTAGGTTATATCCGGCTGGCGGATGTCATGAGTTTTCTAACTAAACGCAAAGCATCAAAAGTGGATATTATAAGGCTATAGATAGTATGCAGATGACGTCACTCAGGCCTTTGTTATTGTTTTTGCCATCCGCGTTTGTGAGTTGTTCTCACTAAACTGTATTAACCAGACTATAAAAGTTCATGGTTACACAGAGTTTGTGTGTTGGTCCGTTATACTTCCGGATGGCAATGTTGTGAACTCCTTGGCCAAGCGCATTCTATCTATAGAAGATTCAATTATCATACATGGCGATACTATTGTCAACAGGGTTATACTGGTTAATACTAGGCCATATTCAAAGCAGAGCAGGTTGACACCTGACACACACACACACACACACACACTAATTGAATTTATATTATATTATATTATATTATATTGTGATTAATGCTCTCGAATGTATAGGATTATCCCAGCCAGCTATTTTATATCCACCACATGCTACCGTATTCTGAAAAAAAAAAGCTTTTTAATAGTTTGGCCAGAAAACTGGTCCCCCAAATTAAATAATATCAATCGACTAAAATGTCCCAAATCTTGTCAAAAACTCTCAAACCTGGGACTGTATTAAAATTACCAAATCTTGTGGGGAAAAAACCTCCTCTCAAACCTGGGAGTGTATCAAAATGACCCAAATCTTGTGAATAAAAAACTCTCAAACCTGGGACTGTATTAGTATGACCCAAATCTATTGGGAAAAAAACTCTCAAATCAAGGAATGTATTAAAATGACCCAAATATTGTGAAAAAGGTCTCAAACCTTGGACTGTATTAAAATGACCCAAATATTGTGAAAAAGGTCTCAAACCTTGGACTGTATTAAAATGACCCAAATATTGTGAAAAAGGTCTCAAACCTTGGACTGTATTAAAATGACCCAAATATTGTGAAAACGTTTCAAACCTTGGACTGTATTAAAATGACCAAAATCTTGGGGGAAAAAAAAACCTCTCAGACCTGGAACTGTATTAAAATGAGCCAAATCTTGTGAGAAAAAACTCTTCTCAAACCTGGGACTGTATCAAAATGACCCAAATCTTGTGAATAAAAAACTCTCAAACCTGGGACTGTATCAAAATTAACCAAATCTTGTGAAAAAAAACAACACTCTCAAACCAAGGAATGTATTAAAATGACCCAAATCTTGGGAAAAATGTCTCAACCTGGGACTGTATTAAAATGACCCAAATATTTTTGGGGGAAAAAACTCCTCTCAAACCTGGGACTTCAAGTCAAAACTTTGGAGTCATTTTAATCGATGGATGTCTGAAAAACGAGTTTTCTGGCCAAAATCTTAAAAAGTTCGTTTTTCAGAATGGGTCAGGTACTCACGCGATAGTAAAAACCGATTCAATAAACCACACATATTTTGATCTGGTTTTTACGATCCATTTGACTTTTAAAACGTGGGGTAGCTCTAGGGTTGGGTTGTCCTAGCGTATTAGAGTCTGACGATTATATTAGTCCTCTAATATAAAACTGAATAATTGAATAAATAAATAAATAAATAAATAAATTAATAAATAAATTTAAAAAAAACTATCAATAAATATACTACAACTACTATTACTCCTACAACAACAACAACAACAACAACAACAACAACAACAACTACTACTACTACTACAACTACTACTACTACTACTACTACTACTACAACTACTACTACTACTAATACTACTACGACTATTACTTCTACTATTACTACTTCTACTATACTACTGCTGCTACTACTACTACTACTACTACTACTACTACTACTCCTACTACTACTACTACTACTACTACTACTACTACTACTACCACTTCTACTACTACTTCTTCTACTACTACTAGTAATAGTAGTAGTAGTAGTAGTAGTAGTAGTAGTAGTAGTAGTAGTAGTAGTAGTAGTAGTAGTAGTAGCGGTCGTAAAGTAGTTAGTAGTAGTAGTAGTAGTAGTAGTAGTAGTAGTAGTAGTAGTAGTAGTAGTAGTAGTAGTAGTAGTAGTAGTAGTAGTAGTCATGACGGTGATGCGCTATGTGGTCTTGTGATATGATACCCTCTTTCCGATCGGAAATCCTGAGTTCGAGCCTCACTCGGCGCATAGTTGAGTCCTTGGAAAAGGCTCTTTACTCACATTCTTTCACCGTACCCAGGTGTATTATCAGTACCTGACTATTAACAGCGCTGTATCTGTGGACAAAACACTGTAATATCATCACTAGCGTCATTTCTCGTCCTACATGTTACGTATTGCTGTTGATTTGGAACCCTTTGTAAATCGCTTTGAGCACGTTTAATGGAGGCTGCGCTATATCAAAGCTCACTTTTTTCATTCTAAGACAAGAACAAAAAGCGACCATTTTGCTTGGAATGAAATAAACACAAACTTCGCTGATTTAAATAACTGCAGAGTATATACGCAGTTCCGACATTATACACCTTGTACTTGCAGACTTTCCAACTAACCTCAACTATTTGAAAAGATTTATCATATTTTTCCCAATATTGATGCTCATTTTCTTATATATTTCCCAATAATTATTTTCATTTTCTTATATATTTCCCAATATTTATGCTCATTTTCTTATATATTTCCCAATATTTATGCTCATTTTCTTATATTTTTCCCAATAATTATTTTCATTTTCTTATATATTTCCCAATATTTATGTTCATTTTCTTATATATTTTTCAATATTTATGCTCATTTTCTTATATTTTTCTCAATAGTTATGCTCAATTTCCAAAAGATCATATTTTCAGAACATCCAACCATCCAAAAATTCCCAAGTTTAATATTAACTGAAATTTATGGGGATTTATCAAGCTATCAGAGGGTAGGAAGGAAAATTCTGTAATTCCTATGACAATCATCTGGCTACTCAGATTCTCATCTAGGAGGAGACGATATTTAACCCTCTCCTTACCAGCCATTTTCAGAATTTTCCTCAAAACTTCACACCCACCCAACACAAAAACAGACGTTTCTAACTCAAACAGAAAAGCAACAAGCCCGTTCTATACATAATATTGTTTGACAATATTATATAAACCGGATTACAGAATGTCACATTTCTATAGCTAGTATGCGCTTGGCTAAGAAGTTCATAACATTGCCATCCGGAAGTATAACGGACCAACACAGAAAACTGTGTGTATCCATGAAAGTTTAAAGTCAGGTTAATACAGTTCAGTGAGCATTATTCATAAACGCGGATGACAAAAAACAATAACAAAGACCTGAGTGACGTCATCTTCGAACTATCTATAGCTATAGCAAAAAGAAATGAAATCTGGATGAGAAACGTGACGGTTGCATGCATCGTAACAAATGTGACGATTTTCCAATAGGTGGTAAGGAGAAGGTTTCAACTATTCCACTTTTATCATTTTTACTCCTGTTTATTTCAAACTCTTGACTTTCTGCATTCAGCATATTTTAGTAAACCTTCCCATATGATCATATTTTGAACCTCAAAGCGTATTGAAATATGATAAATCAGACTGGTTGATTGTCACAATCCTGTAATAAAGTGAGTAGGAAAGTACCAGAAGACAAAAGAGAATAAAGACTTCAAGGTGGCGATGGGGGCTCGAACCCGCAACCTTACTGGTACGATAACTCCACCTGCCCGGGAGATCGTGACTCTAATGTATGAGCTGTCTACGATAGCCTGACTCTGACAAGAAAATGACATCAAAAAAGCAAGGCGACAACCAGTAAATTGTTTGTTTATTTTTAAGGTTTTTACGGCGCTTACAACACATTTACGTCATATCGGCACCAATGAAGAGGAAGATGATGTAATAGTAAAAAAAAATCTAGAATTACAATTAATTAAAGTACCCAAGATAAAGTAAGACTAAGGGAAATGGTTCAAATAGGGAACAGTGTACCTAGTTTGAGATCAGCTAAAAGTCTCACCCAAACACAAGCACAGGGTCCCGCCAAATGGAATACACTCAAAATTTTACTAACCATTATATTTTCAAAGCTGAAAATGTAACAATAAATAACTGAGAGAAAATTTACAAAGAAAAAAAAATACCATCTCCCAAAAGAGTGGGTTTAATTCAATGGGAAAACCAATAGAATCAATTGACTTCATAACTACAACTAACGACAACACATTATTCACTTTCTTTTGTTGATCGTCGCCTTATAGAAGTTACGAGTCACTCAGCTCTTTGTTATTGTTTTAGCCAGTCATTTTTTATGTGTAGTTCCCACTAAAGTGTATTAATCAAACTTAAAACGTTTAGAATTACACATAGATTTGTGTGTGTAGGTATGTGATATCCAGCTGGCGGATGTTGTGAGTATTATAACAACTAAATGCATAGCGTCAATATCGTAGTGTATTTTTTTTTTGGGGGGTGGGGGGGGGGGGGGGGCCGGGGAGGATTGCAGACTATGAGTTTACAAAGGCTACGGTTTGGTTCGGCGCATTGAAATATATAAATAATTCCAACTTGACGACAGAGGAAAATACTCTACAAAACTACCAGCATGAACACAACATAAAATTGTACACTTTTCAATATTTTACGAACAACGGTTTGATGACCGCTATGTCAGATAGGACCAGGTTGTTATTCACACCCGTATCTTCAACCGCTATAAATTGGACAACTAATGCTTTAATAATGACATAGTTTGAACAATTGGAAACCTAGTTGTAAAAATAGATACATTAATTGACAAAGGGGGTCCCGATAGCTCAGTTGGTGGAGCACTCGCTTTACACGCATATGGATTAAGATAAATCCAGAGTGAATTCGAGATTATTTTTTCCCCCTCCTCCCCCCCCCCCCCCCCCCCCCCCACCACCACCTCTCGCCCTTGTTCACCCAGCATGATTAGGTAGCTGGGACGGTCAGCTCTAGCAGTAAGTACTTTGCGTTAGACTATCGTCCTATCAAACGGGTAGCCAACAATTGGTATTGTCCGTTTCACAATATAGAAACTGATGCAAACCCCTGTACCACGAGGTTACTGAATCCGAGGGATAGTTTTTTTTTTCTTTTTTTTTTTTAGGGTGCTAATCTCAAGTCAACGATATAAGATATGAGATATTTCTAACAAAATTGTAAAATAAGCGTTTTATCCAGGGGCGTGGCTATATTGGTCGATTTGGTGCCTGGCTCTTTTTTTTAAATGGATTCTACAGCTTTAAAAATAATAATTAATAAAAAAAAACCCTGAGAAATAGTATATATCACCTCTTACTTATTTGAGCTAGTCTTTTCTTTAATTTTTTCTCGTTATTTTATATTTACAAATAAAGCATATGTAATTCATTTTCTTCTTCTGATTCTGGCACCACCTTATACTGTAAGCATGTATCGGTGTAAGGCAGCATAGCTTGTATGATAAAATAACGTTCATAAATTATAATAAATTATAGTATGAGTCATGGGGGTCCCGACAGCTCAGTTGATAGAGCACTCGATTCACAATCAAAGGGACCGAGATCGATCCTGGGTGCAGTTGAGGTTTATTTATTCTGACGCCCCCCCCCCCTTCCCCTCCCTGTCCATCTACTACTAGTGATTGGGTAGTTGGGTCTGTTTGATCTGGCGGAAGGTACTTTGCGATAGACTAGCGTCCTGTTCAAATGGTAGCAATGAATTGATATTGTCCGTTTCACGCTAAAGAAACCGGGATAAACGCCGGCTCTATAGGCCTAATGGCTCTGAAGGACTACTTTAGTAGTATTAGTCATAGAATTCATAACTCTTGTGCGGCTATGTGGTCTAGTGGTATGACACTCGCTTTAGGATCGGAAGGTCCTGGGTTCGAGCCTCACGCTCGGCGCACAGTTGAGTTCTTGGAAAAGGCTCTTTACTCACATTCTCTCACCGTACTCAGGTGTAAAATGAGTACCTAGCCGTAAACAGCGTTGTCTTCGTCCGAAAAATTGTATATCGCCGAACAGGCGTCATGTCCCGTCCTACATGTTAAACGTTGCTGTTGGCCAGGGACCCCTTGTAAAGCGCTTTGAGCACTTTAGTGGATATTGCGCTATATAAAGCTCAATTTTTTAACTCTTTGGTGTGAGCCACCAGGGTATTCTTTAATTCCATAACATTAACTCTATATGGAGTCTGATGAAGATGGTGAATGGTGTTATAGGGGAATGGTGAAAGTGAAGGATTGTAAGGAAATATTAGGAAGGTTGTTGTGATGTTGATGATGATGATGATGATGATGATGATGATGATGATGATGATGATGATGATGATGATTATGATGATGATGATGATGATGTTATTGTTGATGCCGGTTTGTTTGTTTGTTTGTTTGTTGTTTTTTTTTATGGGGTTTTTTTCCGATGACTACTATGTTACTAGTGTGCATCTGTCTGAGTGTGTCTATGTCAATCTTGTATTGTTATAAATGTGTAACCAAATTTCAAATTGCCACTTTTTTTAGGACAATAAAGATATATTATTATTATCACATTCAACCCTTTAACACTGGGGGTCCCAGGAGTTGATAGAGCAGTCACTAAATCGGAATGGACGATAATCGATTCCGGGTCAAGCAGTGATCGGGTAGGTGGGTCTATCCAAAATCCAAAATATACTTTATTTTAAATTTTCGAGTAAAAAATAATACAACTTTAATACTTTTTTTCGACTAGTATTAAAATAATATACGATTGAAGAACTGAAGGCTCATACTATAAGATAATAGTTTAAAAAAGGGATCCATGTCAATAGCTTGACAGGCATAGCAACAAGAGGTTACAATGAAACTAGAAGTTGGCTCAAACACGAGAATTGTTAATGACTTTTTTTTTTTTTTTTTGCATCCGTTACAGTACGGGACTTGGAACGGACTATAATTCTCACAAAATTCGATCAATCAGACGACAAAAGTTCAGTGTTGCACCGTTATATTCAATGTTATATTTGGCTGGTGGATGTTGTGAGTATTTTACCTAAACGCATAGCATCTATTTGGGCAGCTATGATTTACTCATTACTTATCCTAAGAGATAAATAGATTATGTATTGATCCATCGAACTGGACAGAGTTTAAACGATAAGTAATTGCTGTGTATGAGTGGCATCTTGAATATTTGTAAATAAAAAGTGTGTAGCAGTTTGAAATTAAAATGTAAATCAGTTTTCAAAACATCAACACACATACACACATACATACACATAAACATATACACACACACTCACGCACACACACACACGCACACACACACACGCACACACACACACACACGCATACCACACATGTCAGGTGTTTATTTGTTTTTTAAAATGTTCAATGATTCATCGCATCTCACTATTGCTTTGCGTTTTGGTTGTTATAAAATTGAATATTATAGACCCGTTTTACTATTCAGGATAACAGCATTGGTTATAATGAGCGGTCTGCTAATAAATGCTGAATACGAAGAAGAAGAAGCAAAGAAGAAGAAGAAGAAGAAGAAGAAGAAGAAGAAGAGGAGAGAGAAGAAGAAGAAGAAGAAGAAGGGAAGAGAGAAGAGGAGAAGGAGGAGGAGGAGGAGGAGGAGGAGGAGGAGGAGGAGGAGGAGGAGAAGGAGGAGAAGGAGGAAGAAGAGAAAAAGAATGAAGAGGAGGGGGGGGGAGAAAAGAAGAAAAAAGAAAAAGAAGAAGAAGAAGAAGAAGAGGATGAGGAGGAGGAGGAGGATGAGGAGGAGGAGGAGGAGGAGGAGGAGGAGGAGGAGGAGGAGGAGGAGGAGGAAGAGAAAAAATGAATAGGAGGAGGAGGAGAAAAGAATAAAAAGAAGAAGAAGAAGAAGAAGAGGAGGAGGAGGAGGAGGAGGAGGAGGAGGAGGAGGAGGATAAGAAGGAGGAGGAGGAGGAGGAGGAGTAAAGTCTATTGTCTATTTAGGGCTATACGTTGAGTGGAATTCCTGGAGGATAATAGATGAAAATAAAGAATTAAGTTAGAATTTCCAGATGGAGACATTACTTTGAAAATGATAGTGTTTTAAAAGGATACGGATTTTAATACAGTTATTATGCGCTTTGAGCACATTAGTGAGTGATGCAGCAAAATGAGGGAAGCAGGTACTTAATTGATAATAACAAGAAATGAAGTGAATCGGAAAGTGCCAGAAGACAATAGGCTTCAACAGTCATGACGTCATTTCCCCCGTAATGACGCATAGTAAATAACTGGCTTTAAACTATCGGAACAATTAATGGCGGACGCCCTTATGAAATATTTCTCCGACGAGAATAAAAGTGCATCCAGAGGAGAAAAACATTATAAATATGATCATGTTTTGACTTTTATACATTCTGATCACATGACATATGAAAAATTCTAGCCAGCATGAAGAATAAAAAGTACCGATTTTCTTTGTTTAGAACCACGCTGCTCGTCGTTGCTGGGCGACGTGGCATAAGACTATTGAATCCAATTGAGAATAACAATTTCACGGCGGCGATGGGGGCTCGAACCCGCGACCTTACTGGTACGACGAAAGTAAGGTCGCGGGTTCGAGCCCCAATCGCCGCCGCGAAATTTAGTGGTGGGTAGCTCATTCAGTAGAGTCATACTCTCCCCGGCCAGGCGGAGTTGTCGTACCAGTAAGGTCGCGGGTTCGAGCTCCCATCGCAGCCGCGAAATTTTAATTCTCTATAGTCTTCTGGCACTTTTCTACACAGTTAATTTCTTGAGTAATGCAGCGTAACATAGCAGTAAAGTATTCGCTTCGTATCCAAAAGGTACTGTGTTCGATTCCTAGTGGCAGTGTGGTCTTAACTCTCTCATTACCAGCCATTTTCAGAATTTTTCATGAAACTTCACACCCACCCAACACAAAAAATAGATACTTTTCTACTCAAAACAGAAAAGAAACAAGTACATTATATTATATACATATATTTGTCCAGTATCTAACTTTTATCGCTATAACAAAGTATTTTCTTTATAATTTGTGATGTACAAAGGATATTAGAATGAGAAAACTGTTGGTTGCATCGTAACGAATGTGACGATTTTCCTATGGGTGGTAAGGAGATGGCGAAGCAAGTCATTCGTTTTGGTTTTTTTTAAAACGTTGAGCTTATATATAGCAATATCCACTAAATGTGCTTTACAAAGCGCTTTACAAGGGGTCCCTGACCAACAGCAACACTTAACATGTAGAACGAAAAATGACGCCTGTTAGGCGATATTACAATGTTTTTTCTAACAGAGATAACGCTGATAACGGCCAAGTACTCGTTTTACACCTGAGTACGGTGAGAAAATGTGAGTAAATAGCCTTTTCCAAGGACCCAACTATGCGCCAAGCAAGGCTCGAACCCAGACACTTCTGATCCGAAAGCGAGTTTCACACTACAAGACCACATAGCAGCACAAAGTCACCTCGTCTTAACTCACTTCGCGGGCACTGTACTACGGCTGATGCCAGATATTGCAGTTATCCCTTGGAATAGACCCTATACACGAATTACCCTATTGGTATGAATAAAGGGAATTTTTAAAACCCATATTTTTCGTTTGTTTTTGTTTTGATAAGAAAAATCTCACCTTAGTTAAAGCAGCTCCCAGAATACCACCGAGAATCTGGGATACGAAGTAACACAGAGCCTTGATGAAACCAATCCCTCCGGACAGGAAAATGCCCAGCGTCACCGCTGGATTCAAATGGCCTCCGCTGTGGGGGTGGGGATGGGGGTGGGGTTGAAGGTAAACAAGAAACTATTTACTATGGGTAAAAAATTTGAATTGCTGCCATGCGTTTAGTTAAAATACTCAAAACATCTGCTAGTGTATTGGTCCGTTATACTTCCGGATGACAATGTTGTGAGCATCTTAGCCAAGCGCATACTGACATATTGACACTGAGATAACCACGACTCCCGGATACTCGTCATAATGTAAACAATGACAGTGGTCGGGATAGATAGTTCGAAGATGACGTCACACAGGCCTTTGTTATTGTTTTTGCCATCCGCGTTTGTGATTTGTTCTCACTAAACTGTATTAACCAGACTATAAAAGTTTATGGTTACACAGAGTTTGTGTGTTGGTCCGTTATACTTCCGGATGGCAATGTTGTGAACTCCTTGGCCAAGCGCATTCTATCTATAGATAGTATGTGCTTGGCTAAGAAGCTCATAACACTGCCATCCGGAAGTATAACGGACCAACACACAAAACTGTGTGTATCTATGAACGTTTATAGTCAGGTTAATATAGTTCAGTGAGCATTACTCATAAACGCGGATGGCAAAAAACAATAACAAAGACCTGAGTGACGTCATCTTCGAACTATCTATACATAGCGAACTACACAGGTTTAACTATTGATGGTATGTGTCAAAGTAAGACTGTTCTACCGTTTGATCAATAGATAGATCGAAGTTGACGTCATTCAGGTCTTTGTTATTGTTTTTTGCCATCCCCGCTTATGAGTAATTCTCACTGAACTGTATTATCCGGACTATAAAAGTTCATGGTTACACAGAGTTTTGTGTGTCGGTCCGTTAAACTTCCGGATGGCAATGTTCTGAACTTATAAGCCAAGCGCATACTATAATATAGAACCAACACAGAAAACTATGTGTAAACTTCAGCATTTATAATCTGATCGAGAATATTGTGTGATAACTAGTCACCCAGTTTGGGGTGTATAAAAACAATAACGATGATCAGAGAGAGGTCGATTTCATTCACGTTATTGTTTTAAACAAACAACTGTGTTTGCCCGAGCACGTGAAAGGTGTGTCACAAATTACATGTTTTGATTTGTCAAAAATTACATGTTTTGATTTGTCAAAAATATACTGGTTAATTAGGTCATGATATTATACTAGTCATCGCATGCATCTCTGTTTTGTGTACAAACTTCACATAACAACAAGTGGTTTTGTGTTTTCAATACACACCGTGTCATGATTTTGTGTACACAAGCCAAGTTACATTTATCGATTTTGTCTACTTGATGCATACCGCAATTATAATATTAAATCAGTCATAATATTCAAAACCATCATTTCATTACAAGTATTTTTAGTAAGGGGCAGCGGTGTGACATAACGCTATGGTCTTAATTTCGTACTTCAGCAAGGTACAGAGTTCGACTGACTCCCTGGCGAGGCGTCTGGCCTAAAGCAAGTCTCCTCGCTCTAACCACAGGCATTGTAAAGTTGTAGAGAGTTCGAAGTTGACGTCACTCGGGTCTTTGTTATAGTTTTTTATTTTTTTTTTCATATATTTTATTAATTTTTTTTTCCATTCACGTTTATGGGTAATTTTCACTAAACTGTATTAACCTGACTATAGATAGAATGCGCTTGGCCAAGGAGTTCACAACATTGCCATCCGGAAGTATAACGGACCAACACACAAACTCTGTGTAACCATGAACTTTTATAGTCCGGTTAATACAGTTTAGTGAGAACAACTCACAAACGCGGATGGCAAAAACAATAACAAAGGCCTGAGTGACGTCATCTGCATACTATCTATAAATGTTCCTGGTTACACAGAGTTTTGTGTGTTGGTCAGTTATACTTCCGAATGCCAATGTTGTGAGTTTCTTAGCCAAGCGTATACTGTCTTATAGAAACTCACAATATTGCCATCCGGAAGTATAACGGACCAACACACAAAACTGTGTTCAACCATGAACGTTCATAGTCAGGTTAACACAGTGAAAATTGCTCATTTATCCGGATGGCGAAAAGAAAACAATAACAAAGACAAAGGCATGGAATTTGTGACCCACCTTCACACGTGCTTGGAAAAATATAGATAGAATGCGGTTGGCCTAGGAGTTCACAACATTGCCATTCGGAAGTATAACGGACCAACACACAAACTCTGTGTAACCATGAACTTTTATAGTCTGGTTAATACAGTTTAGTGAGAACAACTCACAAACGCGGATGGCAAAAACAATAACAAAGGCCTGAGTGACGTCATCTGCATACTATCTATAGTTGGTTGAAACAAAATTATGTATGAAATTGACCTCTATCTGATCATTGTTATTGTTTTTATACCGCCAAATAAGTGACAAGTTATCACACGATTTTCTCGATCATAATATTATAAACGTTTAAGTTTACACATATTTTTTTGTGCTGGTTCTATTGTTCAAGCGGTTGAACAGTGGGTATTTTACTGAAACACATACCAGCATTAGTCAAGCCTGTGTAATTCGCTATTTTTACCAATCAATGTCATTGTTTACATTATGACGACTGTCCGAGAGGCGTGGTTATTTAAATGTCTATGGTCTAGCGTTATAAGATTAAAACACGTATTTTATGTCATATAATGAATAATAATGAACGTATACAGGTGCAAATGTTACCATGGCAACTAACTGATGGTAGAGATAAAGCCCTTAGTCATTTATTTTACATTTGAATCACATGGATATTATTATAATCAATATGTCCTACGATTAATTCTTTGAATAAAAGTAATTTCGACCAGCCTTTCTCAACCGCTGGCCCACAGAGAAAAAAAAATCGCTGGTCAGCGCAAAAACTAAATGTGTCAATGCATGGCATTACCAGTCAGAAGGTAAATCTACATTTTCTGAAAGAATATGCTCCACAAAGCATTTTAATCTTTATTTGAAGTAAATCAGGTGATTTTTCATGAAATTATGGTCATTGCATGGGAAATGTACCTAGCAACTTTTCTCAAATTTCATACTTTTTTAACTTGACTAACTGTAAAAAAATATTTAGAAGTGAAAATAAGCTTTGGTATTTCTCGAAGTTGTACAAAAAGGGTTGATTTAATCATTTATGATAAGAACTCATTTTTGATAACAATTGAACGTCTATCTAAACTTGGCAATATTTTAGGTCATATCTTTTCACCATCCGACAGATTATGCCATTCACTGTAACAAATAGCTGTCAGCAAAGACAAGGTTTTGATTTTATGTTCAAAAAGTTCATTCGATGTTTTTACGTTGTTTTTTTTTTTTTTAAATGGGCTTAAAAGCATATTGAATGAAAAGTAGTTACGCAATAGATAACAAATGTATGATGTCAATAAACTTGTTCTAATCTCATTGGAAGTGTAAAACCTCTCTTCCGGAGGATTTGAATACATACATTGTGTAATGGATCTTCTGGTTTCAGAGTGATGACATCTTATTTTCTAGTCTAAATATATGCCGGTCGTCCATAATTATAGGTCATCCATCCTCGATCTCTTACGGCCCGTTATGTTTTAGAATTTTCCTATAGCCTATATCCTGCTGAAATAGTAATGCCACCATAGTCACGGCAAACCCTTTTACGTAGATTCCCTGACTTCGGACAGAGCTGCATTTACGAGATGGAAGTCGGTTTGGACGAATTCATTCCTTCGAGGGGGTGGGGACATCGACTCCTCGAAACTGGGGGAGGAGTTGCCAGGCTTTTCCACCACCAAGAGGAGACAATGGGTGGCAGCCAATCGACGAGGTCGAGAACCTGCTTAACAGCATGCTCACAGAATTGGTGGGGACATTCCATCTTTCCAACATGTATCCGTTGTGGTAACGAGCCCGAAACAGCAGAGCATCTAGTTGAACGGCGAGTTGTGACGACGCTTCCGGGTGGGTTTGCGACGGTGCACGAGTGCGGTTCGGAAATTGTTGATTGGGTCGATCGTCATATCATAGTACGGTGTGCACCTTTACAAGCTGCTGGCACCATAACCATATTTTTCAATGTGTAACCAATTCATTATTTGTCCTCCTAAGGGCTTGATACATACACACTTCCAATGACTCTGGAACCGGAAGAGTAGAAGGTGTAACGTCACGACTTCTCTGTCCTATTTGAACATCATCACTGATTTTGCTACCAGTCCCTGACCTGTTGCTTTCATGTGTACCGGTCCGTCCGTTGTTGCAAAAGGTTGAGAACCACTTGGTCTCGCTTTTCAGATTGGATTGGAAAACATTTTCGTTATTATTTTGATTAGGTAAAGTAACAACTGTTACCGTGACAACCAGAGTGAAACAAGACCCTCAGAATAATTATAATTTCATTTTAATATGAGTTACATAATCTAATTTATAATGGAACACTTTGAATGCGGGTTATTTAGATTGCTCTTTCGAAATAGCTTGTCTCTTTAAACTTGGTAACATTGTTTGTTTTGTTTTTTAATAGAGATTTTTTATATCAGTAATCAGGAGGTCTTGGGTTCGATCCACCAGTTGTTACAGTCTGATGTTTTGGGGATTTTATTCTTTGTATGTTTGTTGCAGAAATGCATTATCAAAAAAAAAAATGAGGAAGAAAAGAAATGTTTTGCCTGGCACTGTTTTATAAACAACGTTCCAAATTTCAGTCATCAATAGATAGAACGAAGTTGACGTCACCGGTGCCTTTGTTGTTGTTGTTTTGTTTTTTTTTGTTTGTTTTTTGCCAACTATTTTTATGAGTAGTTCTCTCTAAAATGTATAGATAGAACCAAGTTGACGTCGCTCTAGTATTTGTTTTTGTTTTTGTTTTTTTGTTTTTTTTTTTGTTTTTTTGTTTGTTTTTTGTGATCCATGATTATGAGTAATTCTCATTAAACTACATTAACCAGGCTATAAACGTTCAGGTTTACACCTAGTTTTGTGTGTTGGTCCATTATACTTCCGGGTGGCAATATTTTGAGTTTCTTAGCCAAGCGCAAAGCATCTATATCAGTGTGGACGGGGGAGATAAGGAAATTGGATAAAGAAACAAAAAGAAATTTAGCGAGAAAACTCGCTTTTCAAATATCGTTCGATTGAAATTATCCTCATCGTGTAAAAACAAAAATAAAAAAAGATATTTTTAAAAACTCTCAAACCTGGGACTTCCGTTTAAATCGATCGAAATTAGAGCGCGCGACGAGTATTTTGGTTATTTTTTTTTTTTTTGTTTTTTTTTTTTAATAAAAATGTGTTTTTTTTTTAGTTTACCCAGGCTATCAGCATCTGCCGGCTTTCACGCCAAGTTTCCTACAGGTCCCCGACATAAACGAGATTACAAGGTCTGATTTACTCATCATTGAGATGACATTTCGTCATAACCCCAGTTCGAAATCGATATTATTTAAATTTTACCTGCATTTAATTTTTGTTCCCCTAACAATTTGTTGCAATTATCTGTGCAATTCATATTGACAAGTAGGAGTAGTGGCAGGTTATGACAGACTGATTTTCTTTTGAAACCCGATAAATAACCAGCAACTCCTTTTTTCTTCTTCTTCTTCTTTTTTTTATTATTCTTCCTTTTGCTCATCATCATCATCATCATCATCATCATCATCATCATCATCATCATCATCATCATCATCATCTTCTTCTTCTTCTTCTTCTTCTTCTTCTTCTTCTTCTTCGTCTTTATGTTGCTGCCTTTGTTATTACAGATGGTAGTGTTGGTGCTACAGTTACA
>NC_088364.1:63980499-64055499 GCF_034508935.2 Berghia stephanieae
TCTTAAAGCATTTAACTTTTAGTAGTGGTGGTAGTAGTAGTAGTAGTAGTAGTAGTAGTAGTAGTAGTAGTAGTAGTAGTAGTAGTAGTAGTAGTAGTAGTAGTTGTTGTTGTTGTTGTTGTTGTTGTTGTTGTTGTTGTAGTAGCAGTGGTGGTGGTAGTAGTAGTAGTAGTAGTAGTAGTAGTAGTAGTAGTAGTAGTAGTAGTAGTAGTAGCTATAGTAGCGGGAGCAATAGCAGCAGCAGTAACAGGTGACTGACAAGAGCATTGCAATATAGATAAAAACATGTATAATAATATAACTGTATCACAGATGGACCATTGTTATGAGATAAAGTTAAATATACTTGAAGGCTGCTAATCCTGCTTCATTGCTATCAACTATAATTTTATCTGTCCAATAAAACAAATTTAATACATGCCATGTATCGTTCTGATGATGAATGACGATATGCTTTTAGAGTAAAATATTTACATGTTCTGCATGCCGTTTGTGTCATATCAACTCACAAAATATGTAAAACATTTAAATTATATAAATAGAATGAAGATGACGTCACTCGCGTGTTCGTTATTGTTTTTTGGGTTTTTTTTTTTTTTTTTTTTTCCACCAACGTATTTGATTAATTCTCACTAAACTGTATTAATAAGACTATAAACGACCAAGGTTACACATCGTTTTGTGTGTTGGTCCGTTATATTTCCGGATGGCAATGTTGTGAGTATCTCAGCCAAGCTCTTGTCTGTCAGTGTGACTGTTCTGAGAACCCGACAGGCGGTCTCAAAACAATAACAAAGAGCCGAGTAACGCCAAGAGTATTCAATTTATTGGTGGAATGCGTTTAGAAGGAACGATGTTGAGTGGAACTAAGCTTTTTGTTATGATTTTAGGTGGCCTGTTAGTGTTTGGTTCTCACTAAATTATATCAATCAGACTATAAACACTAAAGGTCACACACATTTTTGTGTTAGGATATTTTAATTTGGTTGACCAATGTTGTTAGTATTTTACCTAAATGCATAGCATCAATGAGGCAATCGTGTCTTCCAAACGTGCTCAAACCAGTTGACCATGAACCTCAAATCGCATCGCTTTTACAGGTTACTATTGTGAAAACCACTATGTCGTAAGTGAAACTGTTTGATTCCATTCCACCAACCGAAATAAAACGATTTCCAGACAAAGACTGTACACTGAGTGCATTCGTTTTCCACTCCGGTCTGACTTGCTCTCCACTTGACCTTTCTTTTCACTTGTTTTATCATAGCAACGTGAGTGCAACACACTCGTTTTTAGTTGCCGAACCGAACAGGAACCGAACGCGAACGTTTAATCTCGGAATTTAAATTTCTTTCATTTTTCAACCAATAAAGTGAAGCAACACACGGAGTTTCTTTGTTATTGTTTTTAGAACACCTTTGGATGAAGAGTTCTCACTGATTACACATTCAGTTTTTGTTTGCTTGTATGGTTCACGTGTTTGTTGTGAGTAATTTACATAAATGCATTGGAAGTTGTAAGCATTCAAGCTGAACAAAATGAACTGATGAGTTGTGGACATTTCAAAACGTGTCAACACATTTTATGATGTTTTGAATTCATTTTACAATGTGACCAACGACTTGAACACATTGAAAAAAATATTTAGATCGTCATTATTTAATTCTTGCTTACTTACAATAATTGATGCTATGCTTTTAGCTAAAAGACTCACAAGATCCGCCAGTCGAATATAAGGTACGAACACACAAAAAAATGTGTAACAATGAACGTTTATAGTCTGATTAATATAATTAAGTGAGAACTAATCATAAAAATGGCTGCCTAAAAAAAAAAAAAGGTTGAGTGACGTCAACTTCGTCCTTCTATATGATTGTGTTGATTTTGTTAATATTGCAGTTCTGTTTTGATTTGTAATCTGTTTTGGCAAAATGACGAAAACAAGCTTTTAATATTTGAATGTTTGAATCTAAAATGATATCATAATGAGTCCAGGGAACAGTGTTTTGTTTGGATTCCTGCCTTCGACAAAAATGTAATTAACACACTCTGTTATCACATCATTTTGAATTATCCACGTACGTTTATATTTATGTGTAAACGAAACACAGAATCACGCAACTAATAAAATATTGAAAAACTACTCCTATTTTTTTTTGGTTTGTTTCAAGGGTTTTGCGGCGCTTGCAACAAGTTAGGTCATGTCAGTGCCAGTAAAAAGAAAGAAAATTGGATAGTAAAAATATTATAGCTGTACAATTAAACGGAATTGAGGAAAAAGTAAGACAAAGAGGAATTGTTCAAATAGGGAACAGATGTAGATTCTAAGAGCACATTATCAGTGTACTTAGTTTGAGATCACCTAGAAGTTTCACCCATACACCAGCACAAGATCCCACTAAGAGGAATATTCTCAAATGTTAGCAAATCATATGTTAAACATTAAAAGAAAATAACAGTACATAAT
The DNA here is from genome assembly GCF_034508935.2 of Berghia stephanieae. NCBI lineage: Eukaryota > Metazoa > Mollusca > Gastropoda > Nudibranchia > Aeolidiidae > Berghia > Berghia stephanieae. The sequence continues at coordinate 63,982,967 of NC_088364.1, forward strand.
AGAAAGATGATTTACAGGGGAAAAATACCATCTCCCAAAAATATAACTATACATTCGACAGTTTCCCTCCCAGCCAAGGACTCCGGCCAGGGTCAGGACAAAAACAAGACATAACAGAAGGCAAATTGGAAAACAGATATAGGGGGATAGAAGACACAGTAAGTGCCTCCATGCTAACTATTTGAGGTCGGGAACCCCATCCAATACTCCTTCATGTTTTGTTCTTTGAAATTATCAATAGGTCACCAATAATAGGATTCAATAGTCTGACATCACGTCCGCCCAGCAACGAGCAGCTTGGTTCTAAACAAAGAAAATCGGTACTTTTTATTCTTCATGCTGGCTAGAACTTTTCCACATGTCATGTGATCAGTATGTATAAAAGTCAAAACACGTTCAGATTTATAATGTTTTTCTCCTCACTTTTATGCTCGTCGGAGAAGTATTTCATAAGGGCGGCGGCATTGTTCCGATAGTTTAGAACTAGAAGCAAATTAAAGATGTTCAATCTAAGGCTAGTAAAACACTCGGAATAGTGAAACGAAATTTCAAGAATCTGAAAACAAAACACATGACTACCATCTACAAGACTATGGTTAGATCAAAGCTGGAATATGCTAACTGCATATGGTATCCGAAGTTTGAGGGAGACAAAGACTGTTTGGAAAGAGTGCAAAGGAGAGCAACAAAACTTATCACACACCTGAAAGACAAAACATACTGTGAGAGATTGAAAGAATTAAATCTCCCGACCTTAGATTACAGGAGAAGAAGGGGAGATATGATCCAAACATATAAAATAGTAAAGGGAATAGACAGGGTAGAGGCAGGATTCCTTAAACCAAACAAGAACATTCAGACACGAGGAAACAGCAAGAAACTGAAAAAAGAACGTTTTAAAACAAATGAAAGAAGGAACTTTTTTTCATCTAGAATTGTAAATAACTGGAATAAACTACAAGAAACCACAGTATCAGCAAAAAATTTGAATAAATTCAAAGCAGAGTTGGAGATAAGCAACACCCTAGGAAACAAGTTCAATTATAAAAATTGGTCCAATCATTAATAGATGAGGAGGAGCGAAGGAGACTACACCAAGTCTAAAAGCTCTATACAGAGGTATCCAGGTATCCAGGTAGTTACTAAGTCAATATGCGTCATCACGAGGGAAGTGACGTCACGACTGTTGAAACCTATTGGACAGAATTTGGTCGAAAATTGGTCTCCTCAACACCACATGAGTTGGAGTTTTTGTATTTATTTATTTTTTTTTTTTGCCAAGATTAAGATTCATTTTAAGTGACGATATTTGAAGGGCGAGTATTGTGCCTTTAATTTTAAATAAATGTTTCAAAGTACGGCTCTATTGGATGGTAAAAACTGACGTGCATTTATTTTCAGTTCTGATAACGCATCTCATTATGGGCTCATTGTTGTAATGGAAATCTCAAAAATTGCACAAAAGAATTGTCCATTATAACAGTGCTAAACTAGGCCCATAAGTAGGTTCGGATATCAGACCTGCATATGTGTAAACGTGGGTAAAAACGATAAGGTATGTGGTTTTCTTTTTGTTCTGTTTAATGACGGCAAATTGGATTAACTTTAACTTGATTAGGTCTGGGTTAAGTGAACCTCAATGTTAGTCGCCATACGGATGAATGAATGAATGAATAAATACATGATTTATTGACGGTAAAAAAATCCATATCATGCATACATCTTTTGTACATAACAACAACTATAAACAAGGACAACAAAATATAAAAATAATAATTAGAAAAAAAAATAATGTATATTTTATTCAAAAAATCTGATTTAAAATCAGTAAGCCCTTTAAGGCTTTTCACCGACATAGGAATTTTGGGAATCAGTAAGCCCTTTAAGGCTTTTCACCGACATAGGAATTTTGGGAAAAAAATGCTTCGCACATAGATTAAATACTATAATGTTATACATAAAAAGGCACCGTGGCATATCACCGTTTTGAGACAGTTGGTCACAATGGCCATGTAAACTTCATGATCCCTTTTAGCATTTTCACCATCCCGAAATAGCTTTAACTTTTATATAGCGCAATATCCACTACTGAACGTGCTCAAGGCGCTATCAACGGAATCCCTAGCCAACAGCAACACTTAACGTGTTGGACAAGGCAAGACGCCTGATAGGTGATATTACAATTGTTCAGAAAAAACGCTGCTAATGGTCAGGTACTCATTTTACACCTGAGTATGTTGAAAGAATGTGAGTAAAGAGCCTTTTTCAATGACTAAAATAACTATGCGCCGCCCCCAGAGCGTACTCGAACCATGTACCTTCCGATCCGAACGCGAGTGCCATACCACTAAACCACAGTAAGAAACCGACTATAAGAAAACATTTTAGGGCGACGAATCACAAAAAATAGTTATTTACAATCCAATAATAATAATAATAATAATAATAATAATAATAATAATAATAATAATATATAGTTTTTAAAAAATATATATATTCTTACCTGATAGGAGCTGCGACAGCGACCAGCAGGATAATGGCGAAACCGTGAGCTAAAGAAATGGAGATCGGGTTCCCATTATTGACACTCATTGTTCCAATGAAGACGAAGAGGGTTGTGGCCAGGAATTCAGCAATGCAGGGTTGGATGAGGCCTCTGAAGACGCCACCCTCAAAGGAATTGTCCTTCTTGATGAGTGGATCCCTGTCCGACACGACGTTTGTCTGTCGAGAAGTATCAGAGTTTGGTTCAATTTCGAATGTCCCGTTATTGGTCATCATGAGAAATGGTTAAGTTTCTCTAATAATTACGTAGTTTAATTAACAATGAAAATTCAATCCAGGGGAATATTGCGAAAAAAGATGAAAAAATTATCAAGGTGCGTCCGGAAAATTGAAGTTTCGTGAAAAACTTTTTTTTTTAATTGATATAATATTTTCAAAAACAATCAATGTTGCATGCAAATTTTGGTGAGTAAATTATTAGCTGTGTCAAACTATCAGTGTGTTGAAAGTTCTATAGGTGTTGAATTCAATGTTTATTTAGAGATGAACAAGTACACATTTACTTACAAGGCAGCAGCATATATCTTTAAAACCCATTTCACTCCTAGTAAATATAACTGTATTGTTTATGAGGTTGTCGACGAAACGGGCGTTTATTCGGAGTAAGTGTAACTGCAGGGATGCTTTGAAAACTAATAACTCGAAAATTTCACGCTGACAAAACGTATGTATCGTTCACGCACCACCCGCTGAATCAATAAATTAAACTGAAGTGGGCGACAGCTCACCGGGTCGCGCGTTTTATTTCAATCCCATGTAAGGTAGTCTGATTTGTATGGATGGGCGCTAAACGATACAATATCGAATAGTACTCGATACTGAGATTTTCCAGGTTAAAAAATAAACTCTTACCGTAATCGCCATATAAATATTAACATATAATAATATTTATTATAATATTTAACTTTCATCTATGCCCTTTTTTAGAAATAAAAAAGTCATTTAAGAGAAAAACATAATTGCATCATCCATGTTTTGTAGGCTTTAATATTTAGTGACAAATCTCAGGCACGCAATTATAAACATTTTAAACATGAAGCACAATTAATAAAAGGACGACAACCACATTATTCTTATGATTAGAATTGCCTAATGATTTTTTTTTCTTTGAAGTACACAGTAAAACCCGATAGTTCCAAATAACGAATAGTGCCCAGCACCACACATTGGCACGACTAACCAACTTATCACCGTCACATTTTTATGACAACAAAAGGTACCGCCATAGTCCCGCTCGCACTATCTGATGGGTTGTTTGTTGTAGATGAATCATAACAAGCTATGCTATGCGTGGAAGCGAAATGCTGACGAAGGCACGTGACAACTGACAACACAGTATTTCCACTGTTGCTTCTACTGCTATCTAGCCTACTCTCCTACCTATGTTTGTTTTCATTGAGGGTTTGCAATACATTTAGGTCATATCAGCCCCATTAAAAAAAGAGAAGAAAATGGGATAGTAGAAAGCTATAGAATTACAATTAAAGTACCCACAAAAAAAAAAGGAAGACAAAGAGGAATTAGTTCAAATAGGAAACATGTAGATTCCGAGAGCACACTATCAGTGTACTTCGATTGAATCACATAAATGTCTCATCCGCCTGACACAAACAAGCACATTGCCAAATAAGAGGAACACACTCAAATGTTTACAAATCATATATAGATAGATCGCAGTTGACGTCACTCCGGCCTTTGTTATTGTTTGTTGCCATCCGCGTTTATGAGTAATTCTCACTAAACTGCATTAAACAGACTATAAACGTTTAAGGTTACACATAGTTCTGTGTGTTAGTCTATTTCACTTCCGGATGGCAATGTTGTGAGCTTCTTAACCAAGGGCATACTATCTATAGGTAAAACAAAAATAATACAATGCATAACAGAGAGATAAAAAATTATAGCATCTCCCAAAACTCGATTATACATTTGACTGTTATCCTCCCAACTCGGGTATCCGGTCAGGGCCAGGACAAAATCAAGTAATCTCATTCCAAGACAAAGACAGAACGCATGTTGGAAAACATATTATAAAGAGGGATAGAAGACACCGTCAGTGCCTCTGTGTCCACTGTTAGAGATCAGGAACCCTACCCAGTCCTTTCTATGTGTTGTGAACTTTTATTTTTGGACGGAACCAAAGCGGTCTCAGGATGTTGCCTGTCACCTAACCGATCAGCTCCACAGATTTTTTAAAAAAAACTAGAACTTTTATATATGGCCAAACGTGCTCATAGCACTTCACATAGGGTCCCTCTCTAAGAGCAACGCGTAACATAATATAGATAGAATGCGCTTGGCCAAGGAGTTCACAACATTTCCATCCGGAAGTATAACGGACCAACACACAAACTCTGTGTAACCATGAACTTTTATAGTCTGGTTAATACAGTTTAGTGAGAACAACTCACATACGCGGATGGCAAAAACAATAACAAAGGCCTGAGTGACGTCATCTGCATACTATCTATAAGACGAGACATGTCATCTGTTAAGCGATACATTTTTTTTCGGACAGAGATGCTACTGTTAATGACCAATTACTCATTATACACATGAGTACGGTGAGAGAATATGAGTAAAGAGCCTTTCCAATGACTCAACAATGCGCCGCTCGGGACTCGGATCCAGGACCTTCCGATCCGAAGGCGAATGTCATACCACTAGACCACAAAGCCACACTATGAGTATTTATCATAATATGTTAACACACTGATGAGGAAATTTAATCACGGCACCTGACAGCTGGTGATATACCTTTAGGTAACATACTCACAACATCCTCTATCCGGATATAACGTGCAAACACACGAAACTGTGTAATCTTGAACGTTTACAGTCTGAATGATGTAATTTAATGAGAACTAATCGCTAAATCTGGATGTCTAAAACATTTAACACAGAGCTGAGTGACATCTATTTCATTCCTCCGAGGGAATGTATTTTTCCCCAGTCGCTTCTGTTAAGATTGTAAGTAATGTTCAGGATCTGTCGGAAAGATTGCTTCTAGTGTCAGGCACGTACTAGAGACGGCGATGGACGAAACCTGGGTCGTCTATTGATGCTATGTATTTAGGTAAAATACAAACACACGCCAGCCTTATTGAACATACCACCACACAAAACGGTGTGTAACCTTTAGCGTTTATAGATAGAATGTGCTTGGCTAAGAAGCTCATAACATTGCCATCCGAAAGTATAACGGACCAACACACAAAACTGCGTGTATCCATGAAAGTTTATAGTCAGGTTAATACAGTTCAATGAGCATAACTCATAAACGCGGATGGCAAAAAACAATAACAAAGACGTGAGTGACGTCATCTTCGAACTATCTATAGTCTAAACAATTGATACAATTTCATGAGAACTAATCATTGAAATGGCAGTTTGAATATAATAACAACGATATTTACTTCAGAGTACCTGGACGTTAACAGCGTTGTCTCTGTCCGAAAAAAGTGTAATATCGCCTAACATGCATCATGTCTCGTTCTCCATGTTAAATGTTGCTGTTGGTCAGGGACCCCTTGTAAAGCACTTTGAGTATGTTTAGTGGATATTCCGCTTCATAAAAATTCAATTTAATTTAATTAAAATTTAATTTGCTATTATTTTTAGCTATCTAGTAATTTTTATGAGTGGTTTTCACTAAATGCTATCAATTGATCATAAAGGTTAAAGGTTACACCGTTTTGAGTGTTGGTATGCTACATCCGGCTGGCGGATGTTATGAGCATTTTGGCTAAATACAAAGCATCAACATCTAACAAGCAAAAATAAAGACATCATGTTTTCTTGAAATATTTGTCCTATCTGCAGAATGGTTAAATTACTATTATTCCACCCCTTCCAAATGAAAACCAGATCATTTCTTAGAAAATGAAAATACGATGAACTGTTTCATCAATTTGATTATCTATAGAAAGTATGCACTTGGCTAAGAAGCTCATAACATTGCCATCCGGAAGTATAACGGACCAACACACAAATCTGTGTGTAACCATGAACTTTTATAGTCTGGTTGATATAGATTAGTGAGAATCACTCACAAACGCGGGTGGCAAAATACAATAACAAAGACTTTAGTGACGTCATCTTCATTCTATCTATAGATAGTATGCGCTTGGCTAAGAAGCTCATAACATTGTCATCCGGAAGTATAACGGACCAACACACAACTGTGTGTATCCATGAACGTTTATAGTCAGGTTAGTACAGTTCAGTGAGCATTACTCATAAAAGCGGATGGCAAAAAACAATAACAAAGACCTGAGTGACGTCATCTTCGAACTATCTATAGATAGTTCGAAGATGACGTCACTCAGGCCTTTGTTATTGTTTTTTGTCATCCGTGTTTATGAGTACTTCTCACTAAACTGTATTAACCCGACTATATATAGAATGCGCTTGGCCAAGGAGTTCACAACATTGCCATCCGGAAGTATAACGGACCAACACACAAACTCTGTGTTACCATGAACTTTTATAGTCTTGTCAATAGATAGTATGCGCTTGGCTAAGAAGCTCATAACATTGCCATCCGGAAGTATAACGGACCAACACACAAAACTGTGTGTATCCATGAACGTTTATAGTCAGGTTAATACAGTTCAGTGAGAATAACTCACAAACGCGGATGGCAAAATATAACAACAAAGCCTTGTGTGACGTCATCTTCGAACTATCTATAAGCGTTCACGGATGGCAATGTTGTGAACTTCTTAGCCAAGCGCATACTATCTATACCACTGGCATCCTCTCTACCGCCAGTAACTTACAGAAACGGTCAAACCCAACTTGGAGACCGTATTAAACTTACACCTCCAATAGGCTTGAACAGTCCTGGCGTCACTTCCCTCGTAATGACGCACAGGAACTTACTAACGGGTTCTAAACTATCGGAAAAATGGCGGAGGCCTTTATGAAATACTTCTCCGACGAGCATAAAAGTATATCTAGAGGAGAAAAACATTGTAGACCTGATCATGTTTTTGATTTTTATACATTTTGATCACATGGCATGTGAAAAAGTTCTAGCCAGCATGAAGAATAAAAAGTACCGATTTTCTTTGTTTAGAACCAAGCTGCTTGTTGCTGGGCGGACGTGACATCATCAGACTATTGAATCCTAATATTGGGAACGAACAGACTATGAGTTTAAGAGGTCTATGTACAATTTGATTTTATGAAAATCAGCTCCTGAATGGAAGGGTCAATTGAGACCCACTGTCGTTTGGGATTAGTCACAGATGCATGATGGAAAAGGTCACCCGTTTCTCATTTATATAATAATTGCAATTGTAATGACAAAATAGATATGGTGTTTTACGTAACGTGTAATGTCAGAAACAATTAATGGGCAAGAAATTAAGTAAGATAAAAAAAAAATAGCGTGTTGTGCTATGAAGCCTATAGATAGTTCGAAGTTGACGTCACTCAGGTCTTGTTATTGTTTTTTGCCATCCGCGTTTATGAATACTTCTCACTGAACTGTATCATCCAGACTATAAACGTTCATGGTTACACACAGTTTTGTGTGTTAGTCCGTTATACTTCCGGGTGGCAATGTTGTGAACTTCTTAGCCAAGCGCATACTATCTATAGACAGTAAAATTTGCTTTCTACCAATGTTGATGATCTATAGATATTTCGAAGATGACGTCACTCAGGCCTTTGTTATTGTTTTTGCCATCCGCGTTTGTGAGTTGTTCCCACTAAACTGTATTAACCAGACTATAAAAGTTCATGGTTACACAGAGTTTGTGTGTTGGTCCGTTTTACTTCCGGATGGCAATGTTGTGAACTCCTTGGCCAAGCGCATTCTATCTATATTTCCTTCCCGTGTGTTCGAGGTCATTGGTCACATTGCAAAGTGTGATCAAAATGACCCACATAGTGAAAAGTGTTCACAGATTGAGAATATCCAACGTCACAATTATTGGTCATATTGCTCAGCATGACTCACGGGTATGTTTACAACTTTCATAAACACAGCGGCGTGTTTATATTTATTTAGAAATGTCCAATAGTTGTACAGCAACAAATCATGTGATCGATGACTTAGTTGGACGAAAACCTGACTATAGATGGCTCGTGTCTATCGAACAGGGTTTTTGTCTTCAATCTTTGATGATGTATACATTCATTTGCCGATGAATTCAGTCCCTTTATTGGTGACTAATAAATAATAATTACACGGACAAAACAAAAATGATAATTGTGGAAACGCTTTGGCCTGTAATGTCATATAATGTAATAATTGGGGAGGAGGTAAGAAGAGAAGAAGGAGGATAGGAGGAGGTAGGAAGAGCAGGAGAAGGAAGGAAGAGGAGAAGAAGGAGCGGGAGGAGGAGGAGGGGGAGCAGGAGAGGGTAGAGGAGGATAAAGAGAGGGGTTGGCGTGAGGAAGAACATTAGAAGAGGTGTGAGAGCGCCTTGATTTAAAATGATGAAGTTGATGAAGATGTGGAGAAATAAAAGAGATAACAAAAAAAAAAAAAAAAAAAATGGGAAACAAGGAACATGGAAGTCTCGCATTTATGTTGATAAGTTCAAAGGAGGAATACTCTTCAACAGTCGTAACGTTACTTCCTTCCTAATGACGCATGGTAACTTAGTAACACTGGCTCTAAACTATCGGAACAATGGCGGACACCCGTATGAAATATCTCCCCGGCGAGCATAAAAGCGTATCCAGAGGGAAAAAAAACATAATTTTGATCATGTTTTGACTTTTACACATTCTGATCACAAAATATGAAAACTTCTAGTCAGCATGAAGAATAAAAAGTAATGATTTTATTTGTTTAGAACAAAGATGGCCGCCGTTGCCGGGCGGCGTGACATCAGACTACTGAATCCAATTAGGGAGCAAGCAATGGTGGAAGAAACATCTGGAAAATTGTATATGAAACAGTGCCAGACAAAGCAGAGAGAAAAGGGGGAAAAAACCGACAACCCCCCCCCCCCCCAAAAAAAAAATTATATATATATATATATATATATATATATATATATATATATATATATATATATATATATATATAAATGGTAGACTCGACTGGGAATCATACACACACTTTCAGATCTTTATTGACTTAAAATTGAGCATTTATATAGATCAATATCCATTAAACGTTCTCAAAGCGCTTTACAAGGGGTCCCTAGACAACAGCAACGCTTAACATGTAGGACGAGACATGACGCCTGTTAGGCAATGTTACATTTTTTTTCCGAAAGAGAAAACACTGTTAACGGCCAGGAACTGAACAATGCGCAGCTCAGAGCGGGACTCGAACCGAGGACCTTCCGATCCGATCCGAAGACAAGTATCATATCACAAGACCACATAGCTGCACTTATTACATTTGTCCCACGTGCATATTATCCTTCTTGCGGTTGAAAGAATCAATTGACATGAACGTTCTTAGGTGGTAAGCGGGGTCACGTGACATACCTTGTCAAATCGCATATGGCAAGCATGTCATTCATATTGCAAGTGAACTTTAGTTCTCCAATTATTTTTGCATAATGCACATGTGAAATTGTGTATTCATATATTTCTCAAAATCATCTTATGGTGCAACAATAGCAACCAACAAATCATACAATATGTCATTATATATATATATATATATATATATATATATATATATATATATATATAAAATATATATATATTATAATATATATATATATATACATATTATATATATAATGACATATTGAATCACTTGTTCGTTGCTATTGTTACGAACAAATCATACAATATGTCATTATATATATATATATATATATATATATAAAATATATATATATATATATATATATCCCTTTCTCTCCCCCCCCCCCACAACACACACATACACATACAAACACACACATACATATATATATATATATATATATATATATATATATATATATATATAATGTAAATTTTCACTCACATTTTTTGCCGAGACGACTCGTTTCTGTGTTTTTCACACTTCTTCAGTCGGCATAATCCATTTTGTCATGTCCGTAGAAAACTCCAGACTAAAGTTGTTTCGCTGTGTAGTGGTGATTATTTTGATGTGTATTGTGATGTGCTCTCATGTTTATATTATGAGTGTGTGTGTGTGTGTGTGTGTTTGTATGTGTGTGTGTGCGTGTAGGTGTGTTGTGTGTTGTGTGTACATGTGTGTGTGATATTGTTGTGGAATGTGGTTGCGGCGGGGGGGGGGGGGGGGGGGGGAAGAGGGGGAGGAGGGGTATCATGGGGTCGGGAGGGGGGGAGGGGGGGGGGAGGAAAGGGGGGGGGGGGGGGTTATTTGGCCTTTTGCGTTTTGAGCTTGAATTTGTTAGAGTGTCTGCACATTGTCATCAGTTCAGATCTTTTGTTTAAGGTGCTATTGTTTCTGTGATTGTGTAGTAAAATCTCCAGTTTCTCTGTCAGGCATATATTGCATTTTCTAGCACCGCATTTGTAGGGGCTGCTTTGCTTGACGACCTCCCAGGTTATTGTTGGTGTTTTTTGTGTGTCTATTTGTTCCCAATAGTGCATTGCTCATTTGGTGCTTTTTGCTTTGCTTTCATGTGTTATGGAGGCTTTGTGGTTGTTGTATCGTGTTTTGAATGGGGTTCTGTGCTGCCGATGTATTGTGCTGCGGTGTTATCAGTGGTTATGGTGGCTTTGTAGACTATGGCGCTTTTTTGGCAGTTTCCTTTAAGAGGGCAATTGTCTTTCTTTCTGCAGTTACAGTTGTCTTTATTTGTATTGGTGTTGTTGGGTTCGGATATGATTTGTCTGTTGTGGTTGGTAATGATCTGTTTCATGTTTTGTGCACAGCTGTAGCTTATCTTGACGTTGTTTCTGTTGATTATTTTGTGCAGACGGTGGTTCTTCGGGAAGTGCTTATCGATGAGTGCAAGGAACTGCTTGATATGAAGTGAGTAGAAAAGTGCCAGAAGACAATAGAGAATAAAAAAAATTTTCGCGGCGGTGGTGGGGTTTGAACCTGCGACCTTATTGGTACGACAACTCCGCCTGGCAGGTGAGAGCGTGGCTCTACCGTGTGAGCTATCCACGAACACAAAAATATTCGTTTCAAACTCAAAGTCATTTCTAGATCCCTCTCTCACCCACTTCTTGAGACCGCCGATTCGTTCACCACCATCGCGAAGTAATTTTGACCAGCAGTTAAGCTTAATAGCCAATATTCTCATCACAAACATATAACATAGAAACGATTGAGACATTGAGTATGCTCCGGTGTATGGGGTGAATTTTTAATTCAGAAAAGTGAGTGGAGCAGGCACTTATGTTGGTAACAACAAGATATGAAGTGAGTAGAAAGTGCCAGAAGACAATAGAGAATAAAATTTTTTTTCGCGGCGGTGGTGGGGTTTGAACCTGCGACCTTATTGGTACGACAACTCCGCCTGGCAGGTGAGAGCGTGGCTCTACCGTGTGAGCTATCCACGAACACAAAAATATTCGTTTCAAACTCAAAGTCATTTCTAGATCCCTCTCTCACCCACTTCTTGAAACCGCCGATTCGTTCACCACCATCGCGAAGTAATTTTGACCAGCAGTTAAGCTTAATAGCCAATATTCTCATCACAAACATATAACATAGAAACGATTGAGACATTGAGTATGCTCCGCTGTATGGGGTGAATTTTTAATTCAGAAAAGTGAGTGGAGCAGGCACTTATGTTGGTAACAACAAGATATGAAGTGAGTAGAAAAGTGCCAGAAGACAATAGAGAATAAATTGTTCCATCCATCATTTCCTAACATTAGATTAGCATGCTTTATTATTCTATTTATTTTTATTACTTCAGATTTTTTACAATTTCCACCTCAAGCAGCTACACAGAAACAAAAAAAAGACTTACAACGCAAGATTTATAAAACAAAGATAAAATTGCTTTGTCAACATTTATGGAGTACAGTCTCCTCATCATGAATAATCTTGTCTTCATCTTATTAAGCACTTTGCATGAATGATTTGTCCAGTCTAATTTTTTATTGACAAGTATACCGAGATATTTATACTCCTCTACCCTCTCTACCTTTTCGTTTTTAATAATATATTTTCATGTATGTTACCATCTTTCCTAAAATCAATTATAGCTTCTTTAGTTTCCTTTACATTAAGTTCTAGATAGTTATTATCACACCATTCAACAAATCTTTTAATTTCGTTACAATAATTGTTGTTATCAAGGCCTGAATGGCGGTATCCTCGGCATACTTTAAAATATTCACATTACTTGTCCAGCTTATGCAGTCATTTGTGTATATAACGAAAAGTGTTGGAGCAGGAACAGTTCCTTGGGGTGTTCCAATGTTGGTGATAAGGGTAGAGGATCTAACTTTGTTGTTCTCATCATCCGTGAGGGAAACGAATTGTGGTCAGTCCGTCAAGAATTCTAGTACCCAGACTGCAATCGAGGGACTCATCTCCATGGACAGTAGTTTAGGGATTAGTATGTGAGGCTGGATGGTGTTGAATGCACTCGAAAAGTCTACGAATAGGGTTCTGACATACCCCTTTGGAGTGTCTAAGTGTTTGTAAGTGTTATGAGAAAAAACTAACATACCATCGTCCACACCACGCCCTGATTGGTAAGCAAACTGGTTTTTATCGAGATGTTGTTGTGTGCTTTGCTGTAGAAATCTTTGTTGAATAATCCTTTCTAGACATTTCATAGGGATGGATGTCAGCGCTACAGGACGAAAATCATTCATTTATTTGGCTTTTTGATGTTTTGGACAGGAATTATTGTTGAAGTTTTCCTAATTCTTGGAATATGCCCGTTTCGTAGGGACTGATTAAAAATGTGTGTACAAATATAGGAAAGTTCGTTTGCACATGATTTCAATAAATTTGATTAAATTTGATCAGGTCCGCTTGCTTTATCTGCTTTAATATTTTTGTAGAGTTTAATGACGTTGGCCTGAGTGATGTCCCTTTGTTCCTCTGTTCTCTTGGCTAAGAAGCTCACAACTTTGCCATCCGCAAGTATAACAGACAAGCATACAAAAGTATGTGTAACCTTAAACGTTTATAGTCTGGTTAATATAGTTAAGTGAAAATAACTCACAAACGCGGATGGAAAAAAATACAATAACAAAGTGACGTCAACTTCGATATATCTATAAAATGATTACCTGTCTTACGGTATAGCCTAACAGGCGCCATTTATCGTCATAAACACAGCAGCTTGTTTACATTTATTAAGAACTGTCCAATCGTTGTACAATAACAAATCATATGATCGATGACTTAGTTGGACGAAAACCTGACTATAGATATGGTTCCTGTGTATCGAACAGGATTTTTGTCTTCAATCTTTGAGGTTGTATAAATGCATTTGCAGTTGAATTCAGTCCCTTTATTGGTGACTATACGTGTTAAATGTTGCTGTTGGCTAATGACTCCTTATCAAACGCTATTAATTATCTACGCATAGCATAGCGGATATTGCTCTGTAAAAATTCTCAAATTACATATTATATATTTATACGTGTTCGTGTTTCATCTTGTCACAGGAATTAAGCAACCTTGACTGTGTTCACAGCCATATTTTGACGTCATTTTTAGGTTTGTGGACCGCCTAGTCAGTTGTCTTAACTAGTGGTCAAGGAAACAAGTGATCCCATTGGTTGAACTGTTGGAAACAACTCACGATTTGTTTTCTTTTGTGGTCAAAGACTTGTATTTTGACGTCATTTTTTTGTGAGTATCAGCGTAGCCATCGTTATGTTATAGATAGAATGCGCTTGGCCAAGGAGTTCACAACATTGCCATCCGGAAGTATAACGGACCAACACACAAACTCTGTGTAACCATGAACTTTTATAGTCTGGTTAATACAGTTTAGTGAGAACAACTCACAAACGCGGATGGCAAAAACAATAACAAAGGCCTGAGTGACGTCATCTGCATACCATCTATAGCCTGATCGTAGCTATCGTTATGTTATAGCCTGATATTGAAATCCAGAAGGACTGGCAGTTTGACGTCATTATTTGGTTTTTACACCGCCTAGTGAGTTGTCGTTAGTAGAGCTCATGGAAAGTTATTTTATGGATTGAATACAACTCACGATTTGTTTTCTTTTGTGTCAAAAGACTGGCATTTTGACGTCATATTTTGGTCAGTATCAGATCATAACTTTACAAAGGCCACGGGATCAGCGTAGCCATCGTTAACTTATAGATAGAATGAAGTTGACGTCACTCAGGTCTTTGTTATTGTTTTTTGCCATCCACGTTTATGAGTAATTCTCACTAAACTGTATTATCCAGACTATAAACGTTCATGCTTCCACGAAGTTATAACATACCAACAGACAAAACGCTGTGTGACCATGAACGTTTTTAGTCTGGTTAATACAGTTTAGTGGGAATAACTCATACACGCGAATGGCAAAAAACAATAACAAAGGCTTGAGTGACGTCATCTTCGTTCTATCTATAGCCTGACACTGGGACTTGTCCTTTGACGTCATTTATAGATTAGTGCATCGTCAAATGAGTTGTCATTAGTAGTACCCAAGGAAAGAAGTGATCCCATTGGTTGAACTATTGAATGCAACTCACGATTCGTTTTCTTTTGTGGCCAAAGACTTGTCTTATGACGTCCTTTTTTTGATCAGTGTCAGGCTATAAGTTTACGATGGCTACGCTCTGACACCAGAAGATCATTTGCACATTGTATGTATTCAATTCTCCGAACGAGTTGTTTTACACTTCTGATGGGATAGGAACCAGTTTTTTGACATGGCATTTCTCTTTCCTTGTGTATATGTCAACAAGGCTAAATATTGAATGGAGGACATAAATATGAAGAAATACAATACTCACATAATATTCGTATGGCATTGAAAGAAAGTTGGTATTTTTCTCTTTAAAAAAAAAAAGATTTGTAATAATATTATAAAAGTATTAACATAACATCAAGGTTTCATATGATCAACATTCAGGGTAGTGCCAGCATCACATGATAAGAAATTCTTGTAACACATAACAATAATAATAACACATCGGGTACGTGTTATTGTTATTGGATCTGGTCACGGGTTTTGAACACCGACACGACACTCGTCCGGTCACAACAATAATCCATAATGGTCACAAGAGCGAGGGTTTATTGTTGTACTCTGGACAAAACGCGTTTGAACAATTTGGCCATAAAACTCGTCCAATATCGGATGATTAAAATACTAAGACAAAGAAATAAAACATAATCTCAAACCTGGGACTTTAAGTGAGGCTTACGTGAAGTCCCAGGTTTGAGAGTTTTTGACAAGACAGGTACGTTTTAATCAATCGATATTATAAGAATGACTTTTATGGCTAAAATTTAAATAACACTTTTTTTTTCCAAAATACGTCAGATTTCATCACAATAAGCTTGGCTTATATTTCAATTATTTTTATTTTCGGGGGTGCATTCAATATTAACCTTGGAAGAGTCTTGTGATTAAGTTGGTCAAGTAAATGGTGGAAACCCGAAGGTTTTTATTTGATTTTGATGTTGTGCGCTTGGCTGAGAAACAAACAAAACATTGCCATTCGGAAATATAACGGACCAACGTGCAAAACTCTGGTTATACAGTTTAGTGAGAATTACTCATAAATGGGGATGGAAAAAAACAATAACAAAGACCTGAGTGACGTCAACTTCGTTATATCTATTACGGACCAATACACAAAACTATGTGTAATCTTGAACGTTTATAGTCCGGTTAATACAGTCTAGTGAGAGTCCTACTCGTTAAATGGCTAGCTAAAAACAATAACAAAGACCTGAGTGACGTCGTTTTGGTTCTATCTATTGATGCAATACGTTTAGTTAAAAAACTGATGACACCCGCCAGTCGGATAGAACGTATCAGCAAACAAAACTATGTGTAACGTTAAACATTTATACTCTGATCAATACAATTTAGTAAAAATTACTCAAAAATTGGCTGGCTAAAAACAATAACAATGAGCTCAGTGATGTCAATTTCGTACTATCTCTAAGTATATGAAGCTACGAATGTAGTGGGTTGTAAAACCCACAAGGACGTCAATTTTTAGGTTTGTTCAGCGTCTAGTGAGTTGTCGTTAGTAGTGCTCAAGGAAACAAATGATCCAATTGGTTGAACTACTGAATAAAATTCATGATTTGTTTTCTTTTGTGGCTAAAGACTTTTCTTTTGACGTAATTTTTTTAGTCAGTGTCAGGATATAGAGAGAACGAAGTTCTATAGATAGTTCGAAGATGACGTCACTCAGGTCTTTGTTATTGTTTTTTTTTCCATCCGCGTTTATGAGTACTTCTCACTAAACTGTATTAACCAGACTACAGATAGTATGCGCTTGGTAAAGAAGCTCATCCGGAAGTATAACGGACCAACACACAAAACTGTTATTATCCATGAACGTTTATAGTCAGGTTAATACAGTTCAGTGAGAATAACTCACAAACGCGGATGGCAAAATATAACAACAAAGGCTTGAGTGACGTCATCTTCGAACTATCTATAAACGTTTAAGGTTACACATACTCGTAGTTTTGTGCGTTGGTCCGTTATACTTCCGGATGGCAATGTTGTGAGCTTCTTAGATAAGCGCATACATCTATACATTTCTCGTGAGAATAGGATTCAATAGTCGTAGCGTCACTTTCTTCCTAAAGACGCATGGTAACTTAGTAACACTGGCTATCGGAACAATGGCGGACGCCCTTACGAAATATTTCTCAGACGAGCATAAAAGTGTATCCAGAGTAGAAAAACATTATAAATATGATCTCGTTTTGACTTTTATACATTCTGATCACAAGACATATGAAAGGTTCTAGCCAGCTTGAAGAATAAAAAGTAATGATTTTCTTTGTTTAGAACCAAGATGGCCGCCGTGACATCAGACTACTGAATTCAATTACTCATAAACAAGCACAAAAAAAAAAAAAAGTAAAAAAAAGACCTGAGTAACGTCCTCTTCGTTCTATCTAAAAGTTCACGATGGCTACGGTTGGATCGTAGCCTTCACAAATTAAAGACTAAAGTATGCATTATTCCCTCTTCGAAGTCTTTTATTTTAGAATTTCTCACAACTTAATGGTTGTCAGAAAATTCCCTTGCCAAAATGAAAATGTGTTATTCGCGTATGCGAGTTTGTGTGGGGAATGGCAGACGTAAACTTATTCATGCTACGCATTTAGGTAACATGCTCACAACATCTGCCAGCCTAATATACCGTACCATCACACAGAACTTTGTGTAACCTTGAAAGTTTGACAGAGTACCAAATGCTGACGTTTGGACAAGAACAAACCAAGAACAAATGGATGTCCAGGTCAGACGGAGAAAGCGGCGACGAGTTGGCCATACCCTGGGGAAAGAGCCCTGTAATATAACCAAGCAGGCTCTCGAGTGGAGCCCACAGGGCAAGAGGAAACGGGGTCGTCCAAAACAGACTTGGAAGAGAAACCTTCACCAAGATTTGAGCGTCTCTAATCTTACTTGGAGTTAGGCAAAGGTCAGTGCCAAGGACAGAAGTAGATGGAAGAGTGCTGTTGAGGCCCTATGCTCCGCCAGGAGTCAAGAGGCATAAGTCAACCTTGAAAGTTCACAGTCTGATTGATATAATTTAGTGATAAAGAACTAGTCGCCAAAATGGCTTTATAAAAACAGCAACAAAGAGCTGAGTGAAGTCAACTTCGTACTTTCTATTTATAAACAAATCTGATAACTCGAATCGTTGTCTTTTTACATTGTTGTACTGGAAATGCTCTCAAATCAACATTTACAAACACCCATTGAAGTAGCGAGGCTCTGCAGTTCGGTCTTAACTTAGTACCCAAAATGTACAGAGTTCGTCTACCCACCTTGTTGTGTGGTCTTGAGCAAGTCACTTAGCCCTAGCTCAGTTTACGGGTTATTCCAGTTTTCTCTTTGAATAAACCCTAAAGACAAATTTCCCCTTGAGGATGAATAAAGGGTATTAATTTATTATCTATTTACCCTAGATACAAAAGCTCATTTTTAAAAATGCTCTATGTCGTCAGTTGTTGAGCTTTTTCTTTTGAGCGTTTTTTGTATAGCGCAATATCCACTAAATGTGCTTAACGCGCTTTACAATGTGTCCCAACAGCAACATTTCACGTTTAGGACGCGACATGACGCTTTTTAGGCGATATTACAATTTTTCGGACAAAGACAACGCTGTTAACGGCCATGTACTCATTTTACACCTGAGTACGGTGAGAGAATGTGAGTAAAGAGTCTTTTCCAAGGACTCAACTATGCGCCGAGCGAGGCTCGAACCTAGAACCTTCCGATCCGAGAGCGAGTGTCATACCACTAGACCACATAGCCGCACAGTTGTTGCGACACCCCAATTTATCTACAATAATCTCACGAATATTATTATTATAATATTTTAGATTAAAATAATAAGCCCGCAGTTTTGTCTTGTTATGTCGGACTTGAAACGAACTAGATAGCTGAAAACAATAGACGCACCGTATGAATAATGATTCACCTCTACCAGTATCCGTCCAATAGGAGCATACCATTATATATTCTACCCACCGCCCCAGTTCGGTATTGTGTGATAGTAAACCAGAAGCGATTTTTTTTCTATTTTAGGCCCAGATAGATTATGATAATTTAGTACGTCACTCAAAATGCTATTATGCTTTACAAAGTGACCAGATTTAGCTTATTCGGGAGGTGACGCCGTATTATATATTAAGTTATCATTGTCATTATTTATTATTTATATTATTATTATTTATTATTATTATTATTATTATTATTATTATTATTATTATTATTATTATTATTATTATTATTATTATTATTATTATATTATTATTATTATTATTATTATCATTATTACTATTGTTAATTTAGTGAAGAATTGAATTTACTACAGTTTCTCACAGGCTTCAAATACAACAACAACAACACCAACAACAACAACAACAACAACAACAACAACAACAAATTTTACAAAAAATTCGATTATTTTGGATTTAAATTCAATGTTCAACAAAGAATTATTTCAAAGCCATAATACCGATTTGAAATGTCGAGTCACATATTCTGAAACTTTGCAGTGTATTCTGTCAATGTTATCTTGTTGACAACCCAGCCCTACCAGCACATAATAGAATTTCAAGACTATTATCGCGGTGACAGTTTATATTTTTCTCTCTTCAAAGCACTTTTATCTTCTTTTAACAATTACAATGATTTTTACATTTCATGAATCAATTAACGATTGTTAATAATAATTGAATGGCTTGCAGGGGAGGGGAGGGGAGGTAAGTGAAGATAAGTTAGGTAATGATTTTGGATTTGTTTTTTGTTTTTGTTGTTTTTTTTTGTTTTTGTGGGGTTTTTTTATTGTTTTTTTTTTTTTTTGGTTTTGGTTTGTTCTTGTTTTTGTTTTTTTGGGGGGGTGGAGGGGGAGCTGGGGCGATTGACTTTATAACTTATGACGATTAATCACATTGTGAAAGACTGATCATTCAATTATTAGTAATAAAAAGTATTTTCAATTGTATTAGTCACTGACGACACGCTAGTTAAAAACATTTTGGCCCGAAAAACTTTTCCTATATATATATATATATATATATATATATATATATATATATATATATATATATATATATATATATATATATATATATATATTGAATCGTGTTTGATACAAATATGGTACGAAAAGTGCTCGACATGTAGTAATGGAGCGAATTATTATTTTAAAAAAATATTTACCACAATGTTTGAGACAGTCTACATTAATGTTTCAGGCTTAATTTGCCATCGTCAGGACTGAGTTGTTTTGTTGACTGTTGTTGTTTCTTGAAGTGGTTCCGGTTTAAAGTTAATTAATAAGAATTTCCGCCGATGTGGACACGTTCCGTACATCTCACTTTTCGTGTTGAGTGTGGCTTCATGAGGGTGTTTGATTATAGTATATTTCTCTTCCAGGCATAAGCTACATTGTTTTGATGTTGGTGTGTATCCTGTTGCTTTAGATAAAATTTTCCATGAAATGTTGTGGTCTAGTTTGTTGTCTTTTAATTTCCAAATAGTTCGCTGAGTTTTGTGGATGTTTTTTTGTTAGTGTTTCTAAATGTTGAGGTGTGGAGGTTGTATCTTGTTTTGAAATTATTTTCTGTTAGTCCTACATATTTTTCTTGCTTGTTTGTTTTAGTTTCTGTGACTGTGGCTTGGTAAATTAAACTTGATTCTAAGCATTGTTTGTTTAGCGGGCAATGTTCTTTATTTCTGCAGTTGCATTTTCTGGTGGGTGGGTTTTGCTCTTGTCGGTGGTTTATTAATATTTTATTGTTGTGGCTTGAAATTATTTGTTCTATGTTGCGCATACACGAGTAGCTTATTTTTATGGTATTCCTGTTGATAATTTTATGTAGCTTGTGTTTATATATATATATAACTGCTGTGTTCGGACAGTGACTTTAAACGAACACATTATACTATTTAAGGATTGGGACTTGAGAAATTAACTTTTGCCAATAAACGAATAAATAAACACAAAATGAATGAATTAATTAAACAATAAATAAATAAATAAGTGGACTCTCTGACTTAAGCCGTTGGCAGACAAATTAATATAAAGAGGCTTAAATGATCTGTACCTTGTGACTTTTATAAGTAGAGGATTATGGCCAGGAAATGTATTGAAAATCAATGATGGTAGGAAGTATGGGCCAGGTGCCTCAGTTTACATTGCATGTTGAATGATAGCTGTTTGTTTTGTTTTTGTTTTTTAAGGGTTTTACGGCGCTTGCAACACATTAAGGTCATATCAGCGCCAGTAAAAAGGAAGAAAATAGGATGGTAAAAAGTTCTAGAATTACAATTAAAGCACAAAAGAAAAGGTTAGACAAAAGGGAATTGGTTCAAATATGGAACAGGTGTAGATTCCAAGAGCACACCGTCAAAGTACTTAGTTTGAGATCACCTAAAAGTCTCATCCAGACACAAGCACAGGTCCCAACTAAGAGGAATACACTCAAATGTTTACCAATCATATAATATAATATGTAAACTAAACATAATACAATGCATAACAGAGAGATGATTTACAAGGAAAAAAATATCATCTCCCAAAACTATAACTATACATTCGACTGTTTCCTTCCCAGCCAAGGAACTCCGGCAAGGATCAGGACAAAACTAAGTAATCTCATTCCAAGACAATGACAGGAAACAATGGGCATGATCTATATTACATTTCCATGTGCTCGAGGTCATTGGTCACATTGCAAAGTGTGCTCAAAATGACCCACATAGTGAAAAGTGTTCACAGTTTTTGAAATATCTAACATCACGATTGGTCATTTCGTTCAGTTTGACACATGTGTATGTTTATAACTTTTGTAAACAAAGCAGCGTGTTTACATTTGTTAAGAAATATCCAATCGTTGGACAGCAACAAGTCATATGATTGATGACTTGGTTGGACGAAAACATGGAATATAGATCGCTCCCATTGGAAAAAAGGGTATGGGGGGATAGAAGACTCAGCATGTACCTACCTCCCTGCCCACTATGGGAGAATGATAGCTGTGATGGCAGCAGCCTCTTATGGTTCACACTATTATGTTATGACGATCGACCCAATCAGCAAAGTCCGGTTCGCATTCGTGCACCGTCGCAAACCCGCCTGGTAGCATCGTCACAACACACCTTTCGACTAGATGCTCTGCCGTCTCGGGTTCTTGCCCACAGCGTGGACATATTGGACAGGAAGTTAGACCCCACCGATGTAACGCACTTGCCGTTAGGCAGCTCCTCGACCGAAGTCGATTCGCAGCTACCCAGTGTCTCCTCTTACTGGTATCAAAGCCTGGTAACTTCTCACCAAGCTTAGAGGAGTGTAGGTCCCCGCCCCCACGAGGGATTGAATTCGTCCAAACCGACTTCCATCTCGTATGTGCAGCTCTGTCCGTAGTCAGGGATTCTGCGTACAAGGGTTGCCGGGACTTATTTCGGCTCGAAACGGGGGCACCGTCCATTATGCGCATGAGAGGGGTATCCCCATTCCCTCTCTCTTTGATCTTACTCAGCCAGTTTCCCGTAATCGTTTCCCTCCTGACACCGGGGGGCTGGATCGCTGCCATTATCGGGCTCCATTCTCTAGGGGTTGTTGCTAGCGTTCCCGACACTATGTGCATCGACTTGCGAAGTTTTACATCCACCTTCTCAACGTTTCTGCTTCTACCCCACACTGGAGCGCAATATTCCGCGGTGGAATAGCATAGTGCCAGGGCGGAAGTTCTCAGGAGCGCTTGACTAGCGTCCCAAGTCGATCCCGCCAGCTTCCTCAGAAGACTATTCCGCTTCTCTATATTCCGGGCAACCCCTTCGAGATGCACCCGATAGGTAAGGCTGCGATCCAACGTCATCCCTAAATATTTTGGATGCGGCTCATATGGGAGTGGCTGGTTCCCGACTAGGACATTCAGTTTGCGGGTGTGCCAACCACTGCATAAGTGAAATGCAGTGGCCACGGTTTTTGAAGTGTTCATCTTCAGGTACCACTTGTCAAAGTAGGATTTGAGTCTGGTGACGTCCTCGCTGAGTACGCTCTCGAGACGGGTCCACACTTTACTCTGAGTAACGAGTGCCCAGTCGTCTGCGTATCCCAGCCTCAGGGAGGAAGTGTTCGGCATATCGCTAATGTAAACGTTAAACAACATTGGCGCAAGTACCGACCCCTGAGGGACCCCATTCTTCAGTTTCCTTACTTTGCTTGTGACGTCTTCCAGCGCGACGTGGAATTGCCTTCCCCTAAGATCGAAGAGAACAGCTTCAATGTCTTTTTGCACCTTATGATTTTTGCAAGTTTGAGCATCAACCCATCGCACCAGACCGTATCGTACGCCGTGATAGGTCTATAAAGACAGCACCTGTTTGCTGTTTTCTCTCGAACCCGTGCTCAATATGCTCTGTAAGGGCAATGACCTGCTCCGTGGTGCACCTCCCTTCCCTGAAGCCTGCCTGCTCGGGTGGCAGGGCAGCGTCTAGGACCGGCCCCCATCGGTTTAATAGAACACGCTCCAACAATTTGTAAAGACAGCTCAGCAGCGATATGGGTCTGTAACTGTCTGCCTCCTTCGCCGGTTTCCTTGGCTTCAGGATGGCAACTATCTTCGCATGCTTCCACACTTGTGGAAGCTTTCCTTTTGCAAGGACGTCGGACATTGCCTCTGCTAGCCAGGCCCGTGCCCTGGGGCCCAGATGCGTCACCACATCGGGATATACAACATCTATCCCTGCTGCTTTGCCGTTCTTCACTTTGCTAATGGCAGCAGCTTCTTATGGTTCACACTATTATGTTATGACGATCGACCCAATCAGCAAAGTCCGGTCCGCATTCGTGCACCGTCGCGAACCCGCCTGGTAGCATCGTCACAACACACCTTTCGACTAGATGCTCTGCCGTTTCGGGTTCTTGCCCACAGCGTGGACATATTGGACAGGAAGTTAGACCCCACTGATGTAACGCACCGGCCGTTAGGCAGCTCCTCGACCGAAGCCGATTCGCAGCTACCCAGTGTCTCCTCTTACTGGTATCAAAGCCTGGCAACTTCTCACCAAGCTTAGAGGAGTGTAGGTCCCCGCCCCCACGAGGGATTGAATTCGTCCAAACCGACTTCCATCTCGTATGTGCAGCTCTGTCCGTAGTCAGGGATTCTGCGTACAAGGGTTGCCGGGACTTATTTCGGCTCGAAACGGGGGCACCGTTCATTATGCGCATAAGAGGGGTATCCCCATTCCCTCCTCTTTGATCTTACTCAGCCAGTTTCCCGTAATGGTCTCCCTCCGGACATCGGGGGGCTGGATCGCTGCCATTACCGGGCTCCATTCTCTAGGGGTTGTTGCTAGCGTTCCCGACACTATGTGCATCGACTCGCGAAGTTTTACATCCACCTTCTCAACGTTTCTGCTTCTACCCCACACTGGAGCGCAATACTCCGCGGTGGAATAGCATAGTGCCAGGGCGGATGTTCTCAGGAGCGCTTGGCTAGCGCCCCAAGTCGATCCCGCCAGCTTCCTCAGAAGACTATTCCGCTTCTCTATCTTCCGGGCAACCCCTTCGAGATGAACCCGATAGGTAAGACTGCGATCCAACGTCACCCCTAAATATTTTGGACGCGGCTCATATGGGAGTGGCTGGTCTCCGACTAGGACATTCAGTTTACGGGTGTGCCAACCACTGCATAAGTGAAATGCAGTGGCCACGGTTTTTGAAGTGTTCATCTTCAGGTACCACTTGTCAAAGTAGGATTTGAGTCTGGTGACGTCCTCGCTGAGTACGCTCTCGAGACGGGTCCACACTTTACTCTGAGTAACG
Organism: Berghia stephanieae; assembly: GCF_034508935.2. Classification (NCBI taxonomy): domain Eukaryota; kingdom Metazoa; phylum Mollusca; class Gastropoda; order Nudibranchia; family Aeolidiidae; genus Berghia; species Berghia stephanieae. The sequence goes on from NC_088364.1 coordinate 64,007,924, forward strand.
AGGCCCAGTCGTCTGCGTATCCCAGCCTCAGGGAGGAAGTGTTCGGCATATCGCTAATGTAAACGTTAAACAACATTGGCGCAAGTACCGACCCCTGAGGGACCCCATTCTTCAATTTCCTAACTTTGCTCGTGACGTCTCCCAGCGCGACGTGGAATTGCCTTTCCCCTAAGATCGAAGAGAACAACTTCAAGGTCTTTTTGCACCTTATGATTTTTGCAAGTTTGAGCATCAACCCATCGCACCAGACCGTATCGTACGCCGCTGATAGGTCTATAAACACAGCACCTGTTTGCTGTTTTCTCTCGAACCCGTGCTCAATATGCTCTGTAAGGGCAATGACCTGCTCCGTGGTGCACCTCCCTTCCCTGAAGCCTGCCTGCTCAGGTGGCAGGGCAGCGTCTAGGACCGGCCCCCATCGGTTTAATAGAACACGCTCCAACAATTTGTAAAGACAGCTCAGCAGCGATATGGGTCTGTAACTGTCTGCCTCCTTCGCCGGCTTCCCTGGCTTCAGGATGGCAACTATCTTCGCATGCTTCCACACTTGTGGAAGCTTTCCGTTTGCAAGGATGTCAGACATTGCCTCTGCTAGCCAGGCCCGTGCCCTGGGGCCCAGATGCGTCACCATATCGGGATATACACCATCTATCCCAGCTGCTTTGCCGTTCTTCACTTCGCTAATGGCTGCACCCACTTCTCGGGGACTGAACGGGGCCGTCCAGTCCGACTCCTCCGCAGGTAGCGAGTCCAAAATCGTACGGTACGCCTTGCGGACACCGCGCTCAAAAGCCTGATTAGGGACCCGCTTGCTACGGTTCTTAATATTCTTGGCAATTGTGTCTGCCTCGCATTCCGGTGCAGCCTTCGCGAAATTCCGATCTGGGTCCAATTTCTTTATCAAACGCCAAGCGTGGCGGCTGGAGTGTGTAAAGTCGAGACTTTCCACGGTCTCCTGCCACCGTTGCTTCCTTCCCTCTGCCAGAGACTGAAGTAGTCTATCGGCTGTGTCCTGGGACTGGGTCTGCTGGTACTCTCGGTACAGCTCTTCCGACTCTGCTGTCCAGCAAGGGGTGTAGAATTTCCGTTTGCCCCGTGGAATAGAGCGTTGAGCGCTCTTAACCAGTAGCCTACTAAATCTGGTTATATTCTTGGACTTGGGAGGAATGGCAGGGCGGACCTGCTCGATATAGGAACTGAATTCCTCCCAGTCAGCCTTCCTGAAATTCCATCTGCAAAGTGGGAGAGACTGCACCCTCGGTATTGTCACCCCAGCTGTGACAAGAACCGGCCTGTGCTGGCTATGCGGAAAGTCCCCGAGGACTGTCCGCTTCACCTGCAGCGGTTCACCGTTCGCGCCTTTCGTTACGAGGGTGAGGTCTGGAGTATACTCCTTCTTATGGCGGGTACCCCGGAAGGTACCCTTGGCTGTAGGATCGTACACTAGGTGTAGATCATTACAGTCCATCCATGAGCGGAGTTGTCTTCCTGCCTCGTTGCAGTCTCGGTAGCCCCATTCGTGATGGTGGCTATTAAAGTCTCCCAGACAGATGGAAGGATGGCTGACCACCGGTACCGGTGGTGTAGTCCAAGTCGCTCTAGGTGGTTTGTAAATATTATGCAAACACAGTCCACCTACTTCCACGGAAATTCGGTTCACCCCATTGCTGTCCGTTACGCTCTCAATGACCCTTACCTTCGATGGCTCTTTAGCGTAAACGCTAACCCCTCCTTTGAGCCTCGAAGTGTCCTCGCGTTGGACCACCGTATAGCCTGGGATCTGGAATCGGGAAGATTGCGCGCCTGAATAAAGGTGGGTCTCCTGTAACAGGAGGATATCTACGCAGTGAACGGCCAATAGCTTTGATAAAAGCTCATTTTTTGCCATACTCTGGCTCTCGACGTTCATGCTAATGGCTGCACCCTGTTCTCGGGGACTGAACGGGGCCGTCCAGTCCGACTCCTCCGCAGGTAGCGAATCCAAAATCGTACGGTACGCCTTGCGGACACCGCGCTCAAAAGCCTGATTAGGGACCCGCTTACTACGGTTCTTAATGTTCTTGGCTGTGATGGCGAATAAGGCTTAGGCGACACTATGAGCGAAGCGTAGCGATTTACTAAAAGAAAGTATGCGCTTGGCTTAGAAGCTCACAACATTGACATTCGGAAGTATAACGGACCAACATTCAAAACTGTGTGTAACCATGAACCTTTTTATAGTCATGTTAATATAGTTTAGTGAGAAGTACTCATAAACGCGGATGGCAAAAAACAATAACAAAGACCTAAGTGATCTATAGATAGTATGCGCTTGGCTAAGAAGCTCATAACATTGCCATCCGGAAGTATAACGGACCAACACACAAAACAGTGTGTATCCATATGAACGTTTATAGTCGGGTTAATACAGTTCAGTGAGCGTTACTCATAAACGCGGATGGATAGTTCGAAGATGACATCACTCGGGTCTTTGTTTTTTGCCATCCGCGTTTATGAGTAATGCTCACTGAACTCTATTAACCCGACTATAAACGTTCATGGATACACACAGTTTTGTGTGTTGGTCCGTTATACTTCCGGATGGCAATGTTATGAGCTTCTTAGCCAAGCGCAACTATCTATATATATAGATAGAATGCGCTTGGCCAAGGAGTTCACAACATTGCCATCCGGAAGTATAACGAACCTACACACAAACTCTGTGTAACCATGAACTTTTATAGTCTGGTTAATACAGTTTAGTGAGAACAACTCACAAACGCGGATGGCAAAAAACAATAACAAAGGCCTGAGTGACGTCATCTGCATACTATCTATATGGCTTCACTGAGAGCGATGGAAAACGAGCGATTCAAAATGATCCATAAGTGTAATCATTTCTTTCAGAGTCTGCTGTGTAGATTGGAAACAAAGTTGTGCTTCGAAGGATGCGATCGAAGAAAAATGGTCAAATCTCTCGCTCCGCTCTGCTTCGCTGCCAGTCACCGCTTTATATGTTTTGTAAAGCGCTTTGAGCACATTTAGTGGATATTGCGCTATATAAAGCTCAATTTAAAAAAATTAATATATATTTTTTTATGTTCTCGCTTATGCTCCGTCCCGCACGCTTCGCTCGCTGTGTGGCCTTAGCCTTATGTAGTTTGCTATAATATCAACTAATTATAAAGTGAGGCTATTTGGTCTGGTGGTATGACACTACCCTCCGAATCGGAAGGTCCTGGGTTCGAGCCCCGCTCTGGGCGGCGTATAGTTGAGTCCTTGGAAAAGGCTTGAATTCTCCCACAGCATTCGTATGTAAAATAAGTGCATGGTCATTCACAACATTGTCCATGTCAGTAAAAAAAGTGTAATATTGTCTGACCGGGATCATGTCTCGTCCTACGTGTTGTTGGCAAGGGCCCTTTGGAAAGTGTTTAGGGCACGTTGAGCTTATAATGCATTATAAGAATAAATTTTTAAAATACAATAAAAATATAATTCCCTTTATTCATCCCATTGGAGACAATTGTCTTTTAGGTCTATTCCAAGGTAAGACTGGAAAAACTCAGGCGTCAACCGCATTGCAGCGCCGCAAATTGAGCTAGGGCGAGATGACTTGCTCAAGACCACAAAGCGCAGCGGCGGGTGATCGAACTTGGTACTTTTCGGGTACGAAGCAAAGACCGTACCGTTGCGCAAACGCCGCCCCTGTTTAATTGAAAAAAAAAAGACTAGGCTTATAAAACCATTTAAAATCTAATTTGGGTGACATAGAGAATACATTTTATGAGGCCCTTCCTATGCTATTGGCTGCAGAGGGCTGGCTTGTTTTCTACATTAGTTTGTGTGGCTATGTGGTATGACACTCGCTATCGGATCAGAAGGTTCTGGGTTCGAGCTTCGCTCGGCGCATAGTTGAGTCCTTGGAAAAGACTCTTTACTCACATTCTCTCACCGTACTCAGCTGTAAAATGAATACCTGGCCGTTAACAGCGTTGTCTATGTCGGAAAAAAAAATGTAATATCGCCGAACAGGCGTCATGTTTCGTTCTACATGTTACTTGTTGCTGTTGGTCAGGGACCCGTTTTAAAGCGCTTTCAACACATTTAGTGGATCAATATAAAACCTCAAGTTTTTTTGTTGTTTTTTTTTTAATATAAGTAACATTTTGTTACTTCTTTCAGCCATATCCATGATAAGTATGCTGAAGGCCGTAACTTTGAGTGATTCCGTATTATAACTTATAGAAAAAAAGACCTCTTGGTATGCTGTATCGCAATATCCACTAAACGTGCTCAAAGCGCTTTACAAGAGTCCCAAGCTAACAGCAAGACGTAACATGTAGAACGAAACACGATGCCTGTTAACGATATTACAATTTTTTTTCCTTCAGAGACAACGCTGTTGACGGCCGTATGTCAACACAAATCTATTTGGCTACTATTTATCTTTTTGGTATGCTATGCGGTTTAGTAGAAAGTCTGAGACGAACTGCGGGGTGATTTCGGGGGAGAGGAGAGAAAACAAACAAAATAAGACAATGAAAATAACAAAATCCAAAAAAAAAGCAAAAACCAACAACAACAACAACAACAACAACAACAACAACAACAACAACAAAAAGCGACAAACAAACAGCGCGGCTATGGCAATAACACTTGTCATGTGTGTTAAGATCACATGACTATTCCCGCCAAACAACGGGAATGTGGCGTGTGGTTAGTCGATGCCGATGTTGGCCATAGGGTCAAGTAATGGCTGTAATAGATAGTATGCAGATGACGTCACTCAGGCCTTTGTTATTGTTTTTGCCATCCGCGTTTGTGAGTTGTTCTCACTAAACTGTATTAACCAGACTATAAAAGTTCATGGTTACACAGAGTTTGTGTGTTGGTCCGTTATACTTCCGGATGGCAATGTTGTGAACTCCTTGGCCAAGCGCATTCTATCTATAGACAAATAGATATCCACGCCTCTCGGACAGTCGTCATAATGTCACAATGGCAGTGATTAGTGAAAATAGCGAATTACACAGGTATTACTATCGTATCGATGGCGTGTGTCTTAGTAAATAAATACCATCTGTTCTACTGCTTGATCAATAGAACCAACACAGAAAACTATGTGTGTAAACTTCAACGTTTATATTATGATCGAGTAAATCGTGTGATAACTTGTCACCCATTTGATGATATAAAAACATGAATAATGATCAGAATGAGGCCAATTTTATTCACGTTTATTGTTTATAAACAACCAACAATGTTTGTCCGAGCACTTGTAAAGGTGTGTCACAAATTCCATGTTTTGATTGGGTCAAAAATCTACTGGTGAATTCTCACTATACTGTACTATTCAGACTATAAACGTTCATGATTACATTGAGTTTTATGTGTTGTGGTCCGTTATACTTCCGGATGGCAATGTTTTGAGCTTCTTAGCCAAGCGCATACTATCTTTTGCCCTAATGAGTTTAAAATAGAGAGCTAATACAAACAATAAGATCGAGAAAAATAATTTCTTTCGGCCACCCTAAACGTCATCAAAGTATTATTAAAGATTGCCTAGAAGGAGGGATAGAATGTATAGATAGAATGCGCTTGGCCAAGGAGTTCACAACATTGCCATCCGGAAGTATAACGGACCAACACACAAACTCTGTGTAACTATGAACTTTTATAGTCTGGTTAATACAGTTTAGTGAGAACAACTCACAAACGCGGATGGCAAAAACAATAACAAAGGCCTGAGTGACGTCATCTGCATACTATCTATAGAAGGATCAGGAGTTTGGGAAATAAGAAACTTGGATTCAGGACATCAAGGATTGGTCGGGGAATGGATCTCACTCCACAGATGCACACGAGGCGTCCAAGAACCGTGACAGCTGGAAGTCCATTTCTCGTCAACCCCTGGAACAGGGCGTTGCCATTGTGAACTTATTACCTGACACTGATCAAAACATGACGTCAAAAGACAAGTCTTTTGCCGCAAAAGAAAACAAATAAGTATTGGGAGTTTCTAGCTTGGCCATCTTTAACTTATAGTCTGATACAGGAAACCTCAGAACTTCTGCCTGGCACCTTGCATACACACTTGTTCAGTTCTTTATCCTATATCTGTGGTTATACTTTCATTATCAACCGTATTAGTTTTTACTAAACTCAAAGCCCTCTTTTAACTATCTGTTGAGTGAATATATTATTTTCTTGAGCTTTAGCATTTTAATATCCACTAAACATGCTCAAAGCGCTTTACAAGGGGTCCTGGACATTAGCTACACTTAACACGAAGGACGGGACATGACGCCTGTTAGGCGATATTACAATTTATTTTCGACAGAGACAACGCTGTTAACGGCCAGGTACTCATTTTACACCTTAGGACGCTGCAAGAATGTGAGTAAAGAGGATTTTTCAAGGTTTCAACTATGCGCAGAGCGAGGCTCGAACCCAGGACCTTCCGATCCGAAAGCGAGTGTGATACCACTAGACCACATAGCCGCACAAAATCTCGAAACCCTCTGTTAACTATCTCCTTACCTACTATTGAGTGAAGGCATTGTCTACCAAATTATTCAGTCCCTTGATTGGCGGACAATGAATAAATAATAATAATAATAATAATAATAATAATAATAATAATAATAATAATAATAATAATAATAATAATAATAATAATAATAATAATAATAATGATAATAATAATAATAATAACAAAGACCTGTGCTCACAGGACAGGAATCTCAGTGTAATGGCTATGTGTTCTTGCGATTTGACACTCGCTTTCGGTTCGGAAGATTCGAGTCTCGCTCGGCGCATATTGAGTCCTTGGAAAAGAGTCTTTACTCACATTCTCTCACCGTATTCAGGTGTAAAATGAGTACAAGAGCGTTGTCTCTGTCCGAAAAAAAAACATTGCAATATCGCCTAACAGGCGTCATGTCTCGTTCTACATGTTTGGTGTTGCTGTTGGCTAGGGACCCCTTTGTAAAGCTCTCTGAGCACGTTTAGTGAATATTGCGTTATATAAAATACTCAAGTTTTTTGGGTTTTTTTAAAAAATGAATTGTAGTTGTAGCTTACCCTAAACTCGTCCATTGATGAATTTTCGAGGGTTACACAAACCTCAATAATTGAACTATTTTTAAAAGTCTGGAATGATGGAACGAATATTAATGATTATCCTTTGAAAGTAATTATAATATGTACAATGGAAAGTATTTACACTACCGACTACACACATAACACAATAAATTTAAATGGCATAAACACACGTTATCTCAAATACTGTCATACTCTCTTAAAAACACGCATTTACAATTTTGACCAGAAAACTCGTTCTTCAAATATGGATCGATTAAAATGACTTTCATTTTGCAAAAACTCTCAAACCTGGGACTGAATTAAGACTTCTTCACGAAGTCCCAGGTTTGAGAGTTTTTAACAAGATGAGAGTCGTTCAAATAGATCGATGATTGAAGGGCGAGTTTTTTTTTCTGGCCAAAATTTCAAATACGCGTTGTGTTGTTCCAGAGTACGCAGGATACATATTGGTGCCGCAGACCTCATTTAGGTCAGTCTCCAGATAGAAGGCTGTTGACGGCACTCGGCTTTTTTTTTTGTCATCCATAGATAGATTGTCATAGATGGAATGAAGTTGACGTCACTTGAGTGACAAAAAAGGTTATTTCTAGACCGATTTTTATGAGACAAAGACATTTTTTCTCCACTTTTCAAGCTGATTCCAACAATGAGGTTTTCAAATTTATCGCAATTAGACTATTTGTCATTTTTTTTTTTTGATACCCAATTGACTGCTCAGGAAATGAATGCGTAATCCTTGGCGTCTAGCGAGTAGGTGTTAAATTTTGCTTACCCTTTCCCCACGCAGACGCACACACACACACACACACACACACAGAGAGAGAGAGAGAGAGAGAGAGAGAGAGAGAGAGAGAGAGAGAGAGAGAGAGAGAGAGACTGAACACACAATGTATATCTTTCACTTCTGGCCAAAGTTGCCTTATTACAACTTAGACTCGAATGATAACAGCGAGCAGGGTGTCAGATTAAACTTCAGTTTTAAAGGTCAAATTCAATTAACACCGTAATAAATCATAATAATGATCATTCTTGATATATTAGAGCATTAAAATATGTAATTCACATTACTATAAAGATATTTTAAATATATGTATTTTGTAATTATTTTAGCGACGATACGAACCCCTTTTAATCGTCGAGCCGAACGATAGGATGCTAGACGACGATAAGTCTCTCTGTGTGTGTGTGTGTGTGTGTGTGTGTGTGTGTGTGTGTGTGCGCGCGTCTGCGTGGGAAAGGGTAAGCAAAATTTAACATCTACTCGCTAGCCGGCAAGGAATACGTATTCATTTCCTGAGCAGTCAATTGGGTATTTAAAAAAAAAAATAATGACAAATAATCTAATTGCGATAAATTTGAAAACCTCATTGTTGGAATCAGCTTGAAAAGTGGAGAAAAAGTGTCTTTGTCTCATAAAAATCAGTCTAGAAATAACCTTTTTTTTTGTAATAGATTTGATTTTGAAAACAGCTTTCTCAAATTTTATAATTTTATGAAAATTTCCTTATTGTCTGGTCGATGTTCATGATTTATATATCGTTTTTCATTTCTCAATGAGACGAACGCACTGATGTAACTCGATTGATTCAAGAGTTTAAAACACAGATTTCGTGTTTTGATTGTGAGTCCAGCCTTACAAAGAATTCACGAGCGTTGAAATAGTGACGTAATTATACATACAAGACCTCGTTCTCCACGCCACAGTAGGGCTTCCATTCATCACTTTCGCTCAACCGCTCAACCGTGAGTGGTCTTTGAAGTTACACAACATATACCGCCTGTGATGCCTGTACATAAATCAAGAGCTGAGCTGACTCATGTTGACAAGCGAGCTATCAAAAGAGCAATCGTTGATTGGTCAAAAACTCAGGATTTCATATAAGGACATAAGTTCTGGAAAGCGATACCCATAAAACCCACCCACCTGTCAGTGGTGTTATGATGAAATTAGGCCTCCATAAAATGTTATATCATGGTAGCTCCATCCTCTCTTTCTATTCTGGCGTAGACGTAGACGGCGATAGCATTTCGGATGTCATAATGACAAGTGGGCAAAGGGTTAAAGCTTCCAAACAATCCCAATCGTCGTTTATCTCTAATGGGACCCGTTGGCGCAAGCAGTCTAATGACTAGTGGGCAAAGGGTTAAAGCTTCCAAACAATCCCAATCGTCGTCTGTCTCTAATCGGCCCCGTTCGCGCCCTGTCGCGCAAACTCAGTTATGACTCAACTTGGGAGTTTAACAAACAATAGCAAAAAGTGAGAGAAGTCGTCATCATTCAAGACATGAACTTTCGTTGGTTTTGAAGGAAAGAATTTGACGCCACTGAACTCTTTGTTATTGTTTTAAGACAGCCATTTGGTAATCGGTTCTCACTAAATTATAGATAGAAAGAAATCAACGTCACTTGGGTCTTTGTTATTGTTTTTTGCCATCCGCGTTTATGAGTAATTCTCACTCAACTGTATCAACCAGACGATAAACGTTCAAGGTTACACACAGTTTTGTGTGTTGGTCGGTTATATTTCCGGATGGCAATGTTGTGACTTTCTTAGCCAAACGCACATCATCAAAAGAAGGGACAAAATTGACGTCACTCAGATCTCTGTTAGTGTTTTTAGCCAGCCATTTTTATGAGTAGTTCTCACTAAATTTTATCAATCAGACTATAGATAGAATGCGCTTGGCCAAGGAGTTCACAACATTGCCATCCGGAAGTATAACGGACCAACACACAAACTCTGTGTAACCATGAACTTTTATAGTCTGGTTAATACAGTTTAGTGAGAACAACTCACAAACGCGGATGGCAAAAACAATAACAAAGGCCTGAGTGACGTCATCTGCATACTATCTATAGACGTTCAAGATTACACATAGTTTTGTGTGTTGGTACGTTATATTAAGCTGGTTGGTACATATTGTGAGTATTTTACCTAATAGCATGACATCAATAGAAGGAATGAAGTTGACGGCAATACGCTTCAACAGTCACTTCCTTCGTAATTACGCATGGGAACATAGTAACTGGCTCTAAACTATCGGAACAATGGCGGACGCCCTTATGAAATATTTCTCCGAGCATAAAAGCGTATCCAGAGGGAGAAAAAAAAATTATAAATCTGATGTTTTGATTTTTACACTTTCTGATCACAAGACATGAAAAGTTCTAGCCAGCATGAAGTACCGATTTTCTTTGTTTAGAACCACGATGGCCGCCGTTGCTGGGCGACGTGACATCAGACTATTGAATCAAATTGGCTCTACGTTATTGCATTTAGTGCTCCTAATGGGTGATTGATTCTCATTAAATATAGATAGATCGAAGATGACGTCACTCAGGTCTTTGCCATTGCTTTTTGCCATCCAGAGTAAAATAAAATAAAATTCCCTTTATTCATTCGATTGGGGAATTTTTTCTCAAGGTTCGATTCCAAGGGAAGACTGGAATAACCCAGGCGTCAGCCGCAGTTCAGCGCCGCAAATTGATTGGTTAGCAGATTAAATGTGACCCATCGTCTTCACACAGTATAAAGTCGGAATGATAGTCATCTTCAGTATAGATAGTTCGAAGATGACGTCACTCGGGTCTTTGTTATTGTTTTTGCCATCCGCGTTTATGAGTAATGCTCACTGAACTGTATTAACCCGACTATAAACGTTCATGGATACACACAGTTTTGTGTGTTGGTCCGTTATACTTCCGGATGGCAGTGTCATGAGCTTCTTAGCCAAGCGCATACTATCGATAGATAAGGTGGGCAGGGCTAAAAAACCTACAACATTGCCATCCGGAAATATAACGGACAAAACACAAGTTAATACAGTTTAGTGAGAATTACTGACAAACATAGATGGCAAAAAACAATAACAAAGACCTGAGTGACGTTATCTTCTTACAATCTATTGGATTTATGATTTTTTTAAATGTGTTTTATAGTTCTTCAGAGGAATTAGACCCATGGAGTCGGAGTTTGTCTCGGTTTCATAGCGTAAAATGGACAATAGCATTCGCTTGCTACCGTTTCGATAGGACGTTAGTCTATCCCAAAGTACTTTTCGCGAGATCTAACAGATCAAGCTATCCAATCTCTGGTCGAATTTTAGGTTAGTGCGTAGCCATCGTTACCATATTATAGCTTAACACTAGAACCCACTAGGACTTATAGTTTGACGTCATTTTTTAGGTTTGTGCAGTGTCTAGTGAGTTGCCGTTAGAAGTGTTCAAGGAAATAAATGATTCCATTGGTTGAACTATTATTGAATACAACTCACGTTTTTTTTTTCTTTTGTTGCAAAAGACTTGTCTTTTGGCGTCATTTTTAAAGTCAGTGTTAGGCTATAAGTTTACGATGGCTGCAGTCCTTGTGTCAGGCTTTTAATTAATGAAAGCTACCATATTGACCCCCAATTTCATATTTTAAAATTAGATCATTTATATAGATAGAATGAAGTTGACGTCACTCGGTTCTTTGTTATTGTTTTTTGCCATCCGCCTTTATGAGTAATTCTCACTAAATTTTATGAACCAAACTATAAACGTTCAAGGTTACACATTGTGTTGTGTCTTGGTCTGTTATACTTCCGGATGGCAATGTTGTGAGCTTCTTAGCCAAGCGCATACTATCTATAGATAGTATGCGCTTGGCTAATTAGTTCATAACATTGCCATCCGGAAGTATAAGGGACCAACACACAAAACTGTGTGTATCCATGAACGTTTATAGTCAGGTTAATAAAGTTCAGTGAGCATTACTCATAAACGCGGATGGCAAAAAACAATAACAAAGAAAATGAGTGACGTCATCTTCGAACTATCTATAGCCTGAGAATGACCAAAAAATTAGGTCAAAAGCAAACAAGCCTTTTTCCACAAAAGAAAACAAATCGCGAGTTGCATTCATAAGTTCAACCAATGGAATCACTTGTTACTTTAAGCTCTACGAAACGACAACTTACTGGACGCTGCACACAACTTAAAAAATGACTTCAAACTACAAGTCCTTGATGGTTCTTGTGTCAGGCTACAGATATAACGAAGATGACGTCACTCAGGTCTTTGTTATTATGAATAATTCTTACTTAACTGAATTAACCAGACTATAAACGCTCATGGTTACACATAGTTTTGTGTGTTGGTCCGTCATACTTCCGGATGGCAATGTTGTGAACTCCTTGGCCAAGCGCATTCTATATAGATAGAATGCGCTTGGCCAAGGAGTTCACAACATTGCCATCCGGAAGTATAACGGACCAACACACAAACTCTGTGTAACCATGAACTTTTATAGTCTGGTTAATACAGTTTAGTGAGAACAACTCACAAACGCGGATGGCAAAAACAATAACAAAGGCCTGAGTGACGTCATCTTCGAACTATCTATATCTAGCCTTTAACGTTTATAGTCTGGTTAATACAGTTTAGTGAGTATTACGTCTTAACCCGCACGGCAAAGAGCAATAACAAAGACCTGAGTGGCGTCAACTTCATTTTATCTATAAGTTAACGATGGCGACGATACAAGTCTCGGCACGTGACACAAGAGCTGATAAGATGTGATTGATACGCACTTATAAAAGTGACATAAAATTTCATGTCGACAGTGACATCGCATAATTAGTGATAAGTCATCGTAGCCATTGTATTTTCATTGGGGGTCCCGATAGCTCAGTCGGTAGAGCACTCGCTTCACACGCAAAGGGACAGAGTTCGACCAAAGAGTGTGTAGGGTAACGTAGTTACCAAGAGCTCTCACTTCTCTTAACCGCAATGCTATTTCGCGTGCCAGGCGAGGCAGCGAGGTGGGTGTGCTCCTCGTGTATCATGCGCGCTAGGCTTACGGTTGTGAGCTTCTTAGCCAAGCGCACACTATCAATAGATAGTATGCGCTTGGCTAAGAAGCCCAAAACATTGCCATCCGGAAGTAGAACGGACCAACACACAAATCTGTGTGTGTCCATGAACGTTTATAGGCGGGTTAATACAGTTCAGTGAGCATTACTCATAAACGCGGATGGCAAAAATCAATAACAAAGACCTGAGTGACGTCATCTTCGAACTATCTATAGATTATGAATCAAAATACATATAATATTTACCTTGATATTTTTTGACGACAATCTCAGTGTACCTCGCCCGTTTTCCAAAACATGGGGGGCGTTGTCCACAAAACTGGTCTGAGCTGATGGCATGATGATGGAATGAATGACCACAACAATATCACAATGTAGTATCTTTGATGTCCGATTATACAAATAGATTGTATGAAGTTGACGTCACTCTGTTATTGTTTTTAGACCGCCAGTTGGGTGATTAACTTTTACTCCTCGTAATTTCTCGAGATAAGACTAATGTAAATGTTGCTGCTCGAAGCTTAAAGAAATAAATAACAATGTGAAATTGAATGTAAGCTTCAATTTAACATACGAAAACAGAAAAATGGACGTTTCGGGTTTCCCCTTTATCAACAAACAGGATGAATGAAACACTACAGATGAATGAGATGATGTGGTAGTGGCGTTTGTTAACGATATGTAGTGTTTCATTCATCCTGTTTGTTGATAAAGGGGAAACCCGAAACGTCCATTCTATTTGTTTTCGTAATTAAATTGAAGCTTACATTCAATTTCACATTGTTATTTATTTCGAGATAAGACTATGAACATTATGTAAAGGTTATTAAAGATTGATGGTCAACGGATCAAACCTCTGAAGTCCCGATTTTCATGACCGGCGGATCAAAACTCTGAAGGCTTCATACGAACTTTGCGCACCATGTTTTATTTAATTTTGCGCGCATCGGACATCTGATGAAATCAATTAAATAAAACATAGTGCGCAAGTTCGTATGAAGGCTTCAGAGTTTTGATTCAGAGGTCTGATGCGCCCAAAATTAAATAAAACATGCTGCGCAAAGATCGTTTTGATCCGCCTATCGTGAAAATCGGGACTTCAAAGGTTTGATCCGCTGACTATAGGCATGGTGTTTTATGTAGGTACAATTGATCTGGCGGGAAGAATTGCTGATTGTTTTGATTGACGCAGACCATTAAGTATGTTGCTCCTGACTGAAATGTATCGGCTATTTTACTCTCTCCTCACCCACCATTCTCCGGAATTCCCCAAAACGGCAGAGATACCTACTCATCCAACATTTAAATAAATAAGCACTTGAGCTCTTATATAGGGCAATATCCACTAAGATAAAGAACTGAACAAGTGTGTATGAACGGTGTCAGACAAAGCAAGAAAGAAAAAAATAAATCAGAAGGCCTGAGGTTCAATCCCCAGTCGAGGTTGACTGATTTTTTGGTATGGTGTTTTTCTTGTATTTTTTATTTCTTGCTTTGTTTGGCACCTTTCATACACACTTGTTCAGTTCTTTTTCTGGCATCGGTGCCTGCTCCTTAATTTCCTAACTTAATATCTACTTAACGTGCTCTATGGGCTTTACAATGGGTCCCTAACCAGCAACAAAACATAACATGTAGGACGAAACACGACTCCTTTAAGGGAATATTACATTTTTCCAACAGAGACAAAATAACTCATACCTGTGTGCGGTGAGAGAATATGAGTAAAGAGCCTTTTTTCCAAGGACTAAAATGTGCGTTGTTCACAACAGTACTCAAATCAGGGATATAGATAGAATGAAGTTAATGTCACTCAGGTCTTTACTATTGTTTTTTGCCATCCATGTTCAAGACTAATTCTCACTAAACTGTATTAACCAGATTATAAACGTTCAAGGTTACACACAGTTTTGTGTGTTGGTCCGTTATATTTCCGGATGGCGATGTTGTGAGTTACTTAGCCAAGCGCACAGCTTTTATACAGATAATAAGATGAAGACCACAACATACGCTCAAAATTTCACATTTAGCTTAACATTAAAAAATCAGAAAATTGTGTGTATGAAACAGTCCATTTCATCACACCAGTGCATTTTCTCTAACATCTGTCACTTTTACTTTTTAACTCAACGTGTAATTAATGTGACACATTCTTTCTATTAAAAAAAAAGTACACACAACACACTGGTTCTCACAATAACACGAATCTTGATAAACAAACAGTTCTGTAGTCTCCACAACCAACAGCACGATGCAATATTCACTTGACGCCATGTCATTCATCTGTCCTGTGACACATTCATTATTGACAACAATAACCTGACCATTTCATTATCCTGTAATTATATAATTCTAATCTTCCATTCAAATCATTTCGAAGAACGTTCTATCTGCATTATATTTGTTTCTGTTTAACTCAATCCGAGAGAAAAAAAAGAATAGGAAGAAGATGGTGACAAAAATTAAAAGAGAGAGGTTGTATCCTCCGAAAGATAGATCGAAGTTGACGTCACTCAGGTCTTTGTTATTGCTTTTTTTTTTTTGTTTTTTTTTTTTGTTTTTTTTTTTTATTTTTTTTTTTTTGCCATCCACGTTTACGAGTAAATCTTACTAAACTGTATTCCCCTGACTATAAACGTTCAAGGTTACACATAGATACATAGTGACAATACCTAAAAGTCCCATGCTGGAACAAGCAAAAAATCCCGCTATGAAAGATACACTCATTGTTTTGTTTTTTGTTTTTAAGCGTTTTACGGCGCTTCCAACACATTAAGGTCATATCAGCGTCAGTATAAAGGAAGAAAATGGGACAGTAAACAGTTCTATAATTACAATTAAAGCAACCAAATCTAAGTGCTTAGTTTGAGATCACCTAAAAGTCTCATCCAGACACAAGCACGGGTCCACACTAAGAGGAATTCACTCAAATGTTTACAAATCATATATAATATCGAAACGAAACATAATACAGTGCATAACAGAGAGATGATTTATAAGGAAAAAAAATATCATCTCCCAAAACATACTATACATGTGACTGTTTCCCTCCCTGCTAGGGTATCCAGCCAGGCCAGAACAAAACCAAGTAATTTTATCCCAAGACAAAGATAGAAAGCAAGTTGGAAAACAGATATAGGGGGATAGAAGACACAATAAGTGCCTCCCTGACCACTATGGAAGGTCAGGAACCCCACCCAGAAGCTACATTCAAATGCTTTAAAAAACTTGAGCTTTTAATAAGCGCAAAATCCACTCAACGTGCTTAAAGCGCTTTACAAGGGGTACCTGGCCAGCAACAACACGTAACATGAAGCCTGTTAGGCGATATTACAATTTTTCGGACAGAGACAACGCTGTTAACGGTCAGGTATTGATTTACACCTGAGTACGATGAGAGAATGTGAGTAAAGAGCCTTTTCTAAGGACTCAACTATGCGCCGAGCGAGGCTAGAACCCAGGACCTTCCGACCCGAAAGCGAATGTCATGCCACAAGACCACATAACCGCACAAATGTTTACAAAGCACAGTATACTAAAAACGTAATAAATATAGTAGAACATAATAGAGATATGGTATAAAAAGGAAAAAAAAAAAACAATATCTGCTCTCAAGAAAATAAGGAGCTAAAAAAAAAGGACTACACACTTGACGGCCTCCCCCTCGGTTAAGGATCTCCGTAAGGACCAAATTAAAACAACAAAAAAACCAACAATCCAGAACAAAGACAGAGAAACATGGGAAAGAAAAACAAATATGAGGGATAGAAGACAGAAAATGACCTCACAACCCTCCCAATAAAAAAAAATTAAAAACACTGCTTAATTAATAGTATAAGAAAAAATAATGAAGAAAATGTAGTAAAAATATGTTCTATTTTTTTTTACATATATCATATTTATTATGAATTATGATATAGTACATGTTTCAATATAAAATTAAAATAAAAATAGATTGTTCACCCATGGTATATTAATCAATAAATTTAATGATAAAGTAACTAAAAGGTAAAAATTCATTTTAGAAATGTTTATTTAGAAAATGACGATGAAATATAATATTATAGTTTGAGATGCATGACATCATCTACACACCCATCGTTCTAAAATATCAGTGATAAAAAAACAAAAGCAAAGAGATATCCGATTGTGTAAAGCTGAGTTGTAAATACAACTTGTTTTTTGTTTGTTTTTAAGGGTTTTGCGACACTTGCAACAAATTTAGGTCATCTCAGCGCCAGTAAAAAGGAAGAAAATGGGATAGTCAATAGTTCTAGAATTACAATTAAAGCACTCAAGAAAAAGGAAGTCAAAGGTGAATTGGTTCAAATAGAAAACATATGTAGATTCCAAGAGCACACTATCAGTGTACTTAGTTTAAGATCACCTAATTGTCTCATCCTGACACAAACGCAGGTCCCCACCAAGAGGAACACACTTAATTGTTTGCAAATCATGCATATAAACAAAACATATACTGTGCTTAACAGCCCAAAACTCTTAACTGAACATTTGACTGTGTCCCTCGCACCTAGGGTAATCGGCCAGGGCCAGGATAAAACCAAGTAATCTCATTCTAAGACAAAAGACAGAAAGCATATTGGAAAACAGATAGGAAAAGATAGAAGACACAGTAAGTGCCTCTCTGCCCACTATTGGAGGTCAGGAACCCCACCCCGAAATACAACTTGTTTCAGCAATACGTTGAAAGACATATGAAAATATAACAAAAGCAAAATTTTTAAAAAGGCCACCTCACAACGTGAAATGGAATAATAAAGCGTGATGAACAAAAAGGGCTCTGGTGAAACCGACGTGCACTTATTAGTAGGTCTGATAACCCGATTCCTTATGGGCTCATTGTTGTAATGGAAATCTCAAACAATGATGCAAAATGTTAAACTCGGTCCATAAATGGGTTAGAATGTCAGGCCTGCATATAAGTACACGCCGGGCGAAACGCATCTATTTGCTAAAAAACACTTCATATTTTAGCCAGAAAACTTTTTAACCCCTGCAAGGAAGTCTCGGGTTTAAGAATGTTGTTTGGCAATTTGGAGATCATTTTAATCGTTTGATTAAGGGAGTAAAAGTGTGTCTTCCCAAAATATGAAATGACGTCATTTAACCAATGTGCGAACAGTGTACACATAGACTTATCTATTATGGGAATGCGTTTACTACCGGTTGTGTCCCTTAGTTGTGACCAACACGGTCTCACCACTGTTATGAGGACGAATCAAATTGAAAAAATATTTCAAATGGATTGAATCTTCCTTTGAGTGAACAAAACTCAAAAATTACGATACGCAGAGAAAACAATAGGCCAAAATAATATTTTTTTAAAAGGGATGCATTTCTAATACGAGAGAATAGTTATTAATTTTAACTCAGTCATTGGTCAAGGGACTAAAGCTTGTAGCAACGCATTCCTTCGAGTGTCTCCAATATATAAACCACAAATGCATAAACATGAACAAGTCGATATCTACAGAACGTAAAAATAATGATTCTTTTGTTTTACGTACCCAACAAATCTGGGTTAACAAGGAATAATACATGATAAAAAATACAAAAGGTTTTTTTAGTGGTCTTTTATTGTTTTGTTTGTTTTGTCTTGTGTTTTTCTTTTATTTTTTTTGGCCTAAGTTTAGCAATTAAATAGTGCTTGCCATTATTAAAATTTGAACCAACGCATTGGAATATGGTATATAAAACACACACACACACACACACACACACACACACACACATAGAATATATAAAATTGAAGTACATCAACTCTTACGACATTTGATAAAGGCCACGGAGACCAATGAAAGGGAAGGTAATAGCAACTGATACACAGATAATTTACAAAGGTAAATCCCATTTAAGAAAGAAGGACGTCAAAATTAAAAATTCCGTTGAAATGTGGTTTAACAGAAGAGTGATTGATTTAAGGGTTTTACGCCGCTTGCAACACATTTAAAGTCATATCAACGCCTCTCCCCTATCCTGTCGACCATCATCTTATACAAGATAACTTTGGCGTTTAGTCTAAAACAAAGAGCTGCCTATTTGAAATTTCAAAAATTCGTAGTTTCCAAGGGGAAAAAAGAAAAAGTCACTTTAAATAGCTTTAGAAACAAACTATTTGCCCTCAGCATGATCCAAAAATTCTCCAAAGGCCTGACTAAATAGGTGGTTCTAAGGTACTAAACATTCCTTTTCAACAAGATTTATTGAGTCAAAGAAGCGAATCTTGTTCCTTAGCTGGAGCCAAAATGTCCTATTTCTATGAATTTTTTGTAGTACTAGGCAGGTTTAAGTCTAAGAATAATTTTTAAAAACCCATCCGACACAGACAAAGGCATCTCCCTCGACATAAAAGATTTACACTCAAATGTTTACACTAACATTATGATGATGTCTCCAATTAACAATTATGCACACCATTCTTTAACAATATCACCAACGACAGACAAGCACAAACAAAATGCTTGCTAGAAGGAGATAAAAAATACTATTGCTGCGACTCAATAAATACAACTCTTACTTGGTAAAAATGATGAAAAAAAAAGCTATTTTAGCAGTATGCGGAATTATAGAGGGATAAATGAAACAGCAAAAGTTGGCATCTTCAGCACAAGGTATATAAAACATCATTACAATACAATCAATCAATATATATATGGAAGGAACTAAATTGGTGTAGCTCAGTTCTTCATAATAGTTTTTATCCAGCCATTTTTATCAGTTCTCACTAAATTCTATCGATCAGACTCCATAGTTTTGTGAGTTGGTACATTATATCCCGCTGGCAGATGCTATGAGTATTCTAGCTAATCTACAGCATCACTATCCCACATAAAATCTCACCCATCAGTCCACACATTTGATAAAATAAAGTTCTACGTTATTAAAACAATTATTTACATTGAAGCAAATTTGCAATCAAAAAGAATAAATAAATACATAATTATACACAATATATATATATATATATTCATTACATCACATGCTTTCCTTAAAGAAAACACAATAAAAAAAATATTTCTTGTCTGTTTAGAAACGTCCTGTCATCCACGTTATCTTAGCCATCAAAGGACTTTATTTTTTAATCTCTTGATTTGATATGTATTAAGAGCAAGATGAAGACATTGCATCTGATACAATCGTTATATATAAATAGATAATCCTTTGTTTTTCTAGAAATTGCAGGTTGGTTTTGAGCAGAGCTGCCTATTTGAAATTTCAGAAATTCATAGTTTCCAAGTGAAAAAAAAAAAGGAAAAGTCACCAGAGAAATAGCTTTACAAATTATAATTTGCCCTCAGCTTGATTTGAAAAATGGTCCAAAGCCCTAAATACAGGTTCTCTGGAATGGCACTTTCCTTTTCAACGAAATTTATTGAGTCAAAGACACATTTGAAGCTCTGCAGCCGGAGCCAAAAAGTCGTAATTCTATGAATTTTTCGTAGTACTAGGCAGGTCTGGTTTTGAGTGATTACAATTATGTAGAATTAGTTATGAATTTGATGAAAATAAAAGAAAATACATAAGTAACCTTCTTGTTAATTAAATAATGAAGGCAAACAACAACTATTCATCAAACATACTTTGAGCAGAGTTAGACCATTGGTACATGATTATGAGCTCAGTATGACAAAATCAAATGTTACACCAAAGCATAATAATATTCCAGACTAGCAACGATTTATTAGCAATGAAGACTGTTAGGGCTAACCCACACGGGAGACTGACTCCGACGACCCGCTTTGCCATCCTCTGCCACCTTCTGGATAAAGATGTCGGGCACAGACAAAATACTAAGAATAAAGAGAAGAGCCGCCAGACCTACCCATACCAAGAATGAAAAAAAAAACGGCAGAGGACGTCGGGTGTTTGGTATGTGTAAGTCTAGCGGCTCTTCTCTTTATTCTTAGTATTTTGTCAGTGTGTGTCCGACGTCTTTATCTTTATTATGGAAGACTGCAGAGGACAGCAGTGCCGGGTCATCAGAGTCAGTCTCCGGTGTGGGTCGTTAGCCCTAAAGGCATTTAATTCCACCATGCGATAGATATTATCAGTATAATACAATGTCTCCTACAATCTGATGCATGCAGCTATGTGGTCTAGTGGTATGACACTCGCTTTCGGATTGGAAAGTTCTGAGTTCGTTCGAGCCTCGCTCGGCACATAGTTGAGTCCTTGAAAAAAATATTCCTATGAATAGAACTCAAAAGGCTTTTGCGATAAAGATGAGATGATTTTGCGCAGTGAATGTGATGAGCAAATCTACCAAATCAATGACAAGAGCTGATTTCCATTCATTTCTTTTCTTCAAGGCAGTTTGTCACAAAAAATTCTACACTTTTTCCAATGAACCAATAAAATTGGGAGTTCAAATTATAGAGATATTTGGGATATATATACCCTTTCATAAAAATAAAAAAAAAGAAAGAAAGATAGAAACCAAAAAACCCAAACAAATGAAACAACTCATGACATATACTACAAAAATAAGAGATATCTTGATAGATAGGCCATTTTCTCATGCAACCGTTTTATGTTTTTAAGGCTTTTACGGCGCTTACGAGACATTTAGGTCATTTCAGCACCACTAAAAAGGAAGAAAACGGGAAAGTCAAAAAAGTTATAGATTTACAATTCTTCATCTTCTTCGTCTTGTGGAAATCTCTAATTTTGTCGAGGATCACTCCACAGTTTTACATTGGGTTTTACATTGTACATTTGTTAAATCTCTGCACATAATACTAATAAAAAATACATAGATTAAAAAGTCAGGTTGTAAGCACACAAGAAAAAGTAAGATAAAGGGGACCAGATGTAGATTCCAAGAGCATACTATCAGCGTTCTTAGTTTGAGATCATCTAAAAGTCTCATCCAGACAAAAGCACACGCCTCCAATATGACGAATACACTCAAATGTTTACAAACCCTTACATATTTAAAACAAAAAAAAATGTAACAGTACATAACAGAGAGATGATTTACAAGGAAAAAAAAAATATCATCTCACAAAATATAGCTATACATTTGACTGTTTTCCTCCTAGTCAAAGACTCTGACCAGGGCTAAGACAAAACTAAGTAATCCCATTCCAAGACAAAGACAGAAAGCAACTGGGAAAATGGATATAAGGGGGTAGAAGACATAGCGTAATTTCCTGGCCACCATGGGAGGTCATTCAACCAACACACAGATGATCAACATACCCCATAGTAACCCACTGCCTCAAAACACAATTATGTTAGGTTGTCTTGGATGCTGAAAACGGAATCTAGAATGAATAATAGAAGACTTCGGTTAACATTTTTATGTTTTCTTGAATAATTCAATTCTAATAAAAATTAAATTAAATTAAATGACACCCTTCTGTGCGACATTCTTAGTTGCCATTGCCTAAGCATTCAAAGAAAGAATATAGATAATCTGTCTGATGTCAACAGGAATCACCCACATTGTCCAAAATGAGAAAGTTCAGGGTTAATAATCTTGCCTAAGGAAAAAAATCTAAATTCCCTGAAGTAGGACTTGAACCTCAGTAGTCAACTACTTGGCCACTTCATCCCAATGTTATACATTTTCATGAACAAATAAATATTGTTTCATAAAATGCAAAAAATTTTAATTTTATGTTTCTGATTATTTTAACTCTTAAGTTCACTTTATGGCATAGATTCACTTTGACATAAGATCAGTTTAGGGCAGTCGGTAACAAATACATAAACAATCGATTAATTGCATTGTAAGAACTTGTGATCTCCATCACACACTGGAATCCTCTTCTTGTCAAATGGTAGAGTAGCCGGATCGCTGGGCCCTCGTGCTTTCCCATTCCACCACATTGAAGGTCACGGTCCCAATAGTCCCCGTCACTACTAATATCAACAGCTGCCATTTCAATACTAGGACATTGCTGTAGTAAAATCCTGCGGCTGCTGCGACAGACTGAAATATGAGAGAAAGTTTGTGGCAGAGCTATTATTTAAAAACAAAGAGAGAGTTTGTGGCAGAGCTATTATTTAAAAACAAAGAGAGAGTTTGTGGCAGAGCTATTATTTAAAAACAAAGAGAGAGTTTGTGGCAGTGCTATTATTTAAAAACAGAGAGAGAGTTTGTGACAGAGCAATTATTTAAAAACAAAGAGAGAGTTTGTGACAGAGCTATTATTTAAAAAACAAAAAGAGAGTTTGTGGCAGGGCTATTATTTAAAAACAGAGAGAGAGTTTGTGGAAGAGATATTATTTAAACAGGCCTGTAAATGCACAATTTGCGAAAAGGCTGAAAAATGTCAGCCATATGTTCGCATGACCCCCCCCCCCCAAAAAAAAAAAATTAAAAATAAAAAAAAAAAAAAAAAAAAAAATTAAAAAAAAAATATTAAAAAAAAAACTAACATATAATCCTGCTGATTTATATAAAATGGATGTATTGATTAGATAATAATACAGAGTTCATATTCCCTTGTAAATCCTTCTCTTCAAGCCACGACCACTTAAAACGGTTTCGCACAGACGCGTCGATTGCCTTAATATCGGCATTGCGGTCGACGAAAGTCTCAGGCATTTTAATGAATAAAGATCGTATCAATGTATAAACACTTGAAAATTGTAAGATAATAGAATGATATAGTTGTGAGCTTACTCCTTTAGAATGAAATTCTGATCATCAAAGATGGATAAAGTCAAAAACTGGGCAGGATTACTTGGAAATGTTTGTAAACAAAGTTTTACCGGAACCGCAACTCTCACTTTCACACCGTCCCATGATCAATGCGCAACCTTGGCCGAGTCGGGTTATGGCCTGGTGAGGTCACAGTGGCTGAAATCCCAGCGAAATCAGCCACTCTATAACTATAATAAAATATTAGCTGATTTCAGACCAGTAGATCAGCTTCCGTGGTTCAGCACGAGATCACGAACGTAAAATCCAGGGAACGAAATTAACTTATTTTCGGGTTTTCCCGATATGAAGTATGGCAATATATTATAATATAGAACAATAGAGAGAAAATAAAACGAAATAAGATGAGAACTAAACGGGGGGATTCGTTTGTTTTGCGTTCAAAATAACAAAAATAGGTATCAAGGCTGAGATTAAAAGTCTGTTTCTGGAAAATCATGCAAAAGTCTGAAATCAGCCAAATGGCTGAGAATTTACAGGCCTGTTTAAAAACAGAGAGAGACATGGGAAATCCTATCTTCAACGAAGTGTAAGGTTATATAAATTCTTCTCAAAGCTGTTTATAGTATAAAACATTGCTTGAGTGATACAAAGGTGCTAGAAGTTGTGGACTGTAAAAAGTAATTAACAAAAATGAATATAAAAATTTCTAAAAAGAACAAAATACCAAACACAGAACGCTTCAGGCTAAAAACCCTTCTTCACCAATCAAAAAAATTAAAAAATAACAAAGTTTCAATTGTATTTTGTTATTGGCTGAAGAAGGATTTTGAGCTCAAAACTTTATGTGCTTTGGTATTTTGTTCATTTTCAAAGCTGTTGTATTCAGTTTTGTTCAGAACTTAAAATGTTGCTTTATATTTGTTTTATGTTATTTTTACGATTTATTTATACGTTTAATCATAATGACAAGATATTGAAGTTTCTATATGGGCTTTAAGTGTCCCATGGTCTTTTTAACTCCTTCCAATAAAACATTAGTTATTTTGATCATTTCACCATCTATATTTGTGAAGTTTTCATTTTTGCAGGTAAATGATACAAATTTTATTTCGAAATTGTCCACCTCTGGAGACACAGCAATCGCTTAAGCAAAACAAGACAGTTGAAGAAAGCTAACATAAAGCCTGAAGATCAAATTGGTTTGTGCCGTATTAAATAGTTTTTGTTTTGGTTTCGCATTTCTTCATTTGGGTAATATCTATTGTTTCCAAAGAAAAGGGAGATAATTTTGTTTCCAATCAATTCCTTAGAAACGAATAGAGAGAATGAGAGAATTTTTTGTTTTGTTTTATTGATAATAATTTTAACTATTTTATTGTATCTTTTCGTTGCCTAATTATATTTTATCTTATTCTTTTTACACATCTTTTAAAATCTTATATACTTTCCATTTATTTAATGATTATATAATTTTTTTTATTTGTTCTCTTTGTGTTGGCAAACACCTAATAAACCGTAAATAAACTTAAAACTTGAACTTGTAACATGATTTAAAAATAAAAGTCTTGAAATTCCAAAACTGTTGGATTTTCTTACCTGAACAAATTTAAAAAGAGCAAATGCTGGTGAGCTGTCCTCAGGAAAGATGAGTCCCAGCAAGGAGTAAATCTGAAGATATCGTAAAGACAAATTATCAAAAATAATATCAAACAAAGTACTTTCCACCAGATCTAACAGACCCAGTTACCCATTTACTGTTAGGTGGACAGGGGGGTTCGGGAAAAAAATCTCAACTGCAATTTCTGTTGTCCGTTTCATGCTATAGAAACCGGGATAAACTACAGCTCCATGGGTCTTATGCATACCTACCAACCCTTCCACTTTTGGCGGAATTATTCCTATTTACCATGATAATGGTAAGAAGAAGCAAAGACCCGTTGTCTCAAAATAGTATTATGTCAGGTGAACTGGGTGCAGGAAGTTGAATTCATAGCTACAAATATAATAGTAGTAGTGGTAGTGGTAGTGGTAGTAGTAGTAGTAGTAGTAGTAGTAGTAGTAGTAGTAGTAGTAGTAGTAGTAGTAGTAGTAGTAGTAGTAGTAGTAGTAGCAGCAGCAGCAGCAGCAGCAGCAGCAGCAGCAGCAGTAGTAGTAGTAGTAGTAGTAGTAGTAGTAGTAGTAGTAGTAGTAGTAGTAGTAGTAGTAGTAGTGTTTGGCTAAATCTCCACACTGGAAGTCTCCAGCCAGTCTGGGTGCAGGAAGTTGAATTCATAGCTACAAATATAGTGGTTATAGTAGCATTTGGCTACATCTCCACACTGGAAGTTTCCAGCCGGTCTTTAAATTCGTCACCGCAGTTGAGGACAACCTCGAAACCTCCCGTCAATCTCATCATAGGGCAGTGTAAGATTATGTGGTCTACTGCTGTCTCTCTGACAGTGGAGACAGCTGGCTGACTCCCTCAGACCCCATCGATGCATGTTTGCAGCAGTCCTGCCAAGGCCTGTGTCAGTAATCGGTTTGAGGCGACTCACTGCTTTCGATTGCCATTCTTGAAGCCTGGCATAAATTCCGTTGGGTCTTTGATTACCCGACCCACCTCCCTCAGGCATGGTATTCCCTTCAGGCTTCCCCAATATCGAAATTTTAAAGTTTTGAGTGGTAGAAGGACTTCCTGGATTTGAGTTGTGATGTTCTGGGAGCTTCATTTATGACGGATTTTAATGGGATAATTAGGGTAGCTACAAATATGAAACTCGGGGTAAATTTCTTTCATCATTATGGTTGAGAATTGATCTGACTTGATACATTCTAATATAAACATTGAGAATATCTGAAGACATATATGGTTGGAGGGACATGATCGCCGATGTCTGCAACAGGCATGGCACTTGATGATGATGAAGATAAACAAAAATACCTATTTCTTGTCAGGTTATCCAAAAATCACTTCTTGGTATCCATTTCATCTCGACATAATACCATTTTGAGATGGTGGATAACATATAGCCAATTTCCCCACCTCTCTCCTTTTATCTATGCTTTTCAACTAAAATCGAATAATTTTGGAATAAATAAAACCAATGAAAACACTAGTAATCAACAACAGACATTTTATCATCATCATTATATATGGTGCCATTTCTGAGACAGACATTGACGATCATGAACCTCCATTCCTCCCTATCCTCTGATCGTCTCAGAAAGTTGATGTTTGTCTCATCCACATCTCCATTTCGTGTCCTGAGACGTGTGACATAGCCTGTCCAATGTCTCATACAACTTTCTATTTCATGACATATGACATATGACATTCTCGCATCCATCACTCCATTTCGTGTCCTGAGACGTGTGACATAGCCTGTCCATTGTCGCATCCATCTCTCCAATTCGTGTCCTGAGACGTGTGACATAGCCTGTCCATTGTCGCATCCATGTCTCTATTTCGTGTCCTGAGATGTGTGACATAGCCTGTCCATTGTCACATCCATCTCTCCAATTCGTGTCCTGAGACGTGTGACATAGCTTGTCCATTGTCGCATCCATCTCTCCAATTCGTGTCCTGAGAGGTGTGACCATTGAGCTTGTCCATTGTCCACCTCTGCCTTTTTTTAACACCCATTTTCCCAAACAAGACATTTTTCTAAATATCACTCATTCTATTTTCTCTGGTATATTGTTGATTTTCCTGTATTGATTTATTAATTTAAAATTATATGTTAAAGTATGAGTTATATTGGCAATTGCCTAAAAATAAACCTTCTGAACATCTGAACATTATCATTATTATTATTATTATTATTATTATTATTATTATTATTATTATTATTATTATTATTATTATTATTATTATTATCATCATTATTAATATTATAACTTACCTGAGTGTTAAAACTACTGTCCCCAAAACCCAGGAGGAAACTGCCTAAAATGGCTATATATTGACTGTGGGGGGAAAGAAAGAGAGAATCATGAGTGTAGTTAAAAGTGAAAATAAAAACTATAGAAGGATGTGATCCAAATAATTGATTAATAATATCATATCATATCATATCATATCATATCATATCATATCATATCATAATTGAGATGATTGGTTCATGGAAAGTGCTCAACAAATGTCATTTATCATTATTATTATTATTATTATTATTATTATTATTATTATTATTATTATTATTATTATTATTATTATTATCATTATTATCATTATTATCATGATTATTATTATTATTATTATTATTATTATTATTATTATTATTATTATTATTATTATTATTATTATTATTATTATTATTATTAACATTATTGTTATTATTATTATTATTATTATTATTATTATTATTATTATTATTATTATTATTATTATTATTATTATTATTATTATTATTATTATTATTATCATTATTATTATTATTATTATTATTATAATTGTTCAAATCTTTATCTTACACCAGTGCCTGGTCTTTAATAGTTCTCTATCAATTGCATATTTGAAAGCATTTATTGTTTCAACATTTTTTTGTATAAAAGTCAGGTGCCTTCCATGTCCTGACAGTAAGCTGGACAAATAAATTCTATCGAATTCATTGGTAGAACATCTGGTGCTGATAAATGTCTTAACGCTATCACCTCGTGTGAGTGTTAATCTGTGGAATTGGTGATCACTTTCTTTTTAAATAACATAAAATGCTATAAAGATCTGAAACAGTGTGTATGTAGGAAACAGTGTTTATGAAACAGTGTGTAATAAACTGTATGAAACTGTTTAAGAAACAGTGTGTATGAAACAGTGTGTATGAAACAGTGTGTATGAAACGGTGTGTATGAAACTGTAGGAAACAGTGTGTATGAAGCAGTGCCAGACAACGTAGAAAAAAAATACAAGAAAAAAAAAAAAACATCAAAAGAAACTTAGCCTGTCTCGACTGGAGAGGAGGACTGATTTTTGAGGATTTTTTTTTTCTTTGTATTTTCTTTCTACTTTGTCTGGTATTAATTCATCTGAACATGTTATTTCAGATCTTACACCAGTACCTGCTTCTTCATTTTTCAAAAATGCTATAACTAAATACATTGATTTTATTCATCCCCAAGGATATAATGGAAAGGAATGGAAAGGGAATAATTCATGTCATACTGACTCTGTTTTGAGGAAATAGAATTTGAAATCTTGGATGGAAGTCTTTTACTCTGTATATGTTTTTTTTTTTTTGTTTTTTTTTTTTTTTTTTTTTTTTCTTTCTGCTCTCTTTATCTTAGTAAATTCATATTTTCATATTATAAAAGCTTGACAAATGAAAGATATGCTAAGGGGCATAACTCATAAAATTTTATTTTTGTGACAGCTGCTTTTTTTCCTTTGGCGATCTTCAAATGTTGCTGCTTAAAGTTTAAAGAAATAAATAACAACTATAAAATTGAATGGAAGCTTAAATTTAGTTTATGTAAACAAATAATGTGGATGTTTTGGGTTTCCCTCTTGTGAATAAAACACGAAAAAACAAAACACTGAAGACTAAGTGTTGGTTCATAGTGTTTTGTTCATTTGTCCATTTTTATACATTTTTATTTTTTCTATTCCACAGCTTCCCACAGCTTAGAATTATCTTGGGACAATAACAAACACCAAAAAAGTGACTCACTTTGAAACAATGTAGGTGGCAGCACCAGTCTCCACCACAGGAGACTGTTCAGGTAAGTTGATGAAAGCGATATAGAAAGCACTCATGTGTACGACGTAGCCTAACATAACGATGATATCACGACCATAGGCGTTGGTTTTTTTACCAAGCAGTCCAAAGAGTAACCCTCCTGAAATTATAAGATAGGTTATTGTTTGTTTTTAAGGGTTTTACGGCGCTTGCAACACATTTAGGTCATATCAGTGCCAGTAAAAAGGAAGAAAATTGGAAAGTGAAAAGATTCTAGATGTACAATAAAACAGGACTTGAGGAAAAAAGTAAGACAAAGGGGAGTGGTTCAAATAGGGAACAGATGTAGATTTTCAAGAGCACACTATCAGTGTACTTAGTTTGAGATCACCTAAATGTCTCACCCATACACTAGCAACAGGTCCCACTAAGAAGAATACACTCACATGCTTACATTATACATTTAAAATAACAGACATAATAATACATAACAGAGATATACAAGGAAAAAAATATCATCTCCCAAAACAATAACTATGCATTTGAATATTTTCCTCCCTGCCAAGCACTTCGGCCAGGGCCAGAGCAAAACCAAGTAATCTCATTCCAAGACAAAGACAGGTAGCAAATTGGAAAACAGATATAGGGGGATAGAAGACACAGCACGTGACCTCCCTGCCACCATGGGAGGTCAAAGGACCCCACCCAGTAAGTTAGGTTAGATTTGAGGGTTGATTTTTTTTTTTTTTTTTGTTTGTTTGTTGCTTTAGGTCTCTTCCAACACAATTGAGGTTATATGAGAGACCGCTGAAACAAAAAAACAAGCAATCTAACACTAACAAAAATAGTACAAATGTAAATCAAAATCATAACCTAAAGATATCATAAGCTAAATTATAAATAACCAAGAACAAACAGGCAGAAGATTTACAGAAAAAAAAAAATCTCCTGTCAAAAATACAATCACAAACCAAAGAAGCAAGATAGGCTAGTAAAGAGAAGAAGAAACGACATCACTATCGGATCGTACACCCATGCGAACCTCATAGGTATACGATTCAAGGGTGATGCTCCCATCCAACCACGCGCGAGGGTTGATTAAAGGATTGTCTGAAAGCATGCGCTTGTGTGCATGTGTGTGAGTGTGTGAGAGAGTGTGTGTGTGAATGAGAGAAAAAGAAAGAGAGAGATAGACAGAAAGAGAGAGAGAGAGAGAGAGAGAGAGAGAGAGAGAGAGAGAGAGAGAGAGAGAGAGAGAGATGATGATGATGAGAGAGTGATCTTATTTCAAGACACAGTCAGAAAGCAAGTAGGAAAAGTGATATAGGGAGACAGAAGACACAGCACGTGACCTCCCTGCCCACCATGGGAGGTCAAAGGACCCCACCCAGTTTCTAGACATGTGAGGGATTATGGTTTTTAATCATTTTTTCTGCACTACACATCGATGTGCGGCTATGTGGTCTTGTGGTATGACACTCGTTTTTGTATCGGAGGGTCCTGGGTATGGGCCTCGCTCTGCGCATAGTTCAGTCCTTGGAAAAGGCTCTTTATTCAAATTCTCTCACTGTACTCAGGTGTAAAATGAGTACCCGGCTGCAAACAGTGTTGTCTCTGACGAAAAAATTGTAATATCGCCTAACAGGCGTCATGTCTCGTTCAAGGACCCCTTTGTAAAGGGCCTTGAGCACATTTAGTGGATATTGCGCTATATAAAAGCTCACTTTACAAAAAAAATTATTTTAAATGAAACTTCAAAGTGCTGAGCACTTACCAAAGATTTCTCCAATGCCGATAAAGATACCAGATATACCCAGCAACCCGTTACGGTGCTCTCCGAAATTCTCATTATGAGAGATGCAGGTTCCATAGACCCCACTGAAAAAGGTCAACTCCAAGCCTGAATAATTTAGGAAAATGATTCATAATGCTTTAAATTCTAAAATTGCAACATGTCAAAAAAAAAAAATGTTAAAAAAGAAACATTTGTTCATCAGGGTCAGTATATGGAACGGGAGTTTATCCCGGTTTCTGTAGCGTGAAACTGATAATAGCAAATGCTAGCTATCCTTTGGATAGGACGCTAGTCTATCACAAAGTACTTTCTACCAGATCTAACAGACCCAGCTACCCAATCACTGCTGGGTGGACAGAGGGGTCCAAAAAAAAAAAAAGATTTCACCAGAGATTGATCACAGCCCCTTTGTGTGTGAAGCGAGTGCAGTGCTAAATGATTGCCAATATTTTTTTAATGCACATTAATCGGATACAATTTCGTTCAATTTAGCGATAGAGTCAGATCTTTATCTTGCACCAGTACCTGCTCCTTATCATCTTGTTGTCCATTACATTAATGTAAACCCAAACCCATAACTGTGTTCAGATCACGGCTGCCCGATGACCAGTGTTCCTTGTGGCCAATTTCGACTTCAAAAATGGCCGAATAAAATCTCACAAACCCCAACATTATTTTCACTATGAAACCTTTGAAAAACTTATCAGTTTTGATAATCAATAAACCAACTAGACGAGGGGGGGGGGAATGTTTATTGATAAAACATGATTTTTTTAATTCAAAAAAAAAAAAAAAAAATTACTAATAGAAACCTGATTTTCTGTGTGACCCATCTGACCAAACACATGGCCATCTGGCAGCCCTGGTTTGAATGACAGACTTACAAATATTATGTGCACTTTGCTCTTACCAGTATAAAAGAATGAGAAACAAAGTAGAATAATCTCTCGTGTCTTCATCAACTGAACTGACCTCACTGGAGAAAAGAGTTGAAAAAATTGAGTTCATGAAATAGACGGCAGACATGTTAAACAAAACATTCTCATAGCATAATCATAATCATTGAAACCAATTCTCCTGCCACGTATATAAAAATACAATTGACTCAAACTGCCGAGTACTTACTTGCAGGTCTGATATAACATAAATAGTAATGGGCTCATTGTTGTTGCATTAGAAATACACTCACAAACCAATACAAAATGTTGTCCATTACAACAATGTTAAATCAAACCCATATTTGCATTTGGTTACTAGACCTCCTAAGGTGAGCACATTGACTCAAGATGAAAATCAGTATCACTGTACATTTCTTTTTTAGAATGGTACTTCCCTAAGAAATTTTTTTTTCAAAAAGTCTTTATATAATTGATAAGACTGCAGCTATTCAGACTCAAGTCTGAATAGTCTCCCATGGCTATTCGGACTCACCAATGCGTATGTGCAATCAACGCACTATGTATTAGGACTGGACTCAGTCTGAATAGTCTCCAATGGCAGAATGGTTTTTGTTTGTTTGTTTGTTTTTGTTTTTCTTGCTTTCTTTGTTTATGTTTTGTATTTGGTTTTATTTAAATTATTAATAATAGCATAAAATTGATACAAAAATGAAAATAACAATTATATTAACTATAAACCCGCTTAAATTGACGAGAAATAGAAAACCAATAGATCCATTAATGAAAGTCCAGCTAAAGGTTAAAAAGAAAAGTTAAAACTCTTCAAAAGGAATAAGAGTCAGTCAGAGTAACTGTAGTCTAGAGGAAAAGCTTTTCGAACAACATAACACGATGTCCAAATAAAATCAGGACAAAGAAAAAACATATTGGGATAGTGTGAGACAGGCAGCTATCCTTCTATCCTATTTGTGCGGCTATGTGGTCTAGTGGTATGACACTCGCTTTCGGATCGGAAGATCCTGGGTTCGAGCCTTGCTCAGTGCATAGTTGAGTCCTTGGAAAAGACTCTTTTCTCACATTGTCTCACTGTACTCAGGTGTAAAATGAGTACCTGGCCATCAACAGCTTTGTCTCTGTCGGAAAAATTGTAATATCAGCTAATAGGCATCATGTCTCGTTCTACATGATACATGTTGCTTTTAGTCAGGGACCCCTTGTAAAGCGCATTGAGCACATTTAGTGGATATTGTGCTATATAAATGGTCTGGTAAATGGTCGAGTAAATGCTCTTCTAGAGCACGAAGTAGGGGTATGAGCTGAGTCAGTGTGATATGAGCAAAACGAAATTTCTTCTGAACTCTTTTTCAATGTCTATATCAGTTCCACCCTCTTGTGTTTGCGCACACATAGTGGAGTTTGAATCTGAATAGCCAAGGGAGACAATTCAGACTCGAGTCCGAATCTGTGTTGGAAACAAGGGTTATCATACATATCATCATTAAACAGAGGAATATTGAAAATTTGATCTAACTGCTTCGATTGCAACCGATCTGATTTCAAAGTTTATTTATCGGTATATCAATTTATTTTTTGGCATCTTTTGAGGCAATGTGCACTTATTTTCAGGTCTGATGATCCAAATTATTATGGGCTCATTATTGTAATGGAAACACTCTCAAACCAACGCAAAATATTATCCATCACAACAAAGTTATATCAACCTCATAATTGCATTCAGTTCTCAGACTTTCAAATAAGTGCACAACGCTATGAGACATTTAGTCCCCAGTACAACGTTAATAATGATTGTAGAAATGATCATCCTACAAATACAATTTTATACTACTCACCGAATGCTCTCCATGGTGAATCTGGCTCACGAGTGGTCCTGGAATAGACAGTTGGAAAAAGTTGTAGAAAACTGAGAGAAGCCCTTCAGAGCCTTTCGGATCATGGACCCGGAGTTTATCCTGGTTTCTATATTACAAAAAGCAATTGCTTGCCACTCTTTGGATAGGACACTAGGCTATTGCAAACACTTTACTTCAAGTCAAACAGACACACAATTACCCAATCACTGCTGGTAGGAAGAGGGGTGGGGAGGGGGGGGGGGGGGGGGGGAGGGGATCAGAAAAAAAATCTTAACTTCACACTGAATTAATCTCAGTCCCTTTGCGTGTGAAGCGAGTGCTCTACTATCTGAGCTACCGGGACCACCACCTCAACTCCCCCCCCCCCCCTCTTCCTTTTCCTAGAAAGTGAGAAATGTAAAGATATTAACAACAAAAATTCTGAGTGGCATTTTACAAGTAGTGATCCAGGAATATGGGTCATTAGTATACTATATAAACATGTACATAAGGATGGCAATAGCAGTACAGCAACACCAACAATGGTATTAGCCGAGCATTTATGATGTCTTAGGTGATGATGGTGATGATGATGATGATGGTGGTGGTGATGATGATGATGATGATGGTGGTGATGATGATGATGATGATGATGATGATGATGATGATGATGATGATGATGATGATGATGATGATGATGATGATGATGATGATGATAACAATTATTTTTGTCCACATGTTTCAAGTCTGAGATGATAATTATTCAATAAGATAATTGACCTCATTTAGATTGGCAGAGAGAATAAAGATAGAATGAAAAACCTAAAGTGACTTACAGTTGTTAGAGCAATCACTTCTTAAGCAAAATAACCTGCCATATTTTTTTTTTCACACACCCCTCTATCCAGTCAACATCCATCGTATAGCTGGATCTGCTAGATCTGGCAGAAAGTTTTCTGCAATAGACCAGTGTCTTTTACAAATGGTAGAAAGCACTTGCTTCAAACTGCTTACTGATCCACACACCTGAATATACTCCAGCTCCATTAGAATTCTGACTTTCAGGGACTACTTGCTGGGTCTGATAGATCTGGCAGAAAGTTCTCTGCAATAGACCAGTTTATTTTACAAAAGGTAGAAAGCACTTGCTACAGACTGCGTAATGCTCCATACACCTGAATATACCCTGCTCCATTAGAATGTGACTCTCTGGGACTACTTGCTGGGTCTGATAGAACTGATTGAATGTTCTCCGCAATAGACCAGTGTCTTTTACAGAGGGAAAAAAGCACTTGCTTCAGACTGCTTAATGCTAAATATTCCTGAATATACTCCAGCTCCATTAGCATCCTGACTCTCAGGGACTACTTACACTGGATTCTGCAGGCTGATTAGATCATCTGAATCGGCTACATGCCTCCTCCTCAGGAGAAACAGGCACAAAGTTCCAGCTAGACCAGCGGCGCTGAGAGCGATAAACAAGTCAGTTCTTTCTACATGTGTTATCGTCTGTTTTCCCTTGAACACAAAATAGCTGTACAGGTTGCCGATCAAAAGACTGAAAAAGAAATGAAAAAATACAAATCATTAATACTATTAAGAGCTAGAAACATTATTTTCCACTGAAGAACCTGGACATGGCAATCACCAGGGGACAGAGCAAGGAACCAGATAGACTTTATAGCAGTATCATCAAGATTCAGAAATGGCATATTAAATTGCAAAACCTACCCAGGCGCCGATGTAGACAGTGACCATGTCCCAGTTGTTTGTACAGTAAGGATAAAGTTTAAAGCTATTCAGAGAACAGCTGGTAGAATAAAGAGGGATTACAGGTTATGCAAAGACAATGGCATACAAACAAAAATGAGAGAAGAATTTGAAAGTGCACTCATGATACAAAGCCAAAGTGAACCTGATAACGAAAAATGTGAAAAACAATTTGATATATTCCAAAAGTGTGTCAAAGCAACTACAGAAAAGCATTTACCAATAGCTCAAATAAACAGCAAAAAGGAATGGATGACAAATGAAATTCTAAACCTATTTGAAGAAAGACGAAAATGCAACAGAGGGTCTGCAGAATACCAAACATTGAACAACCACATTAAATCCAAATGCATCGAGGCACACGAGAACTATCTAGACTGGAAATGCTACGAAATCGAAAGAGAATACAAACCCAACCCCCAACAAGCTCACCAAAGAATAAAAGAACTATCGGGGAAAAGGAAAAGCAAAGCAGCAGGAAGTTGTATCCAGAACAAACAAGGGGAACTGCTATTTGAAGAACAACATATAGAAAGCCGATGGGTAGAATACATAGGCGAACTGTACAATGATCCAAATAGAAATGAACCACCACTGAAATTCAAAGAACCATTAAGCAGACCAAAAATCACCAAAAGTGAAATTGAACATGCCATGGAACGAATGAGGGATGGTAAAGCAACAGGCCCTGATGAAATATCTGTAGAGGTATTAAAAAGCCTAGGAGATCTAGCAATTGATGAACTTCACATATTATTCAACAATATATACAACACTGGGAAAATTCCAGAAGATCTCTGTAACTCTATTTTCATAGCAATACCAAAGAAAGCAGGTGCAGTCAGATGCGAAAATTTTAGAACTATAAGTTTAATAAGCCACATCAACAAAATACTGTTGCGTATAATTATCAACAGGCTAAGGAATAAGATTAACCCCGAAATCGCAGAAGAACAATATGGATTCCAACCTGACAGAGGGACAAGGAACGCAATATACCTCCTCCGTGTTTTAAGTGAAAGAGCTATACAGGTTCAGACCCCACTATACCTCTGTTTTGTCGACTACAAAAAAGCTTTTGATAGAGTACGCCACGAAGAAATACTAAAACAACTGCACTCCATTGGCGCTGATGAGAAAGACCTCAGACTCATGCAAACATTATACTACACCCAGCAGGCATCTATCAAAATCGGAAACTCTACAGGAAATTCCATTCCTGTTAAAAAAGGAGAAAGGAGTCCGTCAAGGGTGTGTTGCCTCACCAGATCTGTTTAATCTATACCAAGAAACAATCATGAGGGGCATAACTAATATGGAGGGAATAAAAGTAGGAGGTCACAACATAAATAATATAAGATACGCAGACTATACGGTACTCGTTGCAACATCAGAAATCCAACTTCAAAAGATTGTTGACAAAGTGGTAGTAGATAGTGAAACCAAGGGAATGGAAGTGAATATCACCAAAATAGAATGCATGGTAATACAGAAAAACGCCGAAAACAACAACACCTGCAATATAACGATTCACAGCGAGCAACTTACCAACGTAGAAAGTTTTAAATACCTAGGTTCAATAGTGACAACAGATGGAAGATGTAACCGAGACATACGAGCAAGAATAACTCAAGCCAAACAGGCCTTCATGGACCTCGGAAACATTTTGAAAAACAAACAGATGTCGTTCGGGATTAGATTCCGAGTCTTGAAGTGCTACGTGTGGCCAATCTTGTTATACGGATGCGAAAGCTGGACTACAAATGCAGAAACACAAAAGAACATTGAAGCTTTTGAAATGTGGTGTTTGAGAAGGATGCAGAGAATATCGTATACTGCACACAAAACGAACGAAGAAGTGCTAAAACAAACATACCAACAAAGGAAACTAATGCCCTTAATAGCGGATCGACAACTATCCTTTTTCGGACACATAGTAAGGAAAGATAAGAATGAATACCTGGCAAGTTGTGGAAAAATACCTGGTAAACGCGCCCGGGGGAGACAAAGAAAAACACTCATAGACCAACTGAAGGGCTTCACCAACCTAACAATCCAAGAGCTGTTTGAAAAAACAAGAGACAGGGAGGAATGGAGAGAGATAATTCATGCAGTATCCGAAGCCTGGACCAGGCATGGAACCTAGAAGAAGAAGAAGAAGTTTATGGCAGTCGACAAATCATTACTTCCGTCCTCCTGGACTTTGGGTATTGTTCAACCATTTCTAATTGTTGGCGGCTGAGGAAGAGCTGTAATCCCAAAACATTCCTTGTTTGAAAATTTGTTGGGTTTTTTTTCTCGAAACTCTTGTTTTCAGTTTTGAGGTAAATAAAATATCAAGAGTTGTATTCATGAGATCGCACTTGCGACACTTTTAGGTCATATCAGCACCAGAAAAAGAGAAGGGAATGGGATAGCAAAAGAAATCTAAGCACCCAATAAAAAGTAAGACACAGGGGAATTGGTTAAAATAAGGAACATCTGTAGATTCCAAGAGAATACTATCAGTGTACTTAGATTGAGATCGCCTAAAACCACAGGTCCTCACTAACATGAAATAATTATATAAGTAATACAAAATTTAATTAAGTGCATAACAGAGAGATGATTTACAAGAAAAAAAAATGTCCCAAAACTAACTATTAACTTGACTGTTTCCCTCCCAGCCAGGACCAGAACAAAACCAAGTAACCTCATTCCAAGACAAAGACAGAAAGCATGTTGGAAAACAGATATAGGGGAATAGAAGACACAGTAAGTGCCTCCCTGCCCACTATGGGAGATCAGAAAACCCTTACCCAGTATTAATGAGATATTACCTTTTCCACTGATTCATAATAAAAGACTGCTACGACAACTAGCATACCATTCATTTTTCAACTGCCATATTTGGAATTCTGATTTCTTTCTAATGTATTTAAAAATAAAAGCACTTCAAAATATTTTTTTCATGAACCAAAATAGAACTCTCAAATTGATCTCAAAATTCCTTAAATTTAGATAAGCAATAATAATAGTATAATAATAATAATAATAATAATAATAATAATATAATAATAATAATAATAAAAATAATAATAATAATAATAATAATAATAATAATAATAATAATAAAATCTTTATTGTCCAGAAAATGGCAATTTGTCATTTGGTTTATAATGTTTGAAATAAAAACATGCATAGATAGACAAAAATACATTAATAAAATAATATATAAACATCAAAATGAAGAAGACATTTCATAACATTCTCGAAAACCCATACATACTCTCTTTTACTCACACCGATACACAAGCTGAATGGATGGAATCCATCCAAAATGTAGTAACAGTAATGTTTAGTTGACCTACTAGGTTATGCCTATGCTTGTTATCGTAACATTGAGTGACTCATTGTCTCTGAAAAATTTCTTGAAATTTGTAACTTTCTACTGATTGGTAACTACGGTGGTCAGATGGAATTGTATGACACAAACCCTGACAGTTTTACTTTTTCTTCTTAAGATAAGGAACATTCAATTGTACCACATTCAGCACACAAATCATGCCATGGTTGTTGCCAACTCAAGAGGCAAAAATTTGTTACAGTGAATGACATAATCAGTCGGATGGTGAAAATGTTTGAACTGAGATATTGCCAAGTTTAGTTAGAAGGTCAATTTTTATCCTAAAATGAGTTCTTGTCATAAATGATTAAATCAATCCTTTTTGTACATCTTCGGGAAATATCAAAGCTTAATTTCACTTCTAAATATTTTATACAGCTATTCAAGTTGAAAAAGTATGACATTTGAGAAAAGTTGCTGGATACCTTTCTCATCCATCTGACCATGACTGCATGAAAAATCACCCGATTTACTTCAAATAAATATTAAAATGTTCTGGTGAGCATGTTCTTTCAGAAAATGAAAAAAAATGCAAATCCAAAATTTTCACCTTCCGACTGATTATGTCATGCACTGACACATTTACTGAACTTTTATGCAAAAACATACATCGACCCCTTTATGAGTGCTAAACTCCAGTAAAAAGACATTATGAACATACTTTTTTTTTCTGTTTAGCAAGTGATTGGATTACTGAGGGTTTATGATATACTGAATTCCGTAAATATACGGAAAATTGGAAACCTTGTCATGGGCTTGAAGGGGGACATTAACCAAACATTAACGAAAGAGTGAAAATGGAGAGGCTTCGTATAGGAACGATACAGATAATGGACGTTTCAGGTACAAACCGTTCGTCAGCACAACAATACAGAAATTAACGTGGAAAACAAATAAAATAAAATAAAATGCAAAATAACTTGTATTGTCTGTACCCAATGATTCCTACTGCAACCATCATTGAGTACAGACGATACAAGTTATTTTGCATTTTATTTTATTGTGTTTGTTTTCCACGTTAATTTCTGTATTGTTGTTCTGATGAAGGGTTTGTACCCGAACGTCCATTGTCTATATCGTTCCTATACGAAGTCTCTCCATTTTGACTCTTTCGTTAGAATTTTCACGATCACAGGCTTCAGGCAGCCCCTACCGTTTTCTACTTAACCAAACATTGAAATGTTACCTGCTCTGGAAGAGTGCCCAAAAGATCCCACTGTTCCTTGCGACAGTTTCAGCAGTTGAGTTAATAGTCAAGAAATTTCCTTGAGCTGTCCAGAGAACTGAGTGATTTATAATGAAGTGAAATATAAATGACAGTTTTGTATAGTAGATGAAGGTGATGATAATGAAAAAAGATGATGATGATGATGATGTTTATGATAATGATGTTGATGATGATGATGATGATGATGATGATGAATAAAATACAGAAAAAATCAAAATTAATATTTCCTGACAATATAAGAATTTCTTCTTCACGGGTAAGAGATACTGAAAAGATTTGGCATTACAATTTCACCCGGGAGACCAGGGTTTGAGCCCTGCTTTGTTGTCTAGATATTTCCTTGAATGAGAAATTTAGACCATATTGCTCACTTAGTTCCACATTCATCATCCATGCCTCACAAACCAGATCTCTGATACAAGGAATGAAATTGACGTCACTCAATTCTTTGTTATTGTTTTTAGCCAGACATTTTTATGAGTAGTTCTCACTAAATTCTATCAATCAGAGTATAAATGTTTAAGGTTATATATACATTGTATGTTGGTATGTTATTTTCAGCTGGTGGGTGTTATTATTAATTTAACTAAGAGCATAGCATCAATACCTTTTATTTAAAGATCATTAATTATTTTATATTAAAAGGTTTAACTGACTCCACTCTAACACCGACTATCACTGTATTTGGCCATGGTTACTTTTACTTCGTCTTCTTTGTGGTCATTGTAGTAGGCTTTTAAATAGAGTATCCAGAATACAGATCAAATTTCTAGAAGTTCAAGACATTGTGTAACAAACATAAGCAAACAGCAGCACACGATGGGACCTGAATGAAGTCAACATTTTTGTCCAAAAAGAAAAGAAAACAAAATAATGATTTGGCCATCCGTATACACTAGTAAAATGTCTTCCAGCTGTTGAGACCACTTAGACAACAAATCCACTTACTGGCAGCTCCAAGTCCGACTAACACTGACCCCAAATACAGTGACCATACCATCGGCCTCAGGAAGGACAGGACAAAGAGGCTGCAAGAATGAGAAAAATAAACAAATAATGATTAATGATTATAATCATTCCATGGTATATATCATATTATTTTATAGCATATTATATTATACAGTGGAATCCTGATAAAGCCAACACCGCTGGACTAGAAAGATTGGTTGGATGACGTTAAGCAAGGTAGACTTCATCCATTATCAATGGAACACACTTAGTTAAAGAACAGAAAATTATGGACCAACAAGAGGTGTTAACTTTAAGATTTATGACTTTATGTGGATTCCAATGTGTTCTATGAGATTATATATTATATTATATAATATTATATTATATAAAATTATATTATATTATATTATATTATATTATATTATATTATATCACATTATATTATATTATATTAATTATTATATTATATTATATTATATTATTATATTATATTATATTATATTATATTTATATTATATCATATTATATTATATCATATTATATCATAATATTATATTATATCAC
The DNA here is from genome assembly GCF_034508935.2 of Berghia stephanieae. Taxonomy (NCBI): domain Eukaryota; kingdom Metazoa; phylum Mollusca; class Gastropoda; order Nudibranchia; family Aeolidiidae; genus Berghia; species Berghia stephanieae. The sequence goes on from NC_088364.1 coordinate 64,049,595, forward strand.
ATAAAATTATATCATAATATTATATTATATCATATTACATCATATTATATTATTTTATATCATATTATATTATATTATATTATATTATATTAATTATATTATATTATTATATATACAGTGATGATACTCACAAAAGTCAAAAAGGAGGAAAAGTCTCGGAAAAAACGGAAAACTCACCTAGAACATTCTTGCACCACAGGAAAGTAGGCAGGATGACTTCTTTTGAGTATAATTTTAAAACGCCCGGAGTCCAGTAAAAGGAGGAAATTTTTTTTATATATATTTTTTTTTTAAAAAGGAGGTCTTTTTTAAAGATTTATTATATAAAAAAAAAGTAAAAGGAGGAAATGAAGGAAATATCCGCGGATCGAGGATCTGAGGAGGAAAACCGAGGAAAGGAAAGAAAACCGCGGATTTCCGCGGATCCGCGGAAAAGTATCATCACTGTTATATTATATTTTATATATATTATATTATATTATATTATATTATATTATATTATATTATATTATATTATATTATTTCACATTATATTATATTAAATTATACTATATGAGATTATACGATGTCATGTTGCATTATAGCATTTTCATATATCAATATATTTTTACCCCATTTTTCTTTATTAAGGGCTGTCATTATCCATAGACATATTTGGGATTAACTTTTTTATTTTCTTTTTGCAGAAGATTCAAATATCGAGTAGTTACAAGTACATCAAAGATTCACATATCGAGTACTTACAAGTACAAGTACACCAAAGAGACAAAATATCTGTCATTTACAAATAAATCAAAGACTGAATTATCTAGTACATCAAAGACTTAAATATCTTGTACTTACAAGTACATCAATAATTCGAATATCGTACTTACAAGTCCATCAAAGACTTAAATATCGAGTACTTAAAGGTACACTAAAGAGACAAATTATCTGGTACTTACAAATACATCAAAGAATGAATTATCTAGTACTTACAAGTACATCAAGGACTTAAATATCTTGTACTTACAAGTACATCAATGAGCCAAAGATCATGGAGATCTTTGGACCAGCGATGCTGACCACAGACGGGGCTCCCCAGTTGGACAGCGAGAAGACGATGTAGAGAATTCCAAGGCTGAAAAGAGAGAATAGTGTCGATTATAGGATGAATATTATGATGATGACAAGAAGGTGAAAATGGAAAAGGCTTCAAAAAGAGACAGTCGAAACACAAAACGTTTCGAGTGCAAACTCTTCATCAGCTGATGGTTACACCCAAAGCATTCATTGTTGGTAATGTTTCTATCCAAAGTCTTTCCATTGTGCGGCTATGTGGTCTAGTGGTATGGCACTTGCTTTCGGATCAGAAGGTCCTGGGTTCGAGCCTCGCTCGCTCGGCGCATAGTTGATTCCTTGGAAAAGGCACTTTACTCACATTCTCTCACTGTACTCAGTTGTAAAATGAGTACCTGGCCATCAACAGCATTGTCTCTGTCAAAAAAAAATTGTAATATCGCCTAACAGGTGTCATGTCCCTTCCTAAATGTTAAATGTTGCTGTTGGCCAGAGATGCCTTGTAAAGCGCTTTGAGCATGTTTAGTGGATATTGCACTTTATAAAAGCTCAATTAAAAAAAAAAATAATTTTAAACTCTTCATCAGCTGATGGTTACACCTAAAGCGTCCATTGTTGGTAATGTTTCCATCCAAAGCCTTTCCAATTTTGCCTTTTTCGTAAAAGACCCCAGGCTTCGGGCAGCCGTCCTTGCTGCTGGAATCTGTGGACTGTAAAAAAAAAACAACAAGCAATGAACAAAAGTGAACATAGCAGTTTCAAAACAGAAAAAGATGCAAAATAGTAATGTTTCGGATCAAAATTCTTCTTCAGCTAATGACAAAATCATTAATAAATCACTTTAAAATCCAATCACAGTCAGAGGGCAGAGAAATAATTGGCATATTATCTTGTCTGCAAGTAAACGGTCTTGAAATGTAAACAATTGACTATTCTGTGGTGCTGATTGTGGTAAAAGTAATAGGATGGTGATGATGATGATGATGATGATGATGATGATGACGACGACCATGATGATGATAATGATGATGATGATGATGATGATGATGATGATGATGACGATGATGATGATGATGATGATAAAGATGATAATTTTTGGTGATGATGATGATGATGATGATGATGATGATGATGATCATGATCATAATGATGAGATGAGGGTGAGATGATAATTGAGACAGTGGTGACGATGTTGATGATCATTTTTCTTGTCGATTATCTTTTCTTTTAAAATGTAAAAATCTGGAGAATGATAGGGAATTAAGGAAAATCGGGAATGTGAAAACATTATTAGGAATTTTTTGACGAATTTGGTAGAGTTGGCAGGTCTGTATATGCGGCTATGCCTAAAGGTCAGTTCGACACATTCACCGCACACAAAAAATGCTCTATACCTAGGGAAAACAATTGTTTTTATCTGTATCGAAGCTAATAATGAAAGACAGACCAAAAACTGAAGAACTGACATCAAATTTATGGTAAATATAGCTGTTTAAAGTGTTTTTAAAAAGTGTGGAGAAAGTAATAACGTAATTTCTGATATTCTACAGGTGCTTTCTTTTACATGTTGTATTTATTTTTCAATATTTAATTGATAGAAACTGGTAAAATCGTTGGGTGTTTTTAATTCCTTGGCTTTACCTAATATTTTAGTATAGGAGCATTTTTTGTGGCAATGTGACGAAAACGACCTTTTGACATTACTCAAATGCTGACAATTAGATCTTGCATCACTGAATCATTGACAAGTAGAAGACACTTGAACTGGATACAGTAATTGGTTGATATAAATGTTATCCATTGATTAGACGATGTCTGATAAACTTATCATACCTATGTCATGTGCATATAGATATTAGTATATATATATATATATATATATATATATATATATATATATATATATATATATATATATATATATATATATATATATATATATATATATATATATATATATATATATATATATATATTTCAAGTATAATTATGATCAACTTCTACATTATTGTTTTGAGCATTCACTTTCATCAGGAAGTGAAAGTGAAAGTAGTACTTTGACTTTGAAGTTGAAGTTGATCATAATTATACTTGAAATATTTTATAAATAGCTCCTGTTATCAAAAAGTTGAAAACCATTATTTCATGGTTTTTTGGTTTTTATATATATATATATATATATATATATATATATATATATATATATATATATATATATATATTATATATATATAAAGGCTCTTTACTTACACTGTCATTGTACTCAGGTGTAAAATGAGTAGCTGGCTATTAAAAGCGTTGTCACTGTCCGAACAAAATTGTAATATCGCCAAAAAGGCATCAGATCTCATCCAACATGTAAAATGTTGCTGTTGGCTAGGGAGCCAATATAAAGCACTTTGAGCATGTTTAGTGGACATTGAGCTATATAAAAGCCCAATTTTCCACGAGGGAATATAGATAGTCTATCAAATAATAGTCTGATGTCAACAAAAATCACCCATGTTATAATAGTAAGTAAATTTCAGTTTCCTAATCTTGCCAAAAAATAAAAGGAAAAAAAAAAAAAAATGAAATGAAACTGTCTGAGGTAGGATTTGAACCGGTGGGAAACTAATCATCAATCCCATTGGAGTCTGTTTTTTTAAAAAAGCATTTTTCAGAACAGAATAAGAGATTAATGTCCTACATATTAGGTGCAGAGAGTTGATATTAGATTCATTTTACTGAATAGAAATACACTAATTTGAATCAAGTCTCACCATTCAGATCTAAAGTGCAGCTATGTGGGCTTGTGGTATGACACTCACTTTCGGATCGGACGAGCTTGGGTTCGAAAAAAGGAAAAAGGCTCTTTACTCACATTCTCTCACCGTACTCTGGTCTAAAATGAGTACCTGGCTGTTTACAGTGTTGTCTCTGTCGGAAAAAAAATGTAATATCGCCTAAGAAGTGTCATGTCTCGTTCTATATTGTTACATGTTGCTGTTGGTCAGGGACCACTTGTAAAGCGCATTGAGCATGATTAGTGGATATTGCGCTATATAAATGCTTTAGTTTTTGTTTTTTAAAATAGATTCTAAATACTTAAAGTTTATACGATAAAGGTCTGAAAAACCCTGTATGAAACAGTGCCAGACAAAGCAATAAAATAAATAAAAATACAAGAAACAGAAACATCTCAAACAATCAGTCTTGGTGATAATACAACGCAGACAGAGACAACACTGTAAATGGTCAGGAACACATTATAAGCAGAGTATGGAAAAATGTGAGTAAACTACCTCTTATAAGGACTCCACTGTGGGCTGCTCAGAGTGGATTCAAACTCTGAACATTCTAGTCTGAAGGCATGGGTCAATCCACTAGACCACATAGCCGCACTATTTTCTCTATTATCTACAATTGCGTACATTATCTATGATAGTCCTGCCTAAAAATTGATAATGAAAATAAAAAGGTGTGTACAAATACCAATGACATCACAAGTAGCAAAAAATGATAACCGAATGACTTTAAAATAAGGTTATCAGAGTTGTAAGGTATCATGACACCGTTATACTGTGATAATTTTGTACAAGGTTACAACACGCTAATCAATCAATGCATGGTGGGACTATATCACCGATACACGTTTTCTGACCTCAGGTTGTAAATATATTGATGGTCGGTCGGCGGATCAAACCTTTGAAGTCTCGATTTTCACTATCGGCAGATCAAAACTCTGTAGTCTACATAAAAGCTTTGTGCAGCATGTTTTATTCTTAATTTTGGGCGGTTCAGACCTCTGGTGACGTGATGAAATCGGAAGTCTGATCCTCCCCAAATTAATAAAACACGGTGCACAAAGCTCGTATTTAGAATTCAGAGGTTTGATCCGCCAACCATCGATATAAAGGATTGACTTTCAAAACCTGCTGAGTCCCATCCAGACAGAAAATGAGCTAACACTCTCAAACAATTAATTGGACACCTTGGAATCACCAGAGAAAATTTGAAATTTCAAAACATTCTGGGTATTTGTTCTATCATGATAAGGCAAACATAACAAGTATTTTACTCTTTAAGTCACTAAATAAATGACACAAAGAAAAAACTTGCAGTTTTCTCTGAATTATGAAAATACGACTTAACAGATTTAAAGAATAGCGTCTTCATATGATTCATACAACTGATCAAACGAAGAAATTCAGCATTGGTTGTCATCTATTACAATTTATGGCTCTCTGCCTCATTTTATGGTATGATGTCAATCCGCATAAACTTAAACCAAACATTTAGAATATATTTTAAGATCTGAAAGATGAAACTTGAATCAAATTCATGTGTCGCAAATGAATAAAAAGGAATCCATTAATTTTTCTTGTTTTCTAAACTGCAGAAATATTTCACATTCACGGTTCTCATTTTGAGGTTCAACCCAACACCATATCGGATTGATATCAAGGGGCATATTTATGAACATAACAACATTCATTGTCAATATAGTAAATAATAACGAGAGTAAAATTGTGAGGTAAAATAAAAAAGAAATTAATAAAATGCATTCAAAAGGATAGAAAAAAAAAAAGGAAAGATAAAATAAGATAAAAGAGGAACAACTGTCTAAAAACAATATTAGTAATAATAAGAGTCTGCCTGATTTTTACTTAGTTCTATTGAATGCTTTTTTAAAGCTTTTAAGATTTCTTTTTGCTTTAACTTTTTTTTTTTTAATAAGTATTTCATCAATGATTAACCTGTTAATATTCTCTTTACATATGTTTTGAGTTGATTAGTTATTTACAGTTATCTGTTCAATATGTGACTTTTCGATGCAACATTTTAAGTGTGATGGAGCATTTGG
>NC_088364.1:64060499-64102999 GCF_034508935.2 Berghia stephanieae
CTAAACTGTATTAACAAGACTACAAAAGTTCATGGTTACACAGAGTTTGTGTGTTGGTCCGTTATACTTCCGGATGGCAATGTTGTGAACTCCTTGGCCAAGCGCATTCTATCTTGGTCACAAACTATGTGTAACCATGAACGTTTAAAGTCGGGTTAATACAGTTTAGTGAGAACAACTCACAAACGCGGATAGCAAAAACAATAACAAAGGCCTGAACGACGTCATCTGCATACTATCAATAGACAGTTCAAAGTTGACGTCACTCAAGCCTTTGTTATTGTATTTTGCCATCCGTGTTTGTGAGTGATTCTCACTAAACTTTATTAACCAGACCATAAAAATTCTTGGTTACACACAGTTTTGTGTGTTGGTCCGTTATACGTTCGGATGGCAATGTTGTGAACTCCTTGGCCAAACGCATTCTATCTATAGAACCAACAAATAAAATTATGTCGAAATTGAGACGTTTATAATCTGATCGAGAAAATCGTGTGATAACTAGTCACCCATTTGGCGGTATTAAATAATAATAATAATAATCTTAATTGTCCAGAAGAAAGGCAATTCGTGTTGTGTTTACAATTACAATTCTCTACAAACAGCACACATTCATGTCATACACATAAAGTCAAGCGGCGCATTCAAACATACAGAGTACTGTAAACATTAGGTCATAACGAGGGTGATATACACACACACTTAACTCAGTGCGATTTAAATCAGTATTTTACACACAATTTCAGACACAGATGGTGATATTAAATGGGGTCATAAGTCATAATATTAAGCCATCAAAAGTCAGTCAGTATTTAAACTTAATTTCTGATACAAATGTTGACAGTAATAAAGATATTAATATTAAGGCATCAAAAGTCAGTCAGCACACAGTTCCTGATTCAAATGTTGATAGTAATAAGGATAATAATATGAATGCTTCATATAATATGTCAGTCATTATAATTTATTTCTAATACCAAAGCTACTTCTGATAAATTAATTAGGGTGCCTTTTTATAGGAGTTCAGGTTACTGATTGCTGATGGTATAAAAGTACACTTGTATCTGTGTTCTACATTTTGGCTGAGCAAAACGTCTCCCTGATGGAATAATTTTGAACTCACAATTCAAGGGGTGTTTGCGTGAATCAACAATACAATTTGCTTTCCTTTCTACAGCTTTCGAGTATTCTTTAGAAATTGTGTCAATTTTACTATTTACTATTTTGCTACATTCGTTCGAAATTTTCTGATTTTTATTTTCCTTCACTCCACATGAGCCAAACCACATTGAAATGCTGAAAGTGAATATGCTGAAAACTAGAGACTTATAGATCTGAACCATTGTTTTGTTACTTACTTGAAATGATCTCAGTTTTCTTAAAATATGCATCCTTTGACAAGCTTTTGTGGCAATATTATTAACATACAAGAACAATGATCAGAGAGAGAGAGAGAGAGAGAGAGAGAGAGGTCGAATTCATTCAGGAAATGGTTTATAAACAATCAGCTATGTTTGTCCGAGCACGTGTGAAAGTATGTCACAAATTCCATGTTTTGATTCGATAAAAATCTGCTGGTTAATTGCAGTTTTCAGTACGTGAGTTGATATGAGCTGAGACATTTAAAACACAATACCTTTATTCTCGTACCTGTGTGGCTATGTGGTCTAGTTTGACACTCGCTTTCGGATCGGAAGGTCCTGGGTTCGAGCCCACCACGGCGAATAATTGGGTCCTTGGAAAAGGCTCTTTACTCACTTTCTCTCACGTACTCATGTGTAAAATGAGTACATGGCCGTTAACAGCGTTGTCACTGCCGGAAATAAAAAATTGTAACATCGCCAAACAGTCGTCATGTCTCGTACTACATGCTATGTGTTGTGTTTGTCAGGGAACCCTTGTAAACATCATTGAGCACAATTAGCGGATATTGCTCTATATGAAAGCTCAAGTTTGTTTTGTTTTGTTTGTTTTTTGTTTTGTATTTTGTTGTTGTTGTTGTTCTTTTACAGGAAAAGAAGTGTGTATGGCACGGGTAAGCCTAGTTTGAAGACGGCTCTTATTCTTTTAGTTTAGTTTATTTATCCCTATAGGATGAATGTATCTAGTTTTACTCGGGACTTTATTATCTCGATAACACCAGGGTTCGATTCGATCTCCTTTACATGTCACGTTAGTGCTCTATCAACTACCAACTAATATCGGGATCCCCGCATCATCGTAGTCACAATTATTATCCTGCCTCTTTTCTTACATAAAAGCAGTGTAAATGTCGCAATATTTGCTTTTAACCAAACCAAATACTCCCAAGCATAACTTAACATATCACGATGAAAGAATTAACCAGTTAAATACCGTTCCCTGGAAAAACTCGTATTTAAACATTTGGCCAGAAAACTCGTCCTTCAAATATCGGTCGATTTAAATGACCCTCATCTTGGCAAAAACTCTCAAACTGGGGCTAAGGAAGACTTCGCGAAGTCCCAGATCTGAGAAGTTTTTGCCAAGATGAGGGTCATTTAAATCGATCGATATTTGAAGGACGAGTTTTCTGGCCAAATTTTTAAATACGAGTTTTTCCAGAGAGCGACAGTTAACTAGTTAAGGGTAGATCGAGGATGCGTGGGTCTCTTTTCTACCTCGGCAACTGCCTTTTCCAAACACTGTAATGTCAAGATGCTAACAACAAACTAGAAACGCTCTGCTCTCCCTTCTATCGTACTCTGAAAAAAACCCTCATCACTTCAAATGTCGAAGATTAAAACGGCACTCATCTTGTCAAAAACTCTCAAACCTGGGACTTCATTGAATTTTTCAAACACAGAACTTTCTTGAACGACTCTCAAACCTAGGAATAAGACTTCAAAGAAATCACAAGTTTGAGAGTTTTTACAAGGATGAAATCGATCACCACTTGAAGAACGAGTTTTCTGGCCAAATTATTTTTTACAAGGTCTTTTTGGTTCAGGGAACGGCAGCATTGACATAACACATTACCTTTTACTTTCCTGGTTCTGAAATCATTGGAAGTGTGTTTGTAGCCGTTCCTTCGGAGGACTTATAATGAATAGGTTTCATATTGAATCATAAGGTGGCATAATCATATTGAATCATAAGGTGGCATAACTATTTTAGTCGCAGGGTGTATGGAGAGATTCTAAGGATTATGGGATTACGTAAAATAGCAAGGATGGGTGATCTTTATTCACGACCAGCACATATTTAGACTAGAAAAAAAGATGCCATCACCCTGAAACCAGAAAATTACTTACTTACTCACTTATTTACTTTCTTACTTACTTACTGACTTACTTACTCCTCTTTGGTGTTTCATAAACACATAATGTCGACAATAAGGAACGCCAGTGACTGCTCTCTACCGCCAGCTTCCGAAAATCATTTACACAAGGTATGTATTCAGCCCTCTAGAAGAGTGGTTTTACTCTTCCCATGAGTCAGGAACCAGTTGTTTGACATCACACTTTTCTTCCCTATTGACGATCTCGATGATATTAAAGGTCTTCTGCTTCCTCTTAGTGATTGTAGTAGCCTCTTAATTAAGAATTAAAATAAACAGTTATGAACATTTATATAGAACACTTTCACCTATTTACCATGCTCAAATGCGTTTCGTGATATTTCATTTAATCCAATTTTAACTTATGAGTTTTTTATAATGTTAATGGGCAAAGCGTTCTATGTTGACGTGTATCGTGTAGAGAAATCCGAAGGAATGAAGAATTATCTAATTATCCGAAATTTCGGATATATTATATAACCAGTTAAATATATATATATATATATATATATATATATATATATATATATATATATATATATATATATATATATATATATATATATATATATTAAAAGTTGGAAAAACCCACCAGTATCATTATGCAAGGAAAACGGTGGTCTTTGTGGCTAACGAAAGAAATAATAAATGTATGATTTTTTAGCTTTTGAGTTCAAAAGAATCGTAAAGCTATTTGCCTGTTTAGAATTTTAAATAGTTTGTAGGTGTTTTAACTTTCTTATTTTATTGGTCTGATAAAATATAATATCACCGGAAGCTCCAATATTCTATATCCGGTTCGGGTGAATGGCGCTAAACGACTATTAAAAGCAAACTCTCATTCATAAATTGGATTGAATTATGGGGCCATCAGGTCAATAAAACCTCTAAGAGAAATTCGTCGTTTATTCGAGAGAATTCATTGTGAGAAGTAGGATAAGCTTTTACTTTGGCAGTGCAAGATTAAACACAATTTGTCTCTCTTGAGAGCTATACCCAAATGGCTTTATCGAATTCACAGTCTTGATGTTATGTTTGCTCATTGAAAATTTGCCGGTTTCGATGCATTTGGATTTTACAGTTGGATATGGTTTACTTATTAAATTGACAACACATATTTATAATTATCAACATTGCACCATGAATCTACTCTTTCAAGTCGACCTTGTGTTTTTTCTGATTTATAACGTGATTTCGACGCGAGAGTTTACGTTTACAAAACATCCGATTTGTGGTGTGGAGAAAAGGATAGCAAACGGATGTTCCACTGTGATCTCACCAGTTCGAAGCTTGTTGGAATGTTTGACATTGTGCGGTAGTAAAGACTCGTGTATCGGCGCAAGCCTAGTCCAAACTTCGTCTTGTTACATTCATGGAACTTGTCCAGATTTGATTGGATGCAAGGACGAAATAACAGATAATTATCAATTTACCAAACAATGTGAAAATAATGGAAAATGGGACACGGAAAAGGGAATTTGTGCTTGTGTTGATGGCTGGGCAGGACCTTTGTGTAAGAAACTACCTGAATCATGCTACGACCTAATCATATCCGGCTATGAAACAGGTCAACATACTGTAGTTTTGGATCTTTCTGCTAAAAACCTGCCGAAGATCGAAGTAGAGTGCTCGATCCGAGTTACAGAACCGATTTATTCGTCTGTAAAGCTGATGAAAAACAGCGGCCGAATCAGTCATGATCGGAGTTGGTCCAGTTTCCGATCGGGCTATGAACTGGGCTCGGCACACAAGTGGCTCGGGCTTGAAAAATGGCACATCCTCAGCCAAGCAGGGTACACAACTCTGATTTTGAAGGCAGAATTTTTTGTTTCCAGGTTGTGCAATCTTGACTGGAACTATTACAATTTCCGACTGTTGAGCGAGGACGAAGGTTATGCATTTACTTTTGATTCTGCAATGAATATGACGTATGGTTGTGATACTACCAGCTATCGACTTGATGATTGTTTCGGCTCGCTGCAGAACGTTCCGTTTTCAACCTTCGACACAGATCACGACGCCATGGGCGCAAATTGTGCTGACGAGAATGGTGCTGGCTGGTGGTACAAAGATTGCCAAGGGCCTTGTCATATCTTAGGATGGGGCGAGGGTTACAGATCAATGGTACCCCCGGAACGCCTGATTCGATTGGCTGATATTGATATGAGTGTTATGCTTCCTCATCTCATGTCGCTGCAAATGCTATTGAAGAAACCTTAACTGGATGACGTGATCTAAAAGACTGCCATACGCTGAAAGAGATAGAAAACCGTCTTTTAAATATTGATCGATTAAAATTACCCTCCTCTTGTCAAAACTCTCAAACCTGGGACTTCAATAAAGTCTTCAAAGCCTTGTGCGGGTACGTGGTCTTTGGTATGACACTTGCTTTCGCATCGGAAGGTCCTGAGTTCGAGGCTTGTTCGGCGCATAGCTGAAAAGGCTCTTTACTCATATTTTCTCACCGAGGTCATGTATAAAATGAGTACCTGGCCGTTAACAACGTTTTCTCTGTTGGAAAAAATATCGCCTAACAGGCGTCATGTTTCGTTCTACATGTTATGTGTTGCTATTGTCCAGGGGCCCCTTGCAAGGCTCTTTGAACATATATTGTGGAGATTGTGCTATATGATAGCTCAAGTTTTTATCAAGATGTCCCAGGTTTTATAGTTTTTGACAAAATGAGTCTGTTTTTTTAATAGCCCAGAAAGATTCTCTAATCCTTACACTGAATGACATAATCAGTTAGATGGTGAAAAGGTTTGAACTGAGATATTGCCAAGTTTAGTTAGAAGGTCAATTTTTATCAAAAGTGAGTTCTTGTCATAAATTATTAAATCTACGTACCCCTTTTGTACATCTGGAAATATCAAAGCTTAATTTCACTTCTAAATATTTTTACAGCTAGTCAAGTTGAAAAAATATGACATCTGAGAAAAGTTGTTGTATATCTTTCCCATGCATCTGATTGTAATTTCATGAAAAATCACCCGGGGAGCAAATTCACCTTCCGACTGATTATGCCATGAACTGACACTTAAACCTCTCCTTACCACCCAGAGGAAAATCGTCACATTGATTACAATGTAACAGACAATTTTCTCATTCAGATTTCTCTTGTACATCACAAAATGTAAAGAAATGCTTTGATTAACTCACTCAGCCCTAACACCGACTATATCCGTCCGTAGTTTACCAGGGTTTCTTTCACCGCATAATATTTATTCCATTTTTAATGACAAATTATAGGCGTAGTATCAAATCTAATGTTTAAAATTTTTACACGTTAAGGGTAGTTGAATAAAACTATCTTACATGCTCATTTTAAATACAGTTTTTTCCATTTTGAAAAGTGGCAAAAATCTCTAGGGTTGAGTGAGTTAAAGCCATAAATACTAAACACTGTGTTGTAGAGCTCACATGTTACTTTTTTTGTTTAGGAAAAGTCTATTTTTGTGCTGGGTGGATGTGAATTTTCGGGGGAAATTCTAAAAATAGCTGGTAAGGAGAGAGTTAAGTGAAGACATCATCAGCAAGTTATATGCTGTTATATGCTACGGGTTGGATCGTTTCTTTTAAAAAAAAAACTATTTTGGGCGGTTTTAATCATTCTATATCATCATAATAGGATTTTAAAAAATTTGGTGAAAAAAAAGTATATATTATCTGTGCTGATAACTGTTTTGCTTTCCTGCTTCGGGGGTCTGGCATGGAAAGGTACTTGGCATCTTGTTGCAAATGTTCCGCAAAAACTAATGAAGGAATAACCTCTATGATATGCTTCCCTCTTATCAACAATAATATAGCATTTTGTTTCACCATTGAGAGATTTTCAGCTTTAGCTTATGAGATTTATATTAGACATTATAAAGTGACGAATCTAAATTTTATAACAAAATTGATGTTAAGAATGTATAATTTAGATTGTATGTCAAAATGCGCATACCCTATCAAAAAAATATCTCTATGGTGACATAATACATTATCTCTGTGACGACTGTGGGAATAGGCTTCAACAGTCGTGACGTCACTTCCCTCGTAATGACGCATTGTAATTTAGTAACTGGTTCTTAACTATAGGAACAATGGCGGACGCCCTTATATGATACTTCTCCGACGAGCATAAAAGTGTATCCAGAGGAGAAAAACAGTATAAATTTGATCATGTTTTGACTTTTATACATTCTGATCATATGACATGTGAAAAAGTTCTAGCAGCATGAAGAATAAAAAGTACCGATTTTCTTTATTTAGAACCAAGCTGCTCGTTGCTGGGCAGAAGTGACATCAGACTATTGAATCCTATTGTGAGACAATTTCATGGAATCTCATGATAATTTGACCCAAAATAGAAAAACGTTGGATTTGTATTCATGTGCACCAAAATATTTTTTATAAGCATAATAATTGCCAATCAACTGGAATTTACTATACAATTATTTCATATCTTTGTATTATTAAACGAGTATTTTTTTTATCGTGCCAAATAACACAACGAGCTTGCGAGTATGTGTATTTGTACCATAAAAATATAATGAGATTAATAAATACAAAATGCGAAAATATTCTGCAGTCGTTGAATACGATTTTTATTCAGCGCGTTTAAAGCATTATTCAACGATTACCTATTTACTAATAAAATGATAGGGTTTTCCAGTGGGGTGGGTGGAATAAAACACGATAAATAACATATTATTTGATTGTACACCATAGGGTCAGGTATAACTTATTATCTGACCTGTATTATAATAGGATAGGGTGTGTTAGGACTTTTAAATTTTTACACAATGTGCAACATAATAAGACATTATAATACAAAAACAAAAGCATATCTCATTTTTGCATGTTTGCGATATAAATCTGATTGCTTTGCAGATTAAATGGCAAGAATCATATCAACCATAAAAACCTGGCATATTAAATTTGAATTGTGGTTTATCATTATTGCTGTTATCTCATAATATTGAAACGTCGATATTTAGATCTTATCGTTTCATTTATCAAATAAAAATATGCGTCCATAGAACAGAAAGCAAAGACTCTAACATTGATTTGTTTGTTTTAGAGAGTTGATTGGGGAGATCTATATTATTGTCGATGAGCTCAAGTCATTGGTCACATGACAAAATGTACTCAAAATAACCTACATAACAAAAACTGTTCATCGTTTTAGAAATATCCAATATCTAGTTCATTGTTTATCTTGACACATGTGGTCTAGTGGTATGACACTCGCTTTCGGATCGAAAGGTCCTGGATTCGAGCCAAGCTCAGCGCATAGTTGTGACCTTGGAAAAGGTTCTTTACTCACATTCTCTCACCAAGCTTAGGTGTAACATGAATACCTGACCGTTAACAGTGTTGTCTCTGTTGGAAATACGAGCTATACTCGGGTGTAAAACAATACCAGGCAGTATACAGTGTTTTCTCTTTATCAAATGAATAAGCCAAGGAATGTTTCCTCATAAGCTCACTGCAAAACTCGTAACTGCAAAACTCGTTATTGCAATAATATCGCCTAACAGGCGTCATGTCCCGTTCTACATGTAACGTGTTGCTGTTGGTCAGGGACCCTTTGTAAAGCGCGTTGTGCTCAATTAGTGGATATTGCAGTATTGCACTATATTAAAGCTCGAGTTTTTATATTTGCAACTTTCATAAACAAACCAGCTTGTTAAGAAATATTATGAAGAAATATCAAGTCGTTGAATAGGGAATTAGATTAGCGAAAGAGTAGAGTCCCTTAATTGGACGTCACCCATAGTCTGTGACGTCACCGGCGGAAAAGTTATTAGAGGGAGAACGTCATGTTGGTTGTGGGCATGCGTCTTTCGTCCTCGCTTCAGGTGAAAGCAGCTTGAGACATTTCAAAACCAAATTGACGTTCTCTCTGTAAGGTGACGTCCAATCAAGGGACGCTACTCTTCCGCTAATCTCATTCCCTATAGCGCAGTAAAATTAGGTGCCCCAAACGTAAACAATAACAAGTTGCTAGTGATTTTCGTTAGGGACCGGAATAATTTACGCACAAGATAGGTCTCCCAATTTTGTAGTTTGAGTTGTAGGCAATACACTTTCAGTATTGAAAATATGTTTACATAAAATCTAACAGTTGCAGAAATAATAATATAAGGCTAAATTATTCTGAAAACCAGGCTCCGAATAATTCTCGTCTTGTTCACACCAGCGCAATAATTTGCTCTGGTCTAAAAATAGATAGACTGTAACTTTTGATAAATTTTACCTTTTGTTCCATAAAATATCCATATCTAGACATTATTTGATGCATGATCGAGTATTTAGGAATATGTGTTTCTTTTGCCACCTAACAGCCACATTTTAAAGGTTATTTTTTTCTATAATTTACATTGGAACGTGAGCTGTCAAGACAGGAACATGTGGTTTGCCATGTGCTTCAAGACCTTTGTTTACGTTTGGGGCACCTAATTTTACTGCTCTATAGCAATCAAAGAACACATTTTCAGGTTTGATTACGGAACGCAATAATTATTATTGGTTTGTTTTTACGTTCTCATAACGAACAATATTTTGCATTGGTTTGAGTGTATCTATTTCCATTACAACAATAATCCCATAACAAATGGATTATCAGACCTGCAAATAAGTACACGTCGATAGCAACAAATCATGTGATCAATGAATCGGTTGGACGAAAACTTGATTATAGATGGCTTCTATTCCCTTCGACATCATTGACGAATCATTGTTCGTCTATTATGTGGTCTAGTTAGTGGTATGACACTCTCTTTCGGATCAGAAGGTCTTGGGTTCGAGCCTCGCTCGGCACATAGTTGAGTCCTCGGAGAAGGCTCTTTACTCACATTCTCTCATCGTACTCAGGTGTAAAATGAGTACCTGGCCGTTAACAGCATTGTCTCTGTACGAAAAAAATTGTAACATCGCCTAACAGGCGTCATGTCAGGTCCTTAATTTTACACGTTGCTGTTGGCCAGGGACCCCTTGTAAAGCGCTTTGCAGCACATTAAGTGGCTATTGCGTTATATAAATCTCATTTAAAAAATTAAGCTCATTGATGAAAATTCACTGGCAAACAGTTGAATTAGTTAAGGTTATGAATATATTGAATTTCATGTTTATCATAATTTTAAAAACTGTGATTCAGATTGCGCCTGTATGATATCATGTATAGATAGTATGCGCTTGGCTAAGAAGCTCATAACATTGCCATCCGGAAGTATAACGGACCAACACACAAAACTGTGTGTATCCTAGAACGTTTATAGTCAGGTTAATACAGTTCAGTGAGCATTACTCATAAACGCGGATGGCAAAAAAACAATAACAAAGACCTGAGTGACGTCATCTACGAACTATCTATAAGGCATTTAACAAGTTACCCGCCGTCCTCTGGAAAAACTCGTATTTTAAAATTTGGTCAAGAAATCCGTTAAAAAAAAATTATGGATTTAAAATTACATTCATTTTGGCAAAACTCTCAAACTAGGACTTCACCTGGAAGTTTTGCCAAGTTGAAGGTCGTTTAAATCGATCGATTTTTGTAGGACGAGTTTTCTGGCCAAGTTTGTAAAAATCGAGTTGTTTTTTTTTCCAGAGTACGACAGTTAAAAAATGAAATGATATGAGAAGATGAATCTTACAAATCTGCTTTGTCGCATTTTCATCATTTAGAGAAAATAAGTTTGTTGATTGTTTGTTTGTTTTTGTTTTGTGTGTTTGCTTTTTATTTATGGCCTTAAAGAGGAATATACTTGAATTGTTTGCCTCATAGAATGAGACCATGAGACTATCTTATGGACTTGAACTTTGAACTTGAACCCTGAGAGTTTTGAAACTTGAACTTTTTCCTGATGATTTTCTGAAATCCAGTCAATGGAGATGCTTTATATTACATTTCCGTGTGCTCGAGGTCATTGGTCAATTTGCAGAATGTTTTCAAAATGACCCACATAGTGAAAAATGTTCACAGTTTTCAAAATATCTAACGTCACAAGAAAATGTCATTTTGTTCACATGGGTTTGTTTACAACTTTCATAAGCAGAGCAACGTGTTTACATTTATTTTAAAAATACCCAATCTTTGGACAGCAAAAAATCATGCAATCGATGACTCGGATGGACGAAAACCTGCCATCCGTTAGTATAACGGACCAACACACAAAACTCTGTGTAACAATGAACGTTTATAGTCAGGTTAGTACAGTTTAGTGAGAATAACTCATAAACGCGGATGGCAAAAAACAATAACAAAGACATGAGTGTGGTCGACTTCGAACTATCTATAGATAGTATTCGCTTGACTTAGAAGCTCATAACATGCGATCCGGAAGTATAACGGACCAACACACAGTTTTGTGTGTGACCTTAAACGTTTATAGTATGGTTAATACAGTTTAGTAAGAATTACTCATAAACGTGGATGGCAAAAAGACAATAACAAAGACGTGAGTGACGTCAACTTCATTCTATCTATAGACCTCTCCCATTACTTAAGGCTGTATACTGAGTACATTCATTTTCGTCTCCTGTTCGTGATTAACCAGTGTGTCATAGACTCGATACAATTCTGTAATATACTCACTTCTTCTTCTTCTTCTTCTTCTTCTTCTTCTTCTTCTTCTTCTTCTTCTTCTTCTTCTTCTTCTTCTTCTTCTTCTTCTTCTTCTTCTTCTTCTTGTGGAAACCTCAAATATAGTCGAGGATCACTCCACAGTTTGTAAGGTATTACATATTACATTTCAAACTTGTTAAAACACTGCACATACTTACTCGTACTAATACAAAATATATACATAAATTAAAAAGTAATGATGTGATGTCTGGCAACCGCTTGAAGGCATGTTGGCAACCGTTTTCAGCCACGTCATCTGGGAGGATATTCCACAGTCGGGAAGTGGAAGGGGAAAATGAATACAGGTGTGCGTCCGTTTCTTTATCTTGGGAGGTTACTCTTGTTGCGTATTCTATCGTTATTCTTGTGCTGATATCTTTAATCTCGTTTGGAAGTTTAAGGCACGACTTTTTGTCGTAGATCCTGTGGAACATTATAATTTTAAAATATTTTTTCTTCTCTTTTCCAGAGGTTCAAGGCCAATCCTCAGCTGCACTTTAGAAAGGATTGAATGTGTTTGTGATGCGTCTCGCTGTTTTTCTTTGGTTGTTTTCTAAAGTGTCAAGGTTTCTCTTTATATATGGGTCCCAAATTGAGCTGCCATATTCCAAAATTGGTTTAACAATAGTTTTAAAAGCAAGAGTTTGAGTTGAAATTGGGCATCTTTTTAAATTGCGGGTGATGTATGCGCTTGTTTGATTTGCCTTTGAAGCCAGGTGACATATGTGGCCGTTCCATTTAAGGTTTTTAGCAAACTCAATGCCAAGGTATTTTGCTGTCTTTATATGTTCCAGGTATTGACCGTGAAGTTGGTATTCAAACGTAATGGTGCTTTCTTTTTTTGTGATAGTTAGAACATTGCACTTTGATAAGTTGAATTCCATTTGATTTATTCTTTTCTAGATCGTTATTTAGTGTTTTGCAGTCGTCTGTTGTTCTTATCTGATTATATAGTGCCGTGTTGTCAGCGAAGAGACGCATTTTGACCTTAGTGGAGCAGGCACTTATGTTGGTAACAACAACCAACATAAGTGCCTGCTCCACTCACTTTTCTGAATTAAAAATTCACCCCATACACCGGAGCATACTCAATGTCTCAATCGTTCTATGTTATAGATAGAATGCGCTTGGCCAAGGAGTTCACAACATTGCCATCCGGAAGTATAACGGACCAACACGCAAACTCTGTGTAACCATGCACTTTTATAGTCTGGTTAATACAGTTTAGTGAGAACAACTCACAAACGCCGATGGCAAAAACAATAACAAAGGCCTGAGTGACGTCATCTGCATACTATATATAGATAGTTCGAAGATGACGTCACTCAGGCCTTTGTTATTGTTTTTGCCATCCGCGTTTGTGAGTTGTTCTCACTAAACTGTATTAACCAGACTATAAAAGCTCATGGTTACACAGAGTTTGTGTGTTGGTCCGTGATACTTCCGGATGGCAATGTTGTGAACTCCTTGGCCAAGCGCATTCTATCTATAGATAGTATGCAGATGACGTCACTCAGGCCTTTGTTATTGTTTTTGCCATCCGCGTTTGTGAGTTGTTCTCACTAAACTGTATTAACCAGACTATAAAAGCTCATGGTTACACAGAGTTTGTGTGTTGGTCCGTGATACTTCCGGATGGCAATGTTGTGAACTCCTTGGCCAAGCGCATTCTATCTATAAGTTTACGATGGCTACGGGCCGACAGAGGGGTTCTTGCATGGGAGACGAATGCTCTATTTACTGAGCTATCGGCGTTGAAACCTAACGCCAAATTCGTAATGAGTGAAATGAACTGTCCTATTCACTTGACCATTATTTGTTTCTGTGTTAATTTTTAAACAAAATAGCTATTATACACTATTGAACTTTCCGGTCTTCAGTGTTTCCACGTAGCAGTTGATGCTTTGCCCTTAGCCAAAAATACTCATAAGATCCGCCAACGAACATAGCGTGCTAGCACACCAAACTATTTGTCATCTTGAACGTTAATTGATGCTGTGCGCTTATGTAATTTATTCACAAAATTTCGCCAGGTGGATATAACATAACAAAACACTGAACTATGTGTAATCTTGACCCTGTTTATAGATAGTATGCAGATGACGTCACTCAAGCCTTTGTTATTGTTTTTGCCATCCGCTTTTGTGAGTTGTTCTAACTAAACTGTATTAACCAGACTATAAAAGTTCATGGTTACACAGAGTTTGTGTGTTGGTCCGTTATACTTCCGGATGGCAATGTTGTGAACTCCTTGGCCAAGCGCATTCTATCTATAGTCTGTTTAATCAATGATATAGTGAGAACTACTCATAAAAATGGCTGGCTAAAATCAATAACAAAACGCTGAGTGACGCCAATAGATAGTATGCGCTTGGCTAAGAAGCTCATAACATTGCCATCCGGAAGTATAACGGACCAACACACAAAACGGTGTGTATCCATGACCGTTTATAGTCAGGTTAATGAAGTTCAGTGAGCATTACTCATAAACGCGGATGGCAAAAAACAATAACAAAGACCTGAGTGACGTCATCTTCGAACTATCTACAGAAAGAAAGTTGTGACGTCACACCTTCTACTTTTCTGGTTCCTAATTCGATGGAAGTGTGTATATAGCCAGTCCTTCGGACGAGTAATGAGTAGGTTACATATTGAATCATAAGAAGGCATTACTATTTAAGTAGCAGGATATAATATAGGCAGACACTTTGGATTATGATATGCAAAAGAGCGAGGATGGATGATCTTTATTGACGACCAGCATAATATAATAGTTAGACTAGAATATGATAGTATGCAGATGACGTCACTCAGGCCTTTGTGATGTTTTTGCCATCCGCGTTTGTGAGTTGTTCTCACTAAACTGTATTGAACCAGACTATAAAAGTTCATGGTTATCAGAGTTTGTGTTGGTCCGTTATACTTCCGGATGGAATTTGTGATCCTTGGCCAGCGCATTCATACATATAAGATGGGGTCACTTCTTAAACCAGAAGATCATTTACACAAAGTGTGTATTCAGTCCTCCCAAAGAACACATTTACACTTCTAATGTGATTGGAAGGGGGTCACGATATCTCAGTTGGTTGAGCACTCGCTTCACAATCAAAAGGACCAAGATCAATCCCGGGAGCAGTGGAGATCTTTTTTTTTTTTTGAGCCGCCTTTTCACCAGTGCAGTGACTGGGTAGCTGGGTCTGTTAGATCTTGCAGAAAGTACTTTTCTTCCTATCCAAAAGGTACTAAACAATTGCTATTGGCCATTCTACGCTATAAAAACCGGGATAAACTCCGGCTCAATTGGCCTGATGGGCCCAAATGGACAATTTTTAAAAAAATGTGATTGGAACCAGAATTTTTTTTTTTACACCACACTTTTCTTCCCAATTCGCTTGGTCGTTATTTCCTTATGTTAATTATTAAACCAAATTGCAATAAGAACCCATTGAATTCTCCAGCCTTAAGTGTTTCCACGAGGCAATACACGCTCTTTTCATCCCACTGCTATCAATGCATGACTTTGGTTTATGCAAATGCAAATCAATAAACTGCCGTTACTTTTCCCACACAACAATTTATCTATTTATTTTTTCATTCTGGCTAGAAATTAGAAAAAAAGAAATAATTTGATTATAATAACCCTCGACCAACGTATACCTATTTACAGGTCCGATAACCTGAATTATTATGGGCTGAATTGATAATTTGTGTAATAAAAGTACTCTCATAACAACGCAAAGTATTGTCCCTTACAACAATATTTTAAAAGTCTTTCAGAGCTATAGGCTCATGGAGCCGGAGTTATCCCTGTTTCTATAGCGTGAAACGGACAATACCAATTGCTTGCTACCCTTTTGATAGGACGCTAATTTATCGCAAAGTACTTTCCACCAGATCTATAAGATCAGCTCCCCCCCCCCTCCCCACCCAATCACTGCTGGGCGAACAGGGGGGTTAGAAAAAACCTCGACCGCACCCGGGATAGATCTCTGTCCCTTCGCTTGTGAAGCGAGGACTCTACCAAATGAGCTATCGAGAACCCCATGATCTTAAAACAGGCCCATAATTGTTTTCGATTATCCGACCTGCCAACATGTGCACTTTGCCCTCAACACATCACACCCTCAAACCTGAGCCTATAAGGAAATCTCAGTTTTAAGACCTTTTTGATCAACCGAGGGACAATTTTATCAATCGGTGTTTAAACTTGACCTTTTATATAGCGCAATATCCACTTAGGATGCTCAAAGCGCTTTACAGGGTGTCCCTGACCAACAGCAACACGTAACATCTAGAACGAGACATGACGTCTTTAGGCGATATTACAATTTTTTTGGCAGAGAGAGACAACACTAATGACGGCCATGTACTCATTTTACACCTGAGTACGGTGTGTGAATGTGAGTAAAGAGTCTTTTCCAAGTACTCAACTATGCGCCTAGCGAGGTTTGAACTCAGGACATTCCGATCTGAAAGCGAGTGCCATACCACTAGACCACATAGCCGCACACATTTCAAATAAACTATATGATCGTAATTTGATGAAAACTCATTTTGTGATATTATGACACTAAAAATCTAATGGTGAGACTCAGATGAAACCAAAAAAAAAAAATAATAAATAAATAAAATAAATAAAAAGATAAATGTAATAAAGGCATTGCAATAAAATAATCGATAAACGACTTCCTCGGTTTTTTTATTCCTCTACATTAACCCATGGGGAGGGGGGGGGGCTGGAAGGGGGGGGGGATTCATTCATTGATTCTAAAACTAGAGTAAGAAGTTTTTCGCCACTAAGACTCAAACTCTAACATCCCTCTCCCCCCCCCCCCCCCCCACCCCACCCCAAAAGAAAATAGATATAAAAAAAATAACATAACGCTATAGAAGGAATGAAGTTGACGTCACTCTGCTCTTTCATATTGTTTTTAGACAGCCATTTGTGATGATTCATTCGCTCTCGCCGAATTCTATAAATCAGACGATAGATGGTATGACGTTGACGTCACTCAGGTAATTGTTCTTGCTTTTTACCATCCGCGTTTGTGAGTAATTCTCACTAAACTGTATTAGCCAGACTATAAACGTTCAAGGTTTCTTTCACATAGTGTTGTGTGTTGGTCCGTTATACTTCAGGATGGCAATGTTGTGAGCTTCTTAGCCAAGCGCATGCTATCTATAAACGTGAAAGATTGCACACAGTGTTGTGTGTTCGCAGTACAATTCATCAAGCTGGCGGATGTTCTGAGTATTTTACCTAAACGCATATCATCAATTAGTTGAGAGAGAAGATCACCTCACCTCAGTTCAATTTCTTTATCAAAGTGGTGGTCGAATGAAAGAGAAATGGCGTCACTCGGCTCTTTGCTATTGTTTTTCGCCAGCCTTCTTGTATGAGTAGTTCTTACTAAATTGTATTAATTAGACTATGAACGTTTAAGGTTACATTACTTTTGAATATTGGTACGTTATCCGGCTGGTGGAAGTTATGAATCTTTTAACGAAACACATAGCATCAATTCCAAAACAAGGTTATACTGATTAAGTTACAGACAACATGATAAATGAAAAAAGAAACCCAAAAAAACAACAAACGATATTTGGAAAAATCGGTCTGCCTCCATTGGTTTCTAGCGACGTGCACTCAGTTGCAGGTCTGATAACCCAATTCCTTTCGGGCCCATTGTTTTAATGGAAATCTAAATCAAAATGACGCAAATATATTGTCCATTACAACATGTTAAACTAGGCCCATAATATGTGGGTTCGGATGTAAGACCTGCATTTATGTACACATCGGTTTCCAATCCCACAACTCATAATAGGGAACAATAACGTAGTGTCAAAAAAAAACAAAGCGTATTTTCTATTTATTATGTCGGAGAAAAGATACAATTTCTTAAGGTACAAATAAAATCCCTAATCCTAGGTGGGGTTCCCGATCTCCCAGAGTGGACAGGGTGGTACTTACTGTGTCTTATATCTCTCCCTCTATTTTCAAACGTTTCTGTCTTTGTCTTGGAATGAGTTTACTTGGTTTTGTCCCGGCCCTGGTCGGATACCCTGGCTGGGAGGGAAACAGTCAACTGTATACATAGTTTCGGGGGATGATATTTTTTGTTCTTGTATATCATCACTCCGTCATGTACTGTTATTTATTATTTTATTTTTAACATATGATTTGTAAACATTTGAGTATATTGCTTTTAGTGGGAACTTGTGATTAATAGTGTGTTCTTGGAATCTACATCTGTTTCCTATTGAACCAACTCTCCTTTGTCTTACCTTTTCTTGGATACTTTAATTGTAATTCTAGAACTTTTTACTATTCTATTTTCTTCCTTTTTACTGGCGCTGATATGACTTTAATGCGCCGTAAAACCCTTAAAATCAAACAAAACAAAATCCCTAATTCAGAAAAATGAGTGGAGCAGACACTAATGTTGATAATAACAAGAAATTTAGTAAGTAGGAAAGTGGCAGAAGACAACACAGAATGAAAGCTTCGCACGGCGATAGAGGATCGAACCCGCGGCCTTACTGGTAAGATCGGGGAGATCGTGACTCTACCGTATGATCTATCCACGAGGCTTTGGCAACTCTGACTACGAAGCAGAAGAAGAAGAAGAAGAAGAAGAAGAAGAAGAAGAAGAAGAAGAAGAAGAAGAAGAAGAAGAAGAAGAAGAAGAAGAGAAGGAGAAGAAGAAGAAGAAGAAGAAGAAGAAGAAGAAGAAGAAGAAGAAGAAGAAGAAGAAGAAGAAGAAGAAGAAGAAGAAGATAAAGGAGGAGGAGGAGGAGGGTGTTATAATGGCATGGCATGAAAGGATGACACCGCTATGGTCATAAAAACCAGTGGAATCACGTTGTTGTTTTTGTTGTTATTTCCATTTTTTTTTTTTTTTTTACTCAATTTGCTTAAGCACGTTTAAAACCGCGTGAATGGGCAGTTAAATTGAAAAATTCAATGGCTACCACCACTAATTGCTGTTACGTATGGTTAAAATTTTTTGTCATAATTTATCCTTTTTTCCTCTCTTCTCTCTTCTCTCTATTCTGCTTCCTCATCTCTCTTCTTTCCTCTCTCTTCTTCTCTTCTCTCCCCTCTTTTCTCTCTCTATCTCTTCTCTTCTTCTTCATCATCTTCTTCTTCTCTCTTCTTCTTCTCTTCTCTCTTCTCTTCTCTTCTCTCTTCTCTCTCTCTCTCTCTCTCTCTCCTCTCTCTCTCTCCTCTCTCTCTCATCTCTCTTCTTCCCCTCTTTCTCTCTCTGCTCTCTTTCTCTCTCTCTTCTCTTCTCTCTCTCTCTCTCTCTTCTTCCGTCTTCCTATCTCTCTTCTCTTCTTCTTTCTCTCTCTCTCCTCTCTCCTTCTCTCTCTCCTCTCATTCCTGCTTCTCCTCTTCTTCTCTCTTCTCTTTCTTCTTCTTCTTCTTCTTCTTCTTCTTCTTTTCTTTTCTTCTCTTCTTCTTCTTCTTCTTCTTCTTCTTCTTCTTCTTCTTCTTCTTCTTCTTCTTCTTCTTTTTTTTTCTCTCTCTCCCTCTCTCTCTCTCTCTCTCTCTCTCTCTCTCTCTCTCAATCTCTCTCTCTCTCTCTCCCCTCTTTCTCTCTCTGCATCTCTTCTCTCTCTCTCTCTCTCAATCTCTCTTCTTTCCCTCTTCTCTTCTCTCTCCTCTCTCATCTCTCTCTTCTCTTCTTTTCTTCTCTCTCTCTTCTCTTCTTCTCTCTCTTCTCTCTTCTCTTTTTTCTCTCCTCCTCTCTCTCTCTCTCTCTCTTCTCTCTCTCCCTCTCATTCCTCTCTCTCCTCCTCTCTCTTTCTCTCTGTCTCTTTCTTCTTCTTCTTCTTCTTCTTTCTCTCTTCCTTCTCCTCTCTCTCTTCTTCTTCTCTTCTCTTCTCTCTCTTCTCTCTCTTCTCTCTCTCCTCTCTCTCTCTCTCTCTCCTCTCTCCCCCTCTTTCACTCTCTGCTCTCTACTCTCTCTCTCTCTCTCTCTCTCTCTTCATCTCTCTTCTTTCTCTCTTCTTCTTCTCTCTCTCTCTTCTCTCTCTCTCTCTCTCTCTCTCTCTCTCTCTCTCTCTCTCTCCCCCCCCCTCTTCATTCCTGCTCTCCCTCTCTCTCTCTCTCTCTTCTTCTTCTTCTTCTTCTTTCCCGTCTTCCTATCTTCTCTCTTCTTCTTCTCTTCTTCTTCTTCTTCTTCTTCCTTTTTTTCTCTCTCTCTCTCTCTGCCTTTCTCTCTCTCTCTCATCTTCTCTTCTTCTCTCTCTCTCTTCTCTTCTCTCCTCTTCTTTTCTCTTCTCTCTCTCCTCTCCCTTCTCCATTCCTGCTCTCACCTCTCTCTCTCTCTCCTGTCTCTCCCTTCTCTCTCTCTTCTTCTTCCATTCTCTTCCTTCTTCTTCTTCTTCTTCTTTCTTCTTCTTCTTCTTCTTCTTCTTCTTTCTTCTTTCTTCTTCTCTTCTTCTTCTTTTTTCTTCTTCTTCTTCTTCTTCTTCTTCTTCTTCTTCTTCTTCTTCTTCTTCTTCTTTCTCTCTCTCTCTCTCTCTCTCTCTCTCTCTTTCTCTCTCTCTCCCTCTCTCTCTCACTCTCTCTCTCTCCCCTCTTTCTCTCTGCATCTCTTCTCTCTCTCTCTCTCTCTCTCTCTCTTTCAATCTCTCTTCTTTCCCGCTCTTCCTATCTCCTCTCTCTCTCTCTCTCTCTCTCTCCTCTCTCCTTCTCTCTCTCCCTTTCATTCCTGCTCTCCCTCTCTCCTTCTCTCTGTCTCTTTCTTCTTCTTCTTCTTCTTCTTCTTCTTCTTCTTCTTCTTCTTCTTCTTCTTCTTCTTCTTCTTCTTCTTCTTCTTCTTCTTCTTCTTCTTCTTCTTTTTTTTTTTTTTCTCTCTCTCTCTCCCTCTCTCTCTCTCTCTCTCTCTCTCTCTCTCTCTCTCTCTCTCTCTCCCCTTCTCTCTCGTTTTTCTTTTTTCAAAGTAAGGTAGTTTTAAAGATAATTATCATTAATAATTAATTTCGTGTACTTATATTAAATAGGTTTTACTTCGAGTACTTTTCCCCACGTGACTACAACGTGAACTTTGATACCCGGGCAATTTAACTCACATCGACAAAACACCTTGTTTTTTCTTTGTTACCAGAAATGTTCTTTCAAAAAAAAATAATTAAAGAATATATATGAGTTATTATATAGCGCAATATCCACTAAGCTTGCTCAGAGTGCTAGACAACTGCAACACTTAACATGATGCCTATTAGGCGATATAACAATATTTTTTTCGGACATAGTCAACAACCAGGTACTCATTTTACATCTGAGTACGTTGAGAGAATGTGAGTAAATAGCCTTTTTTTCAAGGAAGCAGTAAAAAGCCGTTTGGTATTCGAATTCAGGACTTTCTAACCCGAAAGCGATGTCACACCACTAGGACCACATAGCAATTTGGTCTTGTGGTATGACACTCGCTTTCGGATCCGAGAGTCCTGGGTTCGATCTCGCTTGGCGCACACTTGAGTCCTTGGAAGTCTCTTTACTCACATTCTATCACCGTACTCAGGTGTAAGATGAGTACCTGACCGTTAACGGCCCTGTCTCTGTTTAAAAATATGGTAATATCGCCTAACAGACGTCATGTCCCGTCCTTTATGTTAAGTGTTGCTGTTAGCCAGGGACCCCTTGTAAAGCTCTTTGAGCACGTTTAGTGGATATTGCGCTATATAAAAGCTCAATTTATAGCCGCCCAGCTAACATGTGTGTTACATCAGAATCAGAAAGTAACAGACGCCAAAAAGTGAACTCAATACATTCACCAGTTAAATGACAAACTCTGAAAAGTCTCGTACTTAAAAAATTGGCCAAAAAACTCATCCTTCAAAGATCGATCGATTTAAATGACCCCCATCTTAGCAAAAACTCTCAAACCTGGGACACCGCGAAGTCTTCAAGAAAATCCCATGTTTCAGAGGTTTTTTTTTGTCGGGATGAGAGTCATTTAAATCATTCGATACTTGAAGGACGAATTTTCTGGCCAAATTTTTAAATACGTTTTTTTTCCTGAGTACGGCTGTCAAGTGGTCAAAATGAAGAGGCGACATAGAAAACCAGATTTTTGCGGCTACTTGATCTAGTGGTATGAAACTCGCCTTCGGACCGGAAAGGTTCAGGGTTCGATTCCCGCTCTGAGCGGCGCATAGTCGAACACTGTTAAAAAAAAAGCTGTTTATTCATCTGCTCTAACCTTATCAAAGTGTAAAATGATCACTTGGCCGTTAATGGAGTTTAAAAAAAGATGTTTTGCAGGTTTTGCCCTTACTACTAAGTGTTGCTATTGACTATGGAGCCATTGTAAAGCGTTTTGAGCACTTTTAATGGATATTGCACTGTTTATTATCCGCGTAAGGGTGTAAACTGTGACATAATACAAAAGTTAGGTGATCTAAAATAGTATTAAAGTAGTCCTTCGGAGACATTAGTTTATAACGTATTTTATAGCGCGAAACTGAAAATATCAATTGCTTGCTACCCTTTGCATAGGACGCTAGTCTATTGCAAAGTACTTTCAGCTAGATCTAAGAGAACCATCTACCCAATCTCTGGTGGGTGGATATGATATTATGTCGGGATGAAGGAGGTGAAATTTGAATTAATAGCAACAAATATGAATCTTGAAATAAATTCCTATCCATTATTCCGTAGAATAAATTCAAAGTCTTACATTACAATAACCCAATGGTCTTATGTCGTAATATCTTTATTGTAAACTCACTCTTACCCGTCTTATTCATTCGGACACATTACAGTTTTGAGACATTTCTGTCGTAACGAAACCATTCATTTCTTGCCAAAAAAAGATATAAGGCGTTTAGTCAAAATGGCTAAAATCGTTAAGTCTTTATAAGAGACTCGATTATCTCCTCCTACATGTCTTCATAGAATCAGTCCTTGATGCCTAACGACTTCTACCAACTTCTACATTGAATGACTTCGAACATTGAATACCAGTCTTAAATCTTTTCTGACCTTTATATAAATACATATAAAAACCCTTCATCGTAAAATTTGAACCACACTTTTAGACTCTCCCAAAAATAATTTTAAGGATATATTGTTAGAGGTGTTATCAGTTCATGATATATTGTTTTACCAAAGTGTACATCTGTGCAAATCTAACATCCGAACCCATTTATAGGCCTAGTTTAACATTGTTGTAATGGACAGACAATATTTTGCGTCATTTTTGGGATGTTTCTTTGAGATAAGGAATTGGGTTATGAGACCTGCAAATAAGGACACCTCGTGTCTTACTATTATTTGTTAAATATAAAAAAACGTGTTTGTGAACTTCCAACAATTACTTCATTTAAATTCACATCGTCTTCAAGTGAAATAGTTTATTGAAATTAGAAATGAAAGGACAATTTGTTTCTACGTTTGTCATTTTGGCACCCATATCGTTGTTTACCGAGATAGCTTGGTGCGAAGACATAAAAGCGAATACATTCTTAAAAAGTGTTGTTTGTGACGTAACAGACAGATTGTCCCTTGGTTGTTCAACAAAGGGTGTCAATGTCCGCGGTATGATTGAATGTGTTGTTGCTTGCAATGTGCGAACTTCTTGCATTGGAGCAAGTGTGGATCTTAACGAAATCTGTTTCCTACATCACGAATGTCCATCACTCACATACTGCAAGAGACAGGACTTGGAGCATACATTTTTTTCAAAAGAATGTGAGTATGGACACAGTTGGAATCCATCGAATCAAGTGTGCGACTGTTTTGATGGATGGCCTGAGGAAAAATGTCATCCTACAGTGACGGAATGTAGGGATTTGTTCAGTCTTGGTTACGGGACTGGATACCACAGGGTCACGTTTCATTGGGACAGAAACAGCTTCAACGCATTCCCGGCCTATTGCTTCATCAGCAGATCCTACAACCTGGCCCGCTTATATCTAATCTATAGTGATGGAAAAGCTTTCAACAACGGGACCTGGGATGATTATGTTTGGGGTTTTTATAGAGGTGGCCTGAACATGTGGATGGGGCTTCAACACTGGTATGACGTCATCAAAGGAGGCTATACAAGGGTGGTAATCAGTTGCATTTACAATTACAACGGGGGACACCTCTTGTTCCGTTGGACCCTGGACGGATTCAAATTAAAAAACGCTTTAAATTCGTATGAATTCGATTACGAGAGCTCAACGCCGATTGGTGGAAACGCGAATTACAAAGTAAATGATTGTGTAGGTCCAAACAGAAACGTTCCGTTTTCAACCTGGGACAACGATAACGATGGAGTAGCAGATTAAAACTGTGCGTCCAAAATTGGATCTGGCTGGTGGTACGCCGGTTGTAAACAAACCATCAATACCTGTAATATGATGGGTTTGAGTTCAAGTTTCTGGTCTGGGGACGTCCTCGAAGAACTGGTGGCAATGCCCGGGATTGAACCTACTGAAATCGCTTCAGGTTTTGGTACTACTCAGGTGCACACCATAAAACCAGGGACTGAATAAAATCCTAGTGTAAGGAACATGACCACGCCTCTTGACCTTTATTTAACTCCAAACGGTTCGGTCTGTCCGAACAAACAATATTCAACAAACAATAACTGTGATTGCTAAGCTAAACGAACAACACAGATGTTACACATTGTTATGCGATTAAGTAAAATACTTACTAGTTTCACCGCCAGATCAATCGAACCAACACACCAATTGAGTGAATTTTGGGAGAAATAATCACCCAGAATGCGGTCAAATAAAAAAAACAATACCAAAAGAGCATTGTAACTTAAACTACAATGATTCTAAAATTAGTAAACAACCCGCTATGTTTGTTCGAGCGGGTTTGAGTGTGTGTCAATAATCTATGTTTTTTGATTAGTTAAAAATATACTGTTTTAAAGAAATTGGATGTAAGGCATTGTGGTCCTGTGAAATGATAACGCTTTCGGACCTCATGTTCAAATCCCGCTCTGAGCGGAGCAAAGTTCCTGGAAAAGACTCTTTACTTACATTACCTCAAAGCATTCAGATGTAAAATGTGTACCAGGCCTATTAAATTCAGAAAACGTGTGGATTATGTATATATATAAATGTAAGCTGTATGTTTTGTTAAAAAAGCAGGGGGGCATAACGTACTACAAAATTATGTGTAACAGTAAACGTTAATTAATACAAGTTAGTGAGAATGACTCTTTAAAATGGCTGGCTAAAAAAACAATAACAAAGAGTTGAATGACGTCAATTTCGTTCCTTCTATAATAGAGAGAGATATAGGGTATAGTTAAGTGCCAGGTGAAAGCATAGAATGAAAATATCACGGTGTCAGAGAGTTAAACTCGGATCCAATGGGGTCGATCTCCATTCATGTTTTCGTCCAATCTAGTCATCGATCACATGATTTGTTTCTGTATAACGGTTGGACATTTCTCAATAAATGTAAACACTACGCTTTCCTGCTTTGTTTATGAAAGAGGTAAACATACCCATGTGTCAAGCTGAACAAAATGACCAATCGTGATGTTAGATATTTCCCAAGCTGCGAACACTTTTCACTATGTGTGGGTCATTTTGAGTGCACGTTGCAATGTGGCCAATAGCCTCGATCACATGGAAGGGTAAAATAAATAATCCCCATTGATTCGACACCTTCCACCTTGATGATATATATATATATATATATATATATATATATATATATATATATATATATATATATATATATATATATATATGCATACATATTATGTGCAATGCAAGTAGCCTCTACTCCCACCTCATAGTCATACTCTCAAATGGGAAGATTGACACACAGCATATTGTGTGCTCCAATGATAGCGTCTAATTTCATAAGATTTGACGAAACTAATTTCATTTTTCGAGCAAAATTTGATGATGAAGAGGAAAAGGAAATTTATTTTATTGAGAAAAATAAATAGAAATTGAAATAGAAATGATGAAGCAAGGATTTATTTTTGTTGAAGTTTTTTTTCCTTCTCTCGTTTCTTTCCTTTAAAAAAATTGCTTGTTCCTAGTCTAATTTATTTTTTTTGGTGGGAATCGGGGAGGGGGAGTATTGGCTGCTTCTCTCTTCTTTCCTTTTCTTTGTTTCGTTTAGTAAAATTGCTCACAACATCAGTCAGCCGGATATAACGTATCAACACACAAAACTATTTGTACCCTTAAACATTTATAGTCTGATTGACGTCAATTTCGTTCCTTCAATAGATAGTATGCGCTTGGCTAAGAAGCTCACAACATTGCCATCCGGAAGTATAATGGATCTACACACACAACTATGTGTAACCTTGAACGTTTATAGATAGTTTGAAGATGACGTCACTCAAGCCTTTGTTATTGTATTTTGCCATCCGCGTTTGTGAGCGATTCTCACTAAACTGTGTTACCCCGACTATAAAAGTTCATGATTACACAATGTTTTGTTTGTTGGTCCGTTATACTTCCGGATGGCAATGTTATGAGCTTCTTAGCCAAGCGCATACTATCTATAGTCTGGTCAATACATTTTACTGAGAATTACTCATAAACGCGGATGTCAAAAAAAAAAACCAACAAAGTCCTGAGTGACGTCAACTTCATTCTATCTATAGATAGTATGCAGATGACGTCACGCAGGCCTTTGTTATTGTTTTTGCCATCCGCGTTTGTGAGTTGTTCTCACTAAACTGTATTAACTAGACTATAAAAGTTCATGGTTACACAGAGTTTGTGTGTTGGTCCGTTATACTTCCGGATGGCAATGTTGTGAACTCCTTGGCCAAGCGCATTCTATCTATAGATCGCAGCTATTTTATGAGTTGTTCTCACTCAATTGCATTAACCAGGCTATATTATATAAACGTTTAGGGTTGCACAAACTTTTGTGTATTGGTACCTTATTTCCGGCTGGCGGATGACGTGAGTATTTTAACTAAACTCAATGCATCAATAAGGGCTATTTCCAGCTTGTCTGATCAAGGAAAAAGCCAAAACGGAGATTCATGTTGTGTACTTTATGCAGGTGGTGTCGAGAATGTGCTTTAGCCTACACGTTCAACATTTGTTTTGGTGTGTTGACAATGGTTTTGATGCTGACTCACTGGCTAAACGCCTTCTTTCGTTTGAGAAATAGATTTATGTCATAGAAGGAAGGAACGAGGTTGACATCATTGAGCTCTTTGGTTTTGTTTTTAGCCAGCCAGACTATAACCGTTTTGGGTTACACATAGTTTTATGTGTTGGTACGTTATATCCGAATGTTGTGAGTTTTTTTTTTTGGCAACGCGTATAGATAGAACGAAGATGACGTCACTCAAGCCTTTGTTATTGTATTTTGCCATCCGCGTTTGTGAGTAATGCTCACTAAACTGTATCAACCACACTATAAAAGTTCATGGTTACACACAGTTTTGTGTGTTGGTCCGTTATGCTTCCGGATGGCAATGTTATGAACTTCTTAACCAAGCGCATACTATCTATAGATAGTATGCGCTTGTCTAAGAAGTTCATAACATTGCCATCCGGAAGTATAACGGACCAACACACAAAACTCTGTGTAACCATGAACGTTTATAGTCGGGTTAATACAGTTCAGTGAGAATAACTCACAAACGCGGATGACAAAATACAATAACAAAGGCTTGAGTGAAGTCATCTTCGAACTATCTAAAGCATCAATATCTTCGTATTTTTTATGTACACCTTAAAGATAATAAACCCCTTTTAAAGACAAAACAATATAAAACCTGCGACTTAATGAAGTTCCAACTTTGTCTTTGTTTTTAGTTTGTAAAGGGTTTTACGAAGGTCATTTCAGCGCCAGTAAAAAGGAAGATAAAAAAGTTATAGATTTACAATGAAAAGCACACAAGAAAAAGTAAGACAAATGGGAAGGGTTCAAATAGGGAACAGGTGTAGATTCCAAGAGCTCACGATCAGTATACTTAGTTTGAGATCACCTAAAATCCCATCAAGACACAAGCCCAGGACTCCTCTAAGAGAACTACAGTCAGACGTTTACAAACCATGATATATATATTTAAAACAAATAAAATGTAACAAAGAGATGATTTACAACGGAAAAATATCACCTCCCAAAACAATAGTTTACTGTTTCCATCCCAGTCAAGGACCCCCGCCAAAGCTAGGACAAAATTAATCCCATTCCAAACAAAGACAGAAACAACTCTGAAAGCAGATATAGATAGATCGAAGTTGACGCCATTCGGGTCTTTGTTATTTTTTAAATATTTTTTTGCCATCCTCGTTTATGAGTAATTCTCACTAAACTATATTAACCTGCCTATAAACGCTCATGGTTAAACACAGTTTTGGGTGTTGGTCCGTTACACTTCCGGATGACACTGGTGTGAGCTTCTTATCCAATCGCATACTATTTATAGATAGTTCGAAGATGACGTCACTCTGGTCTATGTTATTGTTTTTTGCCATCCGCGTTTATGAGAAGTTCCCACTAAACTGTATTAACCTGTCTATAAACAAACGTTCATGGTTACACACAGTAGTGTGTGTTGACCAGTTATACTTCCGGATGACAATGTTGTGAACTCTTAGACCAGCGCATTCTATCTATAGGGGATGCAAGCATAGCCATCGTTAACTTATAGCCTGACACTAGAACCGCAGTTATCGTAAAGTTATGGCCTGATACTGACCAAAAAATGACGTCAAAATGCCAGTCTTTTGCCACAAAAGAAAAAAAATCGTGAATTGTATTCAATAGTTCAACCAATGAAATAACTTGCTTCCTTGAGCTCTATTAACGACAACTCACTAGACGCTACACAAACCTAAAATAATAATAATAATA
This sequence comes from Berghia stephanieae, assembly GCF_034508935.2. NCBI lineage: Eukaryota > Metazoa > Mollusca > Gastropoda > Nudibranchia > Aeolidiidae > Berghia > Berghia stephanieae. The sequence goes on from NC_088364.1 coordinate 64,089,225, forward strand.
ATAATAATAAATGGCATTTATATAGCGCTTTACCCCGTTGTCACAGGCTCTAAGCGCTTTACAGTGATATAAAACAAAACATATTACAGTGAGACAAGTGTGAAGGAAACGTGATACGAATTCAATTTAACAACAACAAAATATGAAAATAATATTGCAACATTATGACGTAAAAAGATAAAACTTTAAGCGAGATTTGAACGTTGTCAACGAATCCGAGCATCTCACGTATGATGGGAGAGAGTTCCAAAAATGGGGGGGGCGAAAATTGAAAAGACTGTTCACCTATTTTACGCAATGGCTTAGGTTTGACAAGGATTGATTGGTCATTGCTTGACCTCAAGTTTCTATTGGGGACATATATGTTTAGAAGGTCTTTAATATAGGAGGGACTGTTCGTGCTCAGGGATTTGTAGACAACAGTACAAATCTTATAGGCAACTCTTTTTTCCACAGGAAGCCAATGTAACTCACGGAGAAGAAGAGTTGCTGACGGGTATTTTTTGTTATTGCGTACAATAAGCCTGGCTGCGTTATTTTGATCAACCTGAAGTTTGCTAATTTCGTCTTTAGCTAAATTCGCCCAAAGGGAGTTACAATAGTACAATTTAGATAAAACCAGGGAATTAATTAAAAGTTCTGTTATATGCTTCGGTATTAAATTACGAATTTTGCTTATTTGTTTCATTTCTATGTACATAGATTGTATGGTGTTATTCACATGGCTTGTCATGGAAAGATCTTTATCAATGATGACGCCATGGTTTTTTGCTTTATTTGAAAATTCTATTGTGCTATTTCCGACAGTAATAGGTGATTTATTTGCCTGTTTAATGATACTCGGCCTTCCACACATTAACATCTCAGTTTTACTATCATTTAATTTTAACTTATTGTGGTACATCTAAGATTTAATCTCATTAAAACAGCTCGTAATTCGTTGTATTAAGAACTGTAAATTACTAAGAGGTGCTGAATCATATATTTGCGTATCATCTGCATAAAAATGATCTCAGATTGAATCTGGATATCACACTAGAAAGGGGCTGCATATATACAGTAAAAAGGACAGGGCCAAGAACAGAGCCTTGTGGCACTCCAAAATTTAGTAAAACTTGTTCTGACTGAACACCATTCACCACGACAGTCTGCCATCGATCCTGTAAATATGATGTAAACCATTTAAGGGCAATTCCTTTTATGCCGAACATATTTTCTAGTCTTCTTAACAAAATGTCATGATCAATGGTGTCAAAGGAAGCCGAAAGATCTAAAAGGCATAATACATTGATATTGTTAGCATCAGCATTACATAACAAGTCATAAAAGATTTTAAGAAGCACCGCTTCAGTACTGTGTTGATGTTTGTAGGCTGACTGAAAGGGTTGTTCCAAACTGTTGTTCTTAAGATGAGATATTAATTGTGTAAGAACCACCTTCTCCAAAAGTTTTGACAAAAAAAAAAGGTAAATTTGATATAGGACGATAATTGTTTAATATAAAAAATCACGTCAACCTGCCAGTCCTAGAGGGTTCTTGTGCCAGGCCAGATGTGAACGATGGCTTCGCTAGAACCAACCAGGACTTATAGTTTGACGTCATTTTTTAGGCTTTTGCACCGTCTGGTGAGTTGTTGTTAGTAGAGCCCAAGGAAACAAGTGATTCCATTGGTTGACCTATTGAATAGAACTCACGATTTGTTATCTTTTGTAGCCAAAGACTTGTCTTTTGATATAATATTTTGGTCAGTGTCTGCGTAGCGATCGTTATGTTATCGCCTGACACTGAAACCCAACAGATCTGGTCTTTTGACGTCATTCTTTGGTTTTTGCAACGCCTAGTCGAGTTGTCGTTAGTAGTGCTCATGGAAACAAGTGGTCCCATTGGTTGAACAATTAAATACAACTCACGATTTGTTTTCTTTTTTGGCCAAAGACTGGTCTTTTGACGTCATATTTTGGTCAGTGTCAGGCTATAAGCTAACGATGGCTACGGTGTCAGGCTATAGATAGTATGCGCTTGGCTAAGAAGCTCATAACATTGCCATCCGGAAGTATAACGGACCAACACACAAAACTGTTTGCATCCATGAACGTTTATAGTCAGGTTAATACAGTTTAGTGAGCATTACTCATAAACGCGGATGGCAAAAAACAATAACAAAGACCCGAGTGACGTCAACTAAGAACTATCTATAAGTTTACAATGGCGACGATGCAAGACACAGTGTGACCTCCTGTCCACCATGGGAGGTCAAAGACGCCACCCAGAAGTTCCAAGTTGAGAGTAATCTGAATTTATCACTATTTGAAGTAAAGTCGTGCTCTTCAATTGGTCAGTCCCCCAAAAACATTTAAACTGTTTCATCCCATAGTAGACATGTCTATCTATGGGCTATTCCAAGGGAAGACTGGAAGAACCCAGGCGTCAGCCGCAGTGCAGCGCCGCAAATTAAACTAGGGCGAGGTGACTTGCTCAAGGTCACACAACGCAGTGGCGAGTAATCCAACTCGATGCCTTCGGGTGTGAAGCAAAGACCGTACCGCTGAGCCACGCTTATTGGCTGATATCATGTATTGATCCCGAAACGTTCAATGTTGAGTATTTTTTATTTTGAAGCTGTAAAATTAATCACGTCAAAATACTAGTTTACAATCATAAAAGAAAACGTATCGTGAGTTGTCACTCAGTTATTTGTCATTGGCTTTTGCCATCCATGTGTATGCGTCACTAAACTGTATTATCCAGGCAATACAAGTTCATGGTTACACATGGTTTTGTGTATTGGTCCGTTATATTTCCGGATGGCAATGTTGTGAGTTTCTTAGCCAAGCGCATACTATCTATTCTATAGATAGTTCGAAGATGACGTCAATCAGGTCTTTGTTATTGTTTTTTGCCATCCGCGTTTATGAGTAATGCTCACTGAACTGTATTAACCCGACTATAAACGTACATGGATACACAGTTTTGTGTGTTGATCCGTTCTACTTCCGGATGGCAATGTTGTGAGTTTCTTAGCCAAGCGCATACTGTCTATTCTCTAGATAAAATGCGCTTGGCCAAGGGGTTCACAACATTGCCATCCGGAAGTATAACGGACCAACACACAAACTCTGTGTAACCATGAACTTTTATTGTCTGGTTAATACAGTTTAGTGAGAACAACTCACAAACGCGGATGGCAAAAACAATAACAAAGGCCTGAGTGACGTCATTTGCATACTATCTATATCTCAGGGAATGGGGTCATTTGTTTCCGTGAGCACTACAAACAGCAACTCACTCACACAAGACTTACCAAAAAGGGCGTCAAAATGCAGTGTCAGTTATGGATAATATGCGCTTGGCTAAGAAGCTCACACCATTGCCATCCGGAAGTATAACGGACCAACACATAAAACTCTTGAGTAACCATGAACTTTTATAGTCTGGATAATACAGTTAAGCGAGAATTACCCATAAACGTGGATGGCAAAAAAAAAAATAACAAAGACTCGAATCACGTCAACTTCAGTCTATCTATTAGTTAACGAAGGCTACGCTTTGTTGAGTCTAAGAAGGCTACCGATCAAGGAAGTGTTATCAATGTCGTCATCTAACATTTACCAAAAGACTTAGATACTACAAAAGAAATCATCCAATAGTTTTGGCGTACTCTGGAAATAAGATTAAAAAACATTTAAAACATTTTGGCCAGAAAACCGTCCTTCAAATATTGATCAATTAAAATGACCCCCATCTTGTCAAAAACTATCAAACATCGAAATTCAGAGAGGACCTAAGGTAAGTCTCGGGTTTGAGAGGTTTCGACAAGTTGAGGGTCATTTTAATCCATTGATATCTAAAGGACGAGTTTTCTGACCTAAATTTTTAAAAATGTGTTGTTGTTCTTTTCCCCCAGAGAACGGCATTATTTTATCCTGGCCTGTTGTTGACCAAAAAAAAGCCCTTGAAATTGGAAAACCGCTTAATAGAGCAAGGAATTAAATGAAGCAATGTCGTTTCTCTCAGATCTTCGAAATGATTAAGGAAGACTGATTAATGGGATCTTTCTTTTTTTCTTGTATTTTTCTTTCTTGCTATGCTGGCACAGCACAATTTTTTCAGATGTTTAAGAATATTTGCAAGAAATATCCAGGTAGAGCGGATGCATGTCCTTAGAGAAGAAACCCTTTTCGAACCTATGTTATGTTCTTAAACTTGATACACTCTTAAACAACGCCCAAGTTATAATTCTTATGTGTCTCGCTGGTGTCATAGTGGATAAGAGAGCACGCATAAAAATGCCAAAAGAAGATTTAAGATCCGTGGATACCATATTCAAGCCTCTGCACCTTCACTTTATAACAGAAAATAAGTTTTGAAAAAATTGTCCGATTCACGCTGTAAAAACCGTGATAAACTTCGGGTCGATGTGCCGAATGGTTCTGTAGGGCAGCAAAAGAAGGAAGGAATGCAACTGAAGTACATGAATCACAAATATCCAAGTTCAATTCATACGCAAAATCCAGATGAACTTTCATCCACTCTCCTCCTAGCAGTGATTGGGTATCTGGATCTGATAGATTTGACGGAAAGTACTTTACGATAGACTAGCATCCTATCGATAGGGCGGCAAGCAATTAATTGCTATTGTACGTTTCACGTTATGGAAACTGGGATAATCTTCAGCTCCTTGGGCTTTATGGCTCTAAATGATTACTTACAGGTAGCCTATTGAATGATATTTTTTATATAGCGCAATATCCACTAAACGTGCTCAAATGCTTCACAAGGGGCCAACAGCAACATTTAACATGAAGGACGAGACATGACCACTGTTAGGTGATATAAACGACCTCGGTACTACGAAGATGACTAGTCCGTGTTTGGGGGGGCATGTGTGGCGATCTCCGTTTCCTACGAACTACGAAGACTTACCACATACTGCTGACTGCAAGATTACTCTACACGCCAGATCAGACAAAAACGTAAACACGAGAGAACTCATTAAATTTATAAAATTCACTACACATTGCTTTCATTGTTTGTTGTTTCCAGTAAAGTAGATGCTACAATATTACAATAATTTGCTGACAGAGACAACGCAATTAACGGTCAGGTACTCAATTTACACCTGAGTACGGTGAGAGAATGTGAGTAAAGAGCTATTTTTTTCCAATTACTCAACTATGCGCCGAGCTAGGCTCGAACCCAGGACCTTCCGATTCGAAAGCGAGTGTCATACCACTAGACCACATAGCTACACACTCTCAGTGCCCGCCTCCTTCCAACGGGATTGAGTATCCGTCAATTTTGTGATCAATGATCGCAATGGGTTTTTAAGGGAGAGGGGGGAGTCTGATGGCCCCAGTTGAAATAGCATTCGTTTGGCGTTGAGAATAAGACTGATCCCAGATTAAGTCAAGATTATATCTATTTCTGACTCCATTGTCCACATAGCTGTGATTGGTTAGCTGGAACTCTTAAATCTGGCGGAAAGTACATTGCGCTAAACCAGTGACTCATTTAAATGATAGCAAACAATTGTTATCATTATTTTTTATACGCTATATAGAAACCGGGATTAATTCCGGCTCCACCTACTCTGTGCTTGTGAATAACAGCTTTTTCAAGATATGATATGTTATTATTAATCAATGATTCTTTCATTTCTTTATATTTATTAAACGAGTTATTTTTATCGTGCCGAATAACACAACGAGCTTGCGAGTATGTGTTATTGCACGATAAAAATATAGCGAGATTAATCAATACATGAAAGAATACTTTTATTCTACTCCTCCAAGTAAGATTACTAGATATTTTGTGACCAAATGTTATGGTATTAGTACTTCTATTCACCATAATTCATGTCTTTCTCCTTCTGCTTGAATGTCAATTTGGCCCAAAACTAAAAACGTTGGATTTGTATTAATGAGCACCAAAATATTATTTATAATTACCAATCAGCTGTCTTCTACACCTAGATAATCTGACACCAATAAAATGTGCGAAAATATTCTGCATATCGTTGAATAAAATTTTTATTCAACGCGTTCAAAGCATTATTCAACGATTATGTATTTACTAATAAATGATAGGGTTTTCCAATGAGAGGGGTGAAATTATATATAAATTCTGCAACAAACTGTTCTCATTACTTTTGTCGCAGAAGAGCATGACATCGTTGCCAAGGCACCCCTTAAAGGAATAAGATTATCAATATGCCATAATGAGGTCTTGTGATCAGGGTTTTAGTTTGAGTCCCGACCTCAGCTGGGCAAAGTTGAGTTCTTGGAACAGGCTCTTTACTCAAATTCTCTCACTGCACTCCTGTGTAAAATGAATGGTTGGCCATTAATAGCGTTGTATCCGTCTGAAAATTAAAACAAACAAAATACTGACAATTATTAAGGAAGTAGTAAAAGCTTGTTTAGTGGATATTGCGCTATATAAAAGCTTATTTTGAGGGGACGTTGTTTTGTTTTGTTTTGTTTCGTTATATTTCAGTCGACGACCTTCTTCTTCTTCTTCTTCTTCTTCTTCTTCTTCTTCTTCTTCTTCTTCTTCTTCTTCTTCTTCTTCTTCTTCTTCTTCTTCTTCTTCTTCTTCTTCTTCTTCTTCTTCTTCTTCTTCTTCTTCTTCTTCTTCTTCTTCTTTCTTCTTCTTCTTCTTCTTCTTCTTCTTCTTCTTCTTCTTCTTCTTCTTCTTCTTCCTTCTTCTTCTTCTTCTTCTCTCTTCTTCTTCTTCTTCTTCTTCTTCTTCTTCTTCTTCTTCTTCTTCTTCTTTCTTCTTCTTCTTCTTCTTCTCTTCTTCTTCTTCTTCTTCTTCTTCTTCTTCTTCTTTTCTTCTTCTTCTTCTTCTTCTTCTTCTTCTTCTTTCTTCTTCTTCTTCTTCTTCTTCTTCTTCTTCTTCTTCTTCTTCTTCTTCTTCTTCTTCTTCTCTTCTTCTTCTTCTTCTTCTTCTTCTTCTTCTTCTTCTTCTTCTTCTTCTTCTTCTTCTTCTTCTTCTTCTTCTTCTTCTTCTTCTTCTTCTTCTTCTTCTTCTCTTCTCTCTTCTTCTTCTTCTTCTTCTTCTTCTTCTTTCTTCTTCTTCTTCTTCTTCTTCTTCTTCTTCTTCTTCTTCTTCTTCTTCTTCTTCTTCTTCTTCTTCTTCTTCTTCTTCTTCTTCTTCTTCTTCTTCTTCTCTTCTTCTTCTCTTCTCTTCCTCTCCTCTTCTCTTCTCTTCCTCTTCCTCTTCCTTCTTCCTCTTCCTCTTCCTCTTCCTCTTCCTCTTCCTCTTCCTCTTCCTCTTCCTCTTCCTCTTCCTCTTCCTCTTCCTCTTCCTCTTCCTCTTCTTCTTCTCTTTCTTCTTCTTCTTCTTCTTTCTTCTTCTTCTTCTCTTCTCTTCTCTCTCTCTCTCTTCTCTCTCTCTCTCTCTTCTTTTCTTCTATATATATATATATATATATTATATTATATATATATATTTATTATATATATATTATATATATATATATATATATATATATATATATATATCCTATACTCTTCTACCTCTCTCTCTCCCTCTCTCCCTCTATGATAAAAGCTCCCATTTATGCAAATTGTGCATTTAAGCGTCGTGAAGATAGCCGGACCATAAGACACCTTACACCTCAATATTTGACAAACCTTTTCTCTCAATGGTAAGTAATGTAACAGCAACACATCTTCTCGTTCTCATTGTCCTTCCCTCAAAGCAGAATTTTTAAAAGTCGGATTAAAGCGTGTGTTACTTACGACAAGTAAACTTTACCTATGACAAATTCCACTGTGCTACTTGAGAATGATGAATACGGACTAATGAAAATGATTCCCGTTTATCTCATTCGTCCTAAGTGGTTTTTATTCATCGTGTTTTGTTAATAAAGGGGAAACCCGAAACGTTGACAGTATCTGTCTTGGTCTAATAAATTGATGCTTACAATGCAATTCTTATCTATACTTGAGGATGTAACTTTCTAAACCTGCTAAGTGACGCCCAGATAGAAGACAACACTCTCTCAATTTGCTATTGAGCGCATTGGAATCACCTCGGAAAAGCTTAACTTTCCCTACATCCAGGGTATTGTTCAATAGAAGAAACATAGTTGACTTACTCAGCTCTTTTTTATGGTAATATTTTTTTTTTATTTTTATTTTTTTTTTTTTGCCATCCATGTTTATGAGTAATTCTCACTAAATTGTATTAAACAGACCATAAAAGTTAAAGGTTGAAAACGTAGTTTGTGTGTTGATCCGTTATACGTTAAATTAATGTTACATCCAGTTTTGTGTTTATTAGTATCTTTGTTTAATTTGGTTGGCGGATGTTGTGAGCATTCTAACTAAATCATAGCATGCACGTCGATTCTGTGCCTTATGATAATAATTTATCAATTGAACTGACGTGCACGTCCATTTAGAACAGTCCTTTCCATAACTTAAAGGCAATGTTGAGCGAATGCATTATCTATCAAATTTAGTCCCTTGATTGGTGAACAAATATTTATTATAAAGACCTACACACAGAACTGGAATTTCAGTGTTGTGGTTTGTTGGTGTTTTTAAGAAACGTGAGGTTTTGTGAGGTTTTTTTTATTTTTTTTTTTTTCACTTTAATGACCCATTTGGACATTCGGTTTATTTATCCACGACCGGATGTATATTCAAAAACTGTAGGTCGCGAACTGACAACAACTCGTGAAAACTGTGCGTGTAAGCATACACACTTCCAAGAAGTTTGGAACTGGTAAAGTAGAACGTTTGGCGTCACCACTTCTCTGCCCTATTCTAAGATTGATATCATTGTGTATCATGTGATAGATGGACTTTGTTGGATCAGGTGAGTCATTGTGATTAAATTCCGGTAAGTTACATCAAATACTATTACATTCCGTAGTGAATATTTCTTTTTCTGTCAAAGCAAAAATAACTTGAGCTTTTATATAGAGCAATATCCACTAATCATGCACAAAGCTCTTTACAAAGGTTCCTGGCTAAGAGTAACACAAAACATGTAGGACGAGACATGACGACTGTTAGGCGATATTACAATTTTTTCCGACATAGATAACGCTGTTAACGGGAAGGTACTCATTTTATACATGAATACGTTGAGAGAATGTGAGTAAAGGTCTTTCCCAAGGACTCAACTATGCCCCGCTTTGAGCGGGCTCGAACCCAGGACCGTCCGATCCGAAGACGAGTGGCATATCACTGGTCCACGTAGCCATAGAAAAATTTAAATGATACAGCACCAGGCAAGTGACATACTTTTTCAGGTCTTTATCTTACACCAGTGCCTGCCCCATAATTTCTCATTATATCACAAACCCACCCTAAAAACGAGGCATAATTTACGCTTAAATTTTTTGATGTAGGGCAGATCCAAAAGGTATATCCAAGTTATGATTTGTTTGGTCAAAGCTTAACAGAATATTCACCTTCATTTTAAAAATTTAGATTCTACTCTTGGTTTTGAGATTACACTTCAAATAACTGAGATCTACAGGTGCCTAACTGAGTCAATAAAATGTTTAGTAAAATAAAGGGAGTAAAATGTGAGCCTATAAAAGATACAACACAAAGTAAACGACATTTCGGCCTTTGGCCTTCTTCTGGTATACAAGAAAAGGAAATATGTTATATTACAATGGCATTATGTATAGAAAATTATATGTAAAAATGTGCGTATATATATATATATATATATATATATATATATATATATATATTGTGTGTGTGTGTGTGTGTGTGTGTGTATGTGTGGGGGTTGTTTGTGTGCAAGGGAAGAAGAAGAAGAAGAAGAAGAAGAAGAGAGAGAGAGAGTGAGAGAGAGAGAGAGTTTACCTGAAGAAGGCGAAAGGCCGAAACGTCGTTTACTTTCTGTTGTATCTCTTATAAGAGTCATTTTTACTCCCTTTATTTTACTATACAAATAGCTGAGAGAAACCCAATATACAAACCGTACTCTGGGGAAGAAAAATAAACACCACCACGGAAGTCCGCAGTTTTAGAGATTTTGGACACGATGAATGCTGGCCATTTGAATCGATCGATATTTTAAGGAGGAGTTTTCTGGCCAACATTTTAAATACCGGTTAGTTTGTTATGTTTTGTTTTTCAGAAAATCAGTGCTGTGTGTATCCTTTAATCAATCAGTATTTTAAAAAATAAGTTATTTCAACAAGAGATTTCTGGATCAGAAAGTCAAAACAAATGATTTGAAAGAAGACCCTTGTTGTCTGGTTGGCTATATGGTCTGGTGATTGTTTGTGTGAGAGATCAAGTTGTTGTCTGGTTGGCGATCTCGTGACTGTTTGTGTGAGAGATCAAGTTGTTGGCTGGCCACTGACTCAAGTGTGGCCCAAAATAAAACAACAACAAAGTGCCAACGTTTTAAGTGACCTGTCGTTTCAAACCGGTTTTAGGTTGTGATGCGTAAGATACTTAGAATTGTATTTACAGCCAAACTTACAAAACTTGGTTGGGTTTATATATATATATATATATATATATATATATATATATATTATTATTATTATTATTATTATTATTATTATTATTATTATTATTATTAATATTATTATTATTATTATTATTATTATTATTATTATTATTATTATTATTATTATTATTATTATTATTATTATTATTATTATTATTATTAACGACAATGTAGCAATGACTATGAAAAATGTTTTTTTCTCTTTTTGAGGAAATTTTTGTCTGAAATCAAAGCCCTATCTCCACTGAGTAAAAATGTTTTTGAATTTTGAAAATCCGTTCATAAATAAACAAGTTATGCAGTTTCAAAGGTGTCCTTTATTTGGATGACCCGCAAAGGGGAAAAAAACGCGAAAATATGGGACGCTTTTTCGGCATTTTTTTTCGGCCTTTGGTTGTATCTTGCGTAATAAGTGGATTAAAAGATTGAAACTTGAAGAGCAAATTAGGATGGTGTTTTGTAAAATACGGGAAAAGTAGTCGTCATATTCATATGAAATTTTACAACCAAAAAGAAGAAATGTTCATGTATTACCTTGTCAACGACAAAACCTCCACGCCCGGTAGTTTTAGAAATATTTCACTTCAAAGAGTAAAATTCTATTTTTAACGGTTTTCTGGTAATTGCACGAGTTTTGTCGCTTGACATAATCTAAAATGACCTTTTTTCTAAATGTGTTCCAACTTTCAGCCATATTCATCGATAAACAGCGTCGTAATTAATTTTTTAAAATAGCATATACGAAACGGCTTCGTCCCATATTTTGACGCGAATTCGGGCACTTCGTGATCGAAAAAGAGGCCCAAAGATTTGTGCGGGATAGTCATTGCTAGACAATGGGTACCTAGTAGTTCATGCAGAGTTAGTACTTAAAATCAATATGGGATATTTTTCATTTATTTAGATTTAATTTGACTTTTTGACACCTGGCCAAGGTTGGGGGGGGGAGTGGCCGAGTGGTTAAGGCATTGCACTATGACCCGGAAGATCCCGGGTTCGAGACCCTGTTCAAGCACTTTCGTTTTTTTTTTCCTTGGGCAAGATTATACACCCATTTGCTCACTTGGACAGCATGGGTGATTCCTGTTGACATCAGATATCTTGTTTGATGAATTATCTATAATAATCCTTCATGGAATGCGTAGCGACGGTATCTTATGATGTCGTGGCGGAAGGATGGAATTTTGTTTGTTTTTTTGGGTTTTTTTTTTTTTTACATCTGGGGCGTCCCAACATAACACCGTTCTGAGACGATGGGTCACATATTAGCTATGCTCTTTTGAAATTCTTTTTTATTTAACTTTGGTTAGAACACGTTTATTTGAAATAAAGATGGACAGGAGGTAGGGGTTCAGAAAAAAAATCTTTACTCTACCCGGGATAGATCTCAGTCCCTTTGCGTGTGAAGTGAATCTTTACCAACTGAGCTATCGTGACCTTTCATTTAAAAAAAAACAGAGTGTTTATCTAGTTAACAGTCTCTTTACCAGCCATTTTCAGGATTTTCTCCAAAACTTCACACCCAACTAAAACAAAAATATATTTTTTTATCACTCAAACATAATAGCAGTACGTTCTTGCGACACATAATTTCTTTAGCAAAAAACATAGATCTACTCTACAACACACTTCATTTTCTTTAAATTTTAAGATGTACAAGAGAAATTTGAATAAGAAAAATGTTGGTTGTATATATATATATATATATATATATATATATATATATATATATATATATATATGTGTGTGTGTGTGTGGGTGTGTGTATGTGTGTGCGTGTGCGTGTGTCGGTGCATGAAATAATCAGTCGGAAGGTGAAAATTTTGGATTTGCATTTTTTCGCATTTTCTGAAAGAATAAGCTCTACAGAGCATTTTAATCTTCATTTGAAGTAACGAATGTGACGATTTTCCTATAGTTGGTAAGAAGAGGGTTAACGACAGTTGCATCACTTATAACATAAAGATGAAGGCAGGTTTACCTAGGGCCACACAGGGTAGATAATATGTTGATTCATAATTACGCAGATTTCTTTAGATCAACGGGGTTATGCAAACAATCAGTATCCCTCTGTGCTACCTTGTAACCAACCCCCAATCGCCTGCAAACTTCAATTTAGCTAATATTGTTATTCCACCCATCTCATTGGGAATCCCTATAATTTCTTAGTAAATATATATCTACGTCATTGTTGAATAATGCTTTGAACGCGTTGAATAAAAATTTTATTCAACGACTTCAGAATATTTTCGTACATTTTATTGGTGTCGAATAAGGTGTAAAAGACAGCTGATTAGCGATTATAAATAGTCTTTTAGTGCGCATGAATACAAATCCAACGTTTTTAGTTGTGGGTCAAGCCACAAAAGGAGAAAAATACAAATTATGGTGAATAGAAGTACTAATACCGTACCATTTGGTTACAAAATATCTAATAATCTTACCTGTAGGAATGGAATAAACGTATTTCTATGAAATTATTAAACTTGTTATATTCTTATCGTGCAATGTTACATACTCGCAAGCTCGTTGTGTTATTGCGCATGTAAAAAAAAACTCGTTTAATATATTCAAAGAGATACGAGTATCGTATATCATCGGTTGAGCTGACCCCCTCCCCTCCCAATCCCTACCCTCCCCAGCCGCAAGTCTGACCCCCTCCCCTCCCAATCCCTACCCTCCCCAGCCGCAAGTCTGCCCCCCTCCCCTCCCAATCCCTACCCTCCCCAGCCGCAAGTCTGCCCCCCTCCCCTCCCAATCCCTACCCTCCCCAGCCGCAAGTCTGCCCCCTCCCCTCCCAATCCCTACCCTCCCCAGCCGCAAGTCTGACCTCCTCCCCTCCCAATCCCTACCCTCCCCAGCCGCAAGTCTGCCCCCCTCCCCTCCCAATCCCTACCCTCCCCAGCCGCAAGTCTGCCCCCCTCCCCTCCCAATCCCTACCCTCCCCAGCCGCAAGTCTGACCCCCTCCACTCCCAATCCCTACCCTCCCCAGCCGCAAGTCTGACCCCCTCCCCTCCCAATCCCTACCCTCCCCAGCCGCAAGTCTGACCCCCTCCCCTCCCAATCCCTACCCTCCCCAGCCGCAAGTCTGACCCCCTCCCCTCCCAATCCCTACCCTCCCCAGCCGCAAGTCTGACACCCTCCCCTCCCAATCCCTACCCTCCCCAGCCGCAAGTCCACGAAAAAAGCCTCCCAAGATTTCCTTTTTTTTCATTTTGTATTTTATCAAATCATTTTAAAATCTGATATCTTTGTGATTGTTATAATGTGATTATTTCTG
>NC_088364.1:64107999-64110499 GCF_034508935.2 Berghia stephanieae
GTGTTCGTGATTTATAGAGTTATTCCCCTTTCTTTTCGTGGGAAAACCCGATTTTATTTTAATAGCCCCAAAATATTGCGAGTAATCACTATTATTTGTTCTATTTTAAAAATTGGGATCTGGGATATAAAATGGTTCCATATATACAGCCAATGTTAAAGTCTTTCCAACGAACACGGAATTACGAGCAAATCTAACAGTTATAATATTATACGAGTGATTTGCAAACCTTATCTAAATTAAGGCTAATTTTATCATTTATTGACTCAAATTATTATCTATAAAATCTGTTAGGGAATAATACTCGGTCGGTCATTTTAAGGGTTAGATTGCAGATTGGCTTTTACCCGCAAAAGTCGCTTTATAATGTATTTGTTTAGATAAATTGACATAATATCAGGCTTTTAAAACGTTTCCTCCACCGATTAAAAAAAATGAAATAAATCAATATGGGTGAAACCAATCTATTTTATCTGTCCAATACCATGTGAACGTCGAAAGTGCCTAATGCGGGGCTTGAAACCGGACCTTTCGGGGCACATAGCAATGCCTTAACCACTCGGCCACTTCGCCCTCAACCAGATGGCCTGAGCATAAATATCAGTGACTGAATGCAATTATATTGTACTGATATCAAACCGATGAATGCTAAAGTAAATAAAACAGTTCTGTGGACGGGGTGTTGACTGGGCAGAAAGGGGGGGGGGGGAGGGGAAGGAGAGGAGATTTGTACCATTATGAACAAAAAAAGAGTGTAGCAAAAGCACTTCGATCGAGGTTGCCAGTGCTGATTAAAATCGGCGGACTATAATATATTCTCAAAACGGCAGTGGCCTGATTGTATCAGATTGATTGATTTCCTATAATTTGATAATTATATTATATTGGATCCTTTCCTGATTATGGAGGGAGTAAAGGATTATTTTTAGCTCGCCACTTTACACCACGAGTTTGTGAGTGGATTTTTATTGCGCGATAAAAAAAAAATAGAAAATATCAAATTATGAAATTAAAGAGCAGGTAATTGGTGTAAGATAAAGAACTGAATAAGTGTGTATGCAAGGTGCTAGACAAAGCAAGAAAGAAAAAATACAAGAAAAAAAAAACACTAAAAAATCAGTCTACCTCGACTGGAGATCGAACCTCAGATCTAATTACCGGATGGTTTTCATTTTCTTGTATTTTTCTTACTTGCTTTGTCTGGCACCTTTGGTATACACTTGTTCAGATCTTTAAAAAATAGAAGTTTGATAAATCTAAATAAAGCCTAAAAAGAATACCTTTAATTCCACCTCTAAAAGTAAGAATTTTAGATGTGTCGTTATCAATAAGTCGTGAAAGGCGATTCCAAAAAAAAAATAAATCAAAACGATTACATTTTAACGAAGAGATGAAAGGGTTTTAGAATATTTGAGATGAAACATTATACGATTCTATCATTTCCTTGTATTTATTTACTTTCTCCTTACCGGCCATTTACTAGACTTTTATTGAAATGTCTTACCAACTAAACATATCAATTACATTTTTGAACTCAAATTTCAAAGCAACGAGTATATGCCATACCTACTTTTATTCAGTAAAACACGCTATGAAAACAGCATTGTGTTCTTGTACATATAACAAAGTTTTTACTTCAAACTTTGTGATTTGTAAAGCAAATCCGAAAAAGAAAACTGTTGGTTGTATCGTAACGAATGTGACGATTTTTCTTGTAGTTTGTAAGGAAGGAGTTAAGCGAGTTATTTTTATCGTGGCCAATAACACTACGAGCTTGCGAAAATTGTTATTCAACCCGTTCAAAGCGTTATTCAACGATAACGAATTTACGAAGAAATGATAGGGTTTTCCATTGGGAAGAATGGAATAAGAAGTGATATTACACCGTGCGCCTATGTGGTCAGGTGGTGTGACACTCGTTTTCGGATGGGAAGGTCCTGAGTTCGAGCTTCGCTCGGCGCATAGTTGAGTCCTTGGAAACGGTTCTATACTCACATTCTCTCACCGTACTCAGATGTAAAATGAGTACCTGGCCGTTAACAGCGTTGTCTCTGTCCGGGAAAAAAAATTGTAACATCGCCTGACAGGCGTTATTTCTCGTTCTACAAGTTACGTGTAACTGTTGGTCAGAGACCCCTTGTATAGCGCTTTGAGCACATTTAGTGGATATTGCGCTATATAAAAGCTCTTTTACTTGACATTTTTTATGCGTTGCTGTTTATGTTAATCTACAGACCATCCGAGTTTTAATTAAGAGGTTAAGGGTCAATCCTGCGTCAACAAGCATTTTATCTTATCCTTTTTTCTTTTCATTTCCCAGTAGTTCATCCAGCAGTGTTCGGGCCACTATCAAAACTGGCGGAAAGTATGGTACACTGTGATAGATCAAATGTTTGTTCGGTAGCATATCGAGCAAATATAATCATCCGTCACCACCTTATTCTTTTTTTGAAAAATATGTATCACCTGTAAATTGATACCGTTTTTGAATGGTCCGTCA
>NC_088364.1:64112999-64132999 GCF_034508935.2 Berghia stephanieae
TAATAATAATAATAATAATAATATAATAATAATAATAATAATAATAATAATAATAGTACTATTACTACTACTACTACTACTACTACTACTACTACTACTACTACTTCTACTACTTCTACTACTACTACTACTACTAATACAATTACTACTACTATTACGATGATGACGGCATCAGGAATGGTAGTTTTAGTTTTTTGATTTAATAATAGTTTGTAAAATTTGATTTTAAAAGAGCCAGAGGCCTGCGGATAATTTGAAAATAAAATTGAAGAAAATATGTTTTTTTTTTCTTAGTATATGGCTTTACCTCTTTAAGAAGTTGACTAGGGCTTGGTGGGCATCGACGAAACACCACCTTGCCAAGCAAACAGTGGTGTGGGCGTAGTCTTCGTCAACTCATAGTCCGCCACTGGGGCTTGTGTAATTTGACGTCATTTTCATGTTGGTGCACCACCGCCTAGTGACGTAGCCACCATAAAATTCAGGCCCGACGGAGCCATCGTTAATATTATTAGCCTGACACTAGAACAATCTAGAACTAAACTTATAGTTTGACGTCATATTTTATGTTGGTGCACCGCCTAGTGACGTAGCGTAGCCATCGTTATGTTATAGTCTGATACTGAAATCCAAAAGGACTGGCAGTTTAACGTCATTATTTGTTTTTTTGCACCGCTTAGTGAGTTGTCGTTAATAGTGCTCATGGAAACAAGTTATTTCATTGGTTGAACTATTGAATACAACTCACGATTTCTTTTCTTTTGTGGCAAAAGACTGGCTTTTGACATCATTTTTTGGTCAGTATCGGGCCATAACTTTACGAAGACCACGGACGTAGCCACCATAAAATTAAGGCCCGATCTTAGTCACCGTTAACATTTAGCCTGACACTAAGAACCATCTAGGACTCGTAGTTTGACGTCATTTTTTGGGTTTGTGCAGAGTCTAGTGAGTTGTCGTTAGAAGAGCTGAAAGGAATTAAGTGATTCTATTAATTGAACTATTGAATACTACTCACGATTGTCTTTTGACGTCATTTTTTGGTCACTGTCAGGCTGTTCCAAGTTAACGATGGCTCCACTAGAACGCTCTAGGACTTATAGTTTGACGTCATTTTCCAGGTTTTAGCAACGCCTAGTGAGTTGTCGTTAGTAGTGCTAAAGGAAACAAGTGATCCCATTGGTTGAACTATTGAATACAACTCACGATTTGTTGTCTTTTGTGGCCAAAGACTTGACTTTTAACGTTCTTTTTTGGTCAGTGTCAGCGTGGCCTTCGTAAAGTTATGGCCTGATACTGACCAAAAAATGACGTCAAAATGCCAGTCTTTTGCCAAAAAGAAACAAATCGTGAGTTGTATTCAATAGTTCAACCAATGAAATAACTTGTTTCCATGAGCTCTACTAACGACAACTCACTAACGGTACAAAAACCAAATAATGACGTCAAACTGCAGTCCTTTTGGATTCAGTATCAGCTATAACATAACGATGGCTACGTGTCAGGCCTTAAGTTAACAATGGCTACATACTGACCAAAAATGACGTCACAAAAGATGACGATAATCACCAAACAAACGTGAAAAGTGAGTTGATTATATTGGTTGAGTTACTGATTACACATCACAGTTAACTTTTCCCCCTGATTTCATCTTCTTTTCTTCTTTTATGACGAATTTTCTGGTTAATATCAGGCCATGAGTTAAAAGAAAATTTTTAATTAAGCTTTATATAGCGCAATACCCACTAAATGTGCTCAAAGCGCTTTACAAGAGGTCCCTGGTCAACAGCAACATTTAACATGTAGGACGCTACAGAAACCGGGATATACACCGGCTCTACAGGCGAATGGCTCTAAAGGATTACTTTCTTATTGATCGATATACGAAACTAAAGCTTTCTGTTCAAAAGTGTTTGTTAATAATATTAATTTTGTCAATGCATGGGACTTTACTAGCTCAGGGTATTTTCCTTCACGACCTTGGAGTTCCAAATGCTCTTAAACCTTTCCAATCCTGTAGCAAATAGACTTTAAATGGCTGATGACGACAGCTACAGAAGAACAACCTTAATGTCGTAAAATGAGGTAATTTTTGTTTATGTTTAAAACAGCAGACAACTTTGTAAACAATTGAAGGCCGGTTTTCCAAAACTCGTTAAGTCGATTTTTCTACTTTTTGAGATTTTCCGTCCATGATATAAATTGAAATGTAAAATTGGCACAAGAAGTTCCTTAGATTTGTATAAATGTGAAGTTTAGATATGATAAGATAATAGACCGAATGAGAAATTTTAGGGAAAATGATCCTCATTACCTAAAAATAAGAATAACGGAGTTTAGGGAATTTTGGAAACCACTCTTCAATTGCATACAACATGGCGTTGCTCTCTGGGGAGGATTTATAGATAGTATGCGCTTTGCTAAGAAGCTCACAACATTGCCATCCGAAAGTATGAAGGACCAACACACAAAACGATGTGTAACCTTAAACGTTTATAGATAGTATGCGCTTGGCTAAGAAGTTCACAACATTGCAATCCGGAAGTATAAGGGACCAAACACAAAACTTTGTGTAACATTGAACGTTTATAGTCTGGTTAATACAGTTGAGTGAGAATTACTCATAAACGTGGATGGCAAAAAGTAATAACAAAGACCAGAGTGACGTTAACTTCATTCTATCTATAGTCTGGGTAATACAGTTAGTGAGTATTACTCATAAACGCGGATGGCAAAAGACAATAACAACAATCCGAGTGACGTCAACTTCCATCTATCTATAGATAG
Source organism: Berghia stephanieae (assembly GCF_034508935.2). Taxonomy (NCBI): domain Eukaryota; kingdom Metazoa; phylum Mollusca; class Gastropoda; order Nudibranchia; family Aeolidiidae; genus Berghia; species Berghia stephanieae. The sequence goes on from NC_088364.1 coordinate 64,115,787, forward strand.
TATGCGCTTGGCCAAGGAGTTCACAACATTGCATCCGGAAGTATAACGGACCAACACACAAACTCTGTGTAACCATGAACGTTTATAGCCAGGTTAATACAGTTTAGTGAGAACAACTCAAAACGCGGATGGCAAAAACAATAACAAAGGCCTGAGTGACGTCATCTGCATACTATCTATAGATAGTATGCAGATGACGTCACTCAGGCCTTTGTTATTGTTTTTGCCATCCGTGTTTGTGAGTTGTTCTCACTAAACTGTATTAACCAGACTATAAAAGTTCATGGTTACACAGAGTTTGTGTGTTGGTCCGTTATACTTCCGGATGGCAATGTTGTGAACTCCTTGGCCAAGCGCATTCTATCTATATTACAGTTCCATTATGAGCTGGAGTCATTCGTCACATTGCAAAATTGTGCTTAAAACGACCTACATAATAAAATGTGGTTTCAGTTTTCGAAATATCCAACTGTGACATCACTATAGGTTATTTTATGGTCTTGGTGGGATAAACTCGTCTTCGGATCGGAAGGTCCTGGGTTCGATTTCCGCTCTGCACGGCGAAAACTTTAGTCCTTGGGAAAGGTTCTTTACTCAAATTCTCTCATCGCACTTAGGTGTAAAATGAATACGTGGCCGTTGACAACAATGTCTCTATCCGGAATAAAAATTGTAATATCGCCTAACAGGCGTCATGTCTCGTCCTATATGTTAAGTGTTACTGTTGGTCAGGGACCCCTTGTAAAGCGTTTTCAATGCGTTTAGTGGATATTGCTCTGTATAAGAGCTCAATTTAATTTTTGTTCAGTTTCAATCATGAGTCGGGTATAGTTACAACTTTCATAAACAATGCAGCATATTTACATTAAATTAGAAATATCCAATCGTTGGACAGTAACAAATCATGTGATCGATGACTCGGTTTACCGAGAGACCGAAAATGAATCACTCCCATTAGGGTACGTTTGTGAAAAAAAGGTTTCTGTTTCGAGAGTTTCAAAATTCGTAATTTGACGATTGTCCCAGTAACACTCTTAATTCCTTCAAATCGTCATTTCGGAAGTTGAAATATCAGGTTGTCTTACAAAAAATGCACACCAGCCACCTTACGATTTATAAAACGAAAAATAATCTAGCATGCATGTAGATCTAGGTTAAAACTTGCTTTTTAGTTGATATAATTCTTGACTCTAACCAGCAGTTAAACTACTATAGTTACTTTAGTAATTATGCGTTAAAAATAGCATGATACTTTTGAACATGTATTTATTGGTACCACGGAATACCAAGATCGACTTGGATAGGAAATGTGGAGGCAACAACTGGCAAATAGATAATCGACTGCTCGGTAATGGCCCTTGAGAGTGAATAATGGCGTTCCATGACATTCAGCCTCTGAAGGGAAACAGGACTCTGGTAAGGTAGGGTAAATTGGGTGCGAGAAATAAAGTTTAGAAGCCTGTAGCCACCAGATTATAAATGTTGCAAGTTTGAAATTTTACTACAATCAAACTTTCAATGAAAATTAAAATGTATGTAACGTAAGCAATTTTTCAAGAAAACTTGTTAATGAAAAAAAGTTGACTCCACGATTGTTTTGATAAACGCACCACATAAATAAAACCGTATCGAATATTTGGGACGAAATTCTAAAATTTTTGTGATGGATAATGAATAGATACAATTTCCTTCATTGACAAAGACTCAAAATACGTATTTCTTAATCAGGGTATTTTTTAAAAATTACTACCAGATAAAGCATTGAATTATCTAGCTTAAAAACTAGAAATGATAGAAATATCTAATTTTTTTAGATAGTTTTAATTCACTTGAGTCAAATTTATCCCTTTTTTACCAAAAGCGCGACTGTAATGTAACGGTTTATTACAGCTTCCTGAAATTTCACCACAAAAAAACTTGGATAGTGATGAAAAAGCTACACAAAAACTAGATGTTTCTATCAATACTAGCTTTTAAGCTATTTCGATTCTTTATCAGGTGGTAAAAGAAAAAAAAAACCCTGTATTTTTAGTTCCAAAATCACTTTTTGGCCCCCAAATCAACCCGATATAAAATCGTTTTAAGACTCTGGGGCACAAATGTAAATTGTGTGTGCGTGTGTGTGTGTGTGTGTGTGTGTATGTGTGCATGTGTGTGTGCGCGCGCGCGTGTGTGTGTGTGTGTGTGTGTGACTTGATTGTTTGTCTGCTGACAAAGGCCTTAGGCCGAAAATTTGTTCTATGTTGTCTTCATTTAACGATTCACTTTTTATTCACTTGCTTTTTCTTTCTAGCTTTTGTGTTACTATGTCAACCTGACCCCCCCCCCTCCCCGAGCACCCCCACCCCCCATCCCCTGTCATTCCATTGGAAGGTAATATCAACAAGGCCTCTTTGTTAAAAAATAAATAGTCTAAACGGCGCCTAATTAGATCAGCGCAAAAACGAGAGAAACCCGATACCCATTTGCCCGGTCTTTTTAGAGCTTATTGACAAAACGTTTTTTTTTGTTTTGTTTTTTGTTTTCTTTTTAAATATATTTTGGGCAGAATTTTTGAAAGCTTTTTTTTACATGTAAAGATGGAATGAAGATGACATCATTCAGCTCTTTGGTATCGGTTTTAGACAGCCAGTTGGATGCTTAGTTCTTACTTCTCTGAATCGGATTATGAACGTTAAAGTGTTAGGCCCACACATATTTCATTCTGTGTTGGTACGGTTGATATGACGAGTAGAACCGTTGTCCTCGTTAACTTATTGATGCTATGCGCATAGGTAAAATTATCACAACGTGTCTTAAAACTTATAGCAAAGAGCTGAGTGGTTTCAATTTCGTTATGTCTATAGATAGTTCGAAGATGACGTCACTCAGGTCTTTGTTATTGTTTTTTGCCATCCGCGTTAATGAGTAATGCTCACTAAACTGTATTAACCCGACTATAAAGGTTCATGGATACACACAGTTTTGTGTGTTGGTCCGTTATACTTCCGGATGGCAATGTTATGAGCTTCTTAGCCAAGCGCATACTATCTATAGCCTGACACAAAGCGTAGCCTTCGTAACGTCAGAGCCTGTCACTGACCAAAATATTACACCAAAATACAAGCCGAAGACCGCCGAAATAATCGTGAGTTGTATTCATTAAATCAACCAATGGGATCATTTGTTTTTCTGAGCGCTATTAACAACAACTTCCCTAAGTCGTGGTGGTGGTAGTAGTAGTAGTAGTAGTAGTAGTAGTAGTAGTAGTAGTAGTAGTAGTAGTAGTAGTAGTAGTAGTAGTAGTAGTAGTAGTAGTAGTAGTAGTAGTAGTAGTAGTAGTAGTAGTAGTAGTAGTAGTAGTAGTGGTAGTAGTAGTAGTAGTAGTAGTAGTAGTAGTAGTAGTAGTAGTAGTAGTAGTAGTAATACTAAGCAGTAGTAGTAGTAGTAATACTAAGCAGTAGTAGTATTAGTTGTAGTGCTGGTGGTAGTAGTAGTAGCAGTAGCAGTATTAGTAGTATTAGCAGTAGTAGTAGTAGTAGTAGTAGTAGTAGTAGTAGTAGTAGTAGTAGTAGTAGTAGTAGTAGTAGTAGTAGTAGTAGTGTAGTAGTAGTAGTAGTAGTAGTAGTAGTATAGTAGTAGTGTAGTAAGTAGTAGTAGTAGTAGTAGTATTAGTGTAGTGTGGTGTAGTAATAGTAGCAGTAGTCAGTGTTAGTAGTATTAGAGTATAGTAGTAGTAGTAGTAGTAGTAGTAGTAGTAGTAGTAGTAGTAGTGTAGTAGTAGTAGTTATAGTAGTGTAGTAGTATGTAGTAGTAGTAGTAGTAGTAGTAGTAGTAGTAGTAGTAGTAGTGTAGTAGTAGTGTAATAGTAGCGTATTATATTATTATTAGTAGTTAGTAGTAGTAGTAGTAGTAGTAGTAGTAGTAGTAGTAGTAGTAGTAGTAGTAGTATATATAGTAGTAGTAGTGTAGTGTAAGTTAGTAGTAGTGTATGTAGTAGTAGTGGTAAGTAGTATATATCTATAGTATCTTTTAATATACAGTATTATTTATTATATTATTATCATTATTATTATTATTATTATTATTATTATTATTATTATTATTATTATTATTATTATATTATTATTATTATTATTATTATTATTATTATTATTATTATTATTATTATTATTATTATTATTATTATTATTATTATTATTATTATTATTATATTATATTATTATTATTATTATTATTATTATTATTATTATTATTATTGTTACTTACAGATAGCCTGAATTGTCCTATATCGGCTTTAATCGACATTGTGTCAGTGTTATCCATAAAAAACCCTTGGACCTCTATATAGCACAAAATCAATTAAATGATATTTCAAGGAGACCCAAGCGAACAGCAACATTTGGTGTGTAGGAATGTGGCCTGTAAGGCAATAATTCAGTTTTAAACAGATATAAAATCTATATCAAATTAATAACTTAAGGAGCAGGCACCGGTGTAAGTTAATGAACTGAACAAGTGTGCATGAAAGGTGCCAGACAAACCAAGAAAGAAAAATACAAGAGAAATAAACCATCCAAAAAATCAGTCTACCAGTTAGTTGTACACGTCTGACCGGTAATCAGAATGTCTGAGGTTCGATCCCCAGTCGAGGTCGACCGATTTTTTGGGTTGGTTTTTTTTTCGTGTATTTTTCTTTCTTGCTATGTCGCACTTTTCACACACATTTTTTCAGTTCTTTATAAAATCTATAGCCCGTAACCCCGTATTCTATTTAATATTATAATGAATTCAATTTGTATTTTAAGCTAATCTTATCTAAACACTGAATATAAGAATTATCATTTCCATAAAACCACTTAATTACGTCATCTCAAATATCTTGGTGTGTTTACAAATCGTTAAATGCGACGTGTACAAATACGCAGGTCTGATATCACAACTACGGGCCTAGTTTATCATTGTTGTAATGGACAGACAATATTTTGCGTCATATTTTGAGATTTCCATTACTTACAACAATGAGCCCATAATGAATTGGGTTATCAGACCTGCAAATAAGTGCACGTCGGTTATATGCAATGATTTTATTATTTTTTAAAATTGAAATGTTAAGTCTAAACTAACAATAATTATAGATTTCTGAAGGTATGTGAGAGCTCAGTTGGAAGAGCACTTGTTTAACGCGCAAAGGGACAGAAACGGATACTGGAGGTCAGCCGACTTTATTTATTCTATTCATTATAAGTACTGCAAGAAGGACTGGTTACATATAACTCCCAAGGATTTGGGAACCAAAAGAATAGAGGGTGTGACGTCACGACTTTACTTCCCAATAAATCCTAAGCGTTAAGTCATGAGGCGGGGCCATGTGGCCTTGTAGTATGACAGTCGCTTTCTGATCGGAAAGTCCTGGGTAGGAACCTCGCTCGGCTCATAGTTGAGTCCTTGGAAAAGGCTTTTTACTCACATTCTCTCACCGTAATCAGGTGTAAAATGAGTACCTGGCCGTTAACAATGTTGTCTTAGGCGGAAAAATATTGTAATATCGCCTAATAGGCGTCATGTCTCGTTCTACATGTTACATGTCGCTGTAGGTCAGGGACCCTTTGTAAAGCGCTTTGTTGCATTGCGTTATATGTAACCAGTCCTTCGAAGTACTTATAATGAATTGGTTCCATCAAAGGGGAATAACTATTTCAGTAACAGGGTGTTAAAGCAGATTCTTAGGATTACGGGGCGTAAAAGAGCGAGGATGGGTGACATGACTCTTATTGACGGCCAGCATATATAATTTAGACTATGATTTAGAAAATAGGATGTCATCACTCTGACACCAGAAAATCATTGTTAATATTAAGTACCAGTTCGACAATAATAATATCCCGCCTTGAGACAGTTGTTTACATAGTATAGATAGAATGCGCTTGGCCAAGGAGTTCACAACATTGCCATCCGGAAGTATAACGGACCAACACACAAACTCTGTGTAACCATGAACTTTTATAGTCTGGTTAATACAGTTTAGTGAGAACAACTCACAAACGCGGATGGCAAAAACAATAACAAAGGCCTGAGTGACGTCATCTTCGAACTATCTATATCACATTTTCAAGACGCCTAAAGCAAATAAATCGCGCAATATCCACTAAACAAGCTCATAGCGCCTTACAAGGGGTCCCTAGCCAACAGCAACACAGAACATGTAGGACCAGACATGACGCCTGTTAGGCGATATCACAAATTTTTTTCCGGATAAAGTCAATGCTGTAAACGGCCAGGTACTCATTTTAAACCCGAGTCCGATGAGAGAATGTGAGTAAAGAGCTTGTTTCCAAGGACTCAACGATGTACCGCTGAGAGCTGGGCTCGAAACAAGGGCCTTCCAATCCGAAGACGATTGTTATATCACACAACCCCATTGCCTTTGAAGCTGTGGTTTAAAAAATATATCACATTTGTCAAGATGTTCAGAGCAAATTATAATACAGTGCACTGCGCGCAAAAATAAAATAATTTCAACATCTTCCTAGACGACGAGGAAAGGTAATTTGTTTTGTTTTCTTTCTCGTCACCCCAACCCCCCCCCCCCCACCCCCCACCTCCCCCCGTCCCCAACCCCCCTACCCATCCCCAATCAAATTTGCATTGCGAAAAAAGTGTGTCCAAGTTCGTCTCTAGTTGAGTTATTGAAAAAAAAGCAGGAATTAAATCTCTGTCGCACTCCGTAAAAACACTTAGTTGAAAATTTGGCCAGAAAACACGTCCTTCAAATATCGATCGATTTAAATGACCCCTCATCTTAGCAAAAAAGTTCAAACCTGGGACTTCGAGAAGTCCCAGGTTTGAAAGTTTTTGCTAAGACAAGGGTCATTTAAATCGATCGATATTCGAAGGACGAGTTTTCTGGCCAAATTTCTAGATTTGGGTTTTTCCAGAACACGGCAGTTCTGCATTGTGTGCGTCAATCCAGGGGTCACCACTGGCTCGAATGAGATAACTACCTATTCAATGTGATGGAAACGACGAGGAGACATCGGTAATATTATTATTATCACTATCATTTCGGTTTTAGATTTTCTAAAGGTTTCCGGTCACCTGGATTCGGTATGTTATGCGGTAGTGATTTTATTGATTTATAAAGAAGGAAAATAAATTGTTATTGGGTTTTGAAAACCATTTTTATGAGTAGTGTTCAGTAAATTGTGTTAATCAGTCTATAAACGGCCAGGGTTACACATTGTTTTGTGTGTTGATACGTTATATCCGTCTGGCAGATGCTGTGAGAACTTTACCCAAACGCACAGCATCATTAATATCAGATTTAGATTCTATACATTTTTCCCACCGCCGGCATTCAGTGTTTTGTTGTAGTGATTTTATTGATTTAAAAGCATCGAGAAGATATCTAGTTAACGGGCGTATTTTGCGTGCTAAAATGATTGAATAGCTATCATATTTTTATCATATTAATATCTTTAATTTAACCCTCTCCTTACCACAATTAATTTGAAAATCGTCACATTTGTTACGATGCAGTCGTCACTTTTCTCACCCAGATTTCATTTCTTTTTGCTATAGCTAGAGCTCATATTGAAAAATAATATTATGTATAGAATGTGCTTGTTGCTTTTCGGTTTGAGTAAGAAATGTCTGTTTTTGTGTTGGGTGGGTGTGAAGTTTTGGGGACAATTCTGAAAATGACTGGTAAGGAGAGGGTTAAGGGAGATGTGCATACATTTGCAGGTCTGATAACCGAACGCAATAGACACTTAGATAACCACGCCTCTCGGACAGTCGTCATAATGTAAACAATGGCAGTGATTGGTTAACATAGCGAACTCCACAGGTTTTACTATCGATAGTATGTGACTCAGTAAAATGTCCACTAAGCTACTACCGCTTGATAAATAGATCCAACACAGAAAACTATGTGTAAACTTAGTCGTTTACAATCTGATCGAGAAAATCGTGTGATAGCTAGTCACCAATTTGGCGGTTATAAAAACAATAACAATGATCAGAGAGAGGTCGATTTCATTCACATCATTAATGTTTATAAACAACCAACCATGTTTGTCAGAGCACATGTGAAGGCGTGTCACATATTCCATATTTCGATTGGTCAAAAATCTACTGGTTAATAGGGAAGAAGAGTTATGTCAAAACACTGGTTCCTATTTAACATGAAGTGGAAAACCCTTGTACATATTATCAAACACAAACAAATAAATCGGTGAGACCCTGTTATTGAGTATTTCTCACAATATTTTGACACACTGATAAAGGAATTACATTGCAAAACCTGACGACATGGTACATTTTTTTTTCAATCATCTGTGTTAAAATTGTGAGTGATACTCAAGATCTGTGGACTGTTTTCTCCGGGTAATTGGCAAGCACTAAAGGGAAACGATGGGTCTTTGATCGTGGCCTTCGTAAAGTTATGGCCTGATACTGACCAAAAAAATGACGTCAAAATGCCACTCTTTTGCCACAAAAGAAAACAAATCGTGAGTTATATTCAATAGTTCAACCAATGGAATAACTTGTTTCCATGAGCTCTACTAACTACAACTCACTAGACGGTGCAAAAACCTAAAAATGCCAGTCCTTTTGGATTTCAGCGTCAGGCTATAACATAACGATGACTAGGCTTTGATTCACGGTCAGCAGTTGATTTCAAGGCAAAAATATACTTTATTTTAAAGTTTCGAGTTTAATATAAAACAATTTAAATGTTTATTTGACTTTAATTTAAATGTTTATTAATAAAATCTACGATAACCGGCGTAATGTTCAAAAGTGTATGCACTGTATGTTGATTGAAGAACTGAAGGCTTATACAATAAGAAAATAGTTAAAAAGGCACCCATGTCAATAGCTTGACCGGCAGAACAACAAGAGGTCACAGAGGAACAATCAATTCTCCGTGTCATTATTATTATTATTATTATTATTATTATTATTATTATTATTATTATTATTATTATTATTATTATTATTATTATTATTATTATTATTATCATCATTATTATTATTATTATTATCATTATTATTGTTATTATTATTATTATTATTATTATTATTATTATTAGTAGTAGTAGTAGTAGTATTATTTTATTAGTATCAATAGTATTATTATCATTATAATCATTTTTATTATCATAATACTAAGTTTTATTGCTTTTTTTTTAAATAATCATTATTATTATAATTTCATTATTATTATTATTATTATTATTATTATTATTATTATTATTATTATTATTATATTATTATTATTATTATTATTATTATTATTATTATTATTATTATTATTTATTATTATTATTTTATTATTATTATTATTATTATTATTATTATCATTATTATTATTATTATTATCATTATCATTATATTATTATTTATTATTATTATTATTATTATTATTATTATTATTATTATTATTATTATTATTATATTATTGTTATCTATTATTATATATTAATATTATTATTATTATTATTATTATTATTATATATTATTATTATTACTATTATTTTTTTATTATTTTATTGTTTATTAATATTATTAATACTATTATTATTGTGTTGTAATTTTTTTATTTATATTCCACAGATTTAAACAAATAAAATTTCAAAGTGGATGACAAACTTCCCGGAAACAAGATGTCTAGAAGATACGACGGAATCTTACAATAATGGATTAGAATTGGATTTTCTTCTGTTTCAGGTGGAATTTTGAAAGGAACGCATTGTACACATTGACTCAGAAAATTTATTTGACAGACATAATCGGAGTTTCCGTCTAAGACGAGATTTGGAAAGAGGAGCACATGCCTGCAGTTAATTAGAAAACCTGTCGGGCTAACACTATTGGAGTTTTTTCTGCGTATGATGGACTTTAGAAAGGCACACATTATACAGAAGTGACGGAGGAAGCTCATTAGGCAAACACAATTGGAGTTTCCTCTGCGTCAGATGGATTTTAGAAAGGAACACGTTCCTATCCAGATATACCCAGAAAGCTGATTTGACACACATAGTCAGCAAGACAGTAGTCAGAAAGGAGTGCATACACACAGTTCCTCGGGAAGCTTATTGGGAAAACACAACTAAAGAAATTGAGAAGAAACGCATTGTACAGAATTGACTCAAGAAGTTTATTGGGCAAACACAATTTCGTCTGTGTTGTCCAGACTTTAGAAATGAAAATAGTCTACACAGTGTCTCTGGAAGTTTATTGAACAAACACAATTTCGTCTGTGTTGTAAAGAAATTCGAAACGAAAATATTCTAAACTGTGTCTATGGAAGCTTATTAGGCGAGCACAATTGGGTATTCTTTCTCGACGATTGAAAACATAAAGGAACGCGTCATGCACAGTAAAACTGGAAGCTTGTTTGGCGTAAAGCATAACAATGACTCAGAAAGCGCATTGGGAAAATACAGTTAACGTTTTCTTTGTGTTTTACGAAAGTTAGAAAGAAACCCATTTTACACAGAAAGCTTATTGGATAAATACAATTGGAGTATATTCTGCCTAGAAAGGAATATAGAAAGGAACACATTAAACATTGTGACTCAGCAAGCTCGCTCCACAAACATAACAAATACATCTCTGTGAGCCACCCGTCTCTGAAGTCTCAACCAGGCTTTCCAATTTCATCATTCAGACATTAATCATAATATTTTTTTCAAACACAGCAAAGCTATTTATTCTGGTGATCAGAATACCAACCTGGTTATTTAACACACTCAGAGTCAAGGGAATTAAATTATCATTGTGTTCGTCCACAAACTGCACACCATTCAGTTTTCATTTTATTCCAAGTTTGTGTTCCAATTATTAAGAATATATTTAAGCAGCAAACAATAATACCACTCGAGTTTCAAAGGATCAAAAATATTTTGACTTAGTTTTGGGATGACAGATTTTAACAATCCAATCATTGATTTAAAACATCGTTATTTCATTCCGGAGCACTAATTTATTTTAATGACTAGGTTTTTCGAAATAATATCGATAAATCTCAACAAACCAAATATTAACAAAACAGAATTGATATTCGTAGTCATTGATTTTATTTGGTGAATGAATTATCGATACCACCATTGACGTCATGGTTTAGAACTGATGGAGCACCAAGCAATTTCAATTCGATGAGAATCCTGTCCATGTATCAACGATTCCAAAATGGGTCAAGGACACTCATCTCCCAAGGGAACTGATCCGGCCCGTAATACGTTCCATCAAAATGGACCGACGTTTCACCCCGGTTCCCAGAACATATCTTCGTACCCTCATTGGGCCTCTGGGCTTACGAAAGGACTAGCTCCGGGTACGGTAAAAGTCAATTTCCTTTTTATTTTTTATTTTTTGGTTTTCTTTTTATTCCTAAATGTTCTATGCGACCAATCGTTGCAAAGAGCTCCTCATAGCTCAGTTGGTAGAGCACTCACTTCACACGCAAGGGCACAGTGATCGATCCCGGATGAAGTGGAGATTTATTTTCTGTTAGGAAAAGGTATTTTGCGATTGACTAACTGTTCTATTTGTAGCAGTAATTGTGGTGGTTTTGGTGGTAGTAGTAGTACTAGTAGTACATAGTACTAATAGTGGTAGTATTTGTAGTAGTAGTAGTAGTAGTAGTAGTAGTAGTAGTAGTAGTAGTAGTAGTAGTAGTAGTAGTAGTAGTAGTAGTAATAGTAGTAGCAATAGTAGTGGTGGTGGTAGTATATCGTAGTAGAAGAAGAAGAAGAAGAAGAAGATGATGATGATGATGATGATGATGATGATGATGATGATGATGATGATGATGATGATGATGATGATGATGATGATGATGAAAATTGTGATGATAATGATAATGATGATGATATTCAACTCAGTGGCGTCATTCACCATTTATTATTATTATCATTCTACAGAAGGAAACGGCGGTGTGTTCCGGGGTGAGTTTATTTTAGTCAACAATGTCCAGAGAACCAGTATCCGTGGCAAGGGACCTCCGCCTGTACGACACAATGTTATCGGATATGAAGGTCAGGGAGGTCTGCATCAGCCAATGAGACCTCCCAGGCCGTCACGTGAGGCCTTGCGTAAGTAGTATTTTGATCTGTTGATGCTATTAGTTTATTTTCTTAAAACTCACAACATCCGCCAACGGATAAAACGTATTAATACTCAAAACTACGGTATGTGTAATATTGAACGTTTTTAATCTGATTAATAGAGTTTAGTGAGAACTACTCACTCATAAACATGGTTGGCTAAAATATCATAACACAGAGCTGAACGACGTTGATTTCGTTCTCTCGATATTTGTAGTAACCCATTACCTCAAAACGGTATTATGTCGGAATGGTATCGATGCTCCTGAAACATGGGACGGCCCAAGCAAGTTGGAGAGTTTTTAACCAAGATGAGAGTCACTTTAATCGACCGATATTTGAAGGACGAGTTATCCGGCCGAAATTTTTGAATACGTGATTTTTTAGAAATATATATATATATATATATATTTCAGAAACATGGAACATGGGCACTGACGGGAACTGAAGAGCAAAGATTAAACAGATTCCATAGAAAACAACTAAGAAGAGTCCTGAAAATACAATACCCCAAAAATATAAGCAATGAAACATTGTATGAAAAATGCAATGAAAGAGCCTTATCTATTCAATTTTTTTTTACCTCAGGTTACCAGACCCTTACGCTCCCGCCACCGTCAAAGGAATACATGGCCAAGATCCAAAAAGGACTAGCCAGTCAAAAGAACTCACCAATCATACGTCACGGGTAATTTTATTTATTTTATAGCATTTAAATATGTTTTAGAAGACTGAATATGAGCATTTCAATAGCGCATTACCATCGATTAACCATGCTCAATGCGCTCTACAATGTTTTATTTATCCAAACCCCCTTCCAGCAGGCTGTATGGAACCATAGTTTCCATTTCATACAGTGCTAGTCGCCCACTTAGCTGACTTTTTATACAAACGATCTTACAATTACCATCATTATCTATTGCCAGGTACTCATTCACACCTGAATTGAGTTGGTTTACTTGTGTAAAGCGCCTTACCCTTAGGAAACAACGTAGGGATATGAATTTTCCGCGATCACTGTGGGTCACCGATCCGGTCACTGATCACACTTAATTTTGCTTGAATTTTTGTGAGAAGCAGAGACACCGTACCGTTTAGACTCAAAGATAATATATAAGAAGAACAAATAGTGTTTATAGTTATCTGAATATACCGGTGCGGCTATGTGGCCTTGTATGACACTCACTTTCGGATCGGAAGGTCCTGGGTTCGAGCCTCGATCAGCGCATAGTTGAGTCCTTGGAAATCACTTTACTCACATTCTCTCACAGTACTCGGGTGTTACTTTTAAACAGTGTCGGCGATGTCGCAGAGTAATAATTTGAGAGCTTTCGGTCATTTTAATCGATCGATATATTTTTGAAGGACGAGTTTTCCGGCCAAAATTTTCAATACGTGTCTTTTATCTCGGAGTACGGCGGTAAACCACAAGATTTTTTTCTGACCAAAATTGAAAATAAAAAAAAGTGCTTTGTTATTGCAGGGCAATTTGAAGTAAATATATGTACTAGATCTATAGCCTGGAAGAAATGTGAGATTGGTAAATAAAGCTTAAGGGATTATCTCAACTTGAGAAGAACATTCTGATGACTCGTGTAAAATTGTCACTATTCAAATTGACTCTTGTCCCTTTGTGCGTCTTTTTGGTCTTGTGGTATGACACTCGCTTTCGGATCTAAAGGTCCTGGGTTCGAGCCTCACCCGGCGCATAGTTGAGTCCTTGGAAAAGGCTGTTTACTCACTCACGTTCTCTCGCCGTATTTGGGTGTAGAATGAGTACCTGGCCGTTAACAGCGTTGTCTCTCTCAGAAAAAAGAATGTAATATCGCCTAACAGACGTCATGTCTCGTTCTACTTGTTACGTGTTGCTGTTTATCAGGGACCTTTTGTAAAGCGCTTTTAGCACGTATAGTGGATATTGCGCTATATAAAACCTCAAGTTAAAGGTCATTCACCGGTTTGAATCCCCGCTCTAAGCGGCGCAACGCTAAATCCATAGAATAGGCCTTTTACTCATATGCTCTAACCTTATCAGATGTAATATGAAAACCTGGTCGTAACAACGTTGGCTCCCTAAAAAGAAAGAGTAATTATAATAAATATTACAGGCATCATGTCTCGTCCCACATCTGCTGTTGCTATCGGCTGAGGATCCTTTGTAAAGCAAATTGAGCACGTTAAGTAAATATATTGCGTTATTTAAATGCTCATGTCTTTGTTTGGGTTTCTTTCTTTTTTTCTTCCTCTTTTTCTTTTCTTTTTTTTTTTTTTTTTTTTTTTTTTTTTGGTTTTTGTTTTGTTTTGTTTTATTTTTTTTTAATTCTGGGTCAATAGAACCTTTATCATTGTGAAGCTTAAAAAAATTTTATTTTTCAAATAATAATATAATAATAATAATGTACTTTATTCATCCAAAAGGAAATTTTTGTACAGACGTATAAAATGCCGACAATGATACATACATAAACATAATATACGTAAATATAATGTGGTAAAGTAAGATTTGGTAATAGGTATATAGTATAATCATATTGTGGGCGGTAAGAATAATTACATAGTGTAAAATAAGGGACATACAGATTATAAAAGTGGAAAGATATAAATATCTAGAAAAGGTATATTGATGTCAACATATAAGAAAAAAAAAATATGTATATATATATATATATATATATATATATATATATATATATATATATATATATATATATATATATATATATATTGATATTCAGTATCGTCTCAATTAGCCCTCTTCATGTTGTACCCTCTCCTATCCAAGTCACTCCTCATTATCTATAGTGTTCATTCTTAGCTCCTCCAGCCAGTAAATGAACCGATCAAGTAGTGTAAGAGGTAACCAATAGATGCATTAATGCATTTGGAAGTAACATTACTTGTGGAACTCCGATCAATATTTGAAGGAAGAGTTTTCTGGCCAAACTTTTTCAAATAGAGTCTACGTGTTTTTCACATAGAGTGACAGTACTGATCTTTATTTTTCTGTATGAGACCGTTTTATCTGTTAACTGCCACCAATGGGAAAACTAGTTGTTAAAATTTTGGCCAGAAAACTCGTCCTTCAAATATCGATAATTTAAAGTACCCTCATCTTGGTAAAAGCTCTCAAACCTGGGATTTTCGCGAATTCCCAAGTTTAAGAGTTTTTGCCAAATTGAGGATCGTTTAAATCGATCGATAATTGAAGGACGAGTTTTCTGGCCAAAATTTTAAAAACGAGTTGTTGCTTTTTCAGAGTCCGGCAGTTAACTTGTTAATTCTTTGTGTATAGTATTGTTTTGTTTTGTTTTGTTTTGAGCCCCCCCCCCCCGCCCCCCTTCTCTACCCGTACTCTAGTTTGATTGTCATTAGTGGCTGGAGGAGCTAAGAATGAACACTATAGATAATGAGGAGCGACTTGGATAGGATAGGGTACAACATGAAGAGGGTTAATTGAGACGATAATGAATATCAATGAATGTGGAGACATGGGGGAAGAGAAGATAACGACATGGGATAATATGGGTTAATGATTGTCACGGCGATGTTGTTTAACTTGAAGTAGGCTTCATGTAAATGTGCTATCCTTTGATCAAAAGTAACGACCAAAAATGAATATAACAACTTTTTTTTTTTAAAAAAGAACAAAATACTAAACACGGAACGCTTCGGGCTCAAACCACTTCTTCAGTCAACAAGAAAAACAATAAAAACAATAATTCATCGCTTAACCCTCTCCTTACCAGACATTTTCAAGATTTTCCGCAAAACTTCACACCCAGCTAACACAAAATATATTTTTTTTATCATTCAAACATAATAGCAGTAAAGTTCTTGCGATAAATAATTTCTTTAGCAATATATACTCTACAACACATTGTTCATTTTCTTTAAATTTTAAATTTTATGATGTAAAAGAGAAATTTGAATAAGAAAAATGTTGGGTGTATCGTAACCAATGCGACGATTTTCCTATAGTTGGTAAGGAAAGGGTTAAAATTAAAATTATATATTTCATATATATCTGTCGTCAACCTCACTAATAAAAAGTGGACTAGTGGTATGACATTCGCTTTCAGATCGGAAAGTCCTGGGTTCGATCCTCTCTAGGCGCATAGTTGAATACTTGGAAAAGGCTCTTTACTCATATTCTCTCACCGTACTCAGGTATAAAATGAGTACCTGGCCGTTAACAACGTTGTCCTTGTCGGGAAAAAAATGTAATATCGCCTAACAGGCGTCATGTCTCGTTCTACATGTTACATGTTGCTGTTGGTCAGGGACCCCTTGTAAAACGCATTGAGCATGTTTAGTGGATATCGTTCTATATGAAAGCTCAAGTTTTTTTTTATGTGCTCAGGATGATCCTCGACCGATTAAACTATCTCCACTCTCATCTCATCTCATGTAGTTCCATATCTGAAGCAGACGTCGGAGGTCATCTTCCGCCAAGCTGATCTATCTCTTGCCAATTCTATTAAAGCAGCGCCACCTTTCTCAGCTTCATCTGTCCAAGTTCTTATCCCTTTCAAATACGTTATTCTTTGTCTTCCTCTTATTCTTTTTCCATTCATCTTTCCAGTCAAGGCGAGTATTTCCAAACCAGGGTGGCGGATAATGTGTCCTAAAAATTCCATTTGGCGTTTGATGATTTTTGTTATCAGTGATCTTTTTCTGTTTGCCATTTCTAAAATTTCTTCATTTCTTTTCCTTTCCATCCATGACACCCTCATCATTCTTCTGTAAAACCACATTTCCACTGCCTCCAGTCTTTTAACCATGGTCTTGTTTATGGTCCAGCTCTCACAACCATATAGCAGCACAGACAGTACATAGCAATCCAGGACTTTGATTTTTGTTTTCATGCTAATATTCCTGTTTTTCATAATTGTATGCAGCTGGTTGAATGCATTCTTCGCCATACCTATTCTTTTCTTTATTTCACAATCTGATTTTCCATTGGATGTTACATTGAAGCCTAAATATTTGAAACATTCAACTTGTTGTATTGTTTGTCCTCTGCTTGTTATTACACAGGCTGGTGGGTTATTATTTTTAGATACCGTCATACATTCTGTTTTAGATATATTCAGTTCCAGTCCCATATTTTCACTACTC
>NC_088364.1:64137999-64155499 GCF_034508935.2 Berghia stephanieae
TCCCCAGAAACACAGAAAAATTTTACCCGAGTTTAAATTTTTACAGTCAAGAATTCAATTTTTAATTCAAATTTTAAATCATCCTAAAACTCGGTGTACATATAACAGGTCTGGTTACCAAATGCGATTATGGGCTTGATTTACCATTGTTGTAACGGATAACATTTTACTTTGCTTTAAGAGTTTTTCCATTTGCAACACTGATCCCATAAATTAAGTTATCAGACCTGCAAATAAGCATACTTCGCCCTAACAAAATAACGTTTTGTGGAAGTAGTTCATTTTTTTTTTCTTCTGATTTTTCCTTACAGAATTGACGGGCCTATTCATCTTCGTGTACCGCATACATTTTCACGTACTCCAAGTACCGATTACCACCTTGACAATATCACAGAAGAAGAAGACGTTGGGGAAACGGATGACGAGTCAAGTGATGACGTCAAAACGTCTCACCATAGCAACGTCAACAAAAACAATTATTCGACGTTGAACGCAAACACCCTGAATACAAAAAGTGATACAATGAGAAGAGCTATCAACAAAATCGTTGAGCAATACAGCAGCTTGATAGAAGAAGAAGACAGCGAAGATGAGAGCTCTTCTAGGAAAAAATTTGATGACACCGAAGTCATATCGTTGTCTTCCCTGTCAATGGATGAAAACCACAACAACTTTGGTCACGATACGTCGTGGAGCCGCGATAGTGTGGATAACAATGCAAACCCTTACTATTATTTCGCTAATAGAAATGTCAAACCTTTTATAAACATTTCACAGCATTATGGATCGCTTAGACCAATAGCTTCTCAGTTTGAAATGTCGCGTATGCCAGTGACGACAATCGAAACATATTCTTATCAAACCCTCCCTCAAATGCCTCGACGAGACGACAATTTCATATTGAGACGAGAAGAAAACCGGGGTTATGGGACAAACCCTCGTCACTCGTTATCTGAGGGCTGTTTGTGCAACATGAGTTCAGCTTTAAATGAATACATTCCGTGGGCGGCGAAAGACTGGAACCAAAACGAAGAGCGTTGGTCAAAATTATCAACGAAACCGGAAAGACAGATGAGTAAAAGAAAGAAACGCAGAAAACGTAAATCTTTCGCGACCAAGGGGAGACCAACGTCCCCTGTAATCGATTACAGTAGTTCAAGCGAATCGGGTATTTCCGATTCTGAAAATAGTTGGAGGTTTACGAGACGATCACAGAACTCTCTTCTAAGGGAAGGAAGAGAAGGTCACACTAGGAAGGGATCTGAAGATTCTAGTATAAAAGATTCGGACTTTTTCTCGTCCTTTGGCTCGAGTAGAAAAAGCTTGTCACATTATTATGAAGATATGGATGGCAAGGGAAAGAAACACGTTCGGGCAAAAAGCATTCCAAGATTTGATTCAAGAGACGTTTCACCGTTGCATGAGGCGTCTTCGGAGAATGAAAATACCCTAACGAGGCAGAATGCTGTAAAACGAAATAAACGACTCTCGCCTCACGATACAAAAGATACAGATGCTGTAAATGGTATAAAAGATCATAATAAAAACTCAAACACTAGTGATAAGGTCAGAAATTCCTATAATCGAAACGACGTGTCTTTTTCATCGATGGAAGATTTGGACAATTATATCAACGGCAACAAATTAGACAGAAGCTCTCGGTGGCCCAGTCAGAAAAGTGTCGCATTCTCAAATACTCCATCAGAAACGTATTCATCTTCAAAGAACTACGATACAATCCAAAGAGATAAGTCAACATCCTTGGCGGACATTTTAAATAATAGTTTGACTTCGGATACCATGCTGCGCCGAAATGCTGTAAGAAGAACCAGATCAAAGTCCACACCTAATGAAGATGAAATGGATTCGATAGAAAAAGAAGAAAAGGAATGCAGTCCCGATGGTATATCAATTTCCTCAGCCAAAGAACTTTCAGGCAATGGGAGTTTATTAGATGAAATACATAGTTTTAGGAGAAATAAACTAAGAAAACAAACGCCTGCAGGATTGACACCGTTATCTGTAAAAACATCGAGATCTATGTCAGTTGATAGCGGAATGTCGATGTCGAGTTCAAACTGCTCAGATAAAATTAAAAAACTGCAGGACGTTCTTATTAAACAATCATTACCGTTTGCCATATCTGGTGGAGGAAATCCTCTGGTGCAAAATTCTTTATCGCGCCCAAAGTCTGCAGCAAACATCGATGACGCTCCAAATACAGAAAACATCCTCCGTGACAGTAAATCAAATGCCGGTGAATCTGACAAAGAAATTTTTAACTCAGATACCCAAACATTAAAAGATGCACTACGTAGTGAAGACGCTTCGTCCACGAACACACTAACCAAAGATTCCTTGGAAAATGATAGAAAGGGATCTCTCAAACAAACTCCCCCAGAAACATCTAAGTCTATAGAACAGACACCAAAAACTAAATCGAAAACCACTGCATCGTCCTTACTCAAAAGATCAACACTGTCGTCATCTAATCTTGGTAAATCAACGAAAAACGCAAAGGTAAAGTCAACGTCTAAGTCATCAACAGTGCCTGCTCCACCGCCACCTCCTCCAGCACCTTCCTCTTCTCCTGATTCTCCGGCGGTCGAAACGCATCCAAAAAATACTACTACAGCACCATCAAAAAGAGAAGCAGCAGCACCACCACCACCACCCCCTCCACCACCACCACCCCCTCCACCACCACCACCGCCACCTCCACCTTCTCCTCCAAAAAACCCTACTACAGCACCATCAAAAAAAGGATCAGCAGCAGCACCACCACCACCCCCTCCACCACCACCACCACCACCACCACCACCACCACCTCCTCCTCCTCCTCCTCCACCGCCACCACCTCCTCCTCCTTCTTCGTCTAAAACATCTCCATTGAAAAAGCCGGCTGCAAAAAAATTACCAAAGAAAAATGTTATAAAGAATTCAAGACTTTAAATTTGATTGTACGTTGAGGCACTGAGACTTCCATCATGCTCACCCGAAAGTGATTATTGATAAATTGTTTATTTTTTTCACTATTTGAAAGACAAATCTATTTTTAATTAACTTCTACTTAAAACAAACCGGATTAGATAATTTTGATCTAACAACATGAATACTGATGGTTCGTATTTGTCATCCGGGCAGTTAGTTGGTTGGCAATGTCAATACTTCCGTACTCTGGAAAAACCCATTTTTATAAAATTATGCCAGAAAACTCGTCCTTCAAACGTCGATCAATTTAAAGGACACTCATCTTGGTAAACAATCTCAAACCTGGGACTTCTCCAAGTCATCAGTTTCGATATTGCCGGAGCCGAGCAGTAGCTCATTGGTAGGACTCTAACACGGAGACGGTTCCATATGGTTAAATTATCACGGAATTACTAGTAAAGACGCAAAACAATAACATGCTTTATAGCTAGAACGAAATTGACGTCACTCAGCTCTTCGTTATTGCTTTTAGCCATCCATATTTATGAGAAGTTCTCACTAAATTCTATAGGGATTGAGATTAGCGGAAGAGTAGCATCCCTTGATAGGACGTCACCTTACAGAGAGAACGTCAATTTGGTTTTAAAGTGTCTCAAGCCGCTTTCACCGGAAGCAAAGACGAGAGACGCATGCGCACAACCAACATGACGTTCTCTCTCTAATAACTTTTCCGCCGGTGACGTCACAGACTATGGGTGACGTCCAATCAAGGGACTCTACTCTTTCGCTAATTTCATTCCCTATCAATCAGACTATAAACGTTCAAGTTATATATATATAATATATATATAATGTAAATTTTCACTCACATTTTTTTTTTGCCGAGACGACTCGTTTCAGTGTTCCTTACTACACTTCCTCAGTCGGCATAATCCATTTGCAATGTCCGTAGAAAACTCCAAACTCCAAACTCCAAGAGTTTGGAGTTTTCTACGGACATTGCAAATGGATTATGCCGACTGAGGAAGTGTAGTAAGGAACACTGAAACGAGTCGTCTCGGCAAAAAAATGTGAGTGAAAATTTACATTATATATTAGCTCTAACCACCATTATCGAGCACTTTCGTACCTACAAGTACCCACCAACACTCATAAATATATATATATATATATAATATATATATATGTGTGTGTGTGTGTGTGTGTGTGTGTGTGTGTGTGTGCTTATATGTGTTTGAGGAAAATTAGCGACCTGATGGTCCTATCAACGAGTTGAAGGGAGTAACAACGTATATATATATATATATATATATATATATATATATATATATATATATATATATATATATATATCGAGAGAGAGAGATGGAGAGAGAGAGAGAGAGAGAGAGAGAGAGAGAGAGAGAGCAACCAGATAGCCCGGGGTAAGGCTGAGAGCTAATATAGATGACCCCCATTGCTGTGGTGACATAACCGTTTTATTGCTTAGGTCTAGAGATCTTTACAGACAAAATATGCAAACCTGTCGTTACTTTATTTTCTTTGCTTAAAATGATTATTATCTGCTAAGAGAGATGGGGTGATGGACTGTGATATTTATGGTTTTACAATTACACGTGTGTAGCGCGCCTAACAAGCAGCTGTGTTAAATGTGCTGTGTTTACTTGTATTTTTCGTGTTGAATTTAATATGTTTCTCAAATGCATTTTATGCTGTGATAATTGTTATATCACCGTGTACCCTTGAAATAATTTATGACGATATTTGTTTAGCAATCCTGATTTTAATTAAAATGATTATTAGAATGGATTCAACAATGTCATCCATTTTATCTCTATTTTATACATTGTTTACTGAGCCATTTGTAAACAATACATATATTTTTAAAACTCATTGACGAGGTCGAATGGGCGGACGAAGAAAACAGAGGGCGATTTATGTTCAGTTTTGTCGGCAAGCACCAGCACTCCAGAAATCACCGAGACCGTCACTCACACTCATCGGGGTTTTTAAATTTGTGCATGGCTGTAATGGAAACAATAAGATATGAAGTGAGTAGAAAAGTGCCAGAAGACAATAGAGAATAAAAAATTTTTTCGCGGCGGTGGTGGGGTTTGAACCTGCGACCTTATTGGTACGACAACTCCGCCTGGCGGGTGAGAGCGTGGCTCTACCGTGTGAGCTATCCACGAACACAAAATATTCGTTTCAAAACCCAAAGTCATTTCTAGATCCCTCTCTCACCCACTTCTTGAGATCGCCGATTCGTTCACCACCATCGCGAAGTAATTTTGACCAGCAGTTAAGCTTAATAGCCAATATTCTCATCACAAACATATAACATAGAAACGATTGAGACATTGAGTATGCTCCGGTGTATGGGGTGAATTTTTAATTCAGAAAAGTGAGTGGAGCAGGCACTTATGTTGGTAACAACAAGATATGAAGTGAGTAGAAAAGTGCCAGAAGACAATAGAGAATAAAAAAATTTTTCGCGCGGTGGTGGGGTTTGAACCTGCGACCTTATTGGTACGACAACTCCGCCTGGCAGGTGAGAGCGTGGCTCTACCGTGTGAGCTATCCACGAACACAAAATATTCGTTTCAAAACCCAAAGTCATTTCTAGATCCCTCTCTCACCCACTTCTTGAGATCGCCGATTCGTTCACCACCATCGCGAAGTAATTTTGACCAGCAGTTAAGCTTAATAGACAATATTCTCATCACAAACATATAACATAGAAACGATTGAGACATTGAGTATGCTCCGGTGTATGGGGTGAATTTTTAATTCAGAAAAGTGAGTGGAGCAGGCACTTATGTTGGTAACAACAAGATATGAAGTGAGTAGAAAAGTGCCAGAAGACAATAGAGAATGAGTGGGTGAGAGAGGGATCTAGAAATGACTTTGGGTTTTGAAACGAATATTTTGTGTTCGTGGATAGCTCACACGGTAGAGCCACGCTCTCACCTGCCAGGCGGAGTTGTCGTACCAATAAGGTCGCAGGTTCAAACCCCACCACCGCCGCGAAAAAAATTTTTATTCTCTATTGTCTTCTGGCACTTTTCTACTCACTTCATATCTTGTTGTTACCAACATAAGTGCCTGCTCCACTCACTTTTCTGAATTAAAAATGGAAACAATACTGACCAAGAGAAGATCATAATAGTGAATAGTAAGAATAATATTTAAAGAAATGTAGTCATGGATTGTCTAAATTCTCAATCAACAAATAGAAAAACTCAAGATATAAAATATCTGATAATTGAAAAGGCCATCGATTTTCATTGTTTAACAGAAACGTGGCTAAAAATCCAGATATGCGTTTACATAGGCTGAAAGGACACCAAAAATGATTCCTCAATCAAATCGTTTCCACGAATTTGTCGCAAAGAAGGGGGCGTTGCATTCATGTATAGAAATATGGAATCTGTCATTACACCAGGAAATATAACAAGGTTAAGTTTTGTTATATTCATAGTGGCTACCCCTCCGCATTCAATCGTCATCGCAGCATCGGACTATGGCCTGCGTATATCACCCCCCCCCCCCCGCCCCTAACCGAGTAAGATAAATAAATTCACAACAGCAAAATATATGAATTTGACAAATTTTAGCACATTTAAGATCTACAACTAATACACTTTTTATCATACGAGCGATTTCCATTTCCATATGGATGACTCATCATGCTCTAATGCCAGGAAGATGGAAACATTGTTGGAAGCATACAGCATGATACAAAAACCAATTGACAAACCAACTCATAAAGCCTGGTATTGTTTAGCTTTACTTATAGTAAAAGAGGAAGACAGTCTACCTAAAGATATAAAAGTCACAGACGTAGCGTTATCTGATCATTTTTGCTTACATTTTAAAGTCAGGTACAATCAAATAAAAGACTAAAACTAACAATTTTATCGAGACTAAAAAATCAAGTTGATATCCATAAATTTAAAAGAGACATTGTAACATCTTTAAAGTCAGGTGAAAGTTCATCGGCACATAAATTATGCACTACTTTGCAAAAGGTCCTTGACCACCATGCTCCACTCCGGAAACGCACTATCACTGGTCGCCCGAACGCGCCGTTGTGCTCAGATGAACACAAAAAGAGAAACAAGAGATGTTGAAAGACAGTGGCAGAAATCAAAACTTGAGCTCCACTGAGAAATATTTAAAGACAAGAGACACCAAATGAATATTGCCATCGAAAGGCGAAACGTCAACACTATCTTCGGAAACTAAAGACCACAGACACATGAAACGAAATGTTTGCTGTCACAGATGAACTACTACATAATTCAAAATCGTCAAATATGCCATCAGGAATTGATATTGATATAATATGTGAGTTGTTATCTTCTCTCTTTTAAAAGACCAAAAATATCAACACGCGAGAATTTAGATAAACTGTCACTACCGTACACTTTTGAAGATGAACGAATTGCAGGCACTGAACTCAAACAGTATTCTGTACTCCCAGCAAACTACGATATTCGTACTATCATCCAAAACAGTCCATCACAACCATGTGAACTCGATCCCATCCCCACAGAGCTATTAAGAAAATGCTTGGAGGACATATTACCCTATATAAATGATATAATTAACCCGGACCCGAGCATATTCGAAGAAATAGTAGTAGTAGTAGTAGTAGTAGTAGTAGTAGTAGTAGTAGTAGTAGTAGTAGTAGTAGTAGTAGTAGTAGTAGTAGTCGTAGTAGTCGTAGTAGTAGAAGTAGTAGTAAGCTTCGCAGTCCGAATGACGCTTGCTGAGAATTGTGTGATTCAGTCATGGTCGATAAGTATAACTGCCTCTCCATCCATGTTGTTAATTGTTTCCATTGGTCACTGTCCTGGGCCAGAGTTTTGAGGCTGTCAAGGTCTTGTTGTGACTTTAGTACGGAGGGCACTGCAGTATTCCTTCGCTCTTCAGGGATTAATTCGGCCTCGTCTGAATCCAGAAATTTCTTATATGTAGAGAGGTCCTGGTTCAGGGCAGTTACTATTGATGTTGGTGGTCTCCCTACATATTTGTTGCCATGAAGGAAATATTCTGTCATTGCAGTCTGGGCTGGGATGTTATCTTCTCGACGTAAGATGTGACCAAATAGCCTCCACCGCTGATCTTTTATTATTGTACTCAGGCGTTGGACCCTGGTTTTTCATAGAGATCAGTATTTGTAATTGTCTCTGGCCAATAGATTCCGATTACGCAACATAATTGTTTGCGGTGGTATGAATCGAGACTTTCTAAGTTCTTTTTTGGGAGGCCCCAGGTTCCATAATCATATGTCAATATCGGAATAATCAGTGCCTCGTAAATCTGTATTCGTTTATTCTCACTGATTATATTATTTCTATTCCATAAATTTTGGAGTTGGTTGAATGCATTGGTGGCCAACTGCTTTCGTTTTCTGATGTCTTCATTTTCGTTGATCAAATTGCCTAGTTTACGTACACTTTTCAATTCATTTAAATTTTTGTTGATTTTTGTTTATTCTGTTTTGGATTGATTCACTTTCAGATTCCATGCTTCTAGGGTAGTTGATATTATTGGCAATTATATTTTCGCTTAATGTTCTGATTCAAAGATTAGGTCTATATGATCTGCGTATATCAATTCACGAGTGATCTTGTTTATTGGTGGTAATTTTGGTCTTAGATCTTTCATGGCTGATTTGAGGAATATCCTGAATAGAATTGGACACAAGCTGTGTCCTTGAGGGGATCCAATGGATGTTGATATTGTTGTTAATTCTCTGCCGGATTCAAATTGTAATGTAGTATTTGATAATAGGTATCTTATGAGCTTCACGTGATCTTTGTCCAAGAATGAGTCAAGGATTGATAACAATTTGGTTCTGCATATAGTGTCGAAAGCTGAACTCTTATCGATTCCAAGTATGGTAAACTCTTCCTTCACTTTGTGAAGGTGAAAGATATGCCTCTGCCTTTTCTCTAATTCTGTTGAGCGGTATTATGCTTAAAACGTTTCTTAGCGTGGATAATAAAACTATCGGTCACCAATTTTATAAAAGGCCTTTCTTTTTTTAAAAATAAAACCAAATGAAAAAAAAATATTCAAAGAAGCCATCGTTAACTAAACTTACTTTAAAAGCCTAAACTCAATATCAACGAGTTACAAAATTATTGTCCTGTCTCGAACTTGCCCTTCCTTTCCAAAATTCTAGAAAAAGATGGTCTTGACACAATTATTGTTATATCACATTGAAGGAAACAATATGAGAAATCCATTTCAATCGGCATACAATGCATGACACAGTACCGAAGTGGCACGTTTAATGGTAACGGATGATTTGCTAGTTAAAATGGACAACAGGAAGATTGTCGTTCTCGTTCTTCTTGATTGATCCGTTGCGTTCCGTGTTTGGTATTTTGTTCTTTTTTGAAGCTGTTAAATTCATATTTTTTATCACAAATTGAAACTTGGGTTTACTTTCTCTGTGTTATGGTGGAGAATGAATACAATTTCTATGTGTTTTGGTGAAGAATGAATACATTATCTATGTGTTATGGTGGAGAATGAATACAATTCCTATGTGTTTTGGTGGAGAATGAATACAATTTCTATGTGTTTTGGTGAAGAATGAATACATTTTGTATGTGTTATGGTAAAGAATGAATACATTTTCTATGTGTTATGGTGGAGAATGATGACAATTTCAGTGTGAGTCCTTGAAAAAGGCTCTTTACTGGCAATCTCTCATCGTACTTAGGTGTATAATATGCAACTGTCAGCGTCAGGAAAATTGTAATAATATCGTCTAACAGGCGTCATGTTTCGTTCCAGATGTTACGTATTGCTGTTGGTCAGGGACCTTTGGTAAATCGATTTGAGCACGTTTAGTGGATGCTGTGCCCGAGTCATCCCGATATCATACCGTTTTAACTCGCTCAATCCTACAGATTTTTGCTACTTGTCAAAATTGGAAAAAATGTATTATAAATCAGCATGTACTCGTACATAGATAGATTTATCCAACTACCATTAACTTACAAAAACTAAAAACATTAGCTTTGATACTACGCCTATGATTTGTCTCAGAAAAATGTAATAAATAGGCATGGGGTAAAAGTAACCCCGGGTATACTGCGAATAAAGTCGGTGTTAGGGTTGAGTGAGTTAAGTCGATGGGCCACAGTTCCAAAGACTGAAAGCAATATGACACATCAAATCTCCACGGGCACACAAAATTCAACTTGAGCATTTATACAGCACTGGACGTCTATAGTCAATAAACATACTCGATGCGTATTATAAAGGGTCGCAAGCTAACAGCAGCATGTAGGATAAGAAATCGCGGCTGCTAGGCGATGTTACAGTTATCTTTTTTTTTGTCGGACTGAGACAACGCTGTTAACGACTAGATAATAATTTTACACCTAAGAACGGTGATAAATAAAGAGGCATTTACAAAGATGCCTCTCAGAACGGGAACTCGAACCATGAACCTTTCGATCCGAAGGCGAGTGTCATACCGTATGACCACGTAGCACAAAAAAAAGAAACAAGTATTCAACCCATCAATATCTTCTGTACATTTCTAAAATTAACAATACCCAAGTTTGATATTTCGTAGCTTGATTAAATTTCCAAGTTCATTCCAATTAAACACCCTTTACAGACGATGGGACTCAGCGGTAAGGCCTTTGCTTCGTACCCGAAAAGTACCGAGATCGATCACCCGCCGCTGCACTGTGTGGCCTTGAGCAAGTCACCTGGCCTCAGCTCAATTTGCACGCTGCAGTGCGGCTGACGCCTGGGTTATTCCAGTCTTCCCTTTCGTACCCGAAAAGTACCGAGATCGATCACCCGCCGCTGTACTGTGTGGCCTTGAGCAAGTCACCTGGCCTCAGCTCAATTTGCTAGCTGCAGTGCGGCTGACGCCTGGGTTATTCCAGTCTTCCTTGGATTAGACCCAAGTGAAAAAGTTCCCCTTTGGGGATGAATAAAGGGAATTTTTTTTCTTTATTAACTGTTTTATCAATGGTCGCCGAATCAAACCTCTGAAGTTTCGATTCTCAAGATCGGCGGTCAAAACTCTGAAATCTATATACGAGCTTTGCGTACTATGTTTTATTTAATTTTGGGCGGATCAAACCTCTTATAACTAGTCCAAATTTAAATAAAACATGGCGCGCAAAGTTCATATTAAATAGAGTTCAGAGTTGTGATCTATCGATCGTGAAAATCGTGACTTCAGAGGGTTGATCCGTCGACCATCGATTCTGTTGTACTTCATGTGATAAACTATTGTTGCTGTGTTCAAAATTATAATGACAAATCTCCACTGCTTTAAAAAAAAGTTATATATATATAAAAAAAAAAAAAAAATATATATATATAATAATATATATAATATATATATATATATATATATATATATATATATATATATATAAATATGTAAACTGTGCCATATGATGATCTATTGTTTGTTGGCTATTTTTACCACTACTTATTAATAAATGCAAATGTTTAAATCATATTTCAGAATTCTTAGTCAATCATTGGATTTATGGAAAGTTTGATAAAAAAAAGCCAGAAAAAGACCCACGGAGCCGGAGTTTATTCAGGTTTCTACAGCGTGAAACGGACAATAGAAATTGTATACTACCGTTTGGACATGACCCTAGTCTATCGAAAAGTACTTTTCTGAAGTTCTATCAGACAAAGCGACCCAATCACTGCTGGACGGACATGGGGTTCAGAAAAGAAAAATTACCACTTCATAAATCTTGGTCAAATTTGTGTGCTCTACCAACTGAGCTATCAGGACCCAAATTGTAAATAATATTTCCTTCATTCATCCTTTTAGGAAATCTTTCTCTTGTGATTGTCTTGGGAAAAGACTGAATGCAGCGACAAAATGTGAGTAAACAGGGAGCGAAAGGAGGGGGTGGGAATAAAATATTGACAGTGGGATTCAAACCCGATTCTCCGGAATGGAAAAGCAGTGCCATATCCACTCGGCCATATACTTGGTGGGAGCTTTGACCTCCCATGGTGGACTGGAGGCCACGCTGTGTCTTTAATCTCCTTATTATCTATTTTCCGAGGTGCTTTCAGTTTTGTCTTGGAATGGGATTAGGTTCGTGGTTTTGTCCTGGTCCTGGCCGGAGTCCTTGAGTCTGAGGGAAACAGACAAGTGTCTAGCTATAGTTTTGGGATCTATTTTTTCCCCTTGTAGATCATCTCTATGTTATACATAGTTATATGTGTTGTTTTGAATGTATAATGTACGCATTTGAGTGTGTTCCTCTGTGCTTGTGTCTGGATAACACTTTTGGGTTATCTTAAACTATGAACAATGACAGGATGCTCTTGGAATCTGCATCTATTCCCTATTTGTACCATTCCCCTTTGTCATATATTTTCTTGGCGCTTTAATTGTAAATCTATAATCTTTTGTCTGTCTCATTGCCTTCCTTTTTATTGTCACTGAAATGACCTGAATGTGTCGCAAGGGCCGTAAAACCCTTTAAAATAGCAAACAACAAACACTTGGCAATATCATTCCCTTGACATGATTTTAGTCAGTTTTAGTCAGTTCCTGGAAGTACCTCTTTGAAGTTCCAGAATTGACACCAGCAATTTAACGAAATCGATGTCTAACAACGAACAACGAGAAAGAAAGCCCGGATCTGTCCTCTACGTCAACACGCGATACCGGGTGTAGCAGTAGTAATTACTGGTGACGGAAAAGGACAGCTCCGGACCGTTTTACTCGTCGTTCGTAGTTCGACGTCGATTTCGCCAACTTGCTAGTTTTTAACAAGACGGAGATCATTTTAATGGATCGATTTTGAAGGACGAGTTTTCTGGCCAATATTTAAAAAATCTGTTGGGTTAGTTTTCAGCGTTCGGCATTGTAGTGCTTAGAGTTTAGCCTGTAGGTACAATACTTTTACTTACACTTATAGTACTCATACTATTATCTTTGTAATAGAATGTGTGAATGTTTTGAGGTAATTCTAAAAAAAATGTTACTTTCAGTAGAGATAAGACTACTCTGAACAACGTTAAATTCCAGCTATTTCATAATTTGTGACTAGGGGAGGGGGGGGGCGTCCAATTTTAGCAGGTAATAAAAGGGTCGACTTTTACCCTTTCCACAACGGCTCCCGCCCGCCATGGCTTAATTCCAGTATATTTGCAAGGTCTCCTTCTACTTTTCCCACTTACTGTCCATCTTCACTCATTGAGCTTTGAGCTATTTTTTAAAATATTTATATAGAGAGCAATATCCACTAAACGTACTCAAAGCGCTTTACAAAAGTTCCCTGACCAACAACACATAAACTAAAGAACGCGACATGACGCCTGTTAGGCGATAATACATTTTTTCGACAGAGACAACGCTGTTAACGATCAGATACCATTTTACACATGAGTATGGCGAGAGAACGTGAGGCAAGAGTCTTTTCCAAGGACTCAACTATGAACCCAGGACCTTCGACCCGAAAGCCAGTGACATACCACAAGACCACATAGCCGCACTCATGAAATGGGGATTAGTTGATAGAGCACTCGCTTGGCAAGAATATGGTCTGATATGATTTCTGGATGCAGTCAGGGGTTTTTTTTGTGACTCCCTTGTCCAATCAGCAACAATCATCTATCTGAGTATATAATAATATGTTAAATCTGACGGGAAAAAAACAACTTGGCAATAGATTGGCAGCGTCCAATCAAAAGGATAGCAAGAAATCGTAATTGTCAGTTTAACTCGAAAGAGATTGGGATATACTCAGGCGCGGTTGGCCTTGTGGTTTTTAGGGGGGGGGGGAGGTTATAAATTTGTTGGGGTTTTTTCGGATTTGGTTTGTTTTGTTTTGTTGTTTTTTGTTTGTTTTTGTTTTTGTTTTTTTTTTGTTTTTGTTTTTCTGCTCATGAATATTATGTATCAAGTGTGCGTGACATTTTATTTGGGTTGAAAACGGAGGGAAGTCTCCAGTTCATCGTCGGTCATAAAAAAATAATCGATTGGGAAACCATGGACTCGAAATGTGTGATCAATTGAACTGTTTTGTCAGGTGGGGTGGAGATGGGGGGAGGGTTCACTCTAGGAAGAGCATCACAATTTATCATATTTGAGACTATGCTGCCGTACTCTGGAAAAAACCATATTTAAAAATTTGGCCAGAAAACTCGTCCTTCAAATATCGACCGGTTGAAATGACCCTTTTAAAGATGTGAAGGCGAAAAATAAAGGCGCTTTTTTCTCTTGGATAAGCACATCCACAATAAAACTTGGTCGAGTAAGTAGGGTTTTTTTGAAGATGAGTAACAACTGCAGCTTGGCTTAACGGTACGGTCTTTGTTTCATGCCCAAAAAGTACAGAGTTCGACTACCTGCCTCGTTCTGTGGCCTTGAGCAAACCACCTCGCCCTAGCTCACCTCGCGGCGCTGCACTGCGGCTGACGCCTGGGTGAGTCTAGTCTTCCCTTAGAATAGACCCTAAACACAAATTTCCCCTTGGGGATGAATAAAGGGATTTTATTTACTATTTCATTAATTATATTTTTTATACCCCAATATATATACCCTAATACATGCTCAAAGCGCTTATCCTGAGGCAACAAGAACACTCAACGTGTAGGACGAGATATGTCTCCAGTAAGGCAACGTTACAATTTTCTTTCGACGGAGATAACGCTATTAACGGCCAGGTACACATTTTACACCTGAGTTTGGTGAAAGCATCCTAGTGAGAATCCTTTTTCAAGTCATTTTCTCGCGCATATTTTTTGCAAATTCTTGGTATGGTGTAACATGGCGGAACTACGTAGTATGCTTTGAACAGTGGGCCTTTCGAGCGCATACGACCCATGGAGCCGAAATTTTGAGCGATTTCTATTGTGCTAAACGTACACTAACAATAGCTTGTTACCCTTTTGAAAGAAAGCAAAGTACTTCTTCCCAGATCTAACAGACAGAACAGACCATCTACCCAATATAAAAATAACGTTGATTCCCGTGTATTTTTAATGTCAATATTTTAATCCATTTCCTGTCTTTACCACGTCTGTTGTACAATTTCCGAATAGGATGAATTATTATTTATTTATTATTATTATCATCATCATCATCATCATCATCATCATCATCATCATCATCATCATCATCATTATTATTATTATCATATAGCACTTAAATTACAAATTACTTTGGCTGAAGCGCTTAAATTACAAGTGACTTTGGCTGAAACATACTCATTCGCACACACAAGCACACACACACACAGCAAAACACAAACCAGACACCTATCTTGCTTCTCATATTCTGTTCTACTAAAATCGAAACAGATACGGTAATACGTGAGAGAGAGAGAGAGAGAGAGAGAGAGAGAGAGAGAGAGAGAGAGAGATTGTGTGTGTGAGTGAGAGAGATTGAGAGAGGGGGGAGAGGGAGAGAGAGTGAAAGAGAGTGGGAAAGAGAGTGAGAGGGACTTACAGAGAGGAGAGAGAGAAAGAGAGGAGTGAGAGAAAGAGTGAGAGAAAGATAGAGAGTGAGAGATAGTGAGAGAGATTGAGAGAGAGAGAGGAGAGGGAGAGACAGTGAGAGAGTGAGAGCGAGAGAGAGAGAGAGAGAGAGAGAGAGAGAGAGATCGTTTAAATTCTTGCGAGTAAAATAAAATAATTGGGCAAATATACCAGATGATTGCTGCTCCATTATCATACAAAGGGTCTCCAACAGAAATTATATGGTTTTGACACTAATTTAAGGGAAAGCTGACAAGTGTAACGCGATAAACTTACATAATTTATCACATCGTTCTTCTAATCAGACAGGGGCTTCAATCCTTGTTGCTGGGGTGCTAGATATAATCCTAATCAAGTTGTTCTCCCATATGTCACTTTATTTTGGTTTTTTGTTTTGTTTTGTTTTTACGAGATATAGCCACTCTAAATCAGGAACTAAAAGGAACACCCTAAGTCTGTTTTTTTGCATTTTGAGACATTGAGGTTTATTTCCCCTAAAATTTCTCATTCGATCTGTATTTTACGATATTTAAATGTCAAAATTCACACCAATCTTGGAAAATTCTTGTGTTAATTGATGTTTAAAATAAAGTTTACAGTTCAATTTTGGGTAGAAACTCTTTTTTAAAAAGTAGAAAAATCGACTTAACAAGCTTTGGAAATGCAGCCTTCAATTGCTTTTGATTTTATTACAATCCATCATAAGGAAGGGGGGGGGGGGTATGCAGATGGTATAATTTTTTTTTATTTGCCTTTTATTCTTTGTAGTTAAGTTAAGGTTTTCTTTGAGATTATTTAGGGTATGACGGCACTTGCGCCACATTTAGATCATTTCAGCGAGAGTTAAGAAGAAACCAAAGGGGATATAGCAAACAAACTATTTAAAAACATTCTAGATTTACATTTATAAGCACACAAGAAAAGAAAGACAAAGGGGAGTGTTACAAATGTAACATGTAGATTCCAAGAGCATATCTTTTTGCTTAGATTGATGTCATCTAAAAGTTTCATCCAGACACAAGCACGGCAATCCACAAAGAGAAATACGTTCTCCTCCAACACCCCCCCCCCCCCACCCACCCCCCCCCCCCCCCCCCCCATCCCCCACCGAGAAAAATTGCGGACAATAACATCTCAGTCACGGCCTTCATGAAGTACTTCTTCGAAGAGCATAAAGGTGTTTCCAGATGAGAATATCATAATAAATCTGGTCATATTTTGACTTTTATACATTCTGATAGCATGGTGTTGGCAAAACTTCAAGCTAGCATGAAGAATATAGAGTACCTGCTTTCCTTTGTTTAGAACCAACCGGTTGCTTGCTAGGCGGATATGACGTCAGATTGTTGAGTCCTGGTAATGTGTATGCAGTCTCTCAACTACATTATAACCGAGCGACAGGTTCATCCTGTTTACCAGTTCGGTCCAGAATAAATTCTGTCCCGCGTTGTTTCATTTAGCGATCCACCCGATTGAGTAATAACCCGGTTAACGTATTGCATAACAATAATCATCCATCTTACAGGATGTGTGCTCAGTTTGCATATCTGTGTTGTGATAAATATGTTCACGTTCTCTCCTGCTGATAAGGAGCATTGGGTTATATAATATATAGAAAAATAATACATTTGAAAGAGAAAAAATAGAAGGCACTGCAACAACAACAACAAATAGTACTTCTATTACAACCAACGATTGTAGAATAGAAGGGAAGATGAGCATCTTGGAGGTGTTTTTTTTCTCTATAGATTGATTATCTTGAATCACTCTCCCCGACTTCTTGAGGTTATTTAGGAAGAGATAAGACTTTTTTTCATCCTTAAGTCCTGTCATGGGTTGTAACAATGATAATTATGTCAATTACTATAAATAGTGCAATCCGGGAGAATCTTCCAAAGTGAGAACATTCCAATTAACCGGTAGATAACCACGCCTCTCGGACAATCGTCATAATGTAAACAATGGCAGTGATTGGTAGACACAGCAAACTACACAGGTTTTACGATAGATGGTATGTGTTAAGTAAAATACCCACTGTTCTACCTATTGATCAGTA
>NC_088364.1:64160499-64170499 GCF_034508935.2 Berghia stephanieae
GTGTCATGCCACAAAACCAAATAGCTATATTGTCCAAACGGAATGATGATACCTATTAGGGCAACTACTCCATAAAACGATCTGCCACTAGCCCGATTCCACAACCAATAGCATTAACCGCCATCCGCCACCCACCCCCCCCCCCCCCCCCTACTCTCTCTCTCTCTCTCTCTCTCTCTCTCTCTCTCTCTCTCTCTCTCTCTCTCTCTCTCTCTCTCTCTCTCTCTCTCTCTCTCTCTCTCTCTCTCTCTCTCTCTCTCTCTCTCTCTCTCTCTCTTTCTCTCTCTTCAACCTAATATTCAAGTTGAGTTGTCTGAGCTCTGTATCCAGTGGTATAATAGTTGCCAATTTGACGTGTTTTGTGCCTAATTCCAACAAGTTGGCGTTTTTAAAAGCATTTTGGCATTTTTAAAATTTGGTTAACACTTTTTTCAAGTAAATAAATTTCACTTATTTTATCGACGAATTATCATTATTTTCATAAAATATACCCAAAAACATTACCTAAACACTGGCAAGACGAAGTATTTTTTAAATTTAATTAAATCAAGACACAAGTCAGAGGGATACAGAAATTAAGATGTATTTTCACTTTGATGAGAATTTAGTATTAAAAAGTGATGACTGAAAAAGACTGTCAACTTTTCATGGTATCTAATATAGGTCTAGCATTTCGCTGTGACCTTTAACACAATTTTTGACAAATTAATCTAATCATCCTTGAGCATCAAAGTAGGCTGGATACTAACATTTGCTCTCTCTATCATTTTTGAAAGATGTGATTTTGAAATAATTTCCGACGCAGTTCTGCCTATTCGTTTATTATTCCACATCTGAGAATGGCAAACAAAATAGCAATTCTAACATGTTTGGCATTTTTCATCGTTTTGGAACAAACTTGTGCCAATACAGAAGAAGATTGTGAGTATTACTTTATTTTTTTAATTTTTTGAAAAATAGTTTTAAATCATCGACATTGTTAAATCTTACAAGTGACACAGCTGGGGTAAATTTCCCCCACTGATTAGTGCACATAATATTTGTAATATTGGTGAGGCTGAGTTCGAGCCTCGCTCGGCGCATATTTGAATTATTGGGAAAGGCTCTTTACTTTCATTCTCTCATCGTTCCAAGGTTTAAAATGAGTACCTGGCCTTTAAATGTGTTATCTCTGTCCAAAAAATTGTAATATCGCCTAAAAGGCGTCATGTCAGAGGCCCCTTGTAAAGCGCGTTGAGCACGTTTAGTGGATATTGCGCTCAACTTAAAAGACCCCTGTGTCGTGTACTTGGTCCCCCAACAGAGAGGGTGTAAGGATACTCCAAGGTCAAGCCCGTCGCCCCTTATGGATCGCAGCCTTAACGCATTCAAAAGCTGTTGGTAGCGCTTAGGTGCATACCTCGCGGCAAAGGAGAACCGGTGGACTATCACGAGACCATCCGGAAGGTCAGCCGATATGCGGGCGCCTCAGTACTACCTGACGTTGTAAGCATAAAACAAAAAGAATGGCGATCCAATCCGGTGACCCTATGACCTCCAACACCCTGGAATCCACACTACTATTGCATCATGATTAAGTCCACATACGAAACTCAATGGCGAAGATGAAGGTGGACACACGTGGAGAGTAAACCTAGAACTATGGAAGTGGAATCCAGTGAGGAATAAACCTGTAACTATGGGAGGTGAATACCAGTAGGGAATGAACCCGGAGTATGAGAGGTGGACACAATTGGGGAGCGAACTACAATCCACCAAAATCTAACGAAATCTACTGAAAGCCACTCCAATGGGGAATGAACCAGACACAATGAGAGGTAGGGCGCAATGGAGATTATACGAAAGATTATGGGAGGTGGGCGACTATGGGGGTAGAACCAGAGAGTGTGGGAGATAGGCAGCTGTGGGGATTGAATCAGAGACAATGTGATGGGGGCACCAGTGAAGAGTGAACCAGAGACTATGGGAGATGGGCACCAGTGAATATTGAACCAGAGACTATGGGAGGTGGGCATCAGTGTGGAGTGAACCAGATAATATGGGAGGTGACCTAAAATGGGGAGTGAACCAGAGACTGTGGGAGGCGGACACCACTGGGGAATGAAATTTTAACTAGAGGAGATGGGCAAATGAGTAGTAATCCTGAGACTATGGAAGATGGACACCAATGGGGAACCGAGACTCAGAGATGTGGATACCATTGGAGAGCGAATGAATCCAGGGCTATAGAAAGTGGGCACAAGTGGGGAGCGAACCAAGTCCCAGGGCAGGTGAACACAAGTGTGAAGTAAAGACAGTGGCGTGGCGTATTGACGGCATATGGTGGTGCCATGATTAGAAGAAGAAAAAAAAATTCTAAAACAGTGAACACGGTTAAGAGGAGAGAGCACATGTTAAAAACTCTCTTTTGTGGAAGGGTGGGGGGGGGGGGGGGGGGGGGAGGGTCGATGGTTTCTACGAGTGGACAAAACTCACAAAAACAAATAATTCATGAAAACAACAAGCCACAACATTGAGATACAAGTCCCGTATGAAAAGGTCTTTGTAATTATTCTTTGTCCACCATTTAAAGGATTGGATTTGGTAGAAAATGCAATCAATATGTGATAAATGTAAATCAAAAGAGAAAAAAAAACCTATGACAGAAATTACTTACTTTTAGTAAAAAATCTGCACGGCGATGTTTCATCTCTGCAAATCTTTTTATAATGTGTTTATTGAAATCTGGAATCTATTTCAGCTTTGTGAATTGACAGAATCATTAACGAATTTAACCGCTCCTGTTTCATGGAATTTCGCAAGAAATTTTTCACTCTTTTAAGGGTGCTAAAACAACGTTCAGGAGGTCAAGAAATATCGATGGAAGTCGTTAAGGTCACTATAGCCTATAGATGTCCATGATTTGTCAGTGTTTGTTGTATCTGTAAAAAGTAGTCAATAAAAACAAGAAACGTTTTTTTTTTCTAAACTAACTGTGAGCCATTCATGCCTGTCATACCATGTCACTGAAAAAGAGCGTTTTCGAGATTTCCACACCTGTGTTAATTCAAAATCAGTTGGTTGGTGAGGAACTAGTCTTTTTATTACTAATTTGTCATCTAGTGTCAATCTCCCAAACGGTCGGTGAAGTAAAGAGTCAACTTGATTCATTGCAATTCATTGTTTAACAAAACAAAACTTCAAAGTAATCTCAAATAATGGAAATCAATGAAATACGATTAATGATTGCACAAATAAAAGGTAGATTCAGATCTTAAAGCATCACAAAGAAAAAATCACTCCACTTAAGTACTTAAAAAATCTAAAAACACACCAAAAGTATAACTGTTGACAATCTTCGCTTTCTTTCTCTGACTGACACAAATACACACGCACAAACACACACACACACACACACACACACACACAAATAAACACTCATACACACGTAACCATCAACTCGGCACTACGAGCAAGAAAAATGTTGGTAAATTCGTCCACAATGCTTCGTTGCAAAGAATTACTTTATTCAATAATCGTGAAAAAGAGGTGAGGGGGGGGGGGGGGGAATTTTGATGTGTCATATTCTAAAGTTTTATGTTGTTTTTCTTTGCTGCTTACAAATAAACTTGACAGTGATCAGTGTTTTTGACAGTTAATGTAATATTTTGGATGGCCGAAGTTACCCTAACTTGGCGCAGCCCCCCAGTCCAACGGTGGAGTTCTCAGATCCTGGCACAAGTCGAGGGGTTTTCCGCTATTTGAAGATAGTATAATTCGACCTAGTCTCTCGCTCAATCAGCTGTAGCGATACTAATGGATAGAACATTAACTGGAGCTGGGATTGCTTTGCACCACGGTGTTCATCACGAATTCACGCAGTGATGTCACCAACACACGAGTCGGCGCAGTGCGTGATTCGGAATCTTATAGAGTGGAGACTAAAAAGGCAGTATGTTGTTGGCGAGTTGGCGAAAGACAGTGGAGTTAATATCTCTCAGTTTTATCTTTTTATTATTTTATGCTGTTAATGATTATTTTAAAGATTGGTGTGGTGCCTGGCACCATTCGATCCAATGGCCCCACGCCACTGACAGTAAAGATAGGACTGTGAGATGTGGACATGTCTGAGGAGTGAATACATGGATGAGGATGATGACACCCAGAGAAGAGTGAAGCCGAGACTAACTGGAGTGGTCACGAGAGAGTAGTGGACCTGGGACAATTTGTCTACATCCTGTAAATTTAGACCATCCCCTTTCATAGACTTGGGCTCACTCCACACTGGTGCCCGTCGGAACTAGACTAGGGAATAATTTTCACTGGTGGCCGTATCTCATTTTTCCCGGGTATATACTCCATTGGTTTCTATTATAGTCCTGGATTCCCTCCCTACTAGAGTCCACCAATTCGTGGGTGTTCCGGTTCACTCCCCACTGATGCCCACCTCCCATAGTTTCTGGTTCTCTCACCAATGGTTCCCACCTCTCCTAGTCCCGGAATCAAACCCCACTGGTGACCATCTCCCACAGTCCCAGGTTCACTTCCCGAGGGTGTCAACCTCGGATGGGCTCCGGATCACTCTCCATTGGTGTCAAATTCACCTAGTCCCCGGTTCAATCCCCACTGGGATCCGCCTGCCACAGTCCCAAATTCAATCCCCGATTGTGTCCACCTCCTATACTCCCGGGTTCACTCCCTACTCGTAGCTACCTTCCATATTCCCACTTTTATCCTTTCTTGTGTCCACCTCCCCTAGTCCAGGGTTCAATCCCCAATGGCATTGTATGAAAACTGTTAGGTCAATCACTATAGGTATTCAAAATTCGTAACGTCACTTAAAATATAAGCCCACATGCACAAATCACGCTACCACATTTCATAACTTTGGAGGAATGTCTGATGTTTCGTGGGTACGGGACTTCGAAAGGACTATACGTCGCAATACTCAGTCATTTTTTGACGTTTGACTTTCATTTCAAATATAATTTATTGTACGCAATTCTAGGATATCCACACACACACATACACACACACACACACAGATACACAACCACACACACACACACAATGATCACGTAATTTTAAATTTCTTTTGACACAATCAAGTAATAACAATTTAATCTGCAACAAAAAGATGACGTAATATTATATCTCTCTCGATGCTATCAAGTGATGATAATATTTCCGATCTATTCTTTTAATAAATAGGGTTGGGGATCAACATTGTCCAGTAAAGCCAGTGTTACATTTTTATAATCGAGCACAGAATTACTGGTAAATCTAACAATAAAATACAGAAGTATAATAAGTTAATAGATGACCTCCTGTTCCTAGAGCCTTCATTTCTTTGTAAACATTGCTAGTAATAATAATAATAATAATAATAATAATAATAATAATAATAATAATAATAATAATAATAATAATAATAATAATAATAATAATAATAATAATAATAGTAATAATAATAATAATGATGATGATAATGATGATGATGGTGGTGGTGGTGTGGTGGTGGTGGTGGTGGTGGTGGTGGTGGTGGTGGTGGTGGTGGTGGTGGTGGTGTGGTGGTGGTGGTGATGGTGATAGTTACAATAATAAAGACAATGCAGTTCATACAATTCTATCTTTTAGACGTGGCTTCTCTTCTGGAAATGTGCAAGAATCTTAAAGAATCATGTCCCAGGGATGCAGGCTTGGAAGAGCTAACCATCTCTGATGCGTTCCTTATGATGTCGAGGAAAGACTGGCCCCAGCTCGAGCATTTCTGTTCGGGACTATCCGGGTACCAGAAAATAAGGCTGTGTATAGGAGGCTTCGCCAACCAATTTAGCTCTTCCAAATATGGCTACTTGTACAACATGTGCCAACAGTTAACAATTATGAAATGGGAAGATCAGTGTTGGAATGAGGGATTTCCCGAAATAGCAGAGAGGTGTTATAACTATCACTATCCTCAGCATCGCCTCGAAGGACATTTCTACCCAACACCAATACGAGTTTACGACCGTCACACAATCGCTAGAGACTGTATGTCAGAGATAACAGATGCCCACTGCCTGTACCACACAAGTAACATCCTACTTCAACTGATGCCTAAATACTATGATATTCATCCATACCCTGAGGGCTTTAACCACATCAACGACTTAATTGGTCATACTGGCTTTACTCCATAGACAAATATTAATTTTACGACAGGATACGGATAAATGACCGCTTCCCTCATAACGCGGGTTTTAACTATTCCCTATATAAAAATAAAGTTTTTCATGGCTAAGATATATGGTTTGGATATTTCAAAATCAGGACTTTTTATCTATTCCATTATTTTGTCTTTACTCTTAGTATTCCTATATATGAATTATTTTGCTCAAAATCAAACGCAATTCCTTATGACATGTTGTGTCGCTGTTATTTAACCCGAATCGTACGTCGTGTTTTTACCCTTAATGGTACGTCAGGGGGGGGGGACCTTTTGTTGTCCCATTACAATATAAAGTAAAATGAAAAAAAACTATCCCTATTCGTACGTCAGGGGGCCTTTTGTTGATAATATATAGTAAAATAAAAAAACTATCCATATTCGTACGGGTAGGGGGGGGGACTTTTGTTACCCCATGAAAATATATTCACATGCTTGTTCAAGCAACAACACAAGCAAAACCAAACTCATGTACCACACAGTCCTGACGATGGCTGAAAAGACCTGAAAGATCGATGTAGAATGACTCCAACATTGTGGTAAATATTAAAATAATATATTATTATAATATTTACGACAATTTACCACAAATGCCGAAACATATATATGCATATATATATATATATATATATATATATATATATATATATATATATATATATATGTGTGTGTGTGTGTGTATTATATATATATATCCATATATATATTTCTACATCTGTTCACAATCAAAACAATGATGTAATCAGACAATTGATCATTGCCAAGATTGCCATTTACTACCATGTGATGTATCTATGTATGTATGTATGTATGTATGTATGTATGTATGTATGTATGTATGTATGTATGTATGTATGTATGTATGTATGTATGTATGTATGTATGTATGTATGTATGTATGTATGTATGACGGAGACACTGTCACTTTACAGAAAGGTTCATTACCTAGAAACAGGCTACAAGAACATGTGTTTTCGTTAAAATGTGCAGTATCAGATTTTTTTACACTCATCGGGAAAATTATATTTATGCATTGTAGACATAAAAGATGCATTTGGAAGTATAGATCACGAATTCATGCTACGTCAACTTAATGAATATTCATATCCTTCAGTATCCATCAACATTACTAAGGATATTTATAACAAAGCATCATTGCAAGTAAAAGTCCGAAATCACCTCACAAATACAATCTACAGAGACAAAGGTATAATCCAAGGATGTCATGGTCTGTAATTGTCTTTGAACAAGGAATAGATAAATGGCTAAGATGGATCGAACAAAACCATACCTCTCTGCAGATGCCACTACCCATCCAAGGTTACGTTGACGACGTCACGTTACTAGCAAAAAGTGAAGAAGTAATGAATAAATTGTGCAATAAAACAACTCAATTTATGAATGCAACGGGAATGAATATAAAACCCCCAAAATGCGCCATAACATCTGGCCAACGTTCAGGTAACAA
This sequence comes from Berghia stephanieae, assembly GCF_034508935.2. Classification (NCBI taxonomy): domain Eukaryota; kingdom Metazoa; phylum Mollusca; class Gastropoda; order Nudibranchia; family Aeolidiidae; genus Berghia; species Berghia stephanieae. Next base: position 64,168,155 of record NC_088364.1, read on the forward strand.
CTGGAACAAAAAATGATTATGATGATGATGATGGTGGTGGTGGTGGTGGTGGTGGTGGTGGTGGTGGTGGTGGTGGTGGTGGTGGTGGTGTGATGGTGGTGGTGGTGGTGGTGGTGGTGGTGGTGGTGATAGTTACAATAATAAAGACAATGCAGTTCATACAATTCTATCTTTTAGACGTGGCTTCTCTTCTGGAAATGTGCAAGAATCTTAAAGTATCATGTCCCAGGGATGCAGGCTTGGAAGAGCTAACCATCTCTGATGTGTTCCTTATGATGTCGAGGAAAGACTGGAGCCAGCTCGAGCATTTCTGTTCAGGACTATCCGGGTACCAGAAAATAAGGCTGTGTATAGGAGGCTTCGCCAACCAATTTAGCTCTTCCAAATATGGCTACTTGTACAACATGTGCCAACAGTTAACAATTATGAAATGGGAAGATCAGTGTTGGAATGAGGGATTTCCCGATATGGCGGAGAGGTGTTATAACTATCACTATCCTCAGCATCGCCTCGAGGGACATTTCTACCCAACACCAATACGAGTTTACGACCGTCACACAATCGCTAGAGACTGTATGCCAGAGATAACAGATGCCCACTGCCTGTACCACACAAGTAACATCCTACTTCAACTGATGCCTAAATACTATGATATTCATCCATACCCTGAGGGCTTTAACCACATCAACGACTTAATTGGTTTTACTGGCTATACTCCATAGATAAATAGTAATTTTACGACAGGATACGGATAAATGACCGCTTCCCTCATAACACGGATTTTAACTATTCCCTATTTAAAAATAAAGTTTTTCATGGCTAAGATATATGCTTTGGATATTTCAAAATCATGACTTTTTAGCAATTCCACTATTTTCTTTTATCTTATTATTCCTATATATGAAGTATATCGCTCAAAATCAAAGGCAATGCCTTATTAAATGTTGTGTTGGCTGTTATTTAACCCTAATCGTAGGTCGTGTTTTTACCCTTAATTGTACGTCCGGGGGGGGGGGGGACCTTTTGTTGCCCCATGACAATATAAAGTAAAATGAAAAAAAACATCCCTCTTCGTACGGGGAGGGTGGGGGGGCTTTTGTTACCCCATGAAAAAAATAAATAGCTGTATCCTTATCCGTACGTCCGGGAGGCAATTGTTTCCCTATGGCATTCGACTATTGGCATTAAAGCTTATCCCTATTCGTAAGTCGGGGATGAATTTGAAATCAGCTGACGATCGTATATATATATATATATATATATCGGCATTTGTTCACAATCAAAACTAATCATTGCCGAGATTGCCATTTACTTCCCTGTGATGCGTGTATGTATGTATGTATGTATGTATGTATGTATGTATGTATGTATGTATGTATGTATGTATGTATGTATGTATGTATGTATGTATGTATGTAGTATGTATGTATGTATGTATGTATGTATGTATGTATGTATGTATGTATGTATGTATATGTAGTTGTATGTATATGTATGTATGTATGTTGTATGTATGTATGTATGTATGTATGTATGTATGTATGTATGTATGTATGTATGTATGTATGTATGTATGATGTATGTATGTATGTATGTATGTATGTTATGTATGTATGTATGTATGTATGTATGTATGTATGTATGTAGTAGTATGTATTGTATGTATGTATGTATTAGTATGTATGTATGTATGTATGTATGTATGTATGTATGTATGTATGTATGTATGTATGTATGTATGTATGTATGTATGTATGTATGTATGTATGTATGTATGTATGTATGTATGTATGTATCTATGTATGTGTGTGTATGTATGTATGTATGTATGTATGTGGATGTTCAAGATGGCGGACAGGTCAGTCGGATCTCTCGCAGTCTCTAGATCTACCGTCTCTTGTATCCATCATCCGTGGTAGCTGTCCTCGTAAACACAGACAATGTCTAGAAGGAGTATAGGACTTGTGACAAGGATCAGATTTCTTGCCAAAGAGTGTATCAAAAGGGGTAAAATTCGACTAGACGTCGGACAGAATGGTTACAATGTTGTAAAACGTGTTGTGAATGGCGGAAATAGTGATTGTAATTTGTTTGACATTTCTAATTGGCTCCAGTATCAGCATGAACCGACCAGTAATTCTTCTTGGAATAAGTTTATACAACAAGAAGGTATGTTCAGACATACTATATCTACACAACCCATTAAAATTAAACCAACTTTTTGTCACTCCAACCCATCGATATGGATAAAATTATTTTCAACACTACACAGTGTTTTCATCAAAAACAACACATTCCAAATCCAAAGACCCGATAATGGACAGCCGTTTAGCATTGAATTTCTC
>NC_088364.1:64175499-64217999 GCF_034508935.2 Berghia stephanieae
GCTCCATGAATCAGACCCCAGGACATGGCGATCCAACGTAGCTCCAGGGTTCTAGTCTCAATCTGAAGAGCGCATAGTCGAGTGCTTGGAAAGGATCTTTTTATTTACTTTTTCTCCCAATTCTCAGGCGTTAGATACCTTGGCGGAAAACATGTTATAACGCCTAAAAGGCGTATCCTCCTACATGTTAAATTGTTGATCTTGGCTAGGGGCCCGATTGTACAGCGCTTTGGGTACGTTTAGTCGATATTGCACTAAAGAAATACTTCAGGGGTTTTTTTTTTTTGTTACAGAAGTAGTAATAATGGTAGTATAGAAATAGTAGCGATGGTAATTGGAGTAATAGTAGTAGTAGTAGTAGTAGTAGTAGTAGTAGTAGTAGTAGTAGTAGTAGTAGTAGTTGTTGTTGTTGTAGTAGTAGTAGTAGTAGTAGTAGTTGTTGAAGTAGCAGTATTAGCACTAAAGAACATTTTCATCTCATGCTGTACAAGTCACCAAGAAAGATAATTATTTGCTCTTATACAGTCAACGCATCCATCGATGTCTACCGCAGGTACTTATTCAAACTGACGATGGTTGAGGTTAATTTGTTGAAATGCATTATAAAAAGACAGTATCTTTGTGAGTTCCCAATCATTGTCACTCATTAATTCATTGGCCTCACTTAACACTACTTGGGAGAGAGAGAGAGATGTTGTTTGTTTTTTGTTTTTAAGGGTTTTACGGCGCTTGCAACACATTTAGGTTATATCAGCGCCAGTAAAAAGGAAGAAAATGGGATAGTAAAAAGTTCTAGAATTACAATTGAAGCATCCAAGAGAAAGTAAGACATAGGGGAACTGGGAACAAATAGGGATCAGATGTAGATTCCAAGAGCATATCACCAATGTACTTAGTTTGAGATCACCTATAAGTCTCATCCGGACACAAGAACAAAATCAAACAAAGAGGAACACACTCAAATGCTTACATTATACATTAAAAAATAACAAATATACTAATACATAACAGAGAGATGATTTGCAAGGAAAAAAATATCATCTCCCAAAACAATAACTATGCATTTGACTGTTTCCCTCCCAGCCAGGACTCCGACCAGGGCCAGGAAAAAAACTAAGTAATCTCATTCCAAGACAAAGACAGAAAGCATGTTGGAAAACAGATATAAGGGGATAGAAGACACCGTGTGTACCTCCCTGCCCGCAGAGAGAGAGAGAGAGAGAGAGAGAGAGAGAGAGAGAGAGAGAGAGAGAGAGAGAGAGAGAGAGAGAGAGAGAGAGAGAATGAGAGAGAGAGAATATTTTAATAATGACCAAACTTCGTGTTCGCATTGCTAGAAATCATTGGATCCGAAAAGTTGAAAGGAATCCCCACGTTCTCCTCACTTTTAATCCACTCTTACTAATAACACAATTATTGTATTCTTCTTTTTCTTGTATTTTAAAACCGCTGTCATAAAATTAGAGATTTTACAATGTTAAATATGTAAACAAGTTGCCCAACCACAAAGATTGAGATGAATTCATCGTTTTTCCAAAAAATCTCGTGCTGACACGGTAGTTCCGGCTAGGAATTATGAATTCACGTCATAGTTGTTTCCGAATAAAAACAATTCACTTTAAGATAAAGACAGAAAGCATGTTGGAAAATAGATATAAGGGGATAGAAGACACAGTATGTACCTCCCTGCCCACTATGGGAGGTCAGGATCCCCACCCAGACGGAAATAAAAATAACTTTAAAAAACAGAATAAAAAACAAAACAACAAAGACCAACCCAAAAACAAAACAAAAAAACAAAAACAACAAAAAAAAAAAGCTGTAATGGATTTTGTTTGGTTTTCCATATATATATAAAGTTTATTTGTATAATTTCGATTAATTTTCAGAACATTGCGAAGTATTTAAATAGAAATAAATAAATCAAGGATTGCATTACACCCATTGGAATTTGCTTCGTTCAATGCGGTATTTGAGAATAACAATTAAAGGATAATATGGACAGGCACTCATCTATTTTAATTATTATGCTTCCAACTGTATTGTGGAAATTATCAAATCTCATGACGAATCTTTGGAGTCGTCAACGTTCAACGTCCAGGTCCTTAGTTTCGCGAATGAATTCTTTATCTTTTGCACATGTGAATTGTGAATATTGACTATCGTTTCTCCTGGAGGGGATCTCAAGGCCAAAACAATAAACCGCTAAGATGATCAGAGCAACGATGGTCATTTCTACTTTCGCAATTCCTCAACCGGGTTATATAAAAACTGCAGTTGATCTAAACCATCTCTTTTCTATTCTACTCTACCCTTACTAACTCCATTCTTTGGACTTTTATCCAGACTCTTACACGGGACGCGTCCCAAAATACTATTATAAATCTACACCTTGGTCGTTGATGAAATATTGTTGTCTCTTTGCGTTTAAACAAATAAATAATATTAAACGCGTTTCACACATGCTGCTTGCGCAAGATGATCAATGTAACTTGAAAAGATAAGATCTGAAATGATGAAATAATGAAAAGAATGGAAGCGATCGATATGGCGGATATAGTGCGGGAAAGGAGATTGAGGTGGTTTGGCCACGTTGCACATTTGAAGCACGGTAGATTCCAGCTGAATTTGAAGGAGAGGTAGGTCGAAGTTAACTTGCAGACAGATCATAGAGCAGGATTTAAGGAAAGGAGGACTGTCGTGAGAGGAACCCGAAGACATGGCCCGTGCTGGAAATATGGACTAATGTGCCAGTCCGCATGGGAAGGGCTAAGATTAAGAAGGAAGTTTGCGTCTGTGACAATCTCAGTAGAGCGTCTCATGTCTTGAGCGGTCTTATTAATCTTAAATCAAAATACTGAACTAATTGTTATTGTATTAAGGCAGTCATTTTGGTAATTAGTTCTCACTAAATTATATCAATCAGACTTTTAACGTTCAAGGTTACTCGTAGTTTTGTATGACGGTACGTTATTTCCGACTGGTGGATGTTGTGAGCATTTTACCTAAACTCATAGCATCAATAACCGTCCAAGATATTCGCATCATATGTAGCAATAGCTATAATAATCTAACAGTCGAGAGAGAGAGAGAGAGGAGAGAGGAGAGAAGAGGAAGAGAGAGAGAAAAATTTACTTGCGCTATATATACCGCTATATTCAATAAAGGTGCTCAAATCACTTTATAAGGGTCTTTGGCCAAAATAAAAACATGTTAGACGAGACATGACTGTTAAGCGATATTGCAATTGTTTCCCGACAGAGACGACGCTGTAAACAGCGAGGTACTCATTTTAACAGTGAACAAGGTGAGAGAATGCGAGTAAAGAGCCTTTTCCAAGGACTCAATTATGCGCCACTCAGAGCGGGACTCGAATCCAGTACCGTCCGATCCAAAGGCGAGTGTCATTTCACAAGATCACATGCATAGCCGCACAAAAAAGTGATGAGAGAATAGATTCATATGTATTGAAGGAGGAGAGAGCGGATGGAGTGAGTAAAGTTCTTGGATATTTATAGAAGGAACCAAATTGACGTCACTCATCTCATTGTTATTGTTTTTAGACACCCATTTTTATGATTAGTTCTCATTAAAATATATCAGACTATAACGTTCAAGGTTCCATGTAGATCTTTGGGCTGGAGTGATATTTCTGGCTGGCGGACTTTGTGAGTATTTTAATTTAACACAGAGCATCAATGGAAGGAATGAATTTGACGTTAGTCAACCCGTTGTTATTGCTTTTAGACAGCATTTTATAATTAACTTATCACTAAGTTATATCAATCAGACAATGAACGTTCGCGTTTGCAGTTTTGTGTGTTAATATGTTATACCCCGATGGAGATGTCGTGAGTATTTTTCCAATACGCATAACATCAATACATTTGCAATCCGATTTAAGTTTAAAAGCAAAGTAGACCACGGAAATTTTTCCATTTTGTGGACAATAAAGATTTTTTATTTATCGTCATTATTATTATTATTATTATTATTATTTATTATTATTATATTATTAAAAACAAATCGACAGTGTTCCCGTGGCAGGTTAAACGGGTACTCCTCGGGACTACTCGCATTTGCACCCCCCCCCCCCACCACCACCACCACCACCACAACCACCACCACCACACACACGCACACAGCTCTTTTCTTTTTTTTTTCTTTGGGGAGGGGGGGGGGGGGCGTTGTTTGTAGATTATAATTCAAGGTTACAATGCCCACCCCTGTCATCACGTAGTCAAGGCTTTTTGGCATCTACCAATCCCAAATGTCTGTGTCAAGGTCGACCGTCATGTCGCGTCAACGGGTGAGGAGGAAAAAAAATAAAAATAACTGGCATATTATTATATCATTACATTGAAAATTATGAAAACTATTTTTTATTTTGTATGAAATCCTTTATAAGTTTTACGATGAACAAGAACGAAACTTATGGCATCTACCTCTTCCTGGCGCAACATTTATAAAAATATTATTTTAAAAAAATAATAACACAGCATTTATTTGGCGCAATATCCACGTGCTCAAAGCGCTTTACAAGGGGTCCCAAGGCAACAGCAATATTAGACTTGAAAGACGAGACATGACGCCTGTCAGGCGATGTGACATTTTTTCCCAACAAAGACAACGAACGGCCATGTTCTCATTTTACACCTGAGTACGGTGAGAGAATGTGAGTAAAGAGCCTTTTCCAAGGACTCAACTCTGCGCCACTCAGAGCGGGTCTCGAAACCTGAACCTTCCGATCCGAAAGCGAGAGTCATACCACTTGATCCATCACAAAACAGGGAGGGGCACTTTTCTGTCGGCCACATAGCCTCAATATTAATTAAAATTTATTTCTAATTTCATCAATTTTTGGAGTAAAAACATAGTTCTTGGTATCAAACCTATTGTAAATTCGACGCTGATCACGAATCTGACGTCAAAACAGCGAAAATCCGAAAAAAAATTGTCCAATTTTTTATACTGCCACGCCCCCGATCGCCGATCGCCTCGAAAAATATTAAGCAAAGCGGGCTTTGCGGGCGATCGACCGTACCTAGGTTTATTTATCGGCCAGGTATTTGGCCACACACGTTGCGTTTTCACCCCGGTTTGCCTGATCGTGGTTCGGACGCCTATCAAAACCGTGCGTGTATGGAGCCTTTAAGATACAAGCTGAAGTATTTGTCAATGAGACGAAAGTCGAATCAACTATTACAGTGGACTCCGGATAAGACGATGCCCAGAGGAACCGAGAAAAAAATCGACTTATCCGAAAAACAACTTAACCGGAGTGTAACCAAATGAGCAAAGACGCATGTGAACAAAGCAAACCAAGCTAGAATAAGTATGTCCCTTCATATCGCGCGGTCTCTGTAGTGGTCATCAGAGGCTCCTACCCCCAATAGCCCCATAGAGGAATCAGAATACATAAAAATCGGAATTTGAGATTTTTAAAAAGCGAAAACAACTTACTGTTATTGACTATGACATGCTTTGCAACAGAAAATGTAATAGACAATCCAAAAGTACTCAAATGATAAAATATAAAATGTGTAAAATGTACAGATTGTGTAAAGACTAAGAATGGGGTCAAATAATAATAGAGAACACACAGGTCCTGGCCATCTGAGAGCAAAGCATTGAAAGGATGGATTTAACCTTGTCAGGATCCGCCTCCCCCCCCCCCCCCCCCCCCACACACACACCTAATCAAACAAACGCGCGTGCCGGCACACACACACACACACACACACACACACACACACACACGTACACAGGGCTAAAATTAAATAGGGAAAGAAGACCGTACTCAATAATATTATTACCGATTGAAGCCAACATATAATATTACCAAGGTCAATGACCTCACAAATTGGAGTCACCATCGGTCAACCCCCCTCCCAAACATATAATATTATCCGATATCAGCAGCACACACTTTGAAGGTACTAATCAGACACACAAAATGTGTGTTGATTGACCATAGAAGATGCTGACGAAATAAGCTACAACAATAACTCACTTTTTTTTTTTCGAAGTGGGTGGCCACAGCGTAACTCGCTACCGCTACTGCCCCCATTCCTCGCAGCGTAGTGCGCATAATACGATCGCGCAACACACTTCGCGCAACTCACTTTGTCTTCCTACTTCCTGTCATTCACCAACATGGCGACGCTACGAATAGGACAGGAATTTCCTTCATGGAATAACTTTTTCGCTGCAATTTAAGAATATTGCTCAAAAACAAGTCAACCCTTTGTAAAATCATCGTGCAAAACGTGCATTCAAGCGAACAAACATGTAAAAGATGGTCAGAGGGCATATCCACTTGAAATGGAGTATGTGTACTATACATACACGTGCACACATAGCGGTTCCCTCAAACCGAGTGGCCAAAGTAAGTTTTGTTAATACTTTGCAACTTTTTAAAACTTTTATCTTTATTGACAATATTCGTAGATTTTTGCTTAAAAGTGATTTGTGTTTTTAAGGCATATAGAATATGAATACAAGTACAAGATAGGGACAAAATTAAAATTAAAACGATTTTATTATTAAATCAATGACATGATATTCCATCGGAGTTTTATCCCTCTAGCGCCCACAGTGCCATATATGGCACACACCCATTTGAAGGCCTCAAGGGGGTTAAAAAGTGCTGAAACCTTATAATTTTTCATTCTTACTCCCCTTTAGTATAATGACCTCTTCAGCAGAAGAGATACACTTTTCGTTGTGTTTACATTTTTTTCTACTACCTTCAAAATATCACCACAAGGCTGCTGAATTGTTTCTGAAACCATCTATTTTCATCCCACCCCATCACTGATCCAGGTTAGTATCATTTACCTAATTTATGTGTCAACTATTGTATAAAGGATGTCTTTTATTGTGTATGGCATTATTTTATTACTGGTAGTTATATTTCATATAACATTTAGAGGTTGAATGTTGATGTGCCAAATATGGCACACTGGCGAAAGAGACATTTTTAGTGTGCCACATATGGCACACCGGGCAATAGAGGTTGGGATATTTTATATTATCAATTAAATGTTATGTTTTTGCCACTTTTCATGGCAAATATTCATTACAAACAAACGCAAAAACAATGTAATAATTGTTTGTTTTTGTTCTTTTTTCTTTTCAGAATGGATCAAGACTGAAATTGAAGATCTTGTGGCCAGTATTGACCCAAATGAGAGCGACTTTTTTTACTCTGATGACGATTATGTTCCCGAAAAAGACGCCGAAAGTTCAAGTGATGGTGGTGATATTGGACCACCAAAACGCAAAAAACGTAAAGTACGCTCTTCTCACGTTCAACCATCAACCTCAACTGCCGATGACAGTGACGATGACATTCCATTAGCTGTGATTAGACAGACCATCCTTCATCAACGTGAGGAGGATGCAGCACTCGAAGATGAAATGCGGCTTTCACAAATGTTTGACGAACCAATGTGGGCTCGGGTTCCTTTTACTGCACCAGATTCATCTTTTACCGGACAGGTCGAATTACCATCCGACGAATTAAAAACACCATACCAGTATTTCTGTGAACTGATCACCGATGACATGTTTGAAGAGATTGAGCAGCAAAGCAACGTTTACGCATTGTCGGCACATGGAATCGAGTTGAACTCCACAGTTAGGGAAATTAAGAAATTCATTGGGGTTTACCTTAGAATGGGTTTGATGAAGGCTCACTGCACACGGGCATACTGGGCTTTGATGACAAGGTATCCTCCAGTGGCTGATGTGTTTACTAGAAATCGGTTCGAGCTTCTATGTAGAAACATTCATTTCGCAGACAATGACTTTCCCATAGCCGGTGACAAAATTTGGAAACTTCGTCCATGGTTAAATAAACTTAACAATAACTTGAGTAAAATTCCACCTCTTGAAACTCAAAGCGTAGATGAAATCATGATAGGCTTCAAGGGAAAATCAACTGACAAACAGTACATGAAAAACAAACCCCACAAGTGGGGTATCAAGCTATGGGCCAGAGCTGGTAGTGACGGAATACTGCACGACTTCTGAGTCTACCAGGGATCCACGACGAATACTGAAAAATCGGACCTTGGTATGACTGGACAGGTTGTGATGGACATGACAAAAAAGCTGCCAGAGAACCAAGGTTACAAGATATTCGCAGACAATCTTTTTTTCAGTTTATGTTTAGTGAAATCATTGAAAGACAAGGGAATGTTCTATGCGGGAACCGTTAGAGAAAACCGTCTGTCGAGATGTGTCTTGAAATCAGAAAAACTTATGAAAAAGGAGCCAAGGGGCTCATTTGACAGCATGGTTGAGGTGGACAGTAACATTGTTGCTCTCAGATGGTATGACAACAAATGTGTCAACGTCATTTCGTCATTCATCGGAGAAGACCCCATGTCAACGGCAAACCGATATGATAAAAAAAAGAAAGAGAAAATCGAAATACCCTGCCCCGCCGTTATCAAAACCTACAACACAAACATGGGAGGTGTGGATCTGTTGGATTCTCTGACATCACTCTATAAATCAAAGATCAAGACACGCAGGTGGTACCTCTATATCTTTTACCATTCGATAAACATGGCCGTTGTCACCAGCTGGATTTGGTATCGCCGACACTGCTCTCTCTTGAAAGAAAAACCCATGAAACTATCTGCATTTCACGCTAACATTGCAGATTGTTTAGTAATCGTGGATAAAAAAATAGGCCGTCCAACTCTACAGGACGTTTTAAACACCACAAATCCAAAAACATTACCGAACCCAATTCCACCCGTCGACATGCGACTTGACAATGTTGGTCACCTTCCATTTTGGGATGAAAGACAGCGATGTAGATTACCCGGCTGCAAGTCAAAATCTATGGTGTATTGTCAGAAATGCCACATGTGTTTGTGTCTGAACAAGGACAGAAATTGTTATATGTTGTTTCATATATTGCAAAAATTGTAATTAGTCGCTGCTAGGAGTGCCACATATGGCACACCATTTTCTGTACCTCAGATGTCCAGAGTGCCAGATATGGCACATGCTGTCATTTTTTTCCAAATTAAAATTTTTATGTAAAACTACTTTGAATTATGTATTTGGGTCATTTTATATATATTTTGAAAAAAAAAGAAATTTTTTTGCCCATTAAATCTGTCACTGGGACTAGAGCAAAGCAGATTTTATACTAATACTAATAATACTAGACTAGGCTCTCTATGAGTCAATGACTAAATTCATGAGTATTTTTGGAATTATTGGGATTTGACATGAGAGATTGTTCTTGTACAGATAGGGAGAGATTGTTTTGATTTGGTGAGTGAGGGACTGGACATGGGAAAGGGGAGTGTAACATTGTGGGGATTATTTATGTTATTGTTATTATTATTAGTATTATTGTTATTATTATTAAGTTTCTAGTCTTTAAAGTAGAGGACTGCTGGAGTTTACCTAGACCTAGGTTTCTATAGTGTGAAACCGACAATTGCAATTAATTACTACTTCTTTTGGACGCTAGTCAATCACAAAGTACTTTCAGCTAGATCTTACAGTTACAGACCCACCTATCCAAAACCAATCACTGGGGGGAAGTGTATGAACATTATCACAACTTCACTAATAACTGAATGACTGATCTCAGTTTCTTTCTGTGTGTATTAAGCATGTGCTCTACCAACTGAGCTATTCGAGCCCTGGTTTGTGGGGATATTTCTCAGTTTTGTTTATATTTCGTGAATTGGAGAGTTCATGTGAATATGTTTTGTTGTATGTCCAGAGAATGATATGTATTGGTGTGAATGGATTCAAATCCTTGTCACTATACATACTTGTAAGTGTAAGTAGTATGAATGACTTTATATTTCGATTTCTATATGTCAGATTTAGATGTGGACCTAAATTAGAACTGCTGCCCAGCGCGCAGTATTATTGGCAAGTTTTGAAGTATAGACCATATTATTAAACATCATGAGCGATTTTTTTTTTTCATACAACTCAATCTCAATTTCGGCACAAATCCAACAAAAGCCTATTAGAGGATGATAAATTGCCGACGTGAGTCAATCGATTGAAAACAATGAATTATCTACTTCCTGTGTTGTCAAGGGAAGCTACTCACGAAATCTTAAATAGTTTTGTGTGACGGTGGCAGTAGTATTTTCTTATGTTTAGCATTATATGATTATATTTGACTCCAGAGCATGGAACATTGCAAACAAATTGCGGTAACAGTGAAAAATCGCGGCCATGTTGCGGCTACGAGCGTCGCAGCTTCCTGGAGGGACAGATTGTACATCATCTGTCTGTTCCGTTATAAATTTTTACATTTGTTCTTTTGAATGTATAATGTAAACACCCCTATTTATTTCTTTTAATTTTTCTAAAAGTAATCATCCATCATTTTTTCATGAATTATGCTTAATTTTTTTTTTTTTTTATGTTGTACCCCGATCCGTGATAATTTTTTATTTTATTTATATCACTTAACAGGAAAAACAGGCTGCCTCTTATGGCAATGATGCCCAGATGTTGGCAGTGGAACTGGACAGGTTGCGAGTCAAGGATCCAGGTCTTGTGTCTGATTACGGCATTAATCAAGAAAATGTGCTTCAGTATGTGTTTGTCCAGTCATCAGAGATGAGGGAAACATTCGTTCTTGTTGACTGCACGTATTGTGTAAATGATAGGGACATGCCATTGCTGTCATTTTTAGTTGTGGATGGAAATTCCAGAAGCAGATTATGTGGATTTGCCTTAATAACAAACGAAAGTTCATCGATGCTGACTGAAATTTTCACAAAATTTAAGGAGCATAATCCAAACTCTTGGTCAATTATGGTGGACAAAGACCTAAATGAGGTGGCGAGGTTGGAGGAAGTATTTCCAGACACCTTATGCGAATTGTGTTTGTTTCATGTTAAGAAGACCTTCAAACAAAAAATGACAGTTTACAGGCTGAGTCTAATGTAAAAATGGGAATAAGGCTGATGGTGGAGAAGCTATGCAATGCCAAGAGCTTACAATATAATGAGCTCAAGGAAGAGCTGCTGACACTCCATCAGACTTTTTCCCAGTACTTTTTGGACAACTGGGACGGCATCCGTGAGAGCGCTGGGTGCATTATGCCAGAGCTGAGCACATTCATTTTGGGGATACAACTAACAACCGGATAGAATCCTATCACCAGAAATTAAATTCTGTCATAAAGTCCCCAGCACCCCTTGATGTATGCCTTAAGAAAATATTTTTTCTTTATGAAAGTTTACTGGAAGAAACTGCTCATTTGAGTTTTGTCAATATTACCAAGAAATCGTTATCCCAATTCCCTGACATTCAAAAACATTTTACACCCCATGCACTTTAGCTTGTTGTCTCAGAAGTTCAAAAAGCTGTTAATTATCGTATGTTACTTAGACTCTGTTGCTTATGTTTATGACAAGGATAACATTGATGATTGCAATGAGGTTGATGGTTTGACTTGCACATGCCACACTGCAACCGCCATGTTGTTGCCCTGTAAGCACATTATTTCTGTTCGTCGGGACAAAGGAGAAGATCCCCTTTCGCTGTCTCTTTTTAATGAGAGATGGCACATTAGCTATAACATGAGCAATGTGCAACAGCAATCTATAGATATGTTCCCTAGCGTGTCTTCGTTTGATTGGCGCACATGTGCCATGGAAAAGAAAGACCGCTATGGACTCGCAAAGCCACAGGTTGATAGATTGCTTCACCTTCTAGTAGAATTAGATGAGGACAGGTTAAGATATTATCTAGATCTGCTGAATGTGTTTGATTTGAAGGTAAGTCAGGGCAAGGAGTTTAGCATAATTGACTGATATTGGGTATAGTGCTGTGGAAGAAGCAGGACATTGTGAGGTGAGTATAGCAGATGTAGTAAGTGTTCAACTCAATCTCAATTTCGGCACAAATCCAACAAAAGCCTATTAGAGGATGATAAATTGCCGACGTGAGTCAATCGATTGAAAACAATGAATTATCTACTTCCTGTGTTGTCAAGGGAAGCTACTCACGAAATCTTAAATAGTTTTGTGTGACCGTGGCAGTAGTATTTTCTTATGTTTAGCATTATATGATTATATTTGACTCCAAACCATGGAACATTGCAAACAAATTGCGGTAACAGTGAAAAATCGCGGCCATGTTGCGGCTACGAGCGTCGCAGCTTCCTGGAGGGACAGATTGTACATCATCTGTCTGTACCGTTATGAATTTTTACATTTGTTCTTTTGAATGTATAATGTAAACACCCCCTATTTATTTCTTTTAATTTTTCTAAAAGTAATCATCCATCATTTTTTCATGAATTATGCTTAATTTTTTTTTTTTATGTTGTACCCCGATCCGTGATAATTTTTTTTTATTTATATCACTTAACAGGAAAAACAGGCTGCCTCTAATGGCAATGATGCCCAGATGTTGGCAGTGGAACTGGACAGGTTGCGAGTCAAGGATCCAGGTCTTGTGTCTGATTACGGCATTAATCAAGAAAATGTGCTTCAGTATGTGTTTGTCCAGTCATCAGAGATGAGGGAAACATTCGTTCTTGTTGACTGCACGTATTGTGTAAATGATAGGGACATGCCATTGCTGTCATTTTTAGTTGTGGATGGAAATTCCAGAAGCAGATTATGTGGATTTGCCTTAATAACAAACGAAAGTTCATCGATGCTGACTGAAATTTTCACAAAATTTAAGGAGCATAATCCAAACTCTTGGTCAATTATGGTGGACAAAGACCTAAATGAGGTGGCGAGGTTGGAGGAAGTATTTCCTGACACCTTATGCGAATTGTGTTTGTTTCATGTTAAGAAGGCCTTCAAACAAAAAAATGACAGTTTACAGGCTGAGTCTAATGTAAAAATGGGAATAAGGCTGATGGTGGAGAAGCTATGCAATGCCAAGAGCTTACAACAATATAATGAGCTCAGGGTAGAGCTGCTGACACTCCATCAGACTTTTTCCCAGTACTTTTTGGACAACTGGGACGGCATCCGTGAGAGCGCTGGGTGCATTATGCCAGAGCTGAGCACATTCATTTTGGGGATATAACTAACAACCGGATAGAATCCTATCACCAGAAATTAAATTCTGTCATAAAGTCCCCAGCACCCCTTGATGTATGCCTTAAGAAAATATTTTTTCTTTATGAGAGTTTACTGGAAGAAACTGCTCATTTGAGTTTTGTGAATATTACCAAGAAATCGTCATCCCAATTCCCTGACATTCAAAAACATTTTACACCCCATGCACTTTAGCTTGTTGTCTCAGAAGTTCAAAAAGCTGTTAATTATCGTATGTTACTTAGACTCTGTTGCTTATGTTTATGACAAGGATAACATTGATGATTGCAATGAGGTTGATGGTTTGACTTGCACATGCCACACTGCAACCGCCATGTTGTTGCCCTGTAAGCACATTATTTCTGTTCGTCGGGACAAAGGAGAAGATCCCCTTTCGTTGTCTCTTTTTAATGAGAGATGGCACATTGGCTATAACATGTGCAATGTGCAACAGCAATCTATAGATATGTTCCAGGAGATTGTGAGGTGAGTGTAGCAGATGTAGTAAGTGTTCAAGTTGGAAGTGGAGGGGACGGTGAGGAGATGGTGTTAGACGGTACTAGTAGTGACGAGATAGGGTTAGGTGACAGTGTTGTAGTAGAAGGGCTAGGTAGTGTAGATGGTGTTGTAGCGGGAGTTACTGGAGCTTTGGCTGATTGCAATGGGGCAGACAGAGTGGGTACAGATCTTTTTAATATCAAACCACCAACAAAGTTAGGAAAGAGAGGAAGACCAAAAGGGTTTGGCATTACTGTTTTAGGCTTACCAAAGAAAAAGAGGATTTAAAAAAATAAATGTAATGAATGTAGATTAGAAGATCCCCCAAGAGAGCTTAGCAGTGGGCCAACTGACTGGACAAGATGTCTTCGTTGTGTCCGTTGGTTCCACAATGTTTGCATTCATTTGCCTGACAGTAATTCCTATGACTATGTATGAAAATTTTGTGCATGTTCTTAAATAATCACCAGTATGGTATGGGGTGGGGGAGGGGGGGGGAACCAAATCCCAAGTCAAGGTGTACCTACGTGCTGAGGACTGCGTGGCTGCAGGGGTGTGCAGTTGCTAACGTGGAATGGGTGGGGGGGGGGGTACTAAATCCCAAGTCAAGGTGTCAGGGATGTAAATCTTTCAGAATTATTAGGATTTCCTATTTTTCACACATTTTCTTAAAACCTCAATACCAACAACTCTTGTGATCAGATATACTGCTGTATATATAGAGAGAATTTGTAGTGTGTATCAATTTTCAATGTACTGAAACAATTAACACGACTGTTGTGTCAGTTGTGATTATTCGTCTATTTAACCATTCAACTTATTTCCGCGGCAGCTTCCGAATTTTAATTCGGAACTAGAACCTGATGTGGTATTGTTATTGTAATGTACTTTAATTGCCTTTGTTATTAGCAGAAGGGTTTGGGACCTGAGAAAGTGATAAATATCGGGAAGTGACCATTTTTCCAATTTCAAAATTGGCCTAAGTAATAATATGGCTGTGAAATTTGAGTATGAGTTTTTATTATTGTCAAATTCATTTAGTCATTGGGGGTAATATTTTGACCTGAATTTAATTTTAATTAAAAAAAATTAGGTGTTGGATTATGTGCAGTGAAAATAAGTTAAGAATTGCAAAATTCTGATTTTGTCATTTTCCCAAACTAATTTAACCCTGTTTAATCCATAAAGATAAGGATAAGATTTACTAAATGGGCGCTGATTTAAGCATGAACAACACCAAATAATGGTATTTCCTCCTGACAAAAAGGAGACATAAATCATTAAAATCCACCCAAAAACAAAATAATCTGGATTATATTCTGAGACTTATCACTCAAAAGTCCTAAAAATTTTGTCACAATCACAAGGCCATTTATCACCTCATTCCTGGAGTGTCACTAGGATTTCACCTAAATAGATACCCACTGAGACGGTTGATGTAGACTATTGAAATGAGCTCGCAGAATTTCAGAATTTTTTTCAAGTTTGCATTTGCATCCCTGAGGTGTGTCATCGTGCCTCTGATGTGTGTATTTTTTTTCTCAATTATGTTACTGATGAACATTGCAATGGCGATATTTTTATCATGAAGTATTTGGCATGGACATTTGGTTTATGCCTTCAGTTTCGATGTCAATGTTTGTTCTATATTGAATTTGAATGTTTTGTTACAATAATAAATTGTATTCCTTGCTGGTTGTGGCGGATATTGCAATCCTACTACATGTCTTGATTTTGTTATTCGTTTTACTTGTACCTAATTCAGTACTATTAGCCACCTTTTTGTGTTATAAACCACTGAGTCCCTACCATCAGTGCTATTAGCCACTGAGTCCCTATCACCAGTGCTATTAGCCACTGAGTCCCTATCACCAGCCCTATTAGCCACTGAGTCCCTATTAGCCACTGAGTCCCTATCACCAGCCCTATTAGCCATTGAGTCCCTATCACCAGCAGCCCTATTAGCCACTGAGTCCCTATCACCATCCCTATTAGCCACTGAGTCCCTACCATCAGTGCTATTAGCCATTGAGTCCCTATCACCAGCCCTATTTGCCACTGAGTCCCTATCACCAGCCCTATTAGCCACGGAGTCCCTACCACCAGCCCTATTTGCCATTGAGTCCCTATCACCAGCCCTATTAGCCACTGAGTCCCTATCACCAGCCCTATTAGCCATTGAGTCCCTACCATCAGTGCTATTAGCCATTGAGTCCCTACCATCAGTGCTATTTGCCATTGAGCCCCTATCATCAGTGCCATTAGCCACCGAGTCCCAACCACCAGCCCTATTGGACCTGTTCACTGGCAACTGGTGATGGAATGTTATCAAAAACGGGCAAGGCTGTGATTCTACACAAACTTGAAGAAAGCATTCCTGTTCTGATTCTTAACTCTGTGAAAATGATGTATTCATTATAGATGGCAATGTTCTCCTTCATTCGCTTATTGCCATACCTGAATCATTTGGCCAACTTGCTGAAAAGATTTTTCGTTGTCTTCCATCTGCCTCCAAAATATATTTTGTGACAGAGACATACAAAGGAACTCACAATCAAAGCTACTGAACGACTTGGGCGGGGTTCATCTTGCTCAATCATTATTAGTGGTTCATCATGTAAAGTTCCAAGAAATTTTTTATCAAAGTTTCTTACAAATGATGAAAATAAAAGACGACTCATAGGTGTCATTTTGAACGAATGGCCCCTTTACTGATGAACAGAGAAGTGTACTTTGTTTGTGAAGAAGCTTGTTATTTGCTGACCGTGAAGATGGACCGACAACGGATACCCGACCAGTACAAAACATGTGGTCATCGCAAAAAGAGGCTGACACACGGATCATCCTCCATGCAAAATATGTGTATGAGAATTCCGACCCCAGAAGAATCATTGTGCGTTCTACGGATACTGATGTCTTTCTTTTACTTCTTCATTTCTCAGTGGAATTTAGAACGTGAAAGAATGAGTTGTTTGACACTGGTGTTGGTGATAAGAGACGTCTGATTGACATCAATGCTCTTCGACCTGTCCTTGGTTCAGGTTTATGCTCATCACTACTGGGATTTCATGCCTTCATTGGATGTGACACTACAAGTGCTTTCATCCAAAAAGGAAAAGTAAAAGCCCTTAAACTTCTCATGGGGTGTGAACAGATGCAGGAGACATTTCAGGATATTGGTGAGCAAGAACATCTGAAAGATAACACAGTGGAACAATTGGAAAAGTTTGTGTGTCGGCTATATGGTTCACACGTGTCAACTAATGTCAATTCCCTCAGATTCATCAAAGCAAAAGAACGTTTTCATGCGAAAGGCAATAGAATGTTTTCAGAGACTGATAATGCCGATCTGAGTCTCCTTCCACCCTGCAAATCCTCTCTTCTGCTTCACATGTCACGTGCAAACTATCATTTATATGGAAGCAATCATTATCTGCTACCCCAAACGTCCCATACCCAGAACTACATGGATGGGAACTTGAACAGGGGCGTTTAGTCATACATTGGGGCGATGAGATGTTCCCAAAAGAACTCCAAGATGTGTTACAAGACAATGGTGACTGTGAAGACGCAATGACAAATGTTGATTCATCAGAGTATGAAGATTATGAAGAAGGCAGTGAAGATGATGACATTGTATTGGATTAACAGAAATATTAATACGTACTGTACCTCTCTGTGTAACGACACTGGTTCTGTGTTTAAGATAAGTTTTTAATTGAACTTGAAAGAGAGAGAGAGAGAGAGAGAGAGAGAGAGAGAGAGAGAGAGAGAGAGAGAGAGAGAGAGAGAGAGAGAGAGAGAGAGAGAGAGAGAGAGAGAGAGAGAGAAAGAGTCCACAGGTATCATAATTTCATCAAGGTGCATAACCGGTTAATATTCATGCTAAAAGTCTGGTTTTCATATTATTTTTTGTTTTAAACAATGAAAATCTTCTTATCCACCTTTTAGATATACAAACAATGTTTGATATTTTGATTAAACATGATAAATATTAATATTAAACATGTAAATCTATGGGAAAGGGAAATAACTGTTCATTTTTATTGGTTGTTTTCAAATGCCTGTAGAATTTTATTGTGACCACTCTTTGATGAGGAGACAAGTGGATTTCTATAGCTTAGATGAGGGGGGTCAAACATGGCCCATATACTAATAGGAGAAAAAGAGGTGACATGATCAAATTATTTAAGTTTATGCATGGAATGTATACCTGCAAGAGACCAAATTTTCAGATCAACAATCAAGGCCCTACCAGGGGACACTCAATGAAATTAGAAAAAGAACACAGCAGACTTAGGACAAGAAGCAATTACTTTTCCGTTCGAACAATTAATACTTGGAATAACTTGCCAGAGAGAATTGTGAATGCTGAAAGTGTAAACGCCTTCAAAGCTGAGTTGGACAGATTCTGGAAAGATTTGCCAACAATCTATGATCCACAGTGCTACCACACAGACTAAACACTTGAAAGATAAATTGGCAAAACTGAATACTTTGCCTGAACCATCTACATTAATTCAATTCAAGTCAATTCAATATTGTACATATTTTTTTTTATCTCGTTACATTTTTGATGAAATTATCTCCCTTTGTCACTGTAGGGTGCTTAATTCTATACCTCTGTATCATGTGTCATTGTCTTTCATTGAGACAAACAGTCCAATGGATGACCTAAAAGTGATGGCTTTGACTAGGAGTTTCAAAAGTTAAGATTATATAAATTGACAACAACAGTGATTTTCGTTGTCAACACCAAATTGGAAGAGGGGTCTTCATCCTAAGCTTCATAACACTAATATTGGATAATTTGCTCTCACGGCAGTCAATTCAAAGGCAAAGAGTGTTTATCATAATTTTTTTAAGGTTTTCCACTTTTAATGTTTTACAATTACGGTGTGAAAATTTTTTGTGCCATCATGATCTCTAAGTCAGCTTGTAGAAAGCATTTTCTTTATCGTACAAGTATTCACAATTTTTAGATAAGGCTACATGGTGTTCAGCTTGAATGCTATTTATGACTTCAAATTAAATCTAGAGTTTTATTGAAAGCCTGGGGTCATTATGGAAACATATCTTGCCCACGACATCATGGCGATGCAGTGTTGACACTTTTACAAGTCTTTCCATGTAGCTGAGACTAAAATGGTTTGCTCACAAATTTTATCATAGCTAATCGATTCTCTTCTTCTTCTAGGTTCCATGCCTGGTCCAGGCTTCGGATACTGCATGAATTATCTCTCTCCATTCCTCCCTGTCTCTTGCTTTTTCAAATAGCTCTTGGATTGTTAGGTTGGTGAAGCCCTTCAGTTGGTCTATGAGTGTTTTTCTTTGTCTCCCCCGGGCGCGTTTACCAGGTATTTTTCCACATAATCGATCATCAATAGACAAATAGTCACCGGTTTTACTTGGTAGGGCTTGATGGAATAGGCTCTATATGGTGTCATGTATGATGTTGGAGATACTTCTATAGGGTTTAGTTATTACAGTTTTACTTGGTAGGTCTTGATGGAATAGGCTCTATATGGTGTCATGAATGATGTTGGAGATACTTCTATAGGGTTTAGTTATTACAGTTTTACTTGGTAGGGCTTGATGGAATAGGCTCTATATGGTGTCATGTATGATGTCGGAGATACTTCTATAGGGTTTAGTTATTAGTTTTACTTGGTAGGGCTTGATGGAATAGGCTCTATATGGTGTCATGTATGATGTCGGAGATACTTCTATAGGGTTTAGTTATTACTGTTTTACTTGATTGGGCTTGATGGAATAGGCTCTATATGATGTCATGTATGATGTTGGAGATCCTCCCATGGGGTTTAGTTATTACTGTTTTTCCAAGAACAAAAAATCATTGGTAGAGTTGAGTTATCTTCTTCAAAAATTGTTGTCAAAGATTAAATTTGCTATCATTAGAGCACAAAATATTGTGTATAGTCGTGTTTCATTTTTCTGGTCCTGTGCAACCAACTTTTGAGAATGGCTAAGATGCAAAGTTTGTTTTTTTTAATCAAAAAAAAAAAAAAAAAAATGTGGGTCCAATAAAAATAGAATTAGCAGTGACATTTTGACCCAATGCCTCTGTTTGTGATTCAATGGTGAATCAGAGGTATGTAATGTGCATCATTAAAGACCTTATAATCAAAGGTGGTGGAGGTTTGGGTTTTTTTTTTACATGGAAAGCCCCCGTTGACAGAGTTAAATGACTTGTGTTACAAAGATCCGATGTAATAATACATACTGATTACATCTCATCTACAGGACTAACGGACTACAAAAGACATCAACTTCTTTCTACATCATGGCACATGGCAAATGGGCTAGAGCTCAGCAGGTCACTGGTTTGGATAAATAGGTAATTACATTTACAACAAGGGGGTCCTTATAACTCAGTTGGTAGAGCACTTGCCCCCCCCCCCTCTCCCGGGTCCACCCAACAGTAATTGGGTAGCGGGGTCTCTTAGATCTGGTGGAAAGTACTTTACGACAGACTTATGTTCTATCCATATGACAGCAAGCAATTGCTTTTGTCCATTTCACTCATAGAAACATGGA
This sequence comes from Berghia stephanieae, assembly GCF_034508935.2. Lineage (NCBI taxonomy): Eukaryota > Metazoa > Mollusca > Gastropoda > Nudibranchia > Aeolidiidae > Berghia > Berghia stephanieae. The sequence continues at coordinate 64,195,623 of NC_088364.1, forward strand.
TAAATTCCGGCTCCACTGGCCTAATGGCTCTGAAGGACATTTACAATGACCCTATATTATAACGGTATCAAAGATTTGAAAATACATCTTGCTTCTAAAGACATAGCTGAAAAGGCAACATTCCAGGAGGGGTTTGTCTTTGAGCTCCAAGTCTGGCCGACTTATTGAATACAGGCAGTTCTGTACCTTGTCCTTGGCGGTAGTTTTAAGGAGAAGATCTTGTGGGCTCACTCCTTGGAAAAACTCAACCTGTGTCAAGAGAATATGATCAGAATATTAATATTATTTTTTTTTTTTAAACTTTAAACAACCTTGACGTGGAATTGTGGGCTCAGTTTGTAATCAAATTACTTTTTCAGTAACTCAACTACTGTAATAATAATAATAATAATAATAATAATAATAATAATAATAATAATAATAATAATAATAATAATAATAATAGTAATAATAATAATAATAATAATAATAATAATAATAATAATAATAATAATAATAATAATAATAATAATAATAATCGTAATAATAATAATAAGAAGAAGATTAAGAATAATAATAATAATAATAATAGTAACAATAATAATAATAATAATAATAATAATAATAATAATAATAATAATAATAATAATAATAATAATAATAATAATAATAATGATAATAATAATAATAATAATAATAATAATATATTTGTTGAGCACTCTTCCATGTCACGAGGAAGTGCTCAGAGCGCTTTACAAGGACATCAACAATTCAATTTGGAAAATAACAAAGTCTGAAGATGCTTTTTAAACATATCTTCCATTGAAGAATGCTGTATTTCTTTTGGAAGTTAGTTCCAGAGGGTTGGGGTGTTTCTAGAAAAGGATCAGCCTCTGCATGCCAGTTTTCCATCGGATGACGAACAAAGGGACTGGGTTGATGTCGTATGGAACTCCAATTTATCATAAAGATAAGTTGGTTGGTATGTCTAAAGGCATTTAAAACACAATAGATGAAATTTAATGTAGCAAATCTGTACCTCTTGATAAAGTCTATCAGAATGCAATCAAAACAAAAATATATAAATAAACCAAATGTTTGTTTGTTTTTAAGGGTTTTACGGCACTTGCAACACATTTAGGTCATATCAGCACCAGTAAAAATGAAGACCAGTAAAAAATGAAGAAAATTGGATAGTAAAAACATTCTAGATGTACAATTAAAAGACTTGAGGAAAAAGTAAGACAAAGGGGAATGGTACAAATAGGGAACAGATGTAGAAACGTAAAAAAGAAAAGAAAAGAAAAAAAATATAAGAAAAATAATTCTTGAGCTTTTTTACAGGACAATATCTACTTATTGTGTTTGCATGGAGTTACAGGGTGTTCCCTAAGCCCTTTACAAGGAGTTCTCTTGTCCAAATTGAGATTTTTTATATAGCGCAAAATCCATTGACCGTGCTTGACAACAATGGGTCCCGAGCCAACAGTAACAGACTACTGTTACAAAGGCACTATTACAACAGTTATATAAAATACAGACAACACTGTTACCATTAAGGTACCTATTTCACACCTGGATAAATTGAGAGAAAGTGTGTGAAGAGCTGTTTCCAAGGACGCAACCTTGAGCCAAAACTCAGCACGACTCAACCAGACCTTCTCTTATATTTGCGTAGACCCTTGAGGATCACTCTATACATCCATGAATCAAAAAAACTACAAACAGGTAACGATGTGCGCCCTCATGGTTAGTGGTAGGATCTAAGCTCTTTACTCAATTCTACGTACCACTGTAAATGAGTACTGACGTAACAGGGTCTTTGGAAAATTAATTGCCAACGCATATGTCTCTCTACATGTTACTGTTGTGTGGTCAGGCTTGAAAGCGATTGACATTTCAGTGGATAATTGTGGCTATTAATTGTCACAGTGTAATGACCTAAATGGATCTCTTTCTCAATTGCTCTCACTGGTCTCAGGTGTAAAATGAGTCTGCGTCAGGTTGTTCTGTTTGTATTAAGATTATACAATTTATAATCAGCGCATCATGTCAGGAAGAAAGTGTGTAAGTTGGTAGGACACTTGCCTTTGAAAGGAAGACAAGGTGGAATGTGCTAGTGGATTAATCGAGTCCAAGAGAAAGATCTTTCATCATTAGTCACTGTTTGCAAGTGTCAAGGTCATGGCACAGGGTTGTTCCAGAGTCTTATTGCAGATGGAAAGAATGAATGTTTGTGGTGCTTCTGTTCTTGTACTTGTATGTAAGATTTACAATTTATACAGGTCAGAGGGCAGGTGTCATAGGAAAGACAACGCAGTCTAGCGGTGTGACACTTGCCTTTGAATAGGAAGGCCCAAGGTTGAAGTCCCGCTCTGAGTGGCACATAGTCGAGTCCTTGGCAAAGGCCCTTTACTCACATTCTCACTGTTCTCAAGTGTACAATGTGTACCGGCCATTAAAAGCCTTGTCTCTGTTGTAAAAAAAAATGGTATTATCGCCTACTAGGAATCAAGTCTCATTCTACATGTTAAGTATTGCTGTTGGTTAGGGACCTCCTTCCCCTTGGAGACAGATGTAGATTCCAAGAGCACACTATCAAAGTACTTAGTTTGAGATCACCCAAAAGTCTCATCCAGACACAAGCACAGGTACAACAAAGAGGGATACACTCAAATGTTTACAAATCATATATAATATGTAAACAAAATAATACAGTGTATAACAGAGAGATGATTTACAAGACAAAAAATATCATCTCCCAAAACTCTAACTCTACACTTGACTGTCACCCTCCCAGAATGGATATCCGGCCAGGGCCTGGACAAAACCAAGTAATCTCATTCCAAGACAAAGACAGAAAGCATGTTGGAAAACAGATATAGGAGGATAGAAGACACAGTAAGTGCCTCCCTGCCTACTATGGGAGGTAAGGAACCCCACCCAGCACCCCTCATTACTATCTGATCATGGGAATGAGTGAGTAAATGATATAGATGACTTACAGCATGTTGTCCCCATAGCATAGCCTTTATCTCGTATTCCTCATCGGACAGATGCATATTTATCAAAATGTGGGGCTGGAGTTCTCCACAACTGTTTGGACATTTGGCTATTCTTTTAGACCTTATTTTAGATGATGAAATCCTGAGGAAAGTTAAAAACAAAATCATATATAAATCAAACCCATATTTACATATGGGTAACTCATTGATTGATTATAGTTATAGATCATGATAATACCTAAATCAGTAATAAATGACGATGGAAATATTAAAAAAAATATTAAATTTAATTCAAAGAGAAAAATGATGTGAATGTCTCTGATTTCCCCTTTATCAAAAAAAACATAATGAATAAGACAGTAAAGATAAATTTGAAAACGGTAGGGGCTGCCTGAAGCCTGTGATCGTGAAAATACTAACGAAGGAGTGAAAATGGAGAGGCTTCGTTGATTATCCCAGGCTTCAGGCAGCCCCTACTGTTTTCTATTTCTGTGTCGATTCATTTCAGTTTCTTTGTTGATATTGTTCCTATATGAAGCCTCTCCATTTTCACTCTTTCGTTGGTATTTAAAGATAAATTTGAGATGAGAGAAGTAGCGTTGTTAAGGTGTATGAAGCAGCAACATTTGCATTACAAATAAGCGATACAACTTTAATTCTATTTCTTCTTTTCAATTTAACAATCATTGATAATGTTGTGGATTGACATCAATAGCATTGCTTAGATACATACATGCATGCTTTTATGCCAATCACCCCAGCTAAGGTAAAAGGGCTAACAACAAGCTCCCTGTTTTTGTCTCTGCCCTCATGTAGCGCAATATCCACGAAACATGCTCAAAGCACTTTACAAAGGGTCCTTGGCCAACAACTACACATAACATGTAGTACGAGGCAATACCTGGTAGGCGACATTACAATTTATTCCAACAGAGACAACGCTGTTCTTATTTAACACCCGAGTACGGGGAGAGAATGTCAGTAAAGAGCCTTTTCCAGGCACCGAGCAAGGTTTAAACCCTGTCCTGTGCCAGTTTCTTAGCCTAACTTCACATTCAGATAATATCCAAAGTTAATATTTAGGAGGATGGGGGGGTGGGGGAATTATGTACGAAAATGAATATAAACAGCTTAAAAAAACACAAACTTTAAAAAAAAAAATAAATAAACAATGCATTTAGTATTTTGTCTATTTTCGAAGCAGTCATATTCATTTTTTAAAAATATATGAATGCACAATGGATCAAACCTCTGAAGTCTCGATTTTCACAATCGGCGGATCAAAATAGTGAAGACTACATATGAGCTTTGCACGCCATGTTGTCATCAAAGATCTGATCCGCCCAAAATTAACAAAACATGTTGCACAAAGCGCATAGGAAGACAGACCTGCCAACCTTCTCAGAATGAAAAGTTTATTCTATGATCCTAAAAAGTGTATTTTTTAGCAAAAAAGTGTATTTTGTCAGCATGTGTGGAAAATAAAAGTGAGCAAAATACAAAAATTCATATAAAAACTAAATCTAACCCAAATCAAAAATAAACTCCGATCTTCATCATTCAAACATTCATTTGCAGCAATCACGAGTAATTACAAAATTATCGGTTTATCGAGAAACTAAAACTTAATGACCATTTTAAATCAGTACAAAGCTCAGAAATTGCAATATCTAAAGATATTGCTTTCGAAACACTCAAAGAAATGACCAAAAGATCCCAAAAATGTTTGTAGTATTGATGCTAGTGCCTGAAGAAGAGGAGGTGGTGGTTGTAGCGATGGTGCTCTACTGGTGGTGGTGATGGAAGAAGTGATGCGGTGGTGGTGGTTGTGGCAGTGACAATGCTGTGATGGTGGTTGTAACCGTGGTGATGCCATGAGATGATGATGCTAATGTCCCAAATGAAGTTGTGATGGTGATATACATCTGCCAGCCCAGTAAATCAGTTGAAGGTTTTGAGATAAAATATTTGTGAGAGTGGTCTTCAATCTAATAGAGATGACAATTTGCAGCAGTGACAAGATAATTTCCATTATGTTATCAAATGATCCATGTCTCTCTCTCTCTCCCTTTTTTATAGCATTTACTACTCCTCCTCCTACTACAACTACAGTAATTCCTACAACCACTACTAGACTAGTACAATTACTACTACCACTACTACTTCTACTCCTACCACTATTACTACTACTACTACATACTAATACTATTACTGTTGGTCAAATGATGGGAAATTCACACATATTACAGACAAGTTAAATACTTCTAGAGGATTCGTTTTGAACCATTTTGTTCCTAAAGCTGCCCAGATGGTAATGAAAAAAATAAATCACTCATACAAAATAATAAATCTTTAAAAAAAGATCATTAAATTTTTTAAACAAAATAGAATAATTTTAGTAATTATAAAGGGAAATAATCCATTTATGTTTAAGCTTATCAGCAATACAGTTTTTAATTGAAAACTTCATTGCCAAAGATGTTAGTTAAATTTAATTTTCACTTTAAATTTTCTATTTAACAAGTGGTAAAAGCTTAAATGTGGTCTGAGGCCATTTAAAGTATAAAATAAGTTTAAATGCATAATTCTATGCAAATCCTCAAAAAGGTATGGGAAAAATATTTGTGAAAACCGGCAACATATAACTAACTGAAATGATAACAATAGTACTAACTGTGATGCATCATTCAGAAACACGGTCAACAATTGATGTATGACATGTCATTTTGAGAATAAAAAAATCAAAATATGACTAAATCCACGAGAGTTTTGATCCGTTGATTTTGAAAATTGAGACTTCAGAAATTTGATCCACTCACTTTTACAGTATATTCAAATTCTTGAGCTAAGTTTCTTGCAAACTATTATGACTTATTCTACGTGGTAAACCTGAAGTTCCCGCCACTAAATCATTGATACACTATTTCTCTGGCAAAAACAAAAGAGTTAGGCAGGCCAACAACAACATGACACGGCAGAGCTATCAAACATCAGGAAAAAAAAGGCACAAGGCAGGGACAGTTGGAGAATATTCACCGTAAGAACAGGAGGAACAGCTACAGCTACGAAGTCAGATGACATTGAAAAAAATGGAAGGCTTTAAGTTAAGTCAGTCAAAATCATTTTATATATGTTACTTTTACAGTCTGCAGATTTTAGCAGATTAACAACTTGTCAATCAACTAACTTTACTAGTTTGAAATGAATAATGAAAATTAGCAGCTCACACTTACACCATATAATTAAAGAATTTCATCCAAGGGATTTGAAAATATATGTTTTGCTTATTATGCGACTATGTCAGATTGAGAGTTCCTGGGTTTGAGTCCCGATCTAAGCAGCACACAGTTGAGTCCTTGGAATAAGCTCTTCACTCACATTCTCTCACTTTACTAAATGGAGTACCAAGCCGTTGAAAGCGTTGTCTCTGTCGGCAAAAAATTGTAATGTTATCGCCTAACAGACGTCATGTTTCGTCTAACTGTTGCTGTTGTGCTGTTGGTGAGGGACCCTTTTGAGCATGTTAAGTGGATATTGCGCTAAATTTTAAAGCATATTTAATCATAAATCTATAAATTTTGATTGAAGACTAAAAAATGTTAAAGAAAAAATGTTTTAAAAAAATACAATACTTACATGTATTTACATTGAAAACAGCAAAATTGAACAAAGTCTGACATATTGTCCGTACAAGGGTAATATCGACAAAGCCTGACTCGGGTTCTCAACTTGGTTGGTGCCTTGCATTTCACAAATGTTTGCAATTTGAAATAGTCTCTGGTCTGGTTCTTGACTGAGGCTGAAATAATAGAATCACAAAATGGAAATCAAATCATTAAGATCTCAGCTTCAATTAGGAAGCATTTGTGAGGGCTTGGATAGCCTGAGTATTAATTCATAATCAACATCATTCACTTCTTTGTATACATTTTGTACATTATGAAGATGATGACAACGACGGTGAGCAATAGCAACAATTGTATCTTACTGATCCATATATATATATATATATATATATATATATATATATATATATATATATATATATATATATATATATATATATATATAGTGAGATATTGATTTGCGCATACCTTTAGAATGGTCGATAATATAAAGAGTCAGACAGGCAAAAAGAGACAGAGAGAATGGACGAAGATAACATGTTACTTTATTAATAGTCTGTACTGTTTATGCCAACAGGTTATAGCAAGAGATAGATTGATAGATAGATAGATAGATAGATAGATAGATAGATAGATAGATAGATAGATAGATAGATAGATAGATAGATAGATAGAGATGGAGAGAGAAAGAGATGCACACAGAGAGAGAGATAGATGGAGAGAATGAAGATAACATGGGGAAACATGCTACATTTTTAAATAGCCACTCACCTGTAACAGTTGTTTCTTTCATTCCATCCCATATCCTATTGCTGTCTCTTTCATGACTTGTCGAAGAGTTTTTAGGATCGGTGCTGCTGCTGACTACCTCATCATAACCAATCTCCACTGGCTGGCTGTCATTGGGTATTGAATAATGTGAGTCCCCACTAGAAGACACTGTATCATCCCCTTCTTTCAATGTTGAAGATGATGAATTGGTTTCTTTCCTCCTACTTTTAGATAAATGAGATGCCACAGTTGAAATTGATGTACTACTGCTGACTCCTATACGGCAATCGTTACTACTCGGCGAGCGTAGAGACAAATGCTTACGTTGTGAGACAGTGGGAGATAGTTGAAGACTCTTGAGTGGCATTAATGGAGCTTTTTCTCCTTCCAAACAATCCACCCCTTTTTCTTTGTATGAACTATCATTACAACTAGAGTCAGTTTTCCTGGAGACTTTGATCCTTTCATTTGTATCACTGCAATGCTGATCTTCATCACTTCCACTACTAAACTTATCAATGTGTTTCACTCTCTTTGATCTCTTATTTCCGACTTGCCCTCTTTCCTCAAGTTTCTGCCTCCTAGTTCTTGTTTGCACCCTGTTAACTCCTCTTTCATTCGTAAGGCCAGATGGTGATGGTGACACTTGCTTAGTGGGAATGGCTTTTGAAATAGGAGATGATGAATCTTTTGCAGTATGGAAACTTTCTTGAGATGAATCTATTTCAATCAAATCATCATCACAATTTTTCCCACGAAGAGAAGATGGTGGACAAATTTCATTTCTTCCACTGCTAATTTGAGCAATATCTTGAGATTTTATTGATCTACTCTCTTTGTCCTTTGTCTTGCTCTCATTTGTCTTTTGGCCAGACAGATAATTTACATCTTTATCTTTCATCCCATTATCCCCCTTGCAGCTTGAAGGTTCATCCCTCACCAATGGTTGATCACCATTTGAATTGACAGGAGATGATCTGTACATTGATAACTCGATAGATTCACTGGGCATGCTTGATATACCTGACATAACTTCCTGTAATGAATCAGCTGCTATGTCAATGACAGTCGTATCATGAATTCCATCTTTTTCCATTTTTCTTTTCTCCCTAGCCAACACAGCCTCCACATAATATTGATCTTTTTCAGTGAGATTTAAAGATGATGGAGGTGAAGAAATGGACGATGGCAGAGTAAGGGAGTCAAACTCTGGTGAAGTACTACTTAAATTACTCTCTTTTTGAGAAAATCTGGACGTTACTGGAACACCACATGTAACTGTTGTGACATCTTTTGCCTTTCTGAAGCTTGATCCACACTCTAATATTTCACAACTATTGTTACTGTTAGGCCTTGAAGATGTAGCTGAACTACTGTCAGAGATAACAATTACATCTACAACTCTGGTTTCTGAACTTTGGTTTAAATTTGAACATTTCTTATGCTGCGATTCAAATTCAGATGGTTCGTCAAAAAGTCTTTTTCGAGACGTAGAAGCATTATTACCCAATACCTTTTCTTTCTCTCTTGGTGACTCATGTGAAGAAACACCGTCTAATGTAGAACCACAACAACTACTCCCCTCACCATTTTTTAATGGTTCTTTAAGGGAAGGACCAGAGGTCACCGCACCATTAGATCCATCATCCTTCTTGGAGGGCTCACCGACATATTTTGATATTAAAGGATCGAGAACAGTCTTCAATCTAACGACAACGCGATCCTCAGGATTTAATTTATTCACCCCACGTTGATAAGAAATTCCTCCATGAAGCGTCATTTCTACCAGACCGTTTACGACAGCGGCGTGTAGATTGGTCAGCTTGATGTAATCTCTGGACTAGATGATAGACGGAAAGAAAATGATGGAAATAAAAAGAATACAAATGAATGAAATCAAAATTAAATTAAATATACATGCTCCTAAAAGGCACTTTTACTGGATTTCAATTTTATGTAATTCAAGACACACGATTCTTAAGCACCTAGAGCTCATATTGCATGAGATGATGGCGCTATATGAATCTACACTATTATTATTATTATTATTATTATTATTATTATTATTATTATTATTATTATTATTATTATTATTATTATTATTATTATTATTATTATTATTATTATGTTCAGACCAAAGTTATCGTCATTTCCAATATTTTGAACTCAAGGCAAATGATGTCTAATCATGTCTAGAAATTGTTTTAAATAGAGGTGCGGATTAAAATTGTTCCATACAGTCAAAGCTATAGTTTTGCCTACAAGCCCAGAATTACTGACAAATCTTTAAAAATTATAAAATTATTTTTTACAGATTGATATTCGAGTAACTTTCAAACTTTTCTTAAATTAAGGGTAATACTCTTACCAGTTGACTCGAATAATTATAAAATCTTCTCGGGCATAATGATATAAGTCACGTGACATTGGGGACCTTCAGACTTTATTATAAGACCAATTTTGATCGTTGATAGCTGAAAAGATTCATCTCAATCTACATTAATTTCCACAGTACAATAGTATAATAATTAAAATACATGAGTGCCTGTTCGTAATATCCTGTATTTCTCGGCAAATATTGCAGTTTCTCCACTAGTTTCTAGAACAAAATTTATCAGCTTATAAATTTTCAACATGATTTAGGTCTTGACAATCCAAAGAAGTCAGTGTCAAAAGAGATAATAAAAGTTTTTTTTGCTCTTTCACATTTTGGAATGCAGAACGGATATCCAATCACAGCACAACCTTGTAAACCAATATATGGGAGTAGATTTGGAATTTCACAATACAGGACTGGGGGGGGGGGGGGAATCCTTTAATATACCAGTCAATCTTGTGCTTCTTATTCTTTTGGTCGAATATGTTTATGCTCAAAGAAAGGCTCAAAGGTTAATCAATATTTGTGAGAACTAGACATCTTGTCCTCATATCTTTGTTTAAAATTATTTTGTTCTTATTGTTTTGTGTTTGTTTGTTTTTAGGTGTTTAACGGCGCTTTCAACACTATTTAGGTCAATTAAGCGCCCAATTCTTATTGTTCAATATCATTTCACCAATTATAAAAAATGACACGTAAATCAGAGGTGTGAGATATGTCTAGTTACCTCTTTGATGAAGCCATAATCGTTTTGGTAAAAAATACCTTGACATTCTCAGCGGATTCAATGTGATTAAAAAAGAAAAATGCATTGTTATCATTTTTGTAACAATACCTTGATGTTCTGTGGTAATCAAACAAAAACACTTCATTTTCATTTTTGTAACAATACCTTGATGTTCTGTGGTAATCAAACAAAAACACTTCATTTTCATTTTTGTAACAATACCTTGATGTTCTGTGGTAATGTAATCAAACAAGAACACTTCATTTTCATTTTTGTAACAATACCTTGATGTTCTGTGGTAATGTAATCAAACAAAAACACTTCATTTTCATTTTTGTAACAATACCTTGATGTTCTGTGGTAATGTAATCAAACAAAAACACTTCATTTTCATTTTTGTAACAATACCTTGATGTTCTGTGGTAATGTAATCAAACAAAAACACTTCATTTTCATTTTTGTAACAATACCTTGATGTTCTGTGGTAATGTAATCAAACAAAAACACTTCATTTTCATTTTTGTAACAATACCTTGATGTTCTGTGCAGACACAATGTGGTTATCAAACAAAAACACATCATGGATTAGATTCAAGTCGCCAGCAATTTTTTCCAATGTTTTATCTCCTTCAGCTCCCGCCACACTACAGCTCAAAATAGGTCTGCAAAAATATGGAGGGATTGAACATACTAGCTACATTATATTTAACAAAATAAGAAAAACAGAGATCAGCCTAAAGCAGACCTGGAATCCCAGAGAGAAAAAAATAAAGAAAAAAAATACAAAGACTGCATTAATACGCTTATCCACAGTAACTATCAGCTTTAATCTGTTTATCATAGTTTAAATACAGAGATCCAAGTTAGAAAAATTTCCAATCATTGAAAAAGTGTGTCATGAAATGAGACCCGACTCGTTGCTACCATAATTACACACATTATAGTAGTTAAATGTTTTAGAAAAGCGATCACTGGATCCACGGACATAACTGAAACAACTAAAAACTTGAATCCCTGTAAATATCTCCCCATGACAGACCAGTGTTTTGTTTGTTTTTTTGTTTTTTTTTAAAGGTTTTACAGCACTTGTGACACACTTAGGTCATATCAGCGCCAGTAAATAGAAGAAAATGGAATGGAATAGTCAAAATATTCTAGATTTACAAGCAAAGCACCCAAGAAAAAGCACGACAAAGGGGATTGGTTCAAATAGGTAATAGATGTAGATTCCAAGAGCACACCATCAATGTACTTTGAGGTTACCTTAAAGTCTCATCCAGACACCAGTACAGGACCCCACTAAGAGGAACACACTGAAATATTTACAGAATACATAACAATACATAACAGAGTGATGATTTACAAGGGAAAAAAAATCATCTCCCAAAACTATAACTACTATACATTAAACTGTTTTTCTCCCAATCAAGGACTCCAGCCAGTAATCCAATTTCAAAACAAAGACAGAAAGCAACTCGGAAAAGAGATAATATAAGGGGATAGAAGACACAGCGTGACCTCCTGCCCGCCATGGGAGGTCAAAGGTCCCTGCCCAAACAGACCAGTGTAAATTTAACGCATAGTACTAGACTTGCAATACGCTGGGTCTTAGGAGTGACTTAGATCTTCCACTTTCGATGTCATCTGACTTCGAAGCCTCAGCCGTTCCTCTTATTCTTATAGTAAAGATTCTCCAATTGTCTCTGTCTTGTGCCTTCCATCTGATGTGTGATAGCATTACCAGTGATGTTAATCTGGTTTCATCATTGAGTTGCTTTAAGTAGTTATCGAAAGTGAGAGGTAATATCGTTGTTGGCCATCCTCTAGCTAGTTTGTTTTGGCCAGAGAAATAGCGTGTCACTGCTTTATAGGTGGGATTTTCAGGTTTACGATGTAGATTGTCTGAAAAGTTTCCACCTTAGCTCAAGACTGTGTTCAAAATAATGTTGGAATTAATTACTTTAGCTGAAATTGGTCTCGAAGGTTTTTAATTTTCAATCTATAGGAATTGAAAGCGCAAGTGAATAATCAAACTGATGGCCAATAGTTCTTAAGCATGAATGGTAAGGGAATTGAGACAACAAGTGAATAATCAAACTGATGGCCAATAGTTCTTAAGCATGAACGGTAAGGGGTAAGGGAATTGAGACAATAAGTGAATAATCAAACTGATGGCCAATAGTTCTTAAGCATGAACGGTAAGGGAATTGAGACAATAAGTGAATAATCAAACTGATGGCCAATAGTTCTTAATCATGAACGGTAAGGGAATTGAGACAACAAGTGAATAATCAAACTGATGGCCAATAGTTCGGATAAAATCATGACAATTCAACTGAGTTCAAAATTAATTTTTGAGACATCTCAGTATATTTACCCATTGAATTTTGTTCCATCCCAAACTTTGAGCAGCCGAAAGTGATTCGTTTCAATATTCACATTGAAAATAACCTGTAAAACACCCAAAAAAAAATTTTTTAACCAAAATTTTTTTATAGTTTATAGTTTAAATCATCGCAATAAATCTGGCCTCAAACAATTGTTTGGAAGTCCCAATAGCTCAGTTGGTAGAGCACTCTCTTCACATGCAAAGGGACTGAGATTGATCCTGGGTGCAGTCAAGATTTTATTCTGACCCCCATGTCCACCCAGCAGTAATCGGGTAGCTAGGTCTATTAGATCTGGTGGAAAATGCTTTGCCATAGACAAGCATCCTATCCTAAGGATAGTAATGATTTGTAATTGTCCGTTGCATGCTAGAGAAATTGGGATAAACTCTGGCTTCATGGGCTTATTGACTTTGACAGACTTCTATAATACTTGTATCCTAGTGCTTACTGAATGGCGGTTCCTTTTCTAATTGGCTCACCTTCTGTAAGATTGAGCTTTTGGCTTCCACTCGCCCAGTGATTGGAAAATGTATGGAGATACTGATTTCCGTAAATATACAAAAAAATCAGAAACCGTTTAAAACTTGGTCAGTATAAAAATAAATAAGTTAAAATAATATTCCTTTGTCAATTTTCAGCACACATTTTTGAAAGGGTCTGTCTTGAGAAAAGACAAAGATAACCTAGGCATCAGCCACTGTGCAGTGCCCAAATATGAGCAATAGTTAACTATAAAGTGAGCAAAGTTTTTGCCGAACGGAAAATAATATGCTGGCACAGGGCTTGAAATGGATTCCCTTGAGTGAAGGTGCAGAAGAAGAGCCTTTACCACTCGGCCAAGTATTCTAATAATTGGGTCATAAATCGTCAATAGCCAAGACATTTTAGCCTCATTTCATCATTATAAATTCTAAAAACCATGTGCAAATATTTATTATTTTTCTTTTCATTTTTTTCTCTTCTAATTAATGATTCGTGGTATAGTTGAAAATATTTCTTGGATCTTTATTTTATGTACTAAACGTTTGTCCAGAGAATTTCCGAAGATTGAAATAATGTATTATTATCCTCCTCCTCCTCCTCATCCTTCTTCTTCTTCTTCTTCTTCTTCTTCTTCTTCTTCTTCTTCTTCTTCTTCTTCTTCTTCTTCTTCTTCTTCTTCTTCTTCTTCTTCTTCTTCTCATTATTATAATGATAATCATTATCATAATTATGATTATTATCTTAATCATTATCATTATTTTTATTATTATTATCCTCATTATTATTATTATTATTATTATTATTATTATTATTATTATTATTATTATTATTATTATTATTATTATTATTATTATTATTATTATTATTATTTTCATTATTATTATTATTATCATTATTATTATTATTATTATTATTATTATTATTATTATTATTATTATTATTATTATTATTATTATTATTATTATTTTACCATTATTATTATTATTATAATAACAAATAACAAATGTGAATATACCTGGCAGACTAAATCGAAGTATTGTCTTTTCTTGACTTTTTGGAAAGGCACATTCTCCTGGCCTTCCTGCCACCACTCTAGTAATGACTCTACCTGCCAATGAAGGATAATCAGTGTTTTAAATTATATTACAGAACTGCCTACTATTACCAAAAATCCGTAGAATTACGAAATTTTGGCCCTAATTTCAGATTTTTATGAGCATCTCTTAGTCATTAAAAGTTGATGAAAATGAAAGTTGATGGCAAACTACATAATTTTAAGGATTTTGAAGTGTTATCTTATCCTTGTGAATGTAAATTATTGTTTTTTATAGTAAATATAGCGACTACAATTTTAATCTCTTAAGAATTACGAATTTTCAAAATTTCAAGTAGGCAGGTCTGAATATTAAGAAAGAGATGTAACAAATGATAAAATGGAACAGAAGCCTTGATTTGATTCACAGAGACAGATGATACGGACATTCTGGTTGTAACAAAACGTGGATGAGACAATAAAGGCAAATGAAGAATGTAATGTAATAATTAATCTATACAGTGCACAGAATCCATCAAGTGCTCTAAGGCGCTACACATACAAAGACAATAGGTGACACAAAAGGCAAATACTATCCATACTGATGAGAGTGGCAGAACATTCATGTCCAAAGCACAGGGCCCGCTATCCATCCCAGGTGTTGCCGAAATTTTATCCGACCCTCTTATCCCAACAACCAGTGATCGAATAGCTGTGTCTGTTTCATTCAGAGGATAATTCTCTGTGATAGACTAGCTCCATATTCAATGGGTGGAAAGCAACAGTCTATTTAACTATACACAAATCAGGATTAAACTAAAGACTCCACAGGCCTGATGACTCTAAAGAACACCTAATGATTTATAACACATGGGTGCAAGTAGGTTAGGCTAAAAAAAATCCTGAAATTCATTTCCAATAAAAGTTGTTCAAGCGATGCTATACCTTAGTCCTCTCATCCTCTTTTACAATATAATCTGGACACGATGCAATTCGATTATC
Organism: Berghia stephanieae; assembly: GCF_034508935.2. Classification (NCBI taxonomy): domain Eukaryota; kingdom Metazoa; phylum Mollusca; class Gastropoda; order Nudibranchia; family Aeolidiidae; genus Berghia; species Berghia stephanieae. The sequence goes on from NC_088364.1 coordinate 64,211,016, forward strand.
AAACGACTCCTTGAACAAAACCCACTGGAAATTGTGGTCCTTTACACCCTGCTTCTTGCCTTTGTATGTTGTGATCTGAAATTGAAAACATTAAGTGGTCACCACAGTCAAAAGTTCGTAGCCATTTCTCACAAAGACCAAGGCTAAGGGAAATGTATCTTCAGACTCAATAAGTCTCAAATGAATTGCAATACACAGGAGTTACTTACAGAAGCAGAAATGATCCACCATCTTCTACTTTCGATTCTGTAGCCCATGTTTTGATTCCAGTAAACTAAAAATAACACTCCTTGTTTACACAATAAACATGAATCTAGTACAAAATAAAAATTAGGAAAAGTTGGGACATTCAAACGCTATCAATCCTTAGTACTTCCGAATTAAAATTCGAAAGCCGTCATGGAAACAAATAGAATGGTTATGATAATAATATAGCAAAGAAAATAAAACAAAGTTGTCAGGAAAACAATAATTAAGCATTGTTAGTCTAAAAAATGGACACAGCTTTTCTTTCCACGACTATGTGGTCTTATGGTATAACTCTCGTCTTCGGAAGGTCCTGATTTAGAGTCCTGCTCTGAGTGACGCATAGTCAGTCCAAAGGTTAGTGTCTTACCACAAGACCGCAAAGCCCCACAAGACAATGGAAAGATCTGGCCATCATCCAACATAATGACACAATGAATACAAACTTTTAAATTATGAAAACGGATGATGTTTCCTCTCATAGCTTGACAAGGCAGCCTATTCTTGTCTGCCTCAAAGAGATTGCATGTCAGTTTGGTGTCCTTGTTTTCAAGACTTGGGTCTGTGATGTTCAACATCAAATGATACTCTAGTCATGGGAGACAAAATGGAAGATTTTAAAATGACATAGATGCTGATGATGATGACGATGATGAAGATGATGATGATGATGTTGATGACGATGGCAATGATGACGTTGACAATGACCATGATAATTATAATGATAATGACAGTAATGACAGTGATGATGATGATGATGATGATGATGATGATGATGATGATGATGATGATGATGATGATGATGTTAAAGAAAATGAGGATTTAACCAGGACTACTTTGTTGAGTATGTGTTATTTGGTTTTTTAGTTATTTTTTTGTTGTTGTTGTTTTTTGTCCTTTTGAACTTTAGTATACCGATATCTTCCTGTTGCTATTGCCAAGATCCAAGTCAAATAAAAATATTTGGAAATGAGGCATCATGCCATATACAGAGGCTCCTACCCCCAATAGCCCCAAAGAGGAATCAGAATACAAAAAAAAGCAGAATTGACGATGACATATTTTGCGGTATATAATGTAATAGACAATCCAAAAGTACTAAGATAAAACAATATGAAATGTGTAAAAATTTGCAGATTGGTTAGAGACTAAAAGGGGAGCAAATAATAATATAGGACACAGGCCCTGGCAGTCTCAGAGCAAAGCATTGAATGGATGGACTAAGCCTTGACTGGACCCCCCCCCCCCCCCATCCCAACACAGACCCAATCGAACACATGCACGTATTGGTACACACATACAGACACATATATAAACTGCCAAAATTAAACAGGGAGAATAGCCCACTGCACTCAATAATACTCCCAAGTGGAGCCAATATATAATAATACTTCAGTCACTGACCACACATATTGGAGCCAACATAATAATGATAATACCCTGGGGTCATTGACCCCTTTGAATAAAATATTATCCCACATTAACTGCACACACTTTGAAGGACTAATCAGACACACAAAATGTGTTTTGATTGACCAAAGATGACGATGACAAAATAGACCATAACTCACACTTCTTAAACATTAAAAAAAAAATAGATATCATTTTTTTATAATTCCCTCTATTGAAACGCAGAATTTTTGCCTTGAATGTGGAATTGTGGAATATAGACCAATTAAGCAGAAGAGTAGGAGCCTCTGCAAATAATATTAAACTCAAACCATGTTGATTGGACTATATTATCATGTTTCTCAATTGTTAACATTCCCTTTAAAACTAAATAAATAACTAATAAAAATTTGAAGCTCTTATCGGGAAAATCTACGTTATCAGGAGTCAGGGAACAGATCAACCAGATCTGTAATGTCTAAATCATCAAATCGGGAGAGTTATCAGAACTGTCAATCACTTCGACTTTGGTCAAAAAAAACAAACATCATACCTCCTCGGACTGTGCGAACAGCAGGTCTGCAGTAAATGACCACTGCATACAAGTTGATAGCTCTGTGTTCACGGACTTTATTGACTTCCTCAAGGCTTTTATACGTCACAGGCAACACTTTCATTGGTGTCAACTAAAATATTGGATGAATAGAATAAAACTATTAATTAATACTAAAACAGATGGTTCATAACAACACTTAATCCATAAAAATACTCTATCCACCAGATTTGCAATTTCCCTTTTCATAATTTTTTACGTGAAACATTTCTCCTGTATCCAAAGTAACAGGACAAATAAAGAAATGGAGTTTACAATATTCCTGGTGACATGAAACAAAAATTTAATAGTTACATACTAATACTGCACTTGTAATCTACAGAACATTGATATTGCTTCCATGTAAATGAATATTCATTATCAAAAATATTCTTCCCAAAAATTCTTATTCCTTTTGTTTGTTTGGGTTTTTTTTTTTTCTTTTCAAGTTAAATTTTCACACCACACAACTTGTAAAAAAGGATTCTGTGACCTCTGAATAGTCTATTTCAAAGAGTTGTTGAGATCTATTTATGGTCAACTAACTCAATCAGTGCTTGCTTTGCATGTAGATTTGGAAAAAAAACAAAAGAAAAAAAAAAAATCCAACAGTGCTGATAGTGATAAAAAGTCTAAAAGAAGGAGAATTTTAAAACATTGATTTGCCTTTAAGCCTCATTTTAACCGCGTTAATCCCCATTTTAACAGAAACAGAGATGATAAACTATCGTTGAGAGTCACACAGTCCAGATGTCTTCACAGATAGTTTATAGAAAGAAATGAAAAGAATAGCATAAGTTTCAAAACTAGATCCAGCCCTTCATTTTATATTTTTAAAAAGAATCTGAAAACAAAACTTTTGTCCTGTGCCTTTTAACTATTGATTGTCATTGATTTTTCTTTTTCTTTTCATCGCGCCCTGAGCACCTTTGAGTGGAAGTGTGCGCTTTATAAATGCTTCATTATTATCATCATTTCTACGAAATTTTGGACTTGATTTTGGAAGTTATAATAATATAAATTCTTTTTCATTGTGGATAACATCGTGTTAGCTATTTAAACGTATCTAGATTTATTGTGATAACCAAACTTGCACACCCCCCACCTCCCCCAACCACCTCATCATACGAGTATCCATAACAATGACGCCGCGTGATATCATTCAAACTGACAGCAACTCACCAACCCTCGCCTAGAAAAACCGCATCCGCTACACGGATCGCTATTTCTCCAACACCCTATGAATACAAACTGTTTTATAAAATACACCAAAGCTCAGTTACTGTGCATTGATACAATATCGCACCATAAGACTATTTCTAATGCACTAATCACACACATTTCAAAGCTAGGTATCAGAAACCCAAAATGTGCTTGTGATAATTTTGTGAAGAAATACAAGAGGGGAACCAGGGGAGGTAAGAAGAAGAAGAAATCCCATTCACCAAGTCAACCACTCCCGTCGTCACTACCATCACCAACGCTATCCACACCATGTATCGACACACACACCACCACCACCACCACTACCATCCACACCATCACCGCCAACAGTACCAACAGGACCAACTCAACAAGCCGCCCTCTTACCACTATTCCCTCACCTATGTCGCTACCATCATCATCATCACCATCACCACCACTAACCGAAATCACTAAAAAAGAACTCAGCCCGTCTTATAACATTCCTGTTTACTCAAACGCACGTAGACATACAGCGAAATTTAAAAAAGCGTCAAAAAGACCGCGCAATCTTTTAACCATCATCAACAACAGGCCACCCCTCTGTCTCGTCCACATAAACGCAAGATCCATAAAAAACAAATGTCACGAGATCCATGACCTAATTATAGATCGTCATATTGATATATTGTGCATTACGGAAACCTGGCTTCAGGATAAACAGGATGACCACTACATTACCACCGCCTGTCCCAATACGCATACCTGGAAATCGCTACCACGACCTGGGAGAAAAGGGGGTGGTATTGCCTTTATTTATAGTCTTGCTATCACCAACACCACTTTCACTCCTCTTACAAGAGAAAACTACGAATCTGCATGCCTTTCCTTCCAATCCGACTCTGCCACTTTCTCCATCATTACTATCTATCGACCGCCGAATACATCCAATACTAAGTTTGTAGCTGAATTTCAAAATGATATCTTAGACTTCAACCTTAAAAGTTCACCATATATTTTTATTGGAGATTTCAACATACATTTTAATTCCACTTCTCCGACAGTCTCCAAAATCAAGAAAATCCTACACGACAACGATTTACACCAGCACATCACCGAGACAACACACCAGGCCGGCAACATCATTGATTGGGTCATCTCCCCTGTGTCAAGTAATAGAATAAGAAAGACCGAAGTTGTTGACCTAGCGATATCCGATCACAAAGTTTTATTTGTGGATATCGCATTAAAGAAAGTTGATCTCCCGAAACGAAACATAACAACAAGGAATTATAGACAAATTGATATCAGTGGTTTACAAGATAGCATTCGTGACGTCATAAATGAGGTTAAAAATATAAACGACTTCAACAAAGTATTGCGATCTATTATTGACGGTGAGGCACCGCCACAACGTCGGGTCGTATCGAATCGACCACACTCGCGATGGTTCAATTCCGAGATAAAAGAATTAAAGAGAAAAAAGAGACAGGCTGAAAGGAAATGGCGAAAGAGTGGTCTAACGGTATTTAAGGATATCTACAAAGCAGCTAAGTCGGCTCTTTATAACGCCATCACATGCGCAAAAAAGGCCCACTACAACGAAAAATTTCAAAGCATTGCATCTTGCAAAGAACTGTTTTCCACCGCAAACGACCTTCTTGGCAGTAAGAAATCCACACCCCTTCCAGCGTCTAGAAATAACACCGAACTAGCTCAAAATTTTGCCAACTATTTCCACGGCAAGATAAAATCCATTAGGGAAAACTTAGACAATACATCATCATCATCGTCACCGAGCTTTGGACCATTCCATGGAACGCCACTACATGTTTTCGATCCAGCCACTGAGGATGAAGTGAAGTCAGCCATTTTAGATAGCCCATCAAAATATTGTGACTTAGTAGACCCCATCCCAACTAGTATTCTTAAGGCTTGTATTGAAGAACTGTTACCAACAATAACTGAACTTATAAATAATTCGTTGGTCTCAGGTAGTGTCCCCGACTCGTTTAAACGTGCCATTGTTAAACCACTATTAAAGAAGTCCGATCTAAATGTAAACGAACTGAAAAATTACAGACCTGTCTCCAACCTTCCATATCTATCCAAAGTGCTTGAACGCATGTGTTTAAAAAGACTTTTGTATCATATCCATCTAAATAATTTAAGTGAAAATTTCCAATCTGCCTATAAATCACATCATAGCACTGAAACTGCCCTTTTAAAAGTATGCACTGATATTCTTAAAAGTATTGACAAAAATCATGTCTGTTTATTGACTATGTTGGACCTTTCGGCTGCATTTGACACCATTGATCACGAGATACTTATTAAACGATTAGAAATTACTTTTGGAATAAGAGACACTGCGCTTAGTTGGTTTAAATCATACCTAACATCAAGATCTCAGTCGGTTCTGATCGATGGCGCAGTATCAGAAACATTTCCTCTAAATTACGGCGTTCCGCAGGGGTCTGTCCTTGGTCCTGTTATTTTTACTCTTTATACTCAACCTCTTTCGGATATTTTTGTTAAAAATAAATTAATGTATCATTTCTATGCTGATGACACTCAGATCTATGTAAGCGATATCCCTAGTAATATCCCATCATTGATTACCCGTGTTGAAGACTGTATTAGAGATGTTAAATGCTGGATGGAAATTAACAAGTTAAAGCTGAATAATGAAAAGACAGAGGTGATGGTGTGTGGTAGAAAAAGTGTTTTGAAAGATGATTTTCTGAAGTTTACTCTAAATATAAATGGGTGCACAATTAACCTCTCAACGTGTGTGAAAAACCTCGGGGTAATGCTAGATCAACATATGACTATGCAGGCACAGTTTGATTCTCTATGTAGAAGTTTGACAATAGGATTAAAAAGAATTGCTTCAGTTAGACCTTTCCTAACAAGAGAAGTAACATGCAAACTAATAACATCTTTCATACTATCTAAAATAGATTACTGTAATTCGTTAATCTCGAATGTAAGCAACGATAAAATATCACGCCTTCAAAGTATCCAGAATGCGGCTGCTAAATTGATTTTAAGAAAGAAGATAACATCCTACTCGTTGCCACTTTTGTATGAGCTGCATTGGTTACCAGTTAAAGTGAGAATTGAATTTAAACTAGCAGTATTGTGCTATAAGTGCCTTAATGATCAAGCACCATTGTATATTACTGAATTTTTAGAAACGTATAAGCCAACGAGGAGTCTACGTTCTGCACTAGATTCTACAAAATTAATTGTTACAAATAAATATAAATATAAATTTTACGGCGGCAGATCGTTCAGTCAAGTCGGACCTTCCATCTGGAACTCTCTTCCTAAAAGAATAAGAGAAGCGCAGTCCTTATCAATATTTAAATCAAAGTTAAAACACCATCTCTTTGTTAAAACACATCTTGATTAATGCATCTTTGTAATTTGACCCCAATATGAATGTTAATTTAGTTTATGTTATTATATCATTATTTTATATTATTTCCGTATTTGACATAGCATGTGGATGTATTATAACATATCTTGTATTAATGACTTTATGTTTAGTTATTACATTGTTGTATAAT
>NC_088364.1:64222999-64240499 GCF_034508935.2 Berghia stephanieae
AGCTGCCTGGGTTGGTAATTTATCCTTATCACGATCAAACAGGTTGCAGGACAATTTCTCTTCCAAATCTGTAAGACTGGGATCGACTACATTTATCATCATGTAGTAATCTGTATGGATTACATTAGCATAAATAGAAACATATTTTTGCCAACCCAAAAAATTATTTTGATTAGCAAGCGGGCTTTTTTTTTTTTCTTATTTCAAAAAAAAAAAAAAAACTGTTTTCATTTTTACAGCTTGATGCAAGGGTTAATTTACTATAGTCTGTTTCAAAATACACAATCACATATTTCGATCTGATTCTCTCAAACCGTGTTGTATATGTTGTCACGATTCTTTGCATACTGTGTTAGATTTTACTAGACTTATTGAATCCTGAAAGTGAAAAATGTATGTTTCATGGTTGTATAAAAAAATAAAAAATAAAACATCTTCCAAATAACTGAACTCACCTGAACCACTAGTTTTTACTGCAGTTTTAAAATATGAAACGACTCCATATATATGAACACTTGTTCCCACAACGACATCTTTCAACAAAGTGTATGTGTAGCCAATATTCTTTGAATTCTTAGGAGACTAGAAAAGAAAGGAGAAAATAAAATTTTGATATTGATGGTTTTTGTCTAAGTAAAACACTCACCAATTCTGTCAACACACACCTTCCAACACATAATGAAATCTAATAGAGAGAATTTAGTGACAACTTATCAGAGGTCCCTATAGCTCAGTTGATAGAGCACTCGCTACACATGCAAAAGGCTGGGATTGATCCCGAGTGTACAAGATTTTTTTCCCAACCAGAAATGATTATAAGCTGGATCTTTTAGATCTGGCAGAAAGTTCACTGTGTTAGACTAGCATACTAGCAAAGGGTAGCAAGCAATTGCGAAAGTCTGTTTAACAATAGAAAGCAAGGTAAATTCTGGCTCTATTTGCCTTATGGCTCTTAAGGTATGAGCCTTATGGTTCTGAAGGACTACTTACTTACTTATCACCTCTCTGGAATTCTAAAAACAATAACTAAGAGCTCTACTTATGTTCTCCAGAAAAAGTGTTAAACAGGCACTTATATCAATAATGATGAGAAATATAGGGTATGGAGAAGAGAAGAGCCAGATGAAAACAGAGAATAAAAATATCATTGTGTCTCTGTTTTCATCTGGTACTTCTCCATCCACTATATCTCTCATCATACTTATATTCTTCCTAACTCTTGAAGGTATCTAAAACTACGAGTGATAGATAAGATATATTTATAAGACATATATTTTTATGTACAGTGTGTATATGGATGTGTGTGTGTGATTGTGTGTAATTGGATGCGTGTGAGCTTGTGTTCGTATGTCCGATTCTGCAGTATGTAATGTTTTTTATTGCGGTCAATGTGAAGCACTTCGAAGCTTCGGCATAAGCGTTATATAAATGTACATTTATTATTATTATATAACAACTCCCCATCGACGTAGTCTAAATTTCCAGACATCAACAAAGTCATAAGAAAGATATCAATCTCCAAATTTTGATTTAACTATTTATTGCCCCTGCTTTTAAAAAAATTACTTTTTAACAGTTATGTAATGTAAAAAAATGTTATTTTCAAAACTTTAATGCCGACATGATCTGCGTCCAAAACCATATAGTTTATGTCTTAGCACCTTTTTGTTTTTAAAGGTCTTAAGGCTCCTGTCACACATTTAGGTCATACCATTGATGGTAAAAAGGAAGAAAATGGGATAGTCAAAGAAGTCATAGATTTACAACTGAAAGCACCCAAGAAAAAGTTAGACAAAGGGGACTGGTTCAAATAAGGACGGATGTAGATTCTAAGATCACACCACTGGTATACTTAAGTTTGAGACCATCCAAAAGTCTTATCCATAGACAAGTACAGGATCCAAACAAAAGAAAAACACTAAAATGTTTAGAAAGTACATTCAAAACAAAAACAATAACAACACACAACAAGATATGATCTAGAGGAAAACAAAATATCTCTAAAACCAAATACTATAAATTTGACTGTGGCGATATGGACTTGTAGTATGGCACTTGCTTTCGGATCGGAAGGTCCTGGGTTCGAGCCTCGCCGGCACATAGTTGAGTCCTTGGAAAAGGCTCTTTACTTACATCTCTCGCCGTATTCAGGTGTAAAATGAGTACCTAGCCATTAATAGCGTTGTGTCTGTTGAATAAAAATTGCAATATCGTCTAACAGGCGTCATGTCTCGTTCTATGTGTTGGGGACCCTTTGTAAAGCGATTTGAGCACATTTAGTGGATATTGTGCTACATAAAGCTCAAGTTTCCCCCCCCCCCCCTCTCAGCCAAGGACTCTGGCAAGACAAAACCAAGTAATCTCATACCCAGACAGAGACAGAAAGCAAAGTGGAAAAGGAATGTAAAATGTAGAAGAGCAACAGTGACCGCCTCGCCCATCATGGGAGGTCAAAAGACCCCATGCAGCATATCACCTGCTTCTTGCTTGTAGACCTAGTAGCAGGCGAAGAAACTGTTGACGATGATGATGATTTACTGTTGAAATCCTTTGCCGGTGTTGAAGAATTACTTGCAGTCTGGGATGCTTTTACAACCTGAAAAGGAGACGATTAAAAAATGTTTATGATAACAACGAAGTGAGCATTTAGTGACCTCCATACTGCTACAAAAAATTAGTAAAATTACGAAATTTCGTCTCCAATTTCAAAATTTCATGAGCATTTAGAAGTCATTAAAACTTATTGAAAACGAAAGTTGATGTCAGAGTACATGATTTTAAGGATTTTGAATTGTTATTTATCCTTGTTAGGGTAAATTGTTGATATATATAGTTAACTATAGTGACTACTATTTTCAACTCCTAAAAATGACAAATTTTACAAGGGGTGGTGGGGCTGAGCAACACCAAAGACGCTTTTTTTCTTTTTTTTTTTTAAATGCTGCCATCTCTTTTTTTTATTTTTTTTATTTTTTTTTTTTTACTTTTCAAAACCTAACTGACTTCAGATATTGGTTGTTGGTAGAAAAAGGAATATCTAAATTAGAGACCAGAAATTGTAATTCCAGTTGATAAAGGTGAAAACTATCAATTAATATTATATTGTCCTTATTAATGCCCCTGGAATAAAAACCCAAAAAGCTATTGAAAAATTATGTAATGAAAAAAAATATTGCTTTCTTTAAAAATATGATACCTACAAGATATACATAATTATTATCACACAGTAAAAAACCATCACTAGCAATATCAAGGTAATTTGATAAAAATTTCAGGGCAAAATAAGATTTCAACTGCTAAAAACTGCAGATTAAAATAAACATATTGGAAGGTTTGCATAATTTAGAAGACCACACATACTATCCACTATCTTAAAATTATGACAAAATAGACCCCAAAAAAATTGTCAAAGAAGATGGAAATGGAAATTTCCTTTCTTTTGGTGTCTACAAAACTTTATATTTCAATTGTGTGATTTTGTTATTTTGCTTCACTTTTCATATAAATATTTGTGTAAATCTGGCTCATTTTAGGTTGAATAATTATGAAATTTTGAGTGCTAAAATGATAGATATATTGTCCCATTATTTAATTATACCAAACCATTTTTGTAAAATTGTCAAAAAAATAAATTTATCATGTGCAGTGTCGCTCCTCCTATCCTTTTAAAATTACTTGATTTTCAAATTGAGCTTTTATACAGCGTAATATCCACTAAACGTGCTCAAAGCACTTTACAAGGGATCCCTGGTCAACAGCAGCATTTAACATTTTGGACGGAACATGACGCCTGTTATTACAATTTTTTCCCCGACGGACATACTGTGAACGGCCAGGGACTCATTTTACAGCTGAGTACGGTGAGAGAATGTGAGTAAAGAACCTTCTCCAAAAACTCAACTATGCAAGGCTCGAACCCGCTCGAACCCAGGACCAAAAGCGAGTGTCATACCACTAGATCACATAGCCGCATAAAATATAAATTTTACTTCATTTTCGCCAAAATCGTGTAAAAAAATAAAATAATAACTTTTACCCAGACTACAGATTTGACTGGCTTATGATCATCCAGAATGATCTGATACGGGCCATTTGTTCTTTTATCTTTAGGACAGACATCAACCTCAAAGTCTGAAAACACAAGAGTGTCCTGAAAAATAAATAAAAAGAAATGCTATATAATCTCTGTAAAAAAAAAAAAACAAAAAAAAAATGTGAACTATTATGGGAATGTTGTGCCAAATTCATCCGTTAGCTCAGTTGGTAGAGCACTGGCTTCACATTCAAAAGAACCAAGATTGATCTCGGGCGCAGTCAAACTTTTTTCTGAAACCCCTGTCCATCCAGCAGTGATTGGTGGTAGCTGGGTCTGTTAGATCTTGTCGAAACTGCTTTGCGATAGACCTGCATCCTATCCAAAGGGTAGCAAGCATTTGCTATTGTCTGTTTCACACTACAGAAACCAGGATAAACTCTGGCTCCATAAGCCTAATAATGGCTCTGAAGGATGGTGATAAAACTCATTATGCTTCTTTGTATGGGAAAACTGTATTTGTGACCCAATGTCTCAAAACAGTATTAGTCGGGGTGAACCAGTTTATAAAATGACCAGAAATATGAAATTTTAGATTTTGTTACTTTTTATATTATATTCATCCTTCTCTACAAAAGATACTATGTTTACAAAATTCTTATATTTTCCACTATAAACTCTGTTTTTCGCCTCTGGATCATAATATCGACATAATACAGATTTAAGGTATTTCTGTTCAAATCCTTGCGTGCAATAGGCCTTCATATCAGAAAAAGAATCCTTCATCCTATTCTATTAATAAATTTGTTCGTCGTCGGAATATAAAGGAGAAATAGAAAACAAAAATACAAATAAATAAATCTATATTAGATGATTATGATTCGACTCCGAATTTAAATTACCATACATAGATAAAACAACACAAAACATTAACATTTGTAAAAACTAAAAAAAAAACACATTTACCCGCACACTCTCATGTTTTTTTGACTCACTTAAAGAATTAAAATTTAATTATCCAGGGAGTTCAGTAAGATTTCGGAGTCAAAATTATGACCTTGAAACAAAATTTACAACCCAGGAAATTAAAATAGCCAACAGCAACACTTAACATGTAGGATGGGACATGACGCCTGTTAGGCGATATCATAATAGTTTTTTACAGACAACGCAGTTAACGGCCAGGTACTCTTTTACACCTGAGTATGGTGAGAGAATATGAGTAAACAGCCTTGTCCAAGGACTGAACTATGCGCCGAGTGATCCTCAAACCCAGGACCTTCCGATCCGAAAGCCAGTGTCATACCACAAGACCACATAGCCGCACAACAATTCCTCAGAGTGACTACGCCTATGTTATAGAATTCACTTTCATATAATAATACCAAAAACAGTGAAAATTTAGATACCTTTAAAAAAGAAATTAAAAACCGAATTATTTAGAAGAGCTTATTTTGACAATTAATATGCTTTATGTTTTAATTTAGGGTAGATGGTAAAGTAATGTGTATGAAAAGAGTTTCTGTATGTGTGGATGCAGAGAAATTTCCGTTTGTGGTTTGAGTGTACAGGTGTATGTGTGTAGACGTTTTAATATAACTAAGTGATTGTTAAGGCCATTGAGCACTAATCAGTGGATTAATGGACGTTATATAAGTATATTATTATTATTATTATTACAATGTCTGAATGGTGCCTAGGATTTTCAAAATGGCAGCCCCTGGATCAAGCCTTGTCATTTTTTGCATTCATAATTTTGTGCTGCCAGATTTAATTCTTCAACAAACTTTTCAAAATTTCGATTCATTGAATCTTCAATTTACGACTTTTTTTTAAAGCCCACAAATAATGCAAATTTACAACCATTTACGACCAAGAGCTCAAATTTACGACTTTTTAAATGACTTTGAGACCTTGCTGAACAGCCTGCTATCTTATTTTTAAACTATGGAACTTTTATTTAAAATTACCTTTGGAATCTTACAGGTGTATATAAACAATTTTCTAAGCTTGGATATTCAAGTGGAACCTCTTTTTTCACAAACACATGATATGAACAAAAGAACTTTGCTAATTTTCTGTTCATAGACATATGTTGCCAACCATCTCAAAATGGTATCATATCAAGGTAAAATCAAAGCTTCCAATTAAATTTTAAGCTTAACATACATTTTTAATGGCTCAATCTTTCAACACCTTGATTAAAAATAGATGCCTTAATCTTTTAAAAGTGTGGTTAAAATAAATAAGGTGCCTTAATCGTTTAGAATCTTAGTTAAAATAGATGCCTTAATCTTTTATAAAATTGTGGTTAAAATAGATGCCTTAATCTTTTATAAAATTGTGGTTAAAATAGATGCCTTAAACTTTTATAAAAATGTGGTTAAAATAGGTGCCTTGATCTTTTAGAATCTGAGTTAAAATAGATGCCTTAATCTTTTAAAATCGTGATTAAAATTGACGCCTTAATGTTTTAAAAATGTGGTTAAAATAAATGTCTTAATCTTTTAAAATTTGTCGTTAAAATAGATGCCTAATTGTGGTTAAAATGGATGCTTTAATCTTTTAAAATCTTTAACTTTCTCTTTATCAACACCTGCAGAGCAAAGACATTGAAAGATTGTCTCTATCCTTACCCCAATGGTACAGGAATCTAAGTCTGTAGCAATTGGTCCAAATGCATGAAGGTTGATGAGTCTCCCTGTACCTGTAATAGATTATATCAATATAGATAAACAGTATTTGTATAAAGGATGCCAGCCAGCAGAGCTCGTAAAATTAAAATACAAAATTAAGTCAAGTATTTTTTACTGTTACTGTCTAGGTAAACCAGAAACCTGTTATTTGCCATAATAATGTGAAATTTTGGAAGTAATATGTTTTATAACTATGTTGTAGCAGCCGCGGTAGTCATGATGGTAATGTTGTCGTTGTAGTACTGGTGATCTAGCAAAATTCAAGGAGTTTTCTCCTAAAACGAAATTCAAGGAATTTTCAAGATTTTCTCAGTAATAGCAAAATCAAGGAGTTTTCAAGCAGTCCTCGAATTCATGGAGGCCGTAGAAATAAATTATTAATATGAAATTGTGAATGGGAAAAATGTTCAAAGTTGAGGTTTAACATGAGAATTAATCTGAAATCTGATAACCTTACTGCTTGTTCTGTAATACACACACATATATATATATATATATATATATATATATATATATATATATATATATATATATATATATATTATATATATATATATATATATATATATATATATATATATATATATATATATATATATATTCGTATTCAATGGTAAAAATACTTACAACTTTGGATGACCAACTTGATTGATGACGTCCTGTGTGTATTGAGGATGTATTTAGTATTGATCTTTGCCTAGGATTGGGAAAGAAAACATCTATTTAATAATCAAAATTCCAAAACTACATTACTTTCTTTTGCAAAATGAAATTATCACTAATCAAATATGGACAAAATCTGTTTTACTTGGAAGTAAAAGTAAGCTTTAACGGTAATAGCAGAGCTGCCAACCCCATCTGATGAGAATGTGTACAATGGGACCTCAAAATGGGGGAGATTTCATAAAAATGGGTACAATCCTGAAATTGATGGAAACTAACCATTGTGAAAGTAAGAGGAAGGTATAATTACATAAAGTCTCACCACACAAGCTCAATTGCAGCAACAATGATGTTCCCAAGACTATAATCCAATCCTTTCAGAATTCTACCTCCCAGCATGAAGATCATAATTATTCAAAAAAATATATGAATATCCACTTGGTCACCAAGGTTTCTCAAAAGGCTAGTAATAATATGAATTACAACTAAAGAAAACTGAAGTAACTCTGCACACTAAAAATGGGTACAATCTTGGGGGAAATGTGTACAAGCGTACAATCACTGAAAATGCGTACAATTCCGCATTTTTTGCAGTAGGTTGGCAGCTCTGTAATAGCGAATGAATGCTTATTTGATTTTAAATTACCATTTTCAGTTCAGAATATAGAAATTATTCAAATTATTTTATTTCAACGCCACAGGTTGGAAAACTTCAGAAAATTTAAATTCAGAGCATACAGTGCCAGATAATAGCAGCACATTATATATATAACCTCTGTGGTATAATGATAGCAATTCTGACCGGAAAATGGGAGGTCTGAGGTTCGATCCACGTTCAAGTTTGATTGTTTGGGATATATTTTTCTTTCCAAACACCTCAAAGATTAGGCATTGTATAACATATGTTTAAAAAAATATTTAAAAACTGTAAAAATTTTATTTAACCCGGCTTACCTTTACATATTTCCCTGTTATATCTGTATGATTATTGAGAGATGAAATATCTATGCAAGTGAGCCCTGAAGGGATATAATCTGCAAAATTTCCACTTGAGCAGATGATGACAGGCATGCTGATGACACTAGGAAGAAAGAAGTAATGAACATTATAAATAATTTCTCAAATATAAGAAATGTGTACACATCTATATGAACTAATTTCAACTGTGTCACCTACTCAAAATAAATGCTTTAAAAATTCAAACTTTATTATTCCCTTTTTGTCCTCTATGTGACAATGCCTACAGTCAAGTGATCACTCACACCTGGATAACAACAATAACCACAACAAGAAGTAATGACATTTAATTTTTTTTTTTTATTTCATTCAAATGAAAAATGATCATAGACGCCAACTTTACAGAAACAAATTTCATGAAAACTTTTTTGACAAAAATATAATTATATTGCTGATGACTATGGTTGTGGTGGTGGTTGTGGTGGAGTTATTTGAGGCAACAGTGGTGCGTGGTTGGTGTTGATGGTGATGGTGATGATGATGATGATGATGATGATGATGATGATGATGATGATGATGATGAGGTTGTATTGGTGACTTTTCTGGAATAATTAGTTCAAAATTGGGATATCAGATATGAGAGCAGAAATTAGGAATGTACAGATAAAATTGGGAGTGTTGAGAGTTGACAGGTTACACAAATTTATTACAGTGCAATCACTTAATTATGACATTGTCGGGACTAGAAAAAAAAATGTAATTATAATTATAGAGAGCTGTCACTATAGAAGAGCAATCAATAATGGTGGTAGGAGGGTATGAGTAATGTACTTTATTACTGCCTCTCTCCCATCTACACTGGTGACTTCAACTGCAGCAGGCTACCTTGAAAATAATGTAATGTCTTCTTAAATGGCAGAGCCAGCCATAGCTTGCAGAAAAAGTTATAGCTCCTAGTTTGTCCAGTTACCTTCACCCGGTCTTTAATGCTACGTCACAACGCAGGCATTGATCACTCAACTTTGAACTACATGAGCACAGTCGCATCAAAATATCAGTATCCATCGGCAGTCACTGCATTTTTCTGTGGTTCGAAGCCATACTGGTCGATTATTGCTCGGTTCTTAATGATTGAGGTCAAGCTTTTATCAGCAAATCCCAAGGTCTGTTCCTTTGATGAGGTCAAGCAAGACAAAAAGCTAGCTTAGATGGCACTGCCAGTTGCACAAGTGTTCAAACCAATTAATAGACTGATGTGGCGCTCACTTGTGAACCAGTTAAAATAGTCATCATTTTTCTCTTCAACTTGGTAATAGTAGGGTGATGATTCATTTTCTTGTTTGTGAGAGAATAATAGCAGGCCAATAGGGGAGACATGTACCTTTGGTGAACAGCGGGTGGACTGCTGTGATGCAAGGGAGTGCCATGGCAGTCGACTAACTGGGAAATGTTTGTGTAATTACAAAGTGCCAGCTAAGCCAGCTTTTTGTCTCAAGGGTCAGTGAATAATGGTGCATGATTATTCAGATATGCCTTTTTGAAACTTCATTCTTCTTAACTACATTTTTGAGAATACGCAAACTTTCACAGTTCACATAGAAACGAAAAGAAATATAATGATAATCAAAAATCAATAAAAGTTTTGTTGTATTTTTTTTTTACAATTGGGAGGCCTTCCGAAAGCTCCTCGTGCTAAGGGAAACAACCCAAATATTCCCTCAACTAACCCTAAGAAAAAATAAAACCTAGTACCTGAAACTAACCCCAACAGGAAAAACAAACACCCTAGCACCTTTTCTAAGACTAAGACCTAACTAAATAGAAAAAAATCCTCCAACCTCAAGCAAACCCGAATAGAAAAGAAAAACCTAGGACAGCTTTGCACTACCTTTCTACACTTCAAAAATAAAGATGACGGCGGATAACATGGATCTAAATATTCGTGGTCTTTGGGAGATTACAATTGTAGTCACTTGCTAACGTTAAAAATCAATTTGCCCTCGCATAGATAAAAGAGTGTCTTTGTGTAATGATAGGAAGATATATTTGATTTGCCATGAGCGTGTTGCAAAATACACATGCATGACACATCTCTACATTAATATAATTTGCCATTTGCGGCCGCGAAAAACTGCGGGGAAAGGAGAATAATATGACATTGGGCATTGAGCGTTTTATTTAAAAGGCAGTATGGGTCGGGCTTTGACAAAAGGCAGTATCTTAATTCTTTTTTAATTTTAAAAAAATATGCTGTTTTATTTCTAAATATAAAAATAGAGGCGATTCTTGGCAGCAACATGGTGAGAACGGGGGAGAACATGGTGATGCGAGATCAAAGAGAAAAAGCCGCCGACTCTTGGGTTGTGGAAATGGTTGATGGGGGGGGGGGGGTGTGATTATTCTGTTTTTAATGACAAGAGATACTCATGAGTGTGTGTGTGTGTGTGTGTGTTTAGGAGGACTAATACGGTTTCTATAAATGCAAACGGAATAGTAACTGAGAGTTTCATTAATGATACTAATGATAAGTTCATCATTCAGGCGCATTGAATTGCAGTATTCCGAATCGAAGAGCCATTGGAGACTATTCAGACTCGACCCTGGTTAGCCATGGAGTTCTATTTAGTTTAGACGCGGGGTCCGAATTGCCATGGGAAGAATTCAGACTCGGGGTATGAATTGCCATGGGAGGAAATTCAGACTCGGGGTCCGAATTGCCACGTAAGCAATTCAGACTCGGGTCCGAATAGCCTTTGCCTTTTTACAAATCAGTCATTCAAGTGGATAGTGTGGCATGGTATTGGTATAATTGGTAAGAAGATAACTGTCTCAAAAGTTTTGTTGTAGAAAGTCTGTGGGTGAAGTGTGATCAATTCCCGTCTGCGCCACTTTTATTACTTTCATTTTATTTACCTTCTTTACTTTAACATGATTATGATGCCAAGAAGTCAAGATCAAGAGTCTACCTCTATATTTGCACTGCAAACGCAAATAGTGATTTCCACAATTTGCAGTAAGTACTGCAAATAGTGGATAGCTTTTGTTTTTGTTATTTTCAGTACTACTGCAAATAGTGGATATCGTTCATTTGTTATTTCTCTAGTATAGAGTACTAGATAGTACTAGATAGTACTCTGTTCGGACTGTTGGGTTCGCTTGGCTTAGCTAGAGTAGTAGTAGTAGTAGCCTACGATAAATGTTTCGTTATGGTGTGCCTTGAGCTTTATTATAGAGGATTGGGCGAAAAATATAAATAAACTACATTATTATTATTATTGTTTGGCCTCATATTATTTTGTGTTTCATTGACGATGAGGATGTGTCTGCTGTCGCTGTGTGAGTGTGCGAGTTGAGTGAGTCAGTGAGTGTGAGTGGGATGGTGATGTTGATGATAAGGATTATGATGATTTAATGGTGGTGGTGGTTGCTGTTGTTTTGATATCAGTGTGGAGATAACTGTGGTAGTGGTAGTAATTAGTAATGATGATGACGTGGTGGTTGTCACTTTTGTAGTAAGTGGTGGTATCTCTAGGTCGATGATGAGGAGGAGGAGAGGATTGATAATGTAAAGTGTAAAGTAAAGCCTGGTGGTTGTTATAGTTTTGATAACGATGTGGAGGTTGCTGTGGTAAGTGAGAGTAATTATGGTGTAGTTATCTTTAAAGAAAGAAGACTAACCATCAAAAATAGATAGAAGACAACACACGAAGAAGTCTATTATTGTGTCTTGATGTTGAAGTCGAATTTCGAGCCAGTGCAACCATTTTGTTTTTAGTCTGCCAGATATGACAACTAGTGTTGGGTTATTTGATCGCTTTTACTCGATCGACGACCGAGCGCCAAGCCACGAGTCAGTGCTCGATCTCAATGCCGGAAGAGCGAGTTAGTAAAACGATCACTCGATCGTAAAACGATCAAGCGGGTTGTGAGCTTGAGACGATCTTGACACGTGAGACGAGCTTGAGACGATCAGGATTCGAGCGAGCGGAGGGGTAACGAGTGTTTCGAATCATTTCAAATTCAAACGATCACAGTTTGCCATCCGATACCAATCGCCAATGTTTGCACACGGTAGTCTGTGGTTCTTCCACAGCCCTCACTCCTTGTCAGATGTTAGTGTGTCTGGGTGGCAGTGGCAGGGAAATTCGTATAGGTGTATCACGCGTGTGTGACAAGACTTCATTAAACCTACTAAAGTTTGACTATCACACACACACACACATACACACACACATACACACACACACACACACTAAGGCTATTTCTATGACACACACGCATCCCTCTATCAATGAACACTCCTACAGTAGTGCGGCTATGTGGTCTAGTCATGACGTAACTATAGGTAGTACTCTAGTCGACCATGGCTCTCGTGCATTATAATGGTCTAGTGGTATGACACCCGCTTTGGGATCGGAAAGTCCTGGGTTCGAGCCTCGCGCTCGGTGTATAGTTGAGTCTTTGGACAAGGCTCTTTACTCACATTCTCTCACCGTACTCAGGTGTAAAATGAGTACCTGGCCGTTAACAGCGTTGTCTTTGTCTGAAAAATTGTAATATCGCCTAACAGGCGGCATGTCCCGTCCTACATATTAAATGTTGCTGTTGACCGGGGACCCCTTTACAAAGCGCTTTGATCACATTTAGTGGATATTGTAAAGCTCAATTTTTTAAAGTAAAACATTAGCTTTGAATATGGAATGTTTCAATTTTAGATGCCTGTGTATTCTTTGTTAGTTCCCATCATCATCATCATCATCATCATCATCATCATCATCATCATCATCATCATCAGGGGCAGCGGTACGGTCTTTGGTTGGCACCCGAAAGGTACCGAGTTCGATCACCCGCCGCTGAGTGGTCTTGAGCAAGTCACCTTGCCCTAACTAAATTTGCGGCGCTGCACTGCGGCTATCGCTTGGGTTATTCCAGTCTTCCCTTAGAATAGACCCGAAAGACGAATCTCCCCTATGGGATGAATAAAGGGAATTATGTTTAATTTATTTATCATCACCATCATATCAGCGGGATCATCATCATCACCACCACCACCACCACCCTAATAATAATGGATAAAATAAATATCAACACATTTCAATGTAATAATCAATCTAAAATCAATCAGTGCTCCTAAAAGACCCTTTGATTTCTTTGTCTAATTCGTTCCATACTTTTGGAGTCCCGACAAAGAAAGATTTTCAGCTAACTATAGTTTATATATGGGAATATTAATCAGTCGTTTATATTGGAATCGGAGTTGTCTAGCAGGTGTATTAGTTCAAAGCGCATTTCCAAGGATTTACCATGCTCAATGAACTTCACAATATTTTATTTAATTTATTCCTCCGGCACGCCATATCGACCATACATCCATTTCGTACAGTAGGTACCGATCGCTGTTTGGAGTCTTTTTGTATTAAAGCTCTTTACAATACCCGTCATTGCTTATAAGATAAGAATACATTCACACCTGAGTCAAGTGCCTGACACACGGACTTAACGTCTGGATCACAATTTTCAACAATCACTGTCACTCATCCGGCCATTGACAAGGCTTGATTTTGTGACAAGAGACACCGTACCACTGAGCGACCGAACAAATAATCACCATCTGCGCCATCGTCATCATCATCATCATCATCATTATCATCATCCTCATCACAGCCGTAACAGCCAGCAAAACCACAATCATCATCTTCGGGTCCGGTCTATCCGTGTGGGGGGTGGGGGTGGAACCTGCTAAAGTATTTCATTTTTTAAACAGAAACACGATAATCATCATCATCATCATCATCGTAATCCATTGTCGTCGGCATCGTTATCATCGTGTCCGGGCAATCCGTGTGTGTCTGGGTGTGGAACCTGCTAAATATTATTATTATCTACCTACCTAATAAAAACACACCATTCTTGTTCATTTATTTTTCAAATAATGAAATGAAAGTAGTGTTGGGTTATTCGATCGCTTTTACTCGATCGACATTCGAGCGCGAAGCCACGATTCACCGTCCGATCTCAATTCCGGAAGAGCGAGTTGAAAAAACGTTCATTCGAGTTGACGAGTAGAGACGAGCTTGAGACGATCTTGAGACTTGAGACGAGCTTGAGACGATCTTGAGACTTGAGACGATCACGATCCGAGCGAGTTGAGGGGTAACGAGTAACGAGTGTTTCGAATCATTCCAAACGATCACAGTTTGCCATCCGATACCAATCGCTAACGTTTGCACACGGTAGTCTGTGGTTCTTCCACAGCCCTCACTCCTTGTCAGATGTTAGTGTGTCTGGGTGGCAGGGA
Source organism: Berghia stephanieae (assembly GCF_034508935.2). NCBI lineage: Eukaryota > Metazoa > Mollusca > Gastropoda > Nudibranchia > Aeolidiidae > Berghia > Berghia stephanieae. The sequence continues at coordinate 64,237,647 of NC_088364.1, forward strand.
AATTCGTGTAGGTGTATCACGCGTGTGTGACAAGACTTCATTAAACCTACTAAAGGTTGAATATCACACACACACACACACACACACACACACACACACACACACACACACAGACAGACACTATGGCTATTTCTATGACACACACGCATCCATCTATCAATGAACACTACCCTACAATAAAGTAAAACGTTAGCTTTGAATATGGAATGTTTCAATGTTAGATGCCTGTGTAATTTGTTAGTTCCCATCATCATCATCATCATCATCATCATCATCATCATCATCATCATCATCATCATCATTAGGGGCAGCGTGGCTCAGCGGTTCGGTCTTTGGTTCGCACCCCAAAGGTACCGAGTTCGATCACCCGCCGCTGCACTGTGTGGCCTTGAGCAAGTCACCTCGTCCTAGCTCAATTTGCGGCGCTGCACTGTGGCTGACGCCTGGGTTATTCCAGTCTTCCCTTAGAATAGACCTTAGAGAAAAACCTCCCCTATGGGATGAATAACGGGAATTGTATTTATTATTATTTTTATAATTTATTACTCTTCACCATCATTATCAGCAGGTGCAGCAGCCCAGCATCATCATCACCTTAATTATAATAAATAAAATAAATATCAACACATGTTAATGTAATCATCAATCAAAACAGCTCGCAGAATTCACAAATTGCTCCTAAAAGACCTTACCTAGGAAGAAAAAAAACCAAATATTATTGCTAACTTATCTGAAAAGGAGTAGTTTCAAAAGAATCCTAAAATTATTAAAGCTCGGGAGCGTCTTTGATTTCTTTGTCTGATTTATTCCATACTTTTGGGGACCCGACAGAGAAAGATTTTCAGCTAACTCTAGTTTATAATATGGGAACATTAATCAGTCGTTTATATTGGAATCGGAGTGGTCAAGCAGGTGTATGAATTCAAAGCTCATTTCCACGGATCAATGAACTTCATAATAATTCAATTTTCCCCCTAGCACGCCATACAAACCTACATCCATTTCATAAAGTACCAGTCGCCTGTTTCGGGTCTTTTTTGTACTAAAACTCTTAATAGTATCCGTCACTGCTTATAGATAGTTATACATTCACACCTGAGTCGAGTAAAGTAATGTGTGGTAAGTGCCTTACACAAGGACTTAACTTCGGGATCAGAATTTTCCAGGATCACTGTCACCCACTCGACCACTTACAACGCTTAACATCGCTTGATTTATGACAAGAAGAGACACCTTACCGCTGAGCCACAGAACAACTAATAATCACAACATTAAGGATCGCATGCTTTTAATCTTTCTTTTAAAAGTACTTCTTCAGAGCTATTGGGCCCGATGAAGCCGGAGTTCAGTCCGGTTTCCATATCGGAAAACTTACGAAAGCAATTGCCCATTCGTCTATCGCAAGGAACTTTCCGCCAGATCTAACAGACTTTGCTTCCCAATCACTACTAGGAAGACAAGGGGTCAGAATATATGTATCTACTTCACCCGGAATCGAGCTCGGTTCCCTTGCATGTTAAGCGAGTGCACTACCTACTGAGCTATTGGGACCCCAAACTTTTAATAGGATGCTAGTAAATCGAAAAGTGCTTTCCGTTGATCTAAAATAGCGTCCACCCAGCTACATACCTACTTCCACTTTAATGGACTGAGCAATAAAAAAAAAAGGAGAAAAAAAAATTGACTGAACTCAGAAACGACGCCGATCCCTATTGTGCGTTCCAAGTTAGGTAATCCCATACAATTTTTTAAAAGACTAAGGATAAAACTACCCCTTCTTCCCATTCCCAAAAAAAGGAAACAAAAACAAACAAAAAAAAAAAAATAAAAAAAAAATAAAAATAAAAAAAAAAAAAACACAACAAAATAAAGAGAGAAAAAAAGAAACCAAAACAAAGTAACTAAATGTAAATAAATAAATAGTCTCGGGTTTGGTGTTTGGATGTCAGAAAAGCACCCCCACCCCCCCCCCCCCCAAAAAAAAAACAAACAAAAAAAACAAAAAAAAACAAAAAAAAAAAAAAAACCCAAAACTCAACAAAACAACAACAGCCACAACAACAACAACAACACACACACACACACACACACAAACACACACACACACACATACATACACAAAGAAAAACTAAACAGGAAGTAACAATGTTAAATATTCATATTCCTGCCCAAATTTTAAAGCAACCTAACTAAGCCGAGAGCAGGAAAGGCAACAACCGTAATATCACCTGTTTAAATAAAATTAATAGCAGTAGTAAATAGGCTATAAGATAAAGATTTGAACATGTGTGATGAAAGGTAACCGACAAAGCAAGAAAGCGCGCGCCTCGATGACGACCAGTGACAAATGTGAGGTGGGGGCGGTCATGTAGGTTACACCCGACAACTTTTGGCGCGACATAAATATGAAATATGTCAAGGTGAATATCGCTGTATTCCTTCTCTGATTAGGGGGGGGGGGGGGGGGGGGGGGGGTTGACGTGCCACCCCTTCACCAAATCAACAACTGATGCAGTTTTGATGGCGTGTGTGTGTGTGTGTGTGTGTGTGTGTGTGTGTGTGTGTGTGTGTGTGTGCGTGTGATGCGACGAACGATCATTAAAAAAATTAATTAAAATAAATAAAATCAAGGCTTCCAAACAGCCAGATTTTTTCTTGGCCAAATAGTCAAATAGAACCTCACATTATCAAACACCACAATCATCCTGACTCCCTTGAAAAACTCATTGATTTTAATTACTAAAACAATCGACTACAGTTGGATAAAACTTATCTTTTCATTTGTTTTAAGATAAAAGATTTTTTTAAAAAATGAATAATAATAGAAAAACATTTCTTAGTAACCAATTTTGA
>NC_088364.1:64245499-64265499 GCF_034508935.2 Berghia stephanieae
TGTCTGTTCTTTGTTATAAAAGACGACATTAATTTCCTTGTTCTTAATGTGCATGAAATTATATTCCCATTGGAGAGAACTCAACCACAAGCAAGTCCATTATGCTTGTATTACTGACAGTACCCGATTTTATAATCCGATCCTTGAATTCTCCTCCTCCTCCTCCTCCTCCTCCTCCTCCTCCTCCTCCTCCTCCTCCTCCTCCTCCTCCTCCTCCTCCTCCTCTTCCTCCACCTTCTTCTTCTTCTTCTTCAAGCTGATGATGTGAATAAAAAGAAAACCTTATCATTATTTCTTTAAACAGAATGCACGTATTTATTTTTGGTTGATCTTGGTGAACCTTGTGAAATATCAATCAGTAAAATAATCATAGTTGTACAGTAGAGCGTATGGTACGCACGTCTGCGTCTATTGTTGTCCCAGCCGACCACAGTGTCTCGTGACCGTTGGAACCTGGTAGAAAACAACGATACGATTGAATATAATAAGAGATTGTCCAGGTTGGGGGTTTTCCACCGAAATGTCGAAAAAACTGACAAAACACGTTTTTTTCTTATTTTGGTCAGATAACTGTTACCTCACACATCGGTCGGTATTGTTGACCTCTAACTTGTAAAACAACCTCAAACCTGAAATCTCTTCAAAATCTGAGCTTTGAGACATTTTGATAATTTTGTGGGGAGGGAGGGGGAGGGGAGTGGGGTCGTCTTCCACGATTGATATTTGGAGTAAAAGTTTTCTGGCCAAAGTGCAAGAACAATAACAACAACAACAAAAAGCATTTTTCTCGGTTTACCACACAATAGTCACGGTAGCTGAATACTGTTTTAGGGGATAAGTTATCCCTAAAGTCAACACTTCTTTGTCATGGCAAGACTGGTTATAAGTCAATCATTGAGGGTCAAAGGATCACGAGAAGACAATTGTAATTTCTTGATAACGGCACTGAGGGAGGGAGAATGGAACAGTTCGAATGTTTAATGGGAATTAACTGGGATTAGGGATTGCGTGGTTGCGTAGTTTAAATACGATGTCATGTTTGCTGGATTTCATTTTATCTACACCCCTGTCGTTCAGCCATTCTTCAATCCTTTGAGCTGTTTCATGTTTCCTATGCGGCTATGTGGTCTAGTGGTATGACAATCGCTTTCGGATCGGAAGGTCCTGGGTTCGAGCCTCGCGCTAGGCGCATAGTTGAGTCCTTGGAAAAGGCTCTTTACTCACATTCTCTCAACGTACTCAGGTGTATAATGAGTACCTGGCCGTACACCAGCGGTGTCTTTGTCCGAAAAATTGTAATATTATCGCAACAGGCGGCATGTCCCGTCCTACATGTTAAATGTTGCTGTTGATCAGGGACCCTTGTAAAGCACTTTGAGCACATTTAGTGGATATTGCGCTATATAAAGCTCAATTTAAAGCTCAATTTCATGTTTCCTTCACTCGGCGTTTTGTTTTAGGTAGGAGAAAAAAGGGGTTGTGGGGTTAGGAAAGGGGTGTGGGTGTGTCGAGATGTCTGGGTGCAATAGGTCATATTGACAGAGCAAAATTTAATATTCAAAAAAGTATGGCCAGGTAATTTTTGCTTCATATATCGATTAATTACGATGACCTCGAACTAGCCAAAAAGTCTTATCTATAGTCAGTAGCCAAAGGCGTGACCAATACAATAACACGCACGATATTTTTCAATCCACTTTAGTCGTGACAATGTTATATCTTTGTGTTTGCCCATTGCTTGTTAGAAATAATCTTATACTTTATTCTATTTTATTATTTTGTTGTTGTTGTTGTTAATGTTGTTGTTGATATTTCATTCGTGACTTGGAACCTTTCTCGTCTTGTACCAGAATCAAGCGATGTTGAGCATTGTCTTTGACTGGATGGGTGACAATTAACGATGACTTGGAAACTTGGAAGGTAGCATTTTTTACTTGGGTAAGAAATTCGACCTAGTTGTGAATGAAAACCTGACAAGTAGTGGGGGATATTGTACCAATGAATTTATAAGTATAAATATAAATAGACGCCTTACTGGCAATTTGTACTGAATGAATTAGAAATCTGGTACCATATAGCCCGCTGGAAGAATAAATGAATCATTGAGAAGTGCATTGATCATGTAATAAAAAGTGGTTCTTTAGAAATGTTATCTGGAGCCGAAGTTTATCCCGGTTTCTATAGCGTGAAACGGCAATAGGAATATTTTGCTACCATTTGGATAGGACGCTAGCCTATCGCAAAATACTTTCCAAGAGATGTTAAATAGACCCAACTATCCCATAATTCCTGGTTGGGCTTGAAGACATTGAAATACTCTAGATAAGTGTTACACTTTTAACAATTTCTTAAGCATTACCAACGCACACTTTTATCTGCATTAATTTGGCTTTATAAGCTAAACTAATGAAAAGAAGAAAAAGAGGAGGAGAAGAAGAAGAAGAAGAAGAAGAAGAAGAAGAAAACAACAACAACAACAACAACAACAACAACAACAACAACAACAACAAACAACAACAACAACAACAACAACAACAAGATGATGATGATGATGAAGAAGAAGAAGAAGAAGAAGAAGAAGAAGAAGAAGAAGAAGAAGAAGAAGAAGAAGAAGAAGAAGAAGAAGAAGAAGAAGAAGAAGAAGAAGAAGAAGAAGAAGAAGAAGAAGATAAAACCTATAGAAAGTGAAACGATCATGGGGTCATAATATTATGATCGCTTGCAGATTACAAACTGTTAACGTGACATATTAAATCACAAACATGACAAGTCATTGAGCTCTAAGTGAAAATACCGTCGTAAACGACAAAAAGCATTTTTACAATTTGGCAAACAAAAAATAAAGTAAACAGAAACAGACTTTTACTCCCTTTAACAATCGGTTAAAATTATCACCAAAATTTATGAAAATTCCTCAAATCCGAGACCATTTAGATATCTGGCCAACAACATCACTTGGCATGGAGAATGGGACATGACGCCTGTTAGGCGATATTACAATTTTTTTTCGGACAGAGACAACGCTGTTACCGGCCAGGTATTCATTTTACACATGAGTACGGTGAGTGAATGTGTGTAAAGAGCCTTTTCCATGGACTCAACTATGCGCTGAGCGAGGCTCGAACCTAGGACCTTCCGATCCGAAAGCGAGTGTCATACCACTGGACCACATAGCCGCACAACGTTTGAAGTCATTCTATTCGATCAAGGGAAGGAGTAAAAGTTTTCTGTCCAAAATATATAAATGCGTTTTGGTAGAATATAATATTATATTTTACTCTAACACCATAACGACTGTCTCTAGCTCTCAAAGACGAATCATTATCAATCACACGTCAAGTCTGGAACTTTGACTTTGACACGCTTAAGACTTAGGACTCCCTATTGATCAGGATACTAAAAAGGCCGTCCTAATTTACAAAGTTTAGAAATCGTGATTATTTTTTAAATGCAGTATCAGCATTTTTTCCTTGTCTACAACATTCATGCAATTTGAAGTCAAGTCTATTCCAGTAGTAGCTTTGGACTGTGAAAGATATGGAACAAAAATAAAAAGAAAGAAATAAATAAAACAATTCAGAAGACAGAGGGAAGGATTTTGAGCCCGAACCGTCCCGTGTTGAGTATTTTGCTCTTTAAAAAAAAAGCAAAAACAAAACAATATTGGAACATATCAATACGCTACAGTTCGTGCAGGACATTGTAAAACATTTTTAGACTTAAGTTAATGTGTTGAATCAATTAATATGGCATATTACAGTACTTCATTGGGGGTCCCGATAGCTCAACTGGTAGAGCACTTGTTTCACACACAAAAGGACCGAAATCGATCCCCGGTAATGTCGATGGTTTTTGTTACCCCCCCCCCCCCCTCCCTTTTTTGTGATAGATTAGCGTCCTATCTAAAGAGTAGAAAGAAATTGCTTTTCTCTGTTTTAACATATAGAACCGGGATAAGCTTCGGCTCCATGGGTCGGATGACTCTGATGGACTATACTATACTACTTTATTAATCATTGTAACTTTCTTTTTCATGGTCAGGTAATTGGTCCCCGGTTCGAATCCCTCTCTGGACAAAGTTGACTCCTTGGAAAGGACTCTTTAATTATAATATTCTTTCATTGCTCTCAAGTGTAAAATCATTACCTCGGCAGTTAATAAACACATGAGCGACAATTTAGGGAGCAGCCCATGGTGTAAGAAAAAGATCTGAAAAGTACGTATGAAGCAGTACCAGACAAAGCAAAAAAAAAAAATAAATAAATAAATAAATAAAGGCCGATTTTTTTGGGAGGGGGGGGATGTTGTTTTTTTTCTTGTATTTTTTCCCCTATCTTTGTCTGGCACTGTTTCATACATTTTTTTCAAACCTTTAAATATTGCAGTGGTACTAGTTTATAATTTCCATATCAGATGAATGCAGTGAATATTTTCTAATTACCTTGTCTTATCTCTTGGGAGGTAGGATACAAAAGAACTCTTTTTGCCAGATTAAGAAGAAACAGGCATGGTTCTCTGGCCATGTAATGAGGAGAGAGGGAATATTTGAAGATGGTGACAACAGGAATGAGAGATGGAAAGCGATCAGCAGGAAGACAGCGAATGAAATGTGTAGACATTTGGGAACTTTACACAAGGAAGCAGTAATGTGGAGACCATCAGGGCAACGAACGATAGAGAAGTTGGAAAGGCATGATCGCTCGCGCTGGGAAGCAAGGCACCAGATGATGATAATGATGATGATGATGATGATGATGATGATGATGATGATGATGATGATGATGATGATGATGATGACGATCTCTTGAAGATCCTGATGGCGCAGTTTGTAGAGCACTCACCCCACATACACAGGGGCCAGTATGCAGCATGGGTTTTTAAACCGAAATCACACGTTGAAGGGGTGTGCTCAGAAATCGCATTTGGTTTCCGTTCTTGTTAGCCTTTAAAAGTATCAAATATCGGTTATGCGATTCGTCTGATCTCAGAACACTGCAGATTTCGGCATCGAGAGCTGAACTGCGGCTGGTGATGCAATGAAGTTTTCTATATTTTTTTTTCTAACTCTGCCCACAAAGCAGATATTTGCTGACAATGTCTATAAAATTAAGGAGAAAGTACCTTGCGATAAAAATAAAGCATCATATCAAAAATGCATATTACCCGGGACAAAGATATAGAGACGCCAAACTTCTGAAGTGTCAATAGGGTTTTAATGGCAGAGGATGCGTCTCTATGTCAGTTCGTGTCAAGTCGGTAAACATCCTCTCGCTCATAATGTTTATATTATGTTGTAATACACGGCACGGGCTTTTCGCAGCGTTTTATATTCAGTTTACCACTGATTTCTTCTCACTAAATTTTATCAGTCTATAAACTTTTTGTTTATTTGTACGATTGATATAGAGGGCAGAAATATTGTGTATTTTATTTAAACACATACCATCAAAACTCAAATACCGTGTTTACCGATTTGAAATTTATTCACATACGGAAGGAGCCCCTATGTTTCGTGTCTCCATTTTATCATTTTAGTCTCGGATAATATCGCTTCAAGTCGAAGGGCCACAAATAAACCTCTCCGACATTTTGGGTTACATACTTGGTTTTCTCTTGCAGTGAAAATGAAAATGGCTGTCAAAAGATACGGTTGATTGGCAGTGCGAGGATCCTTTTCCTGATTGAAAATGCAATGGGCTGTAACGATAAATTCACCTTAACACACCGTGACACCGTTAAATGAATCTCTCCCGGGTTGGTATGTAAAGAGTGCCAATAATTGTTTGTTTACAATCGCTCCAAACATTAACGTACCGATCATGGATAACATATCAATCACTCTGACGTGGGATATAAAATTATTATAAAATGGGGTTACAAAAACAGACCTGCATTTTAAACGGGTGTTTAATTTGGAATCAATATCAATTACAGCGGTGTTGCTCGTGCATTATACACACACACACACACACACACACACACACACACATATATATATATATATATATATATAATATATATTTATATATATATATACAGGGTGTCCCATAAGTCGCGCAACGTGCAGATTTTTATGAAAATACATAAAAGTAAGAATATAAGATTAATATTGATTTATAATGCTATAATAATTTGTTCTGGTTTTTTAATATTCCAGATATGGGTGATACAAGAAAGAGTTAAATTGGTTTTTATGTCTGGAAAAAATGGGACAACAAACCACTCTCTAGCTGAATAATTCAACCATTTTCATCCTGAGAGAGAACAGCTACGGCTCTATACAACTGTCTGTCGTTTGATTAAACGTTTCCTAGCAACAGTTTTATAAAGAGAATTGATGCATGTATCAATGCAGAAGTTTAACAATTTGAGCATCTATTAGGATTACTAATAAAGTTGCTATTGATATGTATAATCATAAGAATCTACATGGTACGCGACTTTTGAGTGACATCGGGTGTGAGGGGGAAAAATCCAGAAAAGTTTAGAAGTCTGCAACCGAGAAACTATAAATTTTGCCATTATCATTATTAATATCTAGATAAATATATTTTCAAGAAAATATGTCGAAAGACATTTTATTCCACGATTATTTCATTCGCCACACTGCACAAATGCCATACAATTCCAGAATTTGGACGCAATTCTCAAATTTTGATGTGATCTGTCGATCCCTCAATTTGCTTTATGACTTCCGTCAGATTTCCCCCCATGATCCAATTGATTTTCTAATGGCCGTGAATAGTGAGTCGATCCCATGGATTTTGGTTTTACTCCTTTAACTTTGCTTCTGCGTAAGACGTTGCACCATCCTTATAAAACATCAATGGCCAAATGTTGTAGTCCATTGGATTCAAATTCATTGGAGGCCACTTGTCATTGTAAATAAATCGATTATGATTTCCGCTCAAATATTCAAAATTATGTAACAGTGTGAGGAGAAATAAAATCTATTTCAGATTCTATCTCGATCCGTCCGTCATTCATTTTTAGACTAGACGGAGAATTTCTCACACTTGCAACACCAAAAATCAATAAATCAAACATTGTTCTACTTATTGATGAAATATTTTAATTGAATATTACTCCTAAATATTTAATTTTAATTTTAATTTTTGTTGAAGGTAATTATTTTACTTAATATCAACTCTTGTCAACTTTGAAAGCGATTTTCTCAAAATTAGGGTTTCACACCCTAGCCCATGCATATGACCATAACTTCGTGAAAAAATCATCCGATTTGCTTCAAATAAAGATTAAAATGCTCAGGAGACATTGGGCTTTCAAAAATTAAAAACGCAAAACATTTTCACCATGCGACTTATTATGTCAGGGACGCACACATATTATTGCTAAAACAAGACTCAAGTTTGGAAACCTTTGATATCGTGATTATTAAACATCTTTGGTTTAACCAGCATAGCTTCTTATCGAATAAAGCATTTGTTAAAATTAAAATTAACAAGTTTTAACCAAGGGTATTGTTCTTGTTGTTGATAAATGTTCGAATATTCCTGAGAGTGACTTCGTATTGAAATCGTCATAACTTTTTCCAATTTTTATTCTCGCACCCTATATAATATACAGGGTGTCATTTTTTTTTATTAAATAAAACCCGATTAAGAACAACTACAAATGATAGAAACATCTAATATTTTGTAAACTTTTCTATCACTATTCCAAGTTTTTTGTAGTGAACATTTCAGAAAGATGCTATAATCCGTTACTATACAGTCGCGCTTTTTGTATTTGTCTTCCAATTTTTGCGTAGAAATTGTGTAGACCTAGTCTAGAAGTTGATAATATAATAGTCTACTAAGAACATTTTATCAACAGCTCTTTTTATATATAAAAAAGTTGAGCACTGATATCTGATGGTTTATGTTTTTTACTACGGTGTCCTGTTTGATTTATTCAGATACTGAAAAGGAATTCATCATCTAAACTTTGAGACGAGATAAGTTTTTTATGATTTAATATGGAGAATGAATAACATAAATGATTTCTAAAAGTGACAAAAAAACTAAAGTTTTATAGTTCTGATTATGAAATTGTAACACTTGCTTAAATTATGTTAACCACTTGAAGACCTGAGATGCATATTCCTCCCACCAAATCCAAACATCAGTAACACATGGAACAACTACACAAGACGTCTAACTTCTACGTCATGGCACAAGACCGAAGGGATAGATCTCAGCTGGTCGCTGGTTCGGATAAGAAGTAATTTCTCTGATTATCTTAACTGCAGAATTCAGAATCAATTTTTTTTGGGCAACTGTCTTTCAGAAGACTGTCATAGATGTAGTGGATTCTAAAGTCTTTAATTTGCGATGAAATGGTTTGCATTACTCGTGCGGGTATGTGGTCTAGTGGGTAGTAGACCCGCCTTCGGATCGGAAGGCCCTGGGTTCGAGTCCCGAGAGGCGCATAGTTGAGTCCTTGGAAAAGTTCCGTCCTACGTGTTAAATGTTGCTGTTGACCAGGGACCCCTTGTAAAGCGCTTTGAGCACAGTTAGTGGATATTGCGCTATATAATGCTCAATTTTTAAAATTTTAAAAAGTCTCTTTACTCACATTCTCTCACCGTAATCCTGACCATTAGCAATGTTGTCTCTGTCCGAAAAAAAACCTCACTGTCATATCGTCTAACAGGCGTCATGTCTCGTCCTACATGACAAATGTTGCTGTTGGCTAGGGACCCGTTGTGAAGCGCTTTGAGCAAGTTCAATGGATATTGCTCGATATTAAAGCTCAAGTTTAAAACAAAAATTGATACACTTTGTTATGAGATGTCCTTTATACAACACTGAGACTTTCCGTTCATTGGATACTGTTATATGCTACCTATCGTCCTATCTGGTAATACGTTGAAGTCAATTTGTGAAAAAAGTTTCCCTTTAGTCAAAATGATCAGAGAAATCGGAAATAAAAAAAATAAAAAAATAACATGAATATTTCCCATTTCCACGGGTTTACCATGCTCAATACGATTCACAATGATTTAGTATTTTGCCCTAGTAAGCCACATGGAACCATGTTTCCATTTCAAACAATTGCAGCTTATTGTACTAAAATCCTTAAAATATCCGCCAGTGCCTATAACCGGTTACTTATTCACTCCTGAGTCGAGTGAATGTACTTGTTTTTAAAGTTGAAAAGTCAGAACACACTTTCACCATATTGTTTATCATCATATCAGTAACATGGCTTTAAAATGGATCAAGTGTTCCTTAAATTCCTTAAAAAATAAGTAAAAATATAATATTACACATTACATATTCTTGGCGATAAAACTATCTAAAAGGGAAAAACAGAAAAAAGTATGAAAGAAGATTGAAAATGAAAATTAATAATGAATGAATATAAATAAATAAAAATAATTTTTTAAAATCCAATTAAGGCAAAATTGTTTTAATTCAGACAATAGAACTTAAGCTTCAAATTCAATTTTAAGCATCACTTTTATCCCGACATAATACCGTTTTGATTTGGTCGTTTACATTTAATGTAGAAACCACTGTCAACTGTTTTGGTCTTTAGTCCACAAAACCATTCTGTTGTCATTAAAACGATCACTTTTAATTCCGATCCTAGAAATTATCAAGGAAAGATTACCTTCGACATGGTATCGAGTTCCTGGTGTATTGACAGCCATTGGAAAAACATTTCCAATCCACGAAACATCTCTATAATGACATCCATCTTTAAATAAAGAATTCCTTATTATTTTTTAGTATTATGAGTTTTGAGTATTAACAAAATCTCCATTCGATTCCCCAAGAATAGCACAACTCGTCTCGAATTTCCTCCAACGCAATCCGGATAAAGAGCACTTCAATTCCATCAGTACTTCGTTGTTCCTTTGTGTGCCAATCGGCTGAAAAATAAAGATACATTTCCACCAGTCTGTGTCAAGTAAACAAATTAATGAATAAGAGCTGAAATGGTTTTGTTTGCGAATTAAAATATCATCTTTCAATATCACTGTAGAAAGTCTTTTATTTTGCAATCAAATGGTCAACGTTACATGATTTGATGAGAGCGTGCTATTACTTCCAAGTGAAAAGCCTCTGAATAATTTTAGTTATAAGGCACTCAGGACAGTGTGTTAATCAAACAAGTCTTCTAAACATCGGCTTCGAAAGTCAAGGGGCCTTCACTCTTCCTGGGCTGCAAAAGCTCGTGCATCCTCTCGGCCGTCACAACATCCCCAAGCGCCCTCATGTGATCTGGTTCTCGACGCTTGTCTCGTTTCATGCCCGATTTTCCACGCGCTTCTCGAAGCTTCTTGTCAACTTCTCTGGTGAAAGGATCCATCATCTCGTAGTCCGCAGAAAATGAGTTGCTGTTGTTGCTGTTCGGAGAGCAGCGCTGGAAGGATTCGTGTTGATTTAAGACAGTAGGAGGGTCTATAAATTTTACACCATTCCCAACTACCATCGTGTTGTTGGAAGGAGTGACGTTTTCATCCTCGTCATCCACGATAAAAAGTGAGTCCATATTATTGTCTCGGTCGTTGGTGTTGGTGTATTGATGGGAATCGTTGATAGTGCTAGTATTGTGGTTAATGTTGTTATTGTTGTTGTTGTAGTAGCTGCTGTTGTTAATGTTGTTGTAGTTGTTGCTGTTGTTGTTGACGTTATTATTTAACAGATGACAATGCTGTTGTTGCTGCCGTTGTAAATAATTCATGAATTCGGCCTCTTTGTTGTCTTTGTGTCTCTGGCGTCGTTTTCTTTCAAAATTTGTCGTGCTGCGGAAATTATGAAAAGCTCCAGTCTCCGACTGCTGGTGTAAAATGTGAAGATTTGGGAGGGATAGGTACTGCTTCATCGCATTGGCTTGGCTCCGAGTAAACGAACCGGAAATCGCAGGATGTGCTATACTTGATGAGCTATCTTTTTTCTTCAAAAGCTTCTTTTTCCCAGCAAAACCCGGGTACTCGGGTTTCTCGTCACGATACTTTGCACCGATCGTGATCAGATTCCTTTGATCTCCTACAGAATAATGTATTAACGGAAGTTTTTGACCCTCGTAGTTGTTAGCATCACCGTTGCTATGTTTTGTAAATTTTTTGAAGCCCCCAAAACACTTTGCAAATTTTGATCGTGGTTTGAAATCTGAATGGACGAAAGGAAGTTTTTCTGTCGCCGCTCCCGGCATTATTCCAACAGAATTTGTGTGCGCCATATTGTTGGAGGTCGAAGATCGATTCGTTGAGATATCACCAGTTTGGTATGGTTTTATATTTGTTGTTTTGATCCATATGCTTCATTTCTGGAAAGTATAAAATGATATGAATATATTAAATCACGAAAGTCGGTCCGAATGAAATTTAAAAGAAAAGAAAGCAAACACTATGATAGAAATACCAAAATGTTTATTTAATTTAGTTAAATCACTTGGCTATTAAACATGAGACTTAAATCTGAGCATTCAGAAAGAGCAATATCGTTAAACGTGCTCAAAAGTGCTTCCCAAGAGGCCTTTAAGCATTAGTAACACTAAACATGCAGGATGAGACATGGCGCCTGTTAGGCGATGTTAATTTTTTTCGGACAATACAACGCTGTTAACGGCCAGGTACTCATTTTACAACAGAGTAGGACGAGAGAATGTGAGTAAAGCGAAAGACCTTTTCCTAGGACTCAACTATGCGCCGCCCATAGCGGGACTCGAACCCAGGACCTTTCGATCCGAAGGCGAGTGACATACCAGACCACATAGCCGCTATACCTACCTAGCCGCGCTTCTTTTCAGTTCTGATAAGCCAAAATACTATCTACGCCCATTGCGGCAAACAAATTTAAAACCAAGTTTCGACATTCAGAAGTAATTCCACAGGGACTGAATTGAGAAAATTCGGCATTTTTTGTTGAAACCTTCTGATCGAATATTTAAAAAAAAAAGGTCAAAACCAAATTATCGTCTCCTCAAACCATGATGAATTATAGTATTGTAGGTTCAGTTATGCTGACCTCACCAAGAAATTATTAATTTTATTAAAAACAGAGGATTTATGATTGAGAAGACTCTTAAGGTAAGTTTTATGCAGCTCTTGTGGTATGACACTCGTATTCGGATCGAAATATCCTGGGTTCGATCCACGCTCGGTGCATCGTTGAGTCCTTGGCAAAGTCTCTTTATTCACATTCTCTCACTTTACTCAGGTGTAAAATGAGTACCTGGCCATTAACAGCGTTGTCTCTGTCCGAAAAAAAAAATTGTAATGTCGCCTTACAGGCGTCATGTCTCGTCCTATACGTTAAGTGTTGCTGTTGGCCATTGGCCCCTTGTAAAGCGCTTTGAGCACGTTTATGGATATCGCGTATTTTAAAAGATTGCTATGAGAGAATCTGAATAAAGAATCTTTTCCAAGGACTTAACTATGCGCCAAGCAAGGTTCGAACCCATGACTTTCCGATCCGAAAGCCAGTATCATACCACAAGACGACATAGCCGCACTACTACTACTACTACTACTACTACTACTACTACTACTACTACTACTCTACTACTACTACTACTACTACTACTACTACTACTACTACTACTACTACTACTACTACTACTACTACTACTACTACTACTACTACTACTACTACTACTAAAAAAGAGCTTTTATATAGCGCAATATCCACTAAATGTTCTTAAAGCGCTTTACAAGGGGTCCCTGGTCAACAGCAACAATTAACATTTAGGACGGGACATGGCGTCTGTTAGGCGATGTTACAATGTTTTTCGGAGAGAGACAACGCTGTTAACGGCCCGGTACTCTTTAAGATTTACTACAGTACTAGAATGTGAGTCAACAGGACCTTCTTCCAAACCACTAACTTCCCACACTCGAAAGGACCTTCGCCGTAACTAGTACTAGCGACTACTACTACTACTACTACTACTACTACTACTACTACTACTACTACTACTACTACTACTACTACTACTACTACCTAATAATAATAATGATAATAATAATAATAATAATAATAATAATAATAATAATAATAATAATAATAATAATAATAATAATAATAATAGGAAGCTACAGGTCAGAAGAAGGCGCGTGTCCTACCATAAGACCACGAATCCACTGGAATAATACTCCTAGGGCATGAGATTCCGATCACTACACACAAAGTAAATGTATTGTATTCTATAATCACAAGGTTTGTGTCACATGACCTTTGTCATACACCGATTATTGAAATCAAAAATAAGGAGGGAGGGGGGGGAGTGTTATGAGTTTCATTTAAGAACACAATAAATCCGTCAGAAATATCCTCTCAGTTAAAATATATTTGATATTATATTTATTAAGTGTTTACGTGTCTTATTTTCAAAAGTATTCCTCACTGAGTAAGATTGCACGGTTGCAACATTTAGCTAGGTAATTATAATACTGTTATATATATATATATATATATATATATATATATATATATATATATATATATATATATATATATATATATATATATATAGATAAAATAGTATGAGTAGCTATAACTTTGGATCAGTTCAACTACTTATCACACTAATAATAAGATGAATACACACGAAAAATAAAAACATGGACCACTAGATTAATGATAAGGAATTCTCCATTCGATCTCATACACGACTGTGTTAAAGACGTGCCAATATACTAAATACTGATTGTGTTCAGTAGACGTGAACCTATTTGTGTCTCAATCAGTTTAAGAAATTAGATTCGTTCACCTCAATAAAGCAAATTAACTATGTCCAAGTCTCATGTTTTTGACAAAAAATAATTCATTTTTTAGCAACAAAACCGTACCGAAATATAACCGTTTTGATGCGATAGGTCATATCATTCATATTCATTAAACGGACTGCTATGCTTTTATTTATATATATATATATATATATATATATATATATATATATATATATATATATATATATATATATATATATATATATATATATATATACAGACACACATAGTCCGTTCAATGAACGTGATGATAAGTCGATCAACCCAAAATTAATGACAAATGTTGAATAACATTTAAACCCATTTTCTATTGTCTTTATACACAAAACATTTTTCGACTTACTTAGTAAGAAAAATCCACGTAGCTGTTTATTTGGGCACGGTGAGATGTATTCTGCATATAATATCTTATATATATATATATATATATATATATATATATATATATATATATATATATATATATATATATATATTATTTAAAATATTTACCACAATGTTTGGGGCAGTCTACATCAATGTTTCAGGCTTAATTTGCCATCTTCAGGACTGAGCTGTTTTGTTGACTGTTGTTTCTTGAAGTGGTTCCGGTTTGAAGTCAATTTAGAGGAATTTGCGCCGATGGGGACTCTACGGAAAGTGTCCCATCGGCGCAAATTCCTCTTAATTGACTTCAAACCGGAACCACTTTAAGAAACACCAACAGTCAACAAAACAACTCAGTCCTGAAGATGGCAAATTAAGCCTGAAACATTGATGTAGACTGCCCCAAACATTGTGGTAAATATTTTAAATAATAATTCGCTCCATTACTACATGTCGAGCACTTTTCGTACCATATTTGTATCAAACACGATTCAACATATATATATATATAATATATATATATATATATATATATATATATATATATATATGTATATATATATATATATATATATATATATATATATATATATATATATATATATATATATATATATATATATATAATTCGTTTACTTTTCGTAGAATTCTTTCCCAATGTTAACACCGGAAAAAAAAGATGAAGTAAATTTAAAGAGTAATGAGAGGAAGCACTACCAGGTATAGATTCAATCAAGCATAGTCCCACCGCATTGTCATACTCTCTAACCAGAAAGATTGACATATGGATTAAGTCTATTTTCAGTGGGATTTGACGAAACAAATTTTCAATTTTTCGTTAAAATCATCACGATGTCTAATCAATCTCATAATAGATGCTTATTATCTTCATGCCAATTGTAAATACCATACAACGTTTCGTGGTGAACTCTTGCGGTTACGGAGACAAAAATCCAATTTGCCAAATATATAATAGGATATATATATACATACATATATATATATATATATATATATATATATATATATATATATATATATATATATATATATATTGACGCATTGCGTTTATCCAAAAAGCTCATAACATCCGCCAGCGGGCTAGAACGTACCAGTACACAAAACTAAAGCAACGCAGATTTCATTCGCATCGCAGAGGATCGTGATTCGTGGGGACAGCTAGCTGACCGGCAACGGCTCAAGAGTACAAGCCTTGAGCATAATTTATATTCTGAATGATACAATTTGGTGTGAACTACCCATAAAAAGGCTGGCTATAAACCATAACACTGAGGTGAGTGACGTCATATATATATATATATATATCACAGAGAGAGAGAGAGAGAGAGAGAGAGAGAGAGAGAGAGAGAGAGAGAGAGAGAGAGAGAGAGAGAGAGAGTTAAGCATAAAATCAAACTTTAAGGGGAGGGGCGACACCTGAAACTATTTTCAAGAATAATGATTATATCCAATATCTTTTTATATTGGGACATTGCCTATGACCAATGGATTCGAACCATGTGATTTATTTCGGTGGGCGTGTCCGGTTGCCATGGTGACGGCCGCCATCTTGGATTTTACTCTTCTCTGGGTGCTATTTTAAAAAGTTACTTTCTCAATAAGTTTCCATGGAATTTTCTTGAAATTTGGCATGGTTGTATATTTGTATATTATTTTAAAAAATACAAAGCATTTTTTAAATATTTTAAATAGATTTTTATTTACAAATTTTTAAAAATTATATTTTTTCGGTATGATAAAAATCATGTTTTTTGACATAAAAATGTCAATTTTTCAAAAAATAATAAAGATATTTAAAATTCCTTCTGTATGATTTTAGATAATCACTATAGCTCTAGACATGCAAAGTTTTAAACAAATTGATTGATAAATGACAAAATAAGATAAAAAATAGTGTTAAAAAATGTAATTTTGAGAAAAACGAGATCAAAGATAACAATGAATGAAAATAATAAGACAAAACGGTACAACCAGCTCAAAACATACCAGCACCGTATGAGGGTCCCCCGTGTTCTTTTTCTGCCTCCCTCTGGGCTTTTTCACGGGTCTGAGCTTTCATTTTGCGTCTTTTTTTTCTCTTTGTGTTGAGCAACCCTTATGCTCTGGTCAAGTCTTTTTGACTCTGCTTGCTGACTCAACATCTGGGAGTGTTTTCCCAGTCCACCGATGCCCAAAGACACTTTCAGGATGTTATTTCTATTAGACCAAAATTATACTCTGCACCAAACTCAACTTTTTTTAGGGAATGGAAGTATGTTTTATGGCATCTTGACCAAACAGAATTATGAAACCTTTCGTTTGGATTTTGTGTTGTCTTCATCTCACAACACTTCAACAAAGCATTTACAGGCTTCAAGTGCTCATGAATTAAATCAAAATTCAAAGGTGTATTTACACGCTGCTTGTGTCAACAGGATACACATGGGCAGCAATATATTTTTTTATAAAAGCATCTGGAGTCCGGTTCAGGAGGACAATACCTATGTTGAGGGAAGTCATTGGTGTAATAACCGTGGTAAAGACCAGCAAGAATAGCCCATTTCATTTCTTTCCGCTGTGGCATTGCTTGGAATCGCTTTATCATAATACTACTATCACACACCAAATTCCAATCAAAGATTTGTAATCACGGGTCAACCACGAGCCATCATAACTTTCTTGCTTTCTTGGCTTTTGTAGCAAATAACTGTTGCCAACGTTTGGATTTTTTTGTCACTTTAGGTATATTTATAATAATCCAGTAAAAATTGGAAATATTTAGAGATAATTAACGTGAATACGTGTCAAAATTTGATAAAACAACTGATCAATCGAAAGGTAAACAAATCGTAGTAAAATATAATAGTAAGAGAGGCGAACTTTCACCCTGACTCAACATCCAATCCCTGGCGCGGAGTCAGAGGTCTAGAACAAGGTCAGCCAATCAGATCGCACCATTCGTGATCACGTTGTATTTACCTGACAACTTGACCTCTTATCAGCTGTTTGACACACAATCTTTGTTCGCGACTAACAGTAAACTCCTCCCCTGCTATTTATGAGACTGAAACCGTGTCAAATAGACGGGCAAAGAGTAGACTAAACTATCGATATCAAAATTTACAACATCGATATGTATTATAATGCTTTTCAGTCCTATTATTTTCAGTTGAATTCTTACAAAAAATTGAAAAGTTTGGTATTTTCATGTCGACTTCCATGGTTATGAAAGACGATTTACAAACTTTATATTATCCAAATCACCATCGAAGTGCTGAAAATATGTGAAAAAATGATTGTTCTTTGATAATAAACAAAAAACTGAAATTTAACATTTTGAACCAAAAATCGATATTTCAGGTGTCGCCCCTCCCCTTAAGTAGTAACAGTATGATACCGACGTAGAGACGAACCGTCACTCACTACTATTGATATAATATAATATAATGAATCTATTGATATAAAATTTTGTTTCATTGGTTCATGTGATACACAATATCTTGAGCAGGATTCAGAACTCCGAACACCTTTGAAATTATCTTAATCTCCGTGTTTATGAAATGTATACCAAGGCTCTTGGCACCCCCACTACCGTGACTGACAAAACGCCTTTTAACTCTTTTCTTTCCGGCCATTTTCAGGATTTCTTCTGAAATATCTTCCCTTCCTAACACAAAAGTGGATTGTTTAACACTCAAGCCATTTCTGCCTGCTATATCAGTCGTACAAATACACAAGTTTATAGTCTGAGAGAAATTAGTGAGAAGATATCACACAACTTAATATAGATCGTATGCGCTTGGCTAAGAAACTAACAACATTGCCATCCGGAAATATAACGGACCAACACACAAAACTATGTGTAATCATGAACGTTTATAGTCAGGTTAATACAGTTAAATGAGAATTACTCATAAACTTTAATTCACCCGCCGCACTGTTGTCCTTGAGCAAGTTACATCACCCAAGCTCACTTTAAGGCACTGCACTGCGGCTGACGTCTGGGTTATTCCAGTCTTCCCTTGAAATAGACCCTAAAGACAAATTTCCCCTTGGGGATGAATAAAGGGAATTATTATATAATAATAATATTATCATTAATAATAATAATAATAATAATAATAATAATAATAATAATAATAATATTAATAATAATAATAATAATAATAATATTAATAATAATAATAATAATATAATAATAATAATAATAATAATAATAATAATAATAATAATAATAATAATAATAATTACTATTATTATTATTATTATTATTATCATCATCATCATCATCATCATCATCATCATCATCATCCTTATTATTATTAGTATTTATTGCAAAGTACTTCCGCCAGAGTTAACAAGATCAGCAGTACAATCAATGGACAAGTAGGTCAGAAAAAAAAAAAATCCCAAATACATCCGGATCGATCTTGATCCATTTGCTTGTGCAGCGAGTGCTCCACTAACTGAGCTATGAAACCCCTCCCCCCACCGATATGTCAAAAAATAATCTTAAATGAAAATGTATTTTAAGTGTTGTCATTCACAATTAATGGACCCCATGAGCTCAGTTCGTAGAGCAATTGGATTCAATAGTCTGATGTCACGTCGCCCAGTAACGGTGAGCAGCGTGGTTCCAAACAAAGAAAATGGATACTTTTTATTCTTCATGCCCGCTAGAATTTTTCATATGTCAAGTGATCAGAATGTATAAAAGTCAAAACATGATCATAGTTAGAATGTTTTTCTCCTTTGGATACACTTTTATGCTCGTCGGAGAAAAAAAAATCATAAGGGCGTCCGCCATTGTTCCGATAGTTTAGAGCCAGTTACTAAGTTACCATGCGTCATTACGAGGGAAGTGACGTCATGTCTGTTGAAGCCTATCGCTTCTTATTCAAAGGGACCGAGATCGATCCCGGGTGAAATTGAAATTTTTTCCTCTGATCCCCAATGTCCACCTAGTTGTGATTGGATTGTTGGGTCTGTTAGATATAGCGGAAAGTACTTTGCGATAGACGAGCATCCTATCAAAAGGGTGGTAAACAGTTGCTATTGTCCAGTTCACGCTATAGATAGTATGCAGATGACGTCACTCAGGCCTTTGTTATTGTTTTTGCCATCCGCGTTTGTGAGTTGTTCTCACTAAACTGTATTAACAAGACTATAAAAGTTCATGGTTACACAGAGTTTGTGTGTTGGTCCGTTATACTTCCGGATGGCAATGTTGTGAACTCCTTGGCCAAGCGCATCCTATCTATAAAAACCGGGATAAAATCCGTGTTCTCATGGGTCTGAAGGATTATATTTTTAAAGTTTTGAAGTATCGGTTGGAATTACTTTTAAACATTAAAAAAAAACAACATTTTGGAGCTAAATTATTAAACTAGTTAACTGCCGTACTCCGGAAAAAATCGTATTCAAAAATTTGGTCAAAAATATTGTCTTTAAAATATCTTTAACTCTCTCCTTACCCGCCATTTTCAGGATTTTCCCCAAAACTTCCGACCCAACTAATACAAAATATATCTTTTTAGCACTCAGACACAATAGCAGTAAATTTCTTGCGATACATAATTTCTTTAGCAAAACATACTCTACAACACACTGTTAATTTTCTTTAAATTTTATGATGTACAAAAGAAATTTGAATAAGAAAAATGTTGGTTGTATTGTAACGAATGTGACGATTTTCCTATAGTTGGTAAGGAGCGGGTTAATAAATGGTTATTTAATCAATATTTAATTTGAATTAAAGTTTTCTGGCCAAAATCAATTAAAAGATGTTTTGTCAGTGTAGCCCGATCGTGCGAACGTATGTAAAGTAAACAACACGGCATACTGAGTTCTTGAATGCTTTTTACGAACAAGTGTCAATGTGGCCAGATTA
>NC_088364.1:64267999-64272999 GCF_034508935.2 Berghia stephanieae
GACAGACAGGCAGCAGACAGACAGGACAGACAGACATACAACATACATACATACATACATACAACATACATACATACATACATACATACATACATACATACATACATACATACATACATACATACATACATACATACATACATACATACATACATACATACATACATACATACATACATACATACATACATACATACATACATAATCATCACTATCACGAATCCTCAGAATGAAGCAAAACTGCTCTCGTCAATTAAATATATTATCGAGAAAAATCAAAATTAATAAAATGAGTCATAATTAAATCAAAATAATCAAATAAATAGATAGATAAATAAATTAATAAATAAATAAATAAATAAATAAATTTTTTTTTAACCCACACAGGTCAAGTTTATAACGTGATAACTGTTGTGAAGAATAAAATCCTGAATCCATTTGCCTTGGTAAGTTAATAACAAAGGTCTTCAAATCACATAGACAGACCAAATTGAATTTTTTAAAAAGGGATCCGTATTTATTTATCCAGCAAATCGATATTGCACCACAGACAAATTCTTTATCCTGTCTGTTTAAATAACATATTAAGATACTTAAGAACGATATTGAAAGCGAACACCCCCCCCCCCTACCCCCTTTATTCACGTACTTATAACTCAATAACCTTAGAATCCATTGGCTCTAAAGGCGATTACCTTGTGTGGTATCTAGATAGTTATAGATTATGGATCTATGCAGTATGCGTGGATCTTCGAAGAATAAGAGTGGCTCTTAAAGCCACTATTGGCAGAAGACAAGGTGCTATTTATTGGCGACTTGAGAAGAGAGCAAATGATTTACGACGGCGAAAGCAAAGTGTCCTGTTTGTGTGGGGGACACGGCTATATCGTTTTCATAATCTATTTCGCCAGTTCTTTCTCATTGACAGTATAAGCATAATAAAGCGCTTGGTGGTGGAGATTGCACATTGGAGCAATGAAGACTCGACCGGGAGTCATTCGATACTCCACCCCCCCCCCCCCCCCTCTCTCTCTCTCTCTCTCTCTCTCTCTCTCTCTCTCTCTCTCTCTCTTTCTTTCTTTCTTTCTTTCTCTCTCTCTTGTGTACTTTATTTCTTTCGTTCTCTCTCTCTCTCTCTCTCGCTCTCCCTCCCTCCCTCTCTCTCTCTCTCTCTCTCTCTCTCTCTCTTTCGTACTTTATTTCTCTCTCTCTCTCTCTCTCTCTCTCTCTCTTTCTCTCTCTCTCTCTCCCTCTGTGTGTGTGTGTTTTGTCTCTTCTCTCTATCCCTCCGTATATATAGCTCTCTCTCTCTCTCTCTCTCTCTCTCTCTCTCTCTCTCTCTCTCTCTCTCTCTCTCTTTCTTTCTTTCTTTCTTTCTTTCTCTCTCTCTCTCTCTTTCGTACTTTATTTCTTTCCTCTCTCTCTCTCTCTCTCTCTCTCTCTCTCTCTCTCTCTCTCTCTCTCTCTCTCTCTCTCTCTCTCTCCCTCTGTGTGTGTGTATGTGTGTGTGTGTTTTGTCTCTTCTCTCTATCCCTCCGTATATATATATATATATATATATATATATATATATATATATATATATATCTCAACTTACTCGTTCACTCATGTATCGGGTATCAGAATGTAAAATTGCTGGAAAACATGAAAGTTTCCTGTTGATTTTTTTTTCAAGCTTAATACTTCTTCAATTCGATGCTATACTGTCAGGTAAAATACTCACAACATTCGCCAGCCAGACATAACGTACAAATTCACAAAATTATGAGTATTCTTACGTTATTAGTCTGATTGATAAGATTGAGTGAGAAATAATCATTAAAATGAAAAAAAAAACAAAACAAAGAGCAGAGTGTTGTCATCAGTTTGTAAACAACCAGCAAAAATCTGCTGGTTTATTAATTATTTTCGTACTTATCTATCAAAGTTACAGATCAGGGAGCAGGTACTGATGTAAGATAAAAATTTGCAAAGTTACTATGAATCAGTGCCAAACATAGCAGGGAGTAAAACACAAGGGGAAAAATCCCCCCCCCCCCCACCCTTTTTGAGCCGTGCTTGTAATTAGCTCATCTTATAGTCTGCGGTTCGATCCCAGTGAAGCTGATTTTTGCGTCGATTTTTCTTTCTCTTTCAGTTTTGTCTGATCTGTTTCATACGCACTTTTTCCATATATTTATAATTTATTCAATATTTGAAACTGCGATTGGTGTGACATTGTGTTGTTACGCCTTTTCAAAATTCATTTTCACTCCCACTATAATATAAGGGAGACAATTCAGTAATAATAGAGTTCTGTCTTAATAATGTATGGATTGCATAACTTGGTCATTTTGAGTTTCAATATATTCTTGTCAGACGTACTTGAATGAAGCCGCTTACCCCAATCGGGCAATAGGGCAACAATGATGTTTTGCCATTTGTTCTGCTTCCACTTTTCACTCTTTAACTTAACTTAACTTAATCCTCTTCGGGCCTTGAGGCACATAGGGCATCCACCAGACATCTCCATTTTTTGCGATCGGCTGCTTTTGCGGTGGCTGTATTCCAGGACAGGCCTGCTTCCTTTAATTCTTTCTCCATGGTCCTTCGCCAGGTTTCTTTGGGTCTTCCCCGCTTTCTCTTCCCATCTGCTGTCCAGTACAAGGCTGTCTTGGGAAGTGACCCTTTTCCCATTCTGGCCACATGACCCAGCCAACGCCATCTTCTTCTTTTTATTTGGCTATCAATGCTAGTGCAGTCAGCTTTCTTTAATAGATCCACTGTTCTTATTTTTGTAGGCCAAAATAAATTAAAAATTCTTTTTAAACACTTGTTCTGAAAGGCTTCTAGTTTCTGTATTAAGGAGGATGTCATTTTCCAGCTTTCACTTCCATAAAGCAGTACACTTAAAACATTGCTCTTGTATATTTTCAGCTTTGTCTTTCTCATTATTTGCTTTGATTTCCAAAAGTTTTTCAGCATGCCGAAAGCCTGGTTTGCCTTTTGAATTCTGTGCTTGATATCGTGTTCTGCGTTTCCGTCGTCTGTTATTTTGGATCCGAGGTAGGAGAACTCTGTTATCTCTTCAATTATATGTTCATCTATCCTAATTTCACTGTCATGTTTTGGATTCACCCTAATGTACACAGTCTTATCGAAATTTATTTTCAGTCCAATTTTCGAGGCGTTCTTGTGTAGTACGTTTAGTTTCTCTGAGGCGTCTCTGTGTGTACTGGAAACTAACTAACGCGATATCATCTGCTTTTCACTCTTTGGTGGCCCTTTAAACTTCGCTTAGCCGGGTTTCTCACAATTGAAAGGTAGATTTAAATTTGTAGGTGGTATAACATACCAAATTTGACCCTACTTGACTTATTCCCATTTTCTCTGGAGCAAAGAACCACCTTCTATAGACTGTCCTGTTGGCTGTAGCTGTAAATGCTTTCCTAGATGCAAACATCTTTTTGCTTTTTTCTATCTTACCTGTCGCCGTTTTGGCCTCCCTCTGTTCCTCTTGTTGTAGCTAGTCTTTGCTCTCACCATAACCCTGGGTGTAAAATGACTATTTGACCAAAAATAGATCTATATCTGTTCTCTAAAAAACCAACTCGTGATAGCGCCAGTAATATCTCGGTTTTAACAAAATTTATGGGGGGGGGGGGGGGGGCTTCCTTCATACTAATGAACTCAAAAGCAAATAATGCACAAGTTTTCCCCAACTGTAAGTGTTTTTGTGTCCATCTTTCACTTATTATTATAATCATTATTCATAATCGTCCTCACGGTCATCACACACTTCATTTTATTATCTTAATTACTTTTATTATCATCACCACTAAAATCATCATCTCTGAAATTATTGACACATAAAAAAAAATTGGTGATATATACAAAATCGACGCTAATACTATTAGCACCAAACACAGCATGCATACAAGAACTTGAAAAACAACGATTTGAGCTATTTACTCTGATATCAAAAATAATATCCAACCGATCAATTTGATGAAAAATGCAGAAAAATAATGAACTCACATGCACCTGATATAGAAAGATAGTTAACCAAACGCACGAACGCCGCCTGGTTTGACAGTGAGGTTGAATAGGCAAACGAGATAAAAGGAAGGTGGAAAAAGACTATGGAAGAAAACAGGCCAGCTGCAACACAAAATGGAGTATAAATAAAAAATAATTCATCTACAACATGTGTAAAGTCGAATGAAGGGAGGTAAAAATCAAGAATCGGTCTCGTTTTAAAAAAAAAATGACCGGATGTTGCGGCCCAAGGAGAAGGAATCGAACTAAACATCAATCAGTATTGCTGGGATACAGAAATGTGTTACCTCAAATATTTTGATATTCGCATTCCATATGGTTCGAGTCGGATGTGAGGTGATACTAGGGAAACCTTGACCCCTGGGACGTGTAATACGATTGTCACCCATCCGACCGATCATCACGGTCGGTGAAACACACGTTAACCTATAACCCATTCCTAAAAAATAATCTTACATCATAGAATAAGACATCAGTCGGCGGGTTGAAACAAAAGAAAAAAAAATCTCAATTCTAATGTGTCATCAAAATTCTATCAACCTTCACCATGATTCTGGTCTAAACAAACAGCTTATGGATCGATGAAGTTGACATTGTAATTTGGAAAAAAATAGCAGCTGGTGAGACTTAAAAGTTGTGTGTCATCAAGTATACACATTAAATTGCTGATTCTGTTCTATTTTTGCTAGAAAATACCGTTAACCCCTAGATCGATTTATTTATTGACGTAGACAGGACACACTTGCACAGCTATGGTTTTGAAATCAACGCTCAGTGGTTAGCGTACTTGTATCTCAATTGAATTGTTTTGAGATTGAATGACATTAGATTTCATTTATTCATAACGTACTTTTTATGTTCTAGTGTTTATCAATAGACAAAGTCTATGACAATGATTTTTTAATGCATAGGTCTACTGTGAGATTCATATTGATTACTGTTTATCACTTCCTGTTTCTTCA
>NC_088364.1:64277999-64287999 GCF_034508935.2 Berghia stephanieae
GTGTGTGTGTGTGTGTGCGTTTGTGTATGTGTGTGCATAGCGCAATATCTCCTAAAGTTGTTTTAAGCGCTTTACAAAGGGTTCCTGACAACAGCAACACATACAATGTAGAAAGATACATAACATACTCACTTTACACGCGAGTACGGTGAGAGAATGTTAGTAAAGAGTCTTTTCCAATGATTCAACTAAGCGCCGAGTGAGGCTCAAATGCAGGGTCTTCCGCTCTAAAATTGACACAAGACATAGCTGCACAGATACGGTTCCAGTTATGCAGATAAGCGCCACCCCCACTCCGTTCTTCCCAATAACCCCACATCCTCTCATGCCATCCCACGTGCCGTATGTATGGCGTTGTGTTATGTGTTTTCTCCGTCTTGAATCAGCAGTGAATGATTTTCATATTTTGCCAATAAAAAGGCATGGATGACGTCATCAATCTATGGGGCCTGGATGTGTAAATAAATACATAAATAAAATTCCCCTTATATGTCTCTAGGGTCTATTCCAAGGGAAGACTGGAAT
The DNA here is from genome assembly GCF_034508935.2 of Berghia stephanieae. Classification (NCBI taxonomy): domain Eukaryota; kingdom Metazoa; phylum Mollusca; class Gastropoda; order Nudibranchia; family Aeolidiidae; genus Berghia; species Berghia stephanieae. The sequence goes on from NC_088364.1 coordinate 64,278,525, forward strand.
AACTCAGGCGTCAGCCGAAGCGCAACGTCGCAAATTGAACTAGGGCGAAGTGTCTTGCTCAAGGTCACACAGGGCAGCGGCGGGTGATTGAACTGGGTACCTTTCGGGTACGAAGCAAAGACCGTACCGCTAAGCCACGCTGCCCCCTGCAAACATACTTATACAGTACACCACAGTTTCGTCATTTGTCTTATAGCCGTGTTCACGTATTCGTCGAAACACGGATTCGACAAACTTTTCTGGCGTCCCTTGTAGCTCGACGAATGCATGTTGCACGGTAGTTCAAAAGCGGGGAGAAAAAAGGTCCAATGGACAATCTCTGCCGGCTTAAAATCTAAAAACACATTAACCAATAAGGATGATCTATATTACCTTCCCATGTGCTCGGGGTCATTGGTCACAATGCAAAATGTTTTCGAACTATGTCCAATATCACAAATTGGTCATTTTGTTCAGCTTGACACATGTGTATGTTTACAACTTGTATAAACAAAGCAGCGTGTTTACATTTATTAAGAAATATCCAATCCTTGGACAGCAACATATCATGTGATCGATGACTCGGTTGGACGAAAATCTGAGTATAGATCGCTCCCATTAACTACCAAATTTTGGGAAAACATGTATTTAAAAATTTGGCCAGAAAACTCGTCCTTTTAATATCGATCAATTTAAATGTCCCTCATCTTGACAAAAACTCTCAAACCTGAAACTTTGCGAAGACCTCGGTTTGAACGGGGTTTTTTGTTGTTGCCAAGATGGGGGTTATTTAGATTGATCAATATTTGAAGGACGAGTTTTCTGTATAAATTTTTAATACGTGTTTTTCAGAGTCCCGCAGTTCACTGGTTAAAGTCACATACAAGCACAAGAACGTTCTCCCATCTAGGGACCCACTCAAATAATAGTAAAATATTTATTGCAATAACCAAATAATAATATCATTTAAAAGACGATGATGAAAATTATCATTTGCCACAATATTATAAATCCGTGTGTCTCAAGGGCTAGGTAAAACTAAACTATAAAATTCCAGTAAAAGGTTTCAAAGATACACAGTAACAATATTATACTGAGTAATGGGCAAAAGACAGTGAGACTTTAGGCGTATGTAAATCAATAGCCTTCGTAAACTAAAAGCCCGATAATCACCAACAAATCGTTATAAAAGAAGACGAAGATCACGGGGAAAAGGTTTATAGTGAGTCGTATTTGTTTCCTTGAGCAATAGGATTCAATAGTCGTAACGTCACTTCCTTCCTAATGACGCATGGTAACTTAGTAACACTGGCTCTAAACTATCGGAACAATGGCGGAGCCCGTATGAAATATTTCTCCGGCTAGCATAAAAGCGTATCCAGAGGAAAAAAAAACCCTATAAATTTGATCATTTTTGACTTTACACATTCTGATCAAAAGGCATATGAAAATGGAATGAAAAGTTCTAGCCAGCATGAAGAATAAAAAGTAATGATTTTCTTTGTTTAGAACCAAGATGGCCGCCGTTGCCGGGCGCGTGACATCATACTACTGAATCCAATTCTAACAACTCACTTTTGGTAATCATCGTCTTCTTTTGTGACGTACTTTTTGGTCAGTGTCAGGCCTTTAATATACCTTAAAATAGAGCCCACCAGGACAGGAGGCCAGCTCTATCCGTCCCATTTACCATTAACAACCTTTCGCTGTTTGTCACGATCAAATCTTAAATTATAAAGATATTGATTTAAGTTTGAATTAATTCAATCTAAAAAAGTAAATAAGAGAAACACAGAATATAAATTTTATAGACTATTTCGATGTTTATTGATATTTGATTTTTTATCTGTAGTTAATACACTCCCCTACACAAACACACACACACACACACACACACACACACACACACACACATACGATTCCCCCCCCCCCCTCCCCATAGACATCAAAAATATTTCATATGGAAGCTAATTTGATAAAGTCAAAATTTTGATACACTATATTTTAGGCACACATCTATGTAATATTTATATTGTTTCAAATTCTGAAGTTAAGTCCACTCCACTCAAGTCGGGTTGACGTGGTGTTGTTGTCGACACGAATCTGTGTACAAATAATACGGACAGGATTAATGAAAAATAATGGCTAAACATATACGAATATGAATCCAAGCATCATCATAATCATCATCATCATCATCATCGTTAACAGCGTTGATCCAGACGAAAAAAATGTAGTATTGCCTAACAGGCGTCATGCCCTTTGACCAGGGCCCCTTATGAAAGCGCTTTAAGCACGTTTAGTGGATATTGCACTTTATACAAGCTCAAGTTTTTTAAAACTCTCGCCGATTTATGTTTTCCTCAGTAAGCATTATGGAGCTAATGGAAACTTAGATAACCACGCCTCTCAGACAGTCGTCATAATGTAAGCAATGGCAGTGGTTGGTAAATATAGCGAACTACACATGTTTTACTATCGATGGTATGTGTCTGAGTAAAATACCTATTGTTCTACTGCTTGATCAATAGAACCAACACAGAAAACTATGTATATACTTAAACGATCGACAAAAATCACTTGATATCTAATTAATTATTTGGCGGTATATAAACAATGATCATAGAGAGGTCGATTTCATTCAGATTGTATTTTTATAAATAAACAATATTAATTTGTTCGAAAACGTGAAAAAGGGTGTCACAAATTCCTTGTTTTGATTGGTCTACTGGTTTATTCTTTTTGATACACTTCATAATAAATAATACGTTCTGACGATGTAGTAGGGTTCCCAAAATAGCTGATGAAACAGTTCAGGATGATAAGACGTTATATTAACATCTTCTGATAGGCCAAGCTGTTTTCCGAATATTATCTTCCATTCTCCTACTACAACTGAAATGAGTATCCTGACTCATTTAAAAAAAATTTTAAGCAGGTTTTTATTTTTGTTTTGTTTTTGTTTTTTGTAATTAAACTCTATTTTTTAAATGTTTTCTTATTAAAATGTTCAGACTCCATGTCGGTATTTTGTTTGAACGTCTATATTTCATTAAGCGACAGGACTGAAGTGAGATGATCCAGAATATAATCGATACATATCCGTCCATTTTGTATACATACATTTTCAATTATATCCAACAGGCTACAAGCTTGATATGTAATTCCCATTTTAACATAAAATGTATATTCTTTGAATCAAATTGCGAATTAAATTGTCTGAGCTTAATATGGTGTAGAGTATTGATTTAATCAGGAATAATTTTCTATACCTTCAGAATCTCTGACTATTGTTATAACTACATCGCCACAAGAATATTTTTTATGAAATTACTTGTATTCTCGTTAACGATTTGTAAAAACACAAATAGTAATCGATCTATAAATGTTGCACACCATGCAATCTGAGATTATGCACATAATATGTTAATATGTGCTATTTTAAGGCATTTTAAAAGGTGTCCTAATTTCGGCCTTAGATAGATACATAACACACGTATAACCTACAATACATTCGTACTTCTAACGCTATACATTTCCTTTTCTCAGTCATTTTCTCACAGTTAGATTTACCAGCGGGGGATTGGATTTAGATATCGTTTGTTTGATTTTAGAATAGCTAAAAGTCTTCAGATAAATTACAGAATTCATGAAGCTGAAAAATAAATTTGTCCTACTATGTCCGATAGCAAATAAGATAAGCACTATCATATTTTTTAAAAACTACAAATAAAGTTACACGATTGTTATCATCCTGAGCTAATATCCGGTATTCATTTGATCCGATAATATAACAAGGTTGGTAAATTGTATGATTTAATGTTAGTATTATTTTCTTCTTTTTTTTTTTTAAAAAAAAGGACAATTATTTATGCCTAGTCTTTGTTTTGTTCAGCCTGAGATTTAGGCTTCAGATGCAAACATTCATTAGATATAATCTTGCCATTGCAGGCAGATCTTTAATGTATCCTCGGGCAGGTTAAAGAATGTAAGAATTGTCATCAAAGTATATCATGTCATGTTATATGGAGAAATCTTAATATCATCATTGAAGCAGCTAACAAACTAAACTGGTTATTGAAAACAAAAAAGGTGGTTGAGCCAATCTATAGATTATCAATAAAGTACTATTTCGCATAGGCAAAGAGACGATGAATGTGTCATTCTTCTTATTATTTTGGATTTGTTTTATTTGTTATTGCGTCTATTTTTTAAAAAATATTTTTTTGATTTGTTTTGCGTTTGCTTTTCTTTTGTTTTATATTATCTTTTTTTCAAACCATGTTTTTCATGCCCAATTTAAATAGCAATCAACGCATATGGTAAGACGATAACTTTTAGACGTTACAAAATATTTGTAGGAGACTACAATATTCATTCAATACAAATCACAACTGTCTTTATTCAAAATGGTGGTCAGGACTTTGACAATTCCAAAAGGATAATTACTTTTACACATTCTCAAATGGTCACAAGTTGTCAAGGTCGCCATACTCTGACGTAATCACACGTCTGCTAAGTCCCCTCTGCGCTGGATGAGCTCAGGTATGGGATACTTGTTATCTAATAACAAGACCTGAGCTCGTCCTACCACACAGAGGGGAATTAAAATGATGAGCGTATGCACGCATTGGATCTAATGGAGTTCGCCGTGCCCTGGAGATTGAACTATTCTGGCGGCCATCTTGTATTATTACCATAATTTAATAAACAAACCAAAACAAAATAAACGAAGGATCAGAAACGGATGTGCTGATTACATTAAAAACAGTATATTGATTGATTATTATATTATCTAAACATTACACAAACTTTTTAAGATCCAGGACTTTGTTTTTATTGAATTCATCTATAACTCCGGTAAGGGGAAAAAGCATAGCTATAGAGAATTTTCCAGACCAAATCTAGTTTTCAAGATACCAAAATAAGCTTGTGTGGTTTTATTTTAGATGAATATCTTGTCTACAATCTCTTTAGATTTTAAAGCTCTAAATTAGGGGGGAATTAACTTTTCTATGTCAAAATATAACATTTTGAGCAAAAAAAAAGCGAATAAGGATGAAATGGTAAATTTAATCCTGCTTTCGTAGTCACCATCAGATATAGGAATTTTCAAGTATTGGTAAAATAAATATTTTAATATTTAGTACTATCTTTTAGGGCTTAATCTAAGCTTTTCAATGATACATATTATGTAAATGCTGACTTCGTGGAACTATTTATACTAAGCGATATGTACTTATATACAGGTCTGATATCCGAACCAACATATGGACCTAGTTTAACAATGCTGTAATGTTCACTATTTTGCGTCATTATTTCTGAGATTTCCATTACAACAACGAGCCCATAAAGAATTGGGTTATCAGACCTGCAAATAAGTAGTTACTAAAGGAATGATTTTAGTAAAGGATGTATTTTTTTTTTGTTGGGCGTGAGATTCATGAACATTGGATATGAAGTAAACTTTAACCAAATAATTTACAATGTTAACGACGTAAATTGAAAGTTTGATGTTTGGAGTATCTAAAAATGTAAATAACAGTTTTGGTACCAGTTCAAAATTGATTTTAAAAAACCCCACAATATTTCGCTTTAAAGTTGTATAAAACAAGAAACGAACCTGATATGGCGGTTTCTACTTACATTTTCATTTCGGAACATTTGTCCAAGCACACGGACACTATCACTTTCTTCTCCAAACTGCAAGCCGCTTGCTGGAGATGTAAAAGAAAAAACGGTAAAGTATTAATATGCAATAATTCATTACAATGATTTTCTTTTATCTCTTTTATTTCTCTTTAATCAATTTGAGAAAAAAGTAGAGCGCAAGATTTTTAAAAGCCCAAAGTTGAGGCACTCTGGTGAAAGGATGTGGGATGGACATATATATGGAGTTGTGACAACAAAAAAAATAGATCTTCTTTTGATTTATTAATCAAAGTGATTGCCAAATTGCAACGGGCAAGTGGTGAATAGACATGAATTCAAGAAGTTCATAGAAGTACGAAATATGACAGTACATGACTCGTACCATAAGACCATATAGCCCAACCTATCCTTCCTTCTAACGAAACATATTTTTTTTCAAAGTTCAGTTATACAATGGAAATTGTCTTCTGAACTTAAGATCAAGATTGGAATAACTTAAAATTAAATTAAGGCGTATTATGTATGCGAAATTTTTCATACGGTCTGGAAAAAAGTTATGTCTTAAGGTGTGTTTTTGAAAGCCTTCATATTCTTAATGAGTCTTACATAAGAGTAGAGCGCATTCTACAAGATGGAACCACTTACAGAAAAAGAGGGTATTCTAGTTCTTGGGACAACTAAAAGAGCCTTAACATCCATCTTCGTGGCCGTGTTGAATTATAATTTTGGCATAAATTCATAAGGTTCTCTGGAGTTTGATTATTCAAACATTTACGAACAATACTACAAGTATATACACCTACCCTTTCTGTTTTGATTTTAAATGCTTATATACTTTCAAATAAATAATTCTGGTTCGTAAGCTGGAAGAGGAGTAACAGGAAAGTCGAATCTAATATACCATTTTAGACAGTCACACAATTTGACGGATGTAAAATTATGTTCCATGGACGAAATATGATTAGGACAATAGGAATAAAAGGAAATACGTTTAATCTGTCTTTCCCTCTTTCGTTATCAAACCGCAAAGAGTACACGCGCTCCAAAGGTGGATCAGGTGAAACTTAAAATCTGCAAAGAAGGAAAGAAAAATAAGCCCTGCCTACAACAGTCAATTGTTTGTTTTTGCTCGTTATCTCCCGCCATTTTCATTTAACACAGATTAATAAAATACCTAGTGATTAATGAGTATTCTCGCAAGCCTTACCTCAACCATCGTATTACCGCGGAGTTTGCAATGCAGGTTCTTACACCTGTCTTTACATGAACACAACCGAGATTTGTAATCTTCGCACGTCATTATTGGAATGCCCTGTTTTGAATTCAAGGAAGAAAATTAAACCAATACAGTTTTTTTATAATCTGACAATATCGAAATTATATAATAATAATAATAATAATAATAATAATAATAATAATAATAATAATAATAATAATAATAATAATAATAATAATAATAATAATTAGAAGTGGTACGGTCCTTGCTTCGTACCTGAAAGATACCGAGTTCGATCAACCGCCACTGCGCTGTGTGGCCTTGAGCAAGTTACCTCGCCCTAGCTCACTTTGCGGCGTTGCACTGCGGCTGACGCCAGGGTTATTCCAGTCTCCCCTTGGAACAATCCATAAAGACAAATTTCCCCATAGGGATGAATAAAGAGAATTATAATTATTTTTTAAAACTAATAATAATGATACTACTACTATTAGTACTACTACTACTATTACTACTACTACTACTACTACTACTACTACTACTACTACTACTACTACTACTACTACTACTACTACTACTACTACTACTACTACTACTACTACTACTACTAATACTACTACTACTACTAATAATAATAATAATAATAATAATAATAATAATAATTATTATTATTATTATTATTATTATATTATTATTATATTATTATTATTATTATTATTATTTATTATTATTATTACTATTATTATTATTATTATTTTTATTATTATTATTATTATTATTATTATTATTATTATTATTATTATCATTAATATTATTATTATTATTATTATTATTATTATTATATTATTATTATTATTATTATTATTATTATTATTATTATTATTATTATTATTATTATTATTATTATTATTATTATTATTACTATTATTATTATTATTATTATTATTATTATTATTATTATTATTATATTATTATTATTGTTATTATTATTATGTAGATTCGTTTATCATTGTACAAGCCACATCAGTCCCTGGGAGGTTGACAATGATCCGAAAACTCTGACCCCTATTGATGCTGTGACGTAGGATATTGCACTTTGAACTCATGATCTCACTTGGCCGGAGTGTAAAAGACTACCTGCGTAGTACTATAGATAAGGAAGAAAAACTTAGCGGTAAGGCAACAAAAGAGAGAAATGTTCTACTGTATGGAATCTAGAATTGATTATAATATACAGTCGGCGCCAGGGTAATAATTGAAGACCAGTGAAAAGGATTGATTGAACGTGATGAATTCTTCATCTCGACGTGAGTATCATACAATCATCCTATGTCTACATTTGATAAATAATGGCACCATATCTGTTGTGTTTTTGACGGGACACCAAAGTAATATTGTGGAATCACTCAACTCAGAAGCGTTAAGTGATTAAATGTGAGAGAACTGTTTTATTACTGAGTATACGTTAGAGGATTTACAAATATATCGCAACAACATTGTAAGTAGGTAAAACAGTATAACTCAAATATGGAAAGTAAGGAACAAAAAGTGCATCTTTCTCTAGGACATGCCACTCCGATATTTGTAAGCACAAATAATATTTTAAACAATGGACTTAATGATTAATAACTAATTAAGCTGTAACTAGAATTGACCATATACAGTCGGCGCCAGGGTAATAATTGAAGACCAGCGAAAAGGATTGATTGAACGTGATGAATTCTTCATCTCGACGTGAATAACATACTATCTTCCTATGTCTACATTTGACACATAATGGCATCATATCATATATGGATCAATAAACTGAAGTATTAAACTGGTCACCTTTTTTACACAGCTATTATAGACGAGCGTTCCACAGTTGTGATCAAGCGACTCAACAATCTTTTGCGCGAGCACACTAATCAAAGAACCAACAATGCTCCTTCTCTCGACGTGTCTGTTGTTGTCGCCTGATGTCAAAGTCAGAAGCCAGCAAAACAAAGCAGCACAGATTATTCCTGTATCAAAACAGAAATAAAGAATTTCATGACATACAATGGCCACTTGATTTTTTAGTTAGGTAGGAGTTATCAGATTATTTTATTAAGTGCGGCTATATATGGTCTAGTGGTAAAACACTCGCTTTCGGATCTGAAGGTCCTGGGTTCGAGCCTCGCTCGGCGCATAGTTGAGTCCTTGGAGAAGGCTCTTTACCCACATTCTCTCACCTTACCCAAGTATAAAATGAGTACCTGTACCTGGTCGTCAACAGGGTTGTCTCTGTCCGAAACAAATTGTAATATCGCCTAACAGGCGTAATGTCTCGTACTACATATTACGTGTTGCTGTTGGTCAGGGATCCCTTGTAAAGCGCTTTGAGCACTTCTAGTGGATATTGCGCAATACAAAAGCAAAAGCTCAAGCTCAAATCTCCAATTTCGTTTGTGTGATCCCTAAAGGGTCGCTATATCTATATTACAATTAAGATTACACGGCAACAGCCCGTTTAGTCAGCTGAAAGCAGAAATTATATCTGTTCGAATTCCTCAGAAGTTTTATTTCATGAAAATATATTTTGTACTCAGATACACTGTCAAAATCACAAGAAAATAGTATATTGCTTCTTCTTTGCTTTGTGACAGA
>NC_088364.1:64290499-64322999 GCF_034508935.2 Berghia stephanieae
AAGTTTGTTTTTTTTTTTGTTTATATGAGCCAGTATTCGTTTGGCCGTCCTGTCCTTATCTGTTGTACCTTGAAGAATAGTTACCACTCCCCAATCTCCCTCCACCCTCCCTCCCCAACTAACTATTGTCTTTCACTGCTAAAATAATTAGGCCAAGACGGCCAATCTAGCGATGCACGCCCTGAGGTCCTACTTGGGATAAATTAAAACCATATCAGTTTTATCACTGAACGAAGAGGCTTTGCTTCACTTAGATATACGGATGAAGAGAATGGCAATAAATATATATTTTATCATTGTTGGTTTTGCTTAAATATATATTAAATATCAAAAGAAACAGTAAACAAAGTATGCACCGAGAAGAGCCCATGGTACTATAAATAAAAATCCCTGACCCCACGGAGCCTGCTCATCCCCGCCCGCGAACGTTCCTACTCAATAAGTGTCGCAGGTTCAAAACCCACAACTAGCCGCGAAAAATTTTGTATTTCATTGTTTCATGCACTTTTCGTTTCATATAATTTGTTGGTTCTAAAAGCTGTCACTCATTTGATTAAATTCACCACACGAGCTACTCTGTTCAAGTTCATTTATGTTGTGTTGAATATTGGTTAAGTTAAGCTGGTCAATATCGCATGGTGTCGACGAAGTGTCAGAGTGGAGAGGGATCTATAAACTTTGATTAAACGAATTTTTGGTCGTGAGCTCAACGGTAGAGCACCTTCCTGCAGGTTGTCGTACAATAATTATTCAAATTCCATACCGAGACAGAAAAATTTTATGCCTAGTTGTCTCTGGTCACTTATTCTACCTCACGTAGTCTTCATCCCCGCACACTCCCAACGATCCCTACTCAACTTGTATTGTGTGCATTGTCTAATAATAGTAAATTATAAAGATGTCGTGATTGTGTGTGAAGTTAAAAGTGCTTGCGTTTGGAATTAAATGTGGATTTTAAAATTCAATTATTCTAAAGTTGGGTGTCAAACCGTTAGTATTCAGAAAAATGTATTATCGCTGTTGTATTGTTTATGAAACCTACCTGTTTTTAATCTTGAAACATTTTATTTTAAAAAGGTTATTTCTGTAATTTGTAACCAATCAGAATCAGTTGATTTTTTTAATTGAAAATCGATTCCGAACTTATCCTCAGGAGAAAATATGGTGAAAGATTTAGGTCCCACAAACCAGTGAATTTTAACTTAGTTTCTGACACACGAGGAGACAGCGCCGATTTATAATGAATATTTTAAATGTTAATGGCTTACTGCCAGTGAAAGCCGTAAAACGCTTCATTGTTTTTATTGCTTGATTTTGGTGATGTATGCTATAACGGACAACAGGAAGATCAGTGATATTGCGCACATCTCTCAGGCACTGAAAAACATTCTGAATCAAATGCCATGTCACAGTGTTGTTAAATTAAACTTTTCAACGTTGAGAATATAAGAAATCAGTGGAAACAGAACATGCTGCGTCTGTGATCGTTATAATGAACAGGTGAAAGTTACAGACAGTTTTGTCCAAGATAATTGATGCTCTTTTGTGAGTACGTCTCGTTAATATTCTAACACACACACACACACACACATACACGCACACACAAATACAAACACATATGCAAACAATTGCAATACCCCCTCCACACACACACATATATATATATATATATATATATATATATATATACACACACACACACACACACACACACACACACAAAGTAGGTCAAATTAAGTTAAATTAACTAGACCAATAAAATTTGATTCTGTATTTCGGATTTGTGCCGCCTTAAATACAATGTGACCAACCGCCCCTGTGCCATATATAATAATTTGTCCCAGTGTCGTCGGTGAATCCAACGGCAAGGTGGTTGGTCTTTAACGGTTTCAACCAATGATCATGTGATTAGTGATTAAAAGGATTACATTGACCGCAAAACTATAGCCCGGCATTGTGTCCCTTGATTGGCTGGTTTATTTGCAATGCCTTACTCGACTCATATGTATATACGAGAGCCTAGCCTAGTCCTAGCAATAAGAAAAAAACTTAACAGCTAACTTGCAAAATATGACATGAAAATTTGGCTCACTTTGCCCTGATAAGGGATTGCATGGAGCAACTCATTCCCCGAGAGCATTGCCACGACTTATGTCTCATCTTTGCATTTGTGTGTGTATGTGTGTTGTGTGTGTCTGTGTGTGTGTTAATTTGTGTGTTTATCAACCCTTTACAGGTATTATATATTGTTGCTTTTTTCAGATCACAACTCCTTCCTCAATTTATCCAATTATATCTACTTGCCTTTCGATAATCAAAAGAGCCGTTTATACAATAGATTAGAACTGATGAGGCTAGTAGAAAATCAAAACGGAATTCAAACGAGGGATTTTGTGTGATGAGTAAAGTAATGTATGATGTCAATGGGCCTTTCTAAAGGTTACGTTTTTATTATTTCATCAGCACTGTTGTTAAATATCATAGGTATATTGCACAGGCAAAGCAGATTATTTTTATTTTGAGAAGAATTTTCTAGAAAGAACAAACTTTAGGTTAAATGATACAGTGGAATCCGCATATAGTCAACATTCTAAAATTCACTGTAGGTTTCCACTGTATTGATAAACTAAGATAATCTCCAATACCGTCCAAAAATCGCTTAAGCAAGATTAAGGTTTAAAATGTTTGGGCGTTGGTTGCTTTCATTTATCTGTATTTCTACAGGAACGCCCAAGATTCAAAATATCATATAAACAACTTTATCGGCACAGCCTACAGTTCAATACCTCCAAATGTTACAATAACACAACTGTTTGGGCGTTGGTTGTTTTGATTAGTCTGTGTTTGAACAGGGCTAAGGCGTGTCATCAAAATCGCAGTTTTTAGAGCCAAATGGAAAACGAAAATGTCGAGAGAATAAGGCAATGCATTAAAATCATGAGAACTACATTTCTCATCAACAATCATTTCAATCTTGACTTTTTGATTCTCTTGGTACTTCAGCCCAACAAACTACAGCCACGACTGAGTTTCACGACTAGGCAGTGCAGTATCAAAGTGTAATATGTTAACCCAGCAATAATCATTGAGAAATAAATCACAAATGCATTGCTATCTTACAGGATGTCCAGCAAAATTTCAGAGTCAAAATGACGACGTTGACACAACATTTACGACCTTGGAAATTAAAATATTTTCTTCTGGGATCAATGGTTTATGCTCATAGTACATTTATCTAAGCATCAAATTTCTATAAAAGCTCATTTCCAATAACTTTAATATCATTTTTCTTCACCAAGTTATTCTGTGCTTTGTGTGTGTGTTTGTGTGTGTGTGTGTGTGTGTGTGTGCCATTATGATACTGAGAGTGTAGGGAGGAAGACAAAATATATTATTTAGAAAAAATATTTCTTTCCATAATGTATCTTCGAATGATATGCCAGTTTCAACATGTAATATGAAAAGTAGTCAAAGAAGTAGTGATAGTTTTTAGTATTAATAAAGCGGTAGTAGTATTGGGTAGCAGTTGTGGTGGTGTTGGTGATAGCCGTAGTAGCAGTAGTAGTAGTAGTAGTAGTAGTAGTAGTAGTAGTAGTAGTAGTAGTAGTAGTAGGAGTAGTAGTAGTAGTAGTAGTAGTAGTAGTAGTAGTAGGAGGAGGAGGAGGAGGAGGAGCAGGGGTAGTAGTAACCACCTAACTGGCTGCTTGTGTCGTCTAATATATTACATGTCCGTGGTCCACCAGAGAAGATATAAATTATAAAAGCTTTGAGATTTTTTCCAAGACTGTTAAGTACTATTTAAATTATATCTATTGTTACACTATTTGAAACAACCAAAATTATTTGCTAAGGTACGCCCACTAAAAGCAACTTTGTTGTAAATATTCTCCTCACAAGAAAGAGCATCAATCCACCATTATTGTAAACATTTTAAAGTTTGAGTGATATTTTATTGCAAACAATGAAAAGATCAAAGGACGTCGGTATTATGAGATAACTGCTTGGTAAATCACTACAGGTATTCAAAATTCCTAATGCCCCTTAACATATAAGCCCGAATGCAAAAAATCACAGCACCACATTTCGTAACTTTGGAGGAATTTGCAAGATTACATGTGCACGAGACTTAGAGGACTATAGTGCTGTTGTTTAGAAATAGTGGTAGTGATAGCGATGGTGTTATCAAGACTGACACACTATTGGGCTCCATCAATTAATGCAGAGAGATTCTCTTCTCCGTCTAGTGTGTCAGTGTTCCTAATTCCATCTAGATCAATTACTTGGTAGGTAGTGAGGACTGCTGGATGAATACCTCCTTTAGTTGCCGACTACTATTCGTATTCTTGAATACTCCTGAACAAAAGAGAAAATGAGGCAAAAAATTCTCAAAATAAAATTTTCATCTCAATTTTTCAGAGCAAGCAATTTGAACATTGGTACTTCAATATCAGTGGACAACTTATTTTCTTGAATAAGACTGAGAGACGGAATAATTTTGCAATCAAACAGTCACCATCACTATCACCACTACTACAACAACAACCCCATCACCGTCCCCACCCCTACTGCAACAATCACCACATCACCATCCCTACCACCACTATTACAACAACTACCACATCACCATCCATGCCACCACAATTACAAACACCATTACATCATCATCTCTACTATCACCACTACTGCAACAATCACCACATCACTATCCCTGCAACTACTATTACAACCACCACAACGCCACCTCAACCACCGCCAATACTACTGCAACCAGTGTTGCAAGCGCCGTAAAAACCCTTCAAATAAATTTAGCTCTCTCTCTCTCTCTCTCTAACTCTCTCACTCCCTCTTCACACACATACACACACGCACACACCCATACACACACACACACACACACACACATCAACAAATTGCGCTCACTGGATTAATTTTCATGTTCACCGCCTGTACTTGCTAATAATAGCTCATCACAAATACTTTGACCTCAAACTTTAGACTCGTTTTTTTTTTTTTCAATTTCATGTTTCTCTACTTATCACTAGATGCACTTTTAGCACACACACACACACACACGCACACACACACACTCTCTCTCTCTCTCAAACACACACACACACACACACACATACCCTACAACCACCACCACCACATTTTCATCACGATCTCTACAACTACAACCACCACCATCACATCATTATCATTACCACTGCTACTACAACTACCACCACCACATCATCATTACTACTACAACCACCACCACTACATCATCATTACTACTACAACCACCACCACTACATCATCACTACTGCTACTACAACCACCCAATAGACCTTGATGAATAGGAGACTGCGTGCGAGGATTTGCCTCTCTCTTCTCCTCAGTAAAACATGGCGGACGGCAGTGAGCGAAGAGGGGTTTGAGTCGACACAGTGAACTACTCAAGTCTATTAACCACCCACACCACATCATCACTACTACTACAACCACAGCCACTACTACAACTACAACCACCACCAACACCACATCATCATCATCACTACCACTACTACTACTACTACTACTACTACTACTACTACTACTACTACTACTACTACTACTACTACTACTACAACAACCAACACAACATGATCATCACTACCACCATTATTACAATCACTACCATTAGGATTTGGTGCTTTACTTCATTTGAAATAAGGAACCTTTTGGGCTGTATTTGGCAATGTGTTTATATAGCATAATATAGTTCTAATCCGTTATCTATTTCGATCTATACAATATTTAAACACGATACAAAATATCATCCAAATTCCATTTTTTTGTGTGCGGAAATTCCTCTTTCGGCATTGAAATTCCTGTGAGTCAAATTGAAAATTGACGTCTCTGCAAGTTTTAATATTGTCGTCAAATTTCCAATGCCCGTATCGAAGGAGTTATCTTTGCCCATTGATTTGACTGCGTGAAAATGGTGCCTCACATCAAAGTCGATTTTCTCAAAACTTGGCTTTTACACTCTCCCTACTTCAAACGGTCATAACTCGGTAATGAATGATCAGAATTTTATAAATTTGATATCAAATTTTAAAGCATAAAATAAGCTATGATTGGGTACCAAAACCCCCAAAAAGGTTAAAAATCCGACTTAATACCGTTTTGAGACAGGGTCACATATTATGTCTATGCCAGCTACCAAAGTCATCGAAATAGGTTGACCAAAGTCGCCGAAAACTGCAGCGGGAGGTGACGAGATAAGAAAGGTCAATCTTTTTTAACCTGATTTATGTCAGATTGTTTGATATTCCATCAAGGAGATCAAAATGTTGTACAGATTGTTTTCTTCGTGTTTAACTCTCTTCTTCAGTATTTTCCCAAAAATGGCAGGCTTACCAAGCAGAAAAATAGATTTTTAAAACTCAAACAATCTCTCCACAAAACAACTTTATGTTCTTATTAATTAAACAAAGGCCAATGTGATGTATAAAATAAATCTGTATAAGTATAAGAAAAAATTATGTTTATTGTGTCGTAAAAAATGTGACGATTTTGCTGTAGGTGGTAAGGAGAGGGTTAATGGTGATATCTGATTTCTATAATACGCTTTTATGGTGTTTTTATTAATAATCACGAATAGGTTAGAAGTTTTGGAATTATTGTTTCCTTCAAATATTAAAAATATTAGATCTTGGTCTATATTTGCTAAAAAAAATCCGGCCGGATTGAAAAGTAATAATGAATACTTTTGCTCTGGGATGCAGTTGCCGACTCCTATTCACTGCTTGTACTCGGTAGACCCGGGATTCATTCACTTATTCACCACAGCCCTAGTTCATGGGTCAATTGCTTCACTCGGTGTAAAATTTGGTCTAGCGTCCCGCGGAGTTCGACAAATATGTCTTGCACTGTATATTCATAAAGTATTCTGATAGTCATGAAAAACTCTTTTTGAATTTTGAAAATAACATACATAAAAAAGAAAATGTGAGCAATTTCATTAAGAGCTTAGAATAATTTGCCTGCCAATTGATGTAAGAAAATGCTTTTACTTTAACGTCATGAAACTAAACACCAAAAGGATTAATCAAACTCGCGAAACATTTTTAAAGGGCATTGAGTAGAAAAAATAAAGGTATTAAGATTTAAACTAAACAACATTTTTCCAAATACAGTCGGTCGAAATTTTTAAAAAATATTCTCGAACTAGATCTTTTTGGGTCATCAGCATGACGAAATAGCATAGCATGTCCTTTTGGTAAATAAATATAATGATCTCACAAAATTACATTTAATTCACGTCAACCAGTAAACAGTGCTCCCGAGAAAAGGTTCTATTTTTCAGGCATTATCTTCGAATGGTGTATGTAAGATAAAGAAGGGAACATCAGGCAATACGCAACTTTGGGCATTGGGAGAAAATAGTCATGCAAACTGCATAACAGATAAAATATCTCGCAAAATAATGAAATTAGTGGAAAAATATCACTCGATTTATGAATCAGGAGCTGCTGAAATCAAAAAGCAATTAATTATTGTGCGACGTTAGGTGCTTTATACCTATGATAATCAGAAAAACAAAATTAATTATTAATACTCACGGGTTACGCTGTAGAACATCATTTTTGGCTTCAAAATATGACTTTGATAACACGAAATAACAATGAACTTTGTAAAACTTTAATATTCTTGACCACAAAATGAAATCAACTGGATGGGTATGAATAAAGCACGACTTGACGACTCGCTCACTATGTATCTATCCAAGAGACTGGATCACAGGAGATGAAACTGGTTATATAACTCAATAACTTGACACGGTATTTGCATTGTTCTGTGTTTTAAATTGTTTGGGAGTTGGTTGCTTTCATTTATCTGTATTAGAACACGCTCAAAATAAAAACGCGTTTTCTCCCAGTGTACGGCAGACACACTCAAGTGTCACAATATTATGCAAACAAATATATCGGCCCAGCCCACCTTTTAATCAAAATATTAACGAATTCGGTGGTCACAGATTGTAAGTCTTCCATACGATAGCGTTTCAACCATTGGGGTGGCATTGAATTTATACAAATGTACACACGTGATGAATCGAATATCAGGATTCCATTGCATTGATTAAACTCAGAAAAACTTCAAAACCGTCCGAAAATCAACTACAACTACCAGTAGGACTAATACTTCCACTACTATTGCTACTACTACTACTACTACTATTACAATAACAATAACAACAACAACAACAACAACAACTACTACTACTACTACTACTACTACTACTACTACTACAACAACTACTACTACTACTACTACTACTACTACTACCACTACTACTACTACTACTACTACTACTACTACTACTACTAACTACTACTATACTACTACTACTACTACTACTACTACTACTACTACTACTACTACTACTACTACTACTACTACTACTACTACTACTACTACTACTACTACTACTACTATTTCTACTACTACTGCTACTACTACTACTACTACTGCTACTACTGCTACTACTACTACTACTACTACTACTACTACTACTACTACTACTACTACTACTACTAACTGGTTGTGGTATAAGAAGTAGTAGTAGTAATAAGAACATTACTTATAACACCACCACTATTAATACCACCACCACCACCAAAAACCACTACTACTACCACTATTGCTGTTCCTATTGCTCCTCCGCCTCCGCATAGGGGTTGTATCATTTATCTTACTGGAAGAAACTCCCATCCTTACCTTTACTCATATTTCTTGGCAATATGATTATTTAAATATTTTGACATTACATAATAATAATAATAATAATAATAATAATAATAATAATAATAAAAATAATAATAATAATAATAATAATAATAATAATAATAATAATAATAATAATAATAATAATAGTCATTATTATTATTATAAGGAAGGCAATTTTTTCACTGTAACAAGTGAAACAATTGCGCAGCAATTTTTTCACAGGACTGTTTTTATCTAAAAGAGCTCTATAATCGCCATGTTGTCCCCTACCTGCTATACATCAATAGATTGTTCATTTTCTAAAGCGGCTGTGCGGATTGACCCTGCGACTCTGGTGAGCACCTGTGGGGATTGAACCAGGGACCATTTAAATGGGCACCGGTGGAGATTATATCAAGGATAATGGGACGCTAATATTAGAGGAAAGGAAAGCGAGAGACCCTGGGATATGAACAGCTAATAAATGGAGAGTAAACCCAGGACTTTGACTTTGAGATGTGAACATAAGTGGGGATTAAACCTGGGGCTAGGGGATGGCGGCGCCGATGGGGATTAAACTGGAGGCTATAAGATGTAGAAACAAGTGAGGAGTCAACCCCGGATGGACAATATGTAATAATTTTTGAGCTGGACACCTGTGGTGAGTGAACCCAGGAATGGGAGGTGTACACCACTGGGCAGTGAACATGGTATCACAGGTATAAACACCAGCGGGAGTGAACCCAGGGATATGAGAGATGGACACCACTAGTGAGTAAACGTAAAACCAATGGTTATAGACTCCAGTAGGGAGTGAGTTGGTGCAAAAAGAGGTGGACACCAGTGAGGAGTGAACCAGGGGCTTTGGGAGATTGACACACTGGGGGGGGGAGTGAGCACAAGGCTATGAGAGGTTGACACCAGTGGGGAGTAAACTTGGGACCACTGGATAGGGACACCAGTGAGGAGTAAAGCCGGGGCTTTGAGAGATAGACACCACTGAACAAAGTACTATCAGATAATATGGACACCAGTGGGGAGTGAACCTAGGACCATGGAAGGGGGACACCACGAGTGAGTAAATTATGTGGAACTACTAGATACGAGTATGTGCTCCAATTGAGATTGAACACAGGGCTATGAGAGGTGGACACCACAGGGGAGTGAACCCGGGACAATGAGAGGTTGAACCAGTGCGGAACGAACCCTGGTTATGGCTATTGACACCACTGGGGAGTGAACTGGGACCACCGGATATGGAAACCAGTGGGGAGTGAACCAAGAGCTTTGAGAGATGGATACCAGTGAGGAATGAACCCAGGACTTTTGGAGGTGGACAATCTAGGGGAGTAAGCACAGGCTATGAGAGGTTGACACCAGTGGGGAGTGAACACGGGTCTATGAGAGGTCGATACCACTGGGGATTGAACATGGGACCCACTGGATATGAACATCGGTGGGGACCGAAGTTGGGGCTTTGAGAGATAGACACCACACGTAATTGAACACAGAACTACCAGATATGGACACCAGTGAGGAGTGAACCCGGGACCATGGGAGCGAAGGTAGACACCAGTGCGGAGTGAACCCAGGGTTATGGCTACGGATTTCAGTGGGGATTGAACCCGGGGCTTTGAGAGATGGACACAAATGGGGAGTGAACATAGGCCTACCAGATATGGATACCAGTTGGGGGAATCAACTCGGGACCATAGAAGGTGGACATCAGTGGGAAGTGAACCTTGGGCTATGGGATGTGAACCAGGACAAAACCACGTAATTTCATCCCAATACAAGGACAGAAAGCAAATTGGAAAACAGCTATAAGGGGATTGAAGACACAGTAAGTGCCACCCTGCCCACTAGGGGAGGCCAGGAACCTCACCCAGCCAGCCAAGACTCCGGGCAGGGAAAGGGCAAAACCAAGTAACCTTATTCCAAGATAAAGGCAGACAGCAACTCAGAAAACATATATAGGGAGATAGAAGTAACAGCAAGTGACCACCTACACCACAGACCTGCCAACCCTTCACAATCCAAAAGTGGGATCAGAACGAAAATAGGTATTTGAGACCAAAAAAATAGGAATCTTTTAACAATGGATAATTCCGTATCAAAATGACCACCAACTTTGCCACCGAACACATAAAGACAATATTCGAGCACATGTGGCAACATTACATATCAGACGTATTGGGTAATGTAATGGGAAAGAGGAAAGGAGTGCAATTAATTTTCCTACTTAGTTCCCTTTTGGCAATCATTAAAAAATATTCACCTTTTTAATACCCCCCCCCCCTCACCCCCTTTTTATTTTTTTCTTCTTACCATTATTGTCTTTTTTTTTAAATCAGGATTTTAGAGACAATAGTGGGAAAGAAAGAGTGAAAATAAGAATGATTCCACCAAAAGCGGAAGGGTTGGCAGGTCAATGGGAGGTCAAAAGACCCCACACAGGACTACGGACTACTTTTTGTGATGTCAGATGTGCGGCTATGTGGTCTTGTGGTATAACACTCGCTTTCGAGCCTCGGTCAGCCCATAGTTGAGTCCTTGGAAAAGGCTCTTTACTCACATTCTCTCACCGTACTCAGGTGTAAAATGAGTACTTGGCCGTTAACAACGTTGTCTCTGTCCGAAAAAAATGGTAATATCGCCTAATAGGCGTCATATCCCGTCCTGCATGTGAAGTGTTGCTGTTGGCCATGGACCCCTTGTAAAGCGCTTTGAGCACGTTTAGTGGATATTGCGCTAGATAAAAGCTCATTTTTTAATTATTTTTTTAGATGTACATCAGGACACAGCGGGATGCTAACAACAGGCAAGCGTCCAACCTCTAATAACCCAAGAAATCCTTGAAATAATATTCAACATTAAAGCGACGCAAAGACTTATTTAACTTTCAATAACAAAATTTATTGTCCAAATTAGTACATGAAATTACAACCCTCAACCAAAACCTACATAGGAATTTCGAGACGGAAAAAAATCTTAAGAAATATTATGATAAATCTTTCATAATTAATAATTAATTTCATTACAAACAAAAACAAACAAAAATCCAGAAAAGATAGATAAATGATGTATTATATAAGGCATCATAAGAATATAACATGGTGCAAATTTAATAAAATTTAATGTAAGAAAAGACCTAAAATGATTATTTACCCATAAGACGTTGAATAATTGAAACTAGCCCATAAAGAAGCTGGTATATTTTCTAATTATTGCAACACATATGTATTACAATTACATTTGTATTTGCAAATTTATTATAAAATTCTATCTCGAATGCTTAAGGACGACACTCTCTGCATTTATTTCATACCTTGTATAAAATTAAAATAACACATCACATTTCATTTGTTACTTAGAAGAAAAAAATGACTTTAAAGGCTAACCATATGTTACAATTAATTATTTAGACACAAAGAAATGAATCCTTTTATTATTATAATTTTTTATTGTTTTATTTTTGCTTGGTTAAAACAATATTCGATTAAAAATTGACATCTGGAAATTAAACGAATGAATACAATAAATCTGTTGCAAGGCACAGAACTCTGGTAATCATCAATTCACATTAAGAGGTTTTAAAAATTTCTTTATATTTGCTCACTTTTTTGTTCCATTTTTGACATGCATCATTTGTATCATGTGTATCATTTCCTTTAAGAGGATTAACGCTGCGTATGCGTTTATGGACTTAACCAGTATCAGCGCCAAATATATGGGAATATGTTGGGCAGTCGAACGCATATACATTTAATATATCAAGTAAATTTTAAAACGAAGGAGATTAATTAAAATAGAACAGATGTAGATATTTAGGACAACCTAGCCATATGTCTAGTTTAAGATCACTCAAATGTCTCCCCTAGAAACAGGCATAGATTTCCAATCGACAAAGAAACACACACATTGTTCATTTTAATTCATGCTTCGACTAGCAGATCACCAAAACAATTTCTATTCTGTCTTTAAATACAACGAAATTGCGGAAATGTAAAAGCTATTGGAATGTTTTGTGCTAACAAATTCATATTATTTGATCAAGGACAGCAGTAAGACAAAAGAAATTGCTTGTTAATAAAAAATAATTAAGACTATTTTATGATAAACCAGCTCTGGTGTTCAAGGAAATATTATGAATTGTCACATAATAATTATTAGAATATATCACAATATAATTTAAAAACTTTGATTGAGGTCAACATTTATAATTTATTCCATTAAAATTACAAATAACTATTAACAATAAATCAAATCAAGAAATAATCACTTGTGTTTATCACGACATGTATACGGGGTAGGAAACTTGATAATACTGTTGATATTTTTGTAGTGTATAATATATCTACAACAGTTTTAAACAAACAATAAAAATTTAACATGTTTTATTTATCCATCATCACATATGAAAAATCACGTCAAAATGGTATTACAGTAGAATCCTAATATATCACCAACACCGACAGAACAGAAAGATTGGTAGACATTAACCCTCTCCTTACCAGCCATTTTCAGGATTTTTCCCGAAAACTTCACACCCAACTAACCCAAAATATATTTTTCATCACTCAGACATAATAGCAGTAAAGTTCTTGCGATCCAGAATTTCTTTAGCACAACATGCTCCACAAAACACTGTTCATTTCCTTTAAATTTTATAGTGTACAAAAGAAATTTGAATAAGAAAAATGTTGGTTGTATCGTAACGAATGTGATGATTTTTCCTACAGTTGGTAAGGAGAGGGTTAAGCAAAGATGACTTTCTCCATTATCAACAGAACACCTTAAGATAAAGAACAGAAAATTTGGACCAACAACAGATGTTGACTTTAGCCCTCTCCTTCCCAACTATAGGAAAATCGTCACATTCGTTACGATACAACCAACATTTTTCTCATTCAAATTTCTCTTGTACATCATAAAATTTAAAGAAAATGAATAGTGTGTTGTAGAGCATGTTTTGCTAAAGAAGTTATGCATCGGAAAAAATTCACTGCTATTGTGTTTGAGTGATAAAAAAATCCTGAAAATGGCTGGTAAGGAGAGAGTTAAGCAGAAGTTGATCTTTAGAGTTGTGACTTTATACGGATTCCACTGTAATAATGTCGGGGCAGGTTGAATGCTGAAAGTTTAATTCCAGCCAAAAATAACATAAGCCTTGAGTAAAATGTAGACTTTTTTATTGAGATATAAACCATTTTAGTTCCTTAACAAAACGTAAAATCAAAAATCAAAATCTTCATGAGTTAAGTGGACATTAAAAAAAGATTCGTATTTAGATTCAGAATCAGAAAAAAAAATAATTTCATGATTCTGATATTTTTTTCCGTTTTATAACTCAATTTTCCTCATCAAGTTCATCCATTGGAAATAACACCAGATTGCAACGATGAGTCACATATATCAATATAGTATTATGTTGAAATGGGCTTGAAGAAGAAAATGTAGGATTGTGTTAAAATAATGAAACTAAAGAAAGATTTAGTAGCTTTGATGTTTAAGTAACCGAACTTTATTCTTCTCCATAAATGTGTTGATCTTAATTTAACCATCTCCTCACCAACCATATGAAAATCATCCCATTCGTTAAGATAAATACATACAGCCAACACTTTTCTCATTCTGATTTATTTTGTTGTTTGTTGTTTTTAAGGGTTTTATGGCGCGTGCAACACATTAAGATTATATCAGCCCCAGAAAAAAGGAAGAAAATGGGATAGTAAAAAGTTCTAGAATTACAATCAAAGGATCCAAGAGTAAGACAAACAAAGGGGAATTGGTTCAAATAGGAAACAGATGTATATTCCAAGAGCAACTATCAGTGTGCTTAGTTTGAGATCACCTAAATTATTTTGTATATCTCACTAAATTTTAAGATAAATGATGTTATAGGCATACAAATTTAACACTGTCTTATAGAGCTCGTTTTTGCTGAAAAAAATATGTTTAACATCAACTTAGTGCTTTAGTGTTTGAATGAAAACATATATTATATTATTTTTGTGTCGGTTGGTTGTGAAGTTTTGGGGAATTCCTGAAAAATGACTGGCAAAAGAAAAAAGTAGTCCTTCAGAGCCGTAAGGCCCATGACGAGTACAATAGCAATTGCCTGCTACCCTTTGTCTTTCGCAAAGTACTTTCCAGCAGATCAAACAGACCCAGCTACCCAATCACTGCTGGACGGACAGGGGAATCTGGATAAAAATCTCGACTACACCCGGGATCAATCGCAGTCCCTTTGCTTGTGAAGTGAGTGCTCTACCGAGCAATCGGTACCTTAAATGGCGATAGGGAGACTGTAAAATTTTATAGTTAGAACGAAGTTGACGTCACTCAGGTCTTTGTTATTGTTTTTACCATCCATCTTTATAAGTAATTCTCACTAAACTGTATTAACCAGACAATAAACCTTTAAGGTTACACACAGTTTTGTGTCGGATGGCAATGTTGTGAGTTTCTTAGCCAAGCGGACAGCATCTATAAGATAAGTTTGAAATTCAATGTTACCAAACAGATTCAACCTGATGCAACACCATTTTAGGAGACTGGTCACAAATTAGAAAGATTTATCTATGACAATGATGACGATATGTAGTGCAGTGCTATAAATCATAATATATACAAAATGACTGAGAAGATATCACAGAATGACGAGGCTTATTTTTTTTAAGTAAACAGATGACACAAATGATTTGTAAATTAAAGCACATTACAGGCAAATGATTTTATATTAAGCGTTAACATAACTAAATGTGTATTTCTCTCTCTTATATTGCAAAAAAAAAGTACTGCAAAGCCCTCCTGTGAGGCATAAATAGACACCATCGCCAAAGCATTTCAGGAAGGAATATAGATAACTCTAGGGGCCTGAATATATTGGTTGATTTGGTGCCTGGCATCACATCCATCTTTAAAAAATGGATCACAGCATTAAAAAAAAAAATAAAACTGAGAAATGGTATATACAGCCTCTTACTTATTTGAGTAAGTCTTTTCTTTAAATTTTTTTTCTTTCTTTTGTATTTACAAATATAGCATGTTTTTAGTCATTTTCTTCTGATTCTGGCACCACCTTATACTGTAAGCATGCCACGCCACTGGGTAACTCATTGTACAAAACGGCTGATATCAACAAGAATCACCCGTGTTGCCCAAGTTGGTAAATTTGGGATTAATAATCGTGCCCACGTATTACCAAAAAGGCAGTTTCTGAGGTGCGGCTTGAATTCAGGACCGCTTGGTTCACAGTGCAATATCAAATCCGTCGGTCCCCTGACCTTTGATTTGCAATCATTATACTATAGATAGTATGCAGATGACGTCACTCAGGCCTTTGTTATTGTTTTTGCCATCCGCGTTTGTGAGTTGTTCTCACTAAACTGTATTAACCAGACTATAAAAGTTCATGGTTACACAGAGTTTGTGTGTTGGTCCGTTATACTTCCGGATGGCAATGTTGTGAACTCCTTGGCCAAGCGCATTCTATCTATATAAAATTTATTTTACTTGGACATGTTTACATGAAGAGGCTGACTCTTCTTACCCCTTTCGCTATAAGGTGAATCCATTCATCACAGGTTCTGTCCCTTAGTTGTGTCCAACACAGTGTGAACACTATTAATAGGACAGCACACATGTAAACATCAATTTATTTTATTTTATTTTTTTATTTTTTTTTTGGGGGGGGGGGGGAACTGGTCGGTTTCCTAGAGTAAGCAAAACTCAGAAATTCAAACAATTTAATTAAACCAGACACAACCCTGTGACACCAGTCGTAGCCATCGTTAACTTATAGCCTGACACTGACCAAAAAATGACGTCAAAAGACAATTCTTTGGCCGCAAAAGAAAACACTTTGTGAGTTGTATTCAATAGTTCAACCAATGGAATCACTTGTTGCCTTGAACACCAACTCACTAGATGCTGCCTAAAAAATTACATCAAACTATAAGTCCTAGTGGGTTCTAGTGTCAGGTTATAAGTTAAAGATGGATATACACCTGTCCTGTGTGAATAGGTCTTTGTAATTATTATTTGTCCACCAATCAGGGGACTGAATTTGGTGGTTGATGCATTCACTCAACTATGTAAAGTGGCGTTATGCGTACTTATTCGTAATACGTAGAATCAAAGACTGCCACTGCATTGAAGTTGGTGAGTAGTATTTGGGTAATTTTGAATAAAATAATAAATTGTATAACTGTAATGGGTAGACAAAATGAAGATCAAGATTACAGGATAATTAATAATAAAGAATAATTCAACCACACCATTGGAAAAGGCTTTCATCTTTATAAGAGGCAAAAACTCATAATGTTTAAGCTATAACTATAACATTATGTATGATATAAACAAGTCTAAATTGATATAATCTTGAAAACTTTTGATATTGAAAGGATATAAACATAGTCATATCAACACAAGGCAGTGTAACAATGGACAAATCAAAGGCTGGTTATCATGACCAATGATAAACGCACATTTTTACATGGTGCTTTATTTAGGAAATGAAATAAGACACTTATCTTTCCAGATAGACAGAAGGAAAAAAAATATCTCTGCCACATTCAGCTGGAATACATGGCTTTCCGTCATTATTTATCGTAACAGGATGAATAGACACCATTTCTCTCCTCTATCTTGATTTTATATAAAGTATAAGAATTTTAATTATCATACTTTTGTTGTTGGCTGAAAATAGATTTTAAGCCCAAACCGTTCCAGGTTAAGTATTTTATCTATCTGGGTTATACGTAGATTATAACCATTTTCATTTTTCAAAGTTTTGCAATTTACTGATGATGGGTTTTGAGCAAAATGCGTATAATTTCAGTATTTTATTCTTTTCTGAATCTTTGATATTCATTTTTGTTCTTAGTTATTAATTTAATTATTGTCATACTTCAGGTGTTACGATGACGTCAAAGGAATCATCATTGCAGTAATAGTCATGGCGACCAATTGGTCGATATTATTAATTCCGAAACAAAATATATGAGAAATGATAGATTGGAAATTTAAATGTCATTTAGAAAAAAAATATATAGACAATGTCTCTAATTAATCATTTTGCAAATGATAAAATATCTAACAAAGGTTCACAAATCACAAGAGTGAAGTTTAATTGGACGGAGTTGCAAAAAGACTAGGAATGAATGATTTATACAACTGAGTAGTGATACAGTAAGGACGGTATAAAATAAAAGAATCAAAAATCAAAAAATAAATTTAAAAAGGAAAATAATACTTTAAGAGGGAGGGAATGTAATGATAAATCAAAATAGGCGTGGGCGGGATCAAATTAGGTAAAGGGGAAGAACTTATAGATTGTAAATATGAGTTTGGTTTATTGCAAAAAAAAAAAAGGAGATAAAATTAATTATTGCAAAATAAATATAAATATTCACATTGCAAAAAAAGGAGAATAAAGTAAAACACAAAAGGATATCGTACAACATTACGTAACATAAATAAACGTTATTGTCTTTTTTAAAATATCAAATTTTAAAAATATATTTGTTTGTAATTTTAAAAGATAAATAAATAAAAGTAAATAAATAAATGAAATTAATTAATAATAATAATAATGATGATGAAAATAATAATAATAATAATAATAATAATAATAATAATATAATAATAATAATAATAATAATAATAATAATAAATAATAATAATAATAAATAATAATAAGTGTAATCGTCTAAGCATCCCTGAAAACAACAGGACAATGATATTTTGCCTAGAGGGTTATCAAACAATGATTCCTGGGGAGGAAAATGGGGAGAGGAAGAAGGGGAGAGAACTAACACAGAAAACTTTCAGCAGCAATTTCTACTATTGCAGAATGAAAGTAAAGGTCAAATGTGATGCATTGTCTCAACCTGGTATTTTGCATGTCAGAACCAGCAACATGCCAACAAAATTGAATTCAGAGAAAAACGATCAAAATTACTCAATTTAAGTTTTTTACTGTTAAGAAAAATTGCATTCGTTCTGTTTGGGACCGACATTTCAGTTTAATAACAATTCCATTATTTTGTCTTTAGATTCAATTTTAAGGATTTGTTTCACTCGACATAATACTAGATTCACATGGCATTCACAACAGTTGATTCAGATTCTTCTCACAAATAGATATATGCCATCAGAATACGTCCCTCTCAGAAAATGAGTCCAGGCAAAACCAAATAGACCCATTCCAGAACAAAGACATAGACATGTTATGTTTTATAGCCTCTGTACTGACTTAACTAACGCAAAATCAAATATAATCAAGATAAAGAAGAGTGGGTGGGGGGTAACGTGGGTGGGCGGGGAGAGGGTGATGGAGGGAGGAGGAGGGGGGGGGGGATATTGCCTTGTGGCTTAGGGAGAATACTACTACTTTTTTGTATAGCTATAATATAGTACAGTAAGTTTTTCTTCAGCAAAATAATACAAAGCAAATATGAAAATAATCCAGTCATTTCTTATTCTTGTGCTTGACTCTGTGATTCCTCTACAACTTCGTTTTCCTCTTCCCTCTCGGCCTGTTGCTCACTGTCTAGTACTTGATTCTCCACGGCCACCAAATCAACGGCCACTTCTGCTATGGCTTCTTCTTGTAAGGGTGTCGTTGCTCTAGAGCCTCCAATCTGGAATAATGGAACAAGTTGTTTGGTTTTTTGTTTGTTTTGTTTTAGGGATTTTACGGCGCTTCCAACACATTAAGGTCATATCAGGGCCAGTAAAAAGGAAGAAAATGGGATAGTAAAAAGTTCTAATATTGCAATTAAAGCACAAAAGAAAAGGTTAGACAAAGGGGAATTGGTTCAAATAAGAAACAGATGTAGATTCCAAGAGTACACCGTCAAAGTACTTGGTTTGAGATCACCTAAACGTCTCATCCAAACACAAGCACAGGTCCCAACTGAGAGGAATACACTCAAATGTTTACAAATCATATAATATAATTTGTAAACTAAACATAATACAATGCATAACAGAGAGATGATTTACAAGGAAAAAATTATCATCTCCCAAAATTATAACTATACATTCGACTGTTTCCCTCCCAGCCAAGGAACTCCGGCCAGGGTCAGGACAAAACTAAGTAATCTCATTCCAAGACAACGACAGGAAACAATTGGAAAACGGGTACGGGGGATAGAAGACACAGCATGTACCTCCCTGCCCACTATGGGAGGTCAGGATCCCCACCCAGAATGGAACAAATTCAATCATGAAAATATTGATAACATAACATAACCATAGTAAGGGTTGCTTAGGTCAGAGGCTTTTAAATGCCCTGTGAAAAAGAAAGGTTCGGGTAAAAAATTGGTATGACTCTCGCCCTTGGATTGGAAGGTCCAGGGATCTCGACCCACTCTGAGGAGTGCACAGTTGAGTCCTTGAAAAAGGCTCTTTACTCACATTCTTTCACTGTAGGTACTCAGTAGTAAAATGATAACCTGGCCGTTAACAGTGTTGTCTCTGTCGTAAAAATTATAATTATGCCTAACAAGTGTCATGTCTCGTCCTACATGTTAAGTGTTGCTGTCTACTAGGGACCCCTTGTAAAGAGCTTTGAGCACGTATAGTGGATATTGCGCTACATAAATGCTCTAGTTTTTTGGTAATAAACAAAAATGAATATAACAGCTTCAAAAAAGAACAAATACCAAACACGGAATGTTTCGAGCTCAAAACCCTTCTTCAGCCAACAACAAAAAACAATTACAATAAAGACATAAATACATTACTAAATTCCAGACAGACATCAGAGATAGTTTTAAGGTCCTCTCTCGAAACGTTCTACGGTATTTTGTTCTTTTTTGAAGCTGTTATATTCATTTTGTTTATTATTTTTTAACAGTCCACAGCATCTAGCAGGCTAGTATCACTTTGACTAGCTTTTTTGGGCGCTTTGGGGTCTTTATTTTTTCTTTACCTGGCTATTCTGAGGTGCTGGGACCTCTGTGTCTTCACCAGTCATGGGCATGGCAGACTGGGCTCTCTGATGGGGAGAAGTAGATGAAGCTGGACGGGCCGAGCCAGGACGAGGAACTCGGGCGGACAATGGGCGGTTTGGTGGAGATGGTGGTTGTGGTGATGGGGCTTTGGGCTGTGGAAGAGTAATGAATAACAGTAAATAAAATAAAATAAAAAATAAAAGCCCCTTTATTCATCCTCATGGGGAAATTTGTCTTTTGGGTCTATTCCAAGGGAAGACTGGAATAATCCAGGCATCAGCCGCAATGCAGCATCGCAAAGTGAGCTAAAACAAGGTGACTTGCTCAAGGCCACACAATGAGGCGTGTAGTCGAACTCGGTACCTTTTGGGTACGAAGCAAAGACCATACAGCTGAGCCAATAATAATTTACTTTTTTTTTCATCGTCAAGGAAAAATTTGTCATTCGGGTCTATTCCAAGGGAAGACTGGAATAACCCAGGAATCAGCCGCAGTGCAGTGCAGCGCCGCAAAGTGAGGTAGGGTGAAGTAATTTGCTCAAGGATACACAGCAGGGTGGGTATTTGAACTCGGTACTTTTTGGGTATGAAGCAATGATTGCACTGTTGAGCCATGCTGCCCCTAAGTAAAGTAAAGGCATGGATAATATGATCTTTCGATAAAGGGGAAAAAAACATTTAGTCCTTCAGAACCATTAGGCCTATAGAGCCAGAGTTAATCCCAGTTTCTATGGTGTGGAAAAGACAATAGCAATTGCTTGGTACCCTTTGGATAGGACACTAGTCTATCGCAAAGTACTTTCTACCAGATCTAACAGACTCAGCTACTCAATCACTGCTGGGTCGACAAGAGGATCAGAAAAAATCTCGACTGCACCCAGGATCGATCTTGATCTCTTTGCATGTGAAACAAGTGCTCTACCAACTGAGCCATTGTGACCCCCAATCTTGCAATAATTGTCTTTTTAATTTGAATTGGTTTTGATTGAATTTGAATAAAAATCTACTAAATCACCAATAGCTCAGTTGATAGAACATTCGCTTCATTTGCAAAAGAGACTGAGATCAATCCAAGGAAAAGTCGAGATTTATTTTTGAACCCCCCACCCAACAGTGATTGGAGGTAGCTGGATAGCTTATATCTGGTGGAAAGCACTTTGTGGTAGACTAGCATCCTATTCAAAGGGAGGCAAGCAATTGGCATTGCCCATTCCGTGCAATAGACACTGGTATAAACTCTTGCTCCATGGGTCTAAAGTTCTGAAGCACTATTTCTATTAACCCACGTATTATCAGCCGAAATGACATACGATTAAAGATATTGAAATTTACAGAGCACAGTTATTTTTAACTTGTATAAAAAACATTTAAATCTAAATCTGTTGGCTGGAGATCCTTTATAAAGCA
Source organism: Berghia stephanieae (assembly GCF_034508935.2). Taxonomy (NCBI): domain Eukaryota; kingdom Metazoa; phylum Mollusca; class Gastropoda; order Nudibranchia; family Aeolidiidae; genus Berghia; species Berghia stephanieae. The sequence continues at coordinate 64,312,608 of NC_088364.1, forward strand.
CTTCGAACATGTTTAGGGGATATTGCGTTATACAAGAAATTCTCAGGACAACAAGGTTCCAATCAAGAACCTCCTTATACAAGTATAATGCCTAAACGACTCAGCTATCTCTCTCTCTCTCTCTCTCTCTCTCTCTCTCTCTCACTCTTTCTCTCTCTATTTACAGCACCTGATTCACAGTTCAAAACGGTTTGAATGGCCATTTCTCAAATGTCAACACAAGCAACACAAAAAAAGCTCTAATACCATTGACGAGACAAGAAAGAGACTTTACCTCCATGTAAACAGGATAAGAATGTTTCGCCGTCAGATTCACGGGCAGTTTTGCCTCCAGTTTGGCAGCCTCCATTCTGCCTTTGTAAATATGGCCGTCAGCCCCTTGCACATCTATTTCATCCCTGTTGGAACACATGAAGACAATGCTTTATATATATATATATATATATATATATATATATATATATATATAATATATATATATATATATATATATATATATATATATAGCAATCATTGCCATTGGTTACCTTGTCTTGTTCATGAAAATAAGTGTAGTTGTCAATTCATGATTAAATAAAATTAAATAAATAAAACGATGGATAGGCAAATATGTTGATAGGGTCACGCTTTTCAATCCAAACATCTCCGTTCCCAGCATTTTGTTTGGATTATAGAGACATCCAGATAGAGGAATCAGTCCCTAAAGTGTACAAATAAAGTTGGGTTTTTTTTAAAAGCCGTCCCTTGGCAACTTGTCTGGATAATGAAGACATCAGGACTGTGGATTTCCGGATTAGAGAGACGCGACTGTATATAAATCAACAAATTTCTAGATTATACTTAATTCAACAGCCTAAGCAAATATAGCTGTAAATCTATAAATCAATGAAAGCAGCATCAAGTGATATGGTACTTCAAAATTATCATTCAAGAATAAGTAACTACGAACTTTATTACGAACAAGACATGCAAGAATAATAAATTATAGCATCGGTATGTTATTCCTAACCCACATTGGTTAGATACAAGATGTATTTATAGATGGAATGAAATAGACGTCACTCAGCTTTGCTATTGTTTTTAGATTAGTTCATGATTAGTTCTCACTAAATTCTATTAATTAGATTATGTGCGTTGATGTACCTCATATCTGGTTGGTGGATAATTTGAGAATTTTACCTGAATGCATAGCATTAATATAAAACGTTATGAATTATGATGCACTTACTTGTACAGAGGTAATATTGTCTCTTCTTCACGGAATATTTGTCTGTTTTGGAATAGAGATTTTAAAAAATAGTAAAAGACAATCAAGAAAAAGTGTGGTTCGGGTACTTATATATCAATAAATACGAGAGGTAAAGGGTATAGAGAAGTGCTAGATGAAAACAGAGATTCACGCAGCTGATTTATGATGGATTTAAAACCCAGTTTTCAAAATTGTAACTTGCTCTAATAATTTACTTTTAGAAACAATTCATAAGTCATTCAAAGTTAAAGACAATGTTGATGAGAACATAAGTAACTAACAATACAAAAAAGTCAAAGCTTTGAACATTATGTAAAATAATCTGTGTGCACATTAAATGTATAGAATCTCTTGTATACAAAATCAAACCAGACTGGTGTGCTCTAACACAAAATATATAATTAGATTCATGTTAAAAAAAACACACACAAAAAAAAATTATTGATACAAATTTCTGTACATTCTAATGATGTAATATTAGTCATGGGGTACAGAATAAGTATTGAATAAGTATTGGAAAAGTATTGAATAAGAATTGAACAGTATCTAATACATATCGAATGCCTCTCTAATAATAAGTATCGTGCATTGAATTTGTCTCGCCCTGTTGGTAGGGCCTATTTCTGTTTCCATTCTAATTCTTTTCACTGATACAAACAATTCGAACCGTCCTTACAATACACTCACAAATACTTCTTACTTTGATGTTAAATTTAAATTTAATTGAGCTTTATATAGCGCAATATCCACTAAATGTGCTCAAAGCGCTTTACAAGGGGTCCCTGGTCAACAGCAACATTTAACATGTAGGACGGGACATAACGCCTGTTAGTCGATATTACAATTTTTCGGACAAATACAACGCTGTTAACGGCCAGGTACTCATTTTACACCTGAGTACGGTGAGAGAATGTGAGTAAAGAGCCTTTTCCAAGGACTCAACTATGCGTCGAGCGCGAGGCTCGAACGCAGGACCTTCTGATCCGAAAGCGAGTGTCATACCACTAGACCACATCGCCGCACAATCAACCAACACTGTTACCAACACTGTCAATCCTCCTGGGACCCTGTCGCATATTCAATACTAACTACCTTGGTAATCCTGCTGAGACGGATCTCATTAGATTACCAGAATATATGGAAAGCGGATTCTTCCTAAACCAGACCTGCCTACTATTACGAAAAGTTCGTAGAACTACGAAATTATTGGCTCCTATTTCAGAACTTCATAAGTCTCTCTAAATCATCAAAGCTTATTCAAAATGAAAGTTGATGCCAAACTACATAATTTAAAAGATCTTGGAGTATTAACTAATCATTTTTTGAGGGTAAATTGTTGATTTTTAAAGTTAAACATAGAGACTACAATCTTATCTCCTAAGAATTACGAATTTTTAAATTTTCAAGTAGGCGGCGGGTCTGCAAAAAAACACAAAAAGACAGACAAAACAAATCACTCACCCCAAATGATTTAATTTGGTAGTTCTCTTGTTAGGGTAGGTCATGGTATGATGTCCGCCACATTGTCTGGCCTGGGCGTAGTAATCCGCTAACTCTGGACTCATGCCAAGACTGTCAATGAAATGAAAAGTTTTCTTTACCATTACATCATGGCTTTATAAATCCAAAACAGACAACAACAAAACAACAATAAAGTGTAAGCGTAATTTATTAGTGACTTTAAATTTAAATTGAGATTTTATATAGCGCAATATCCAATAAACGTGCTCAAAGCGCTTTACATGGGGTCCCTGGCCAACAGCAACACTTAACATGTAAGACGGGACATGATGCCTGTTAGGCGATATTACATTTTTTAGACAGAGACAACGCTGTTAATGGCCAGGTACTCATTTTACACCTCAGTACGATGAGAGAATGTGAGTAAAGAGCCTTTTTCCAAGGACTCAACTATGCATTGAACAAGACTCAAACCCAGGACCTTCCAATCTTAAAGCGAGCGTCTTACAACAAGATCACATAACCAGATTATACTAATTTATATATATATATATATATATATATATTATATATATATATATATATATATATATATATATATATATATAATTTAATATTTTACCACAATGTTTGAGACAGTCTACATTAATGTTTCAGGCCTAATCAGCCATCGTCAGGACTGTGTGTTACATGAGTTTGGTTTGTTGACTGTTGTCGTACCATATTTGTATCAAACACGATTCAATATATATATATATATATATATATATATATATATATATATATATATATATATATATATATATATATATATATATATATAATTAAAATCATCTACTATTTGCAAAGACTACAATTCAAAGGTCGAAAGCGATGTGCACTTATTTTCAGGTCTGATAACCAAATTTATCATAGGCTCATTGTTGGATTGGAAATCTAAAAAAATACACAAAATATTGTCCATTACAACAATGTTAAAGCTAGGCCCGTAATTGCATTGGATGTCAGACCTGCATACATGTTCAAGTTGATCTAAAGCAATGAAACACCCTATCGCATTCTAATGATTTGTAGGGCCTAGTTAGCGCCATAGCACAACATTTGATGACATTGTAATTGTTTTAATAAGGTCTGTGAAATATTAGTAGAAAGCCATAAACAGAAATGAATATAACAATAACAGCTTCAAAAAAAACCCCCAAAAAACAAGCAAACAAGAACATTTCGGGCTCAAAACCCTTCTTCATCCAACATAAAAAAAAATAATGAAATCATAAATACATTACTTAAAAACCATATCAACGGCAGTTTGGTATTTTAATCTTTTTTGAAGCTGTCATATACTTTTTGTTTATTACTTGTTACAGTCCACTTAGTATCGCTTTGATAGATACGTATGTGCGGCTATGTGGTCTAGTGGTATGACACACGCTTTTGGATCGGAAGGTCCTGGATTTGAGCCTCGATCGGTGCAAAGTTGAGTCCTTGAAAAAGACTCTTTACTCACATTTTCTCACCGTACTCAGGTGTAAAATGAATACCTGGCCGTTAACAGCGTTGTCTCTGTCAGAAAAAGAATTGCAACATCGTCTAACAGGCGTCATGTTTCATTCTACATGTTAAGTGTTGCTGTTGGCTATGGACCCCTTTTAAAGCGCTTTGAGCACGTTTAGTGGATATTGCGCTCTATAAAAGCTCAAGTATGAACTTTTTATTTTTTCACAATCAATAATGATCTCGTGATTTCTACAGTTGTTTAAATTAAGGATAACAAACTTAACTTCGTGCTAATAATGATAATATGAAAATAAGAGGAAAAACATTTATACAGCACATATATTTCTATATTAAATGACTCTAACCACTTTACCAATTTGAAAAATAAATGCACTACAAATATTTTAAAAACCATTCTTTAAGATAATAATAAACAATTTTATGTTCAAAAACACCAAATAGGTCATGACATGAGGAAAAATACAATGATTTATCTAGGGGACAAGTTAATTTTCCATATTCTATTAAATAAGTACACTGAAAGGGGGGAAAACAACATGTATTATATGTATTTACGTAGAAAGCATACAAAAAGTACATCTTGGGGGTTTTTAATGTAAAACTAAGAAAAATAATACAGGGGGGGGGGGGTGAATAATAGTATTTAAATTTTATTTCTTTTTTTTTTTTTTGTTTTTTTTTTGTTTGACTGTTTTGTGTTGTTATGTTTGTTTTGTTTATTTCTTTTGTTTTTGTTAGTTTTCTTTTTTTTTTCTTTTGTAGTTTTTATTTGGAAGGGGGTGAGTGGGGGGGGGGAGGGGGGGGGGTGGTCCTGTTTGTTTTTGATTTGTATTTTGTTTGTTTTTTTTTCGTTAAAAATGATTCTGAATTTGTAGAATCTGTAGAAATTCACCATCCGCTACTTTGGCAATGAAATGGATAAATACACATTCCGTGTAAATCAAAACCAACACCTTCACATACATAAACAATAACATGGTAAAGAGACAAACACTAAGCAAAAGGTTGGTGGTTTTTACCTTTAAAAAGTCTAATATTTCAACCCTACTGTTATTTTCCCTTATAGGCGCACCATGTGTTAGAAAATTGAGTCAAAAGAGTGTATGTACTTACTTGTTACAGACACAGTGGAAGAAAAAAATTTTTAATCAAAAGACTGAAACTAACCTTTGCACGTAAGCGTCTACAATTTTTACTAAATTTTATTTTTCTTGTTTTTAATGTTCCTTTGCTTATTGTTTTGCTGATGAAGGGTTTGTACCTAAAACGTCAATTGTCTGTGTTGATCGCATCAGAAGACTTTCCATTTTCACTTTTTTGTTAGCATTTTCACGATCCCAGGATTCAGGCAGCCCCCATCGCTCTTACTTTTAAATTGGAATTGTTCAACTTTTATTAGCTTTCTATAATAAAAGGACTTTCTTAGATGAGGTAGGATAAACATTTTGTATCCACTGCTGATTGTTAAATTTACAATGAATATTGGAAATAAAATTTTGGAAAATTTTATTGTTGTATCGAAGTTACAAGATCATTTAAAGGTTTAAAAAAAAAGAAAAACCTATTAGCTCTTAAACTATGCATGGCAATATGATCCAAAAACAAATCTACAATCTACAGAAAGGGTCAACAGGGTAGAGAGAACATTTTAAATGTAAATTTCTTTAGATATTAAACATTTCTGAATGTGTTGCAGTGTGTTGAAATTATTACAATGTCAATACAAGTAAACAAATTACAAGAAAATGAGAAATACAAAGGTTATAGCAGGCTTATTGTCAGTTCTTTGTTTGAGATATTATAAACACTTGTAACCCAAATCTCATGACAATTCATATAACTGTTTTATATTATTGAATTGTATCGTTTAATTCATTAAAAGAGAAGAATTTTAAGTAAAGGTATACAAAACTGACAATAGATTTAGTAACAATGAAAATGGCTTTTATCGTAACAGGTTCGTATAATAAGAACTTAGATAGTGACTCACAAACCAAATCATTAAATCTTAACTCTTCGAAAAACTTAGGTAGGTTTTGACTTACAAACCAAATCATTAAATTTTAACTCTTCAAAAATCTTATGTATTGACTCACAAACCATGTCGTTAAATCGAAAAATATCAAAATAACAAACTGTTAAATTCACTTTTGTTAATTATTTTTTACAGTCCACAACTTCTGGTAGCATAGTATCGCTTTTGCTTAATTCTCAATTCGTGATCTTTATAGGAACAGAGACAAGAGAATTGATATTTCTTACAACATAAACATTTAAAGCAATCGTAAAAATTTGAATGTAAAATAGGATAAAAAAGAAATTGGAAAAAGATGCACATTATTTAAATCATCTACAAATAATCAATTATCTAGATTGGTGGTATCAACGATTTATAATAATAAGTTTTATAATTTATAATAATAAAGCTAAATTATTGGTTGACTAAAAAAAACTTGCTAAACAGAAAACGTGTAAAAAGGTGCTAAAAAGTGTGAACATATGTAAGGAGTGAGACGATGTAGAAGAAAAAGAGGAAGAAGAAGAAGAAGAAGAAGAAGAAGAAGAAGAAGAAGAAGAAGAAGAAGAAGAAGAAGAAGAAGAAGAAGAAGAAGAAGAAGAAGAAGAAGAAGAAGAAGAAGAAGAAGAAGAAGAAGAAGAAGAAGAAGAAGAAGAAGAAAGAAGAAGAAGAAGAAGAAGAAGAAGAAGAAGAAGAAGAAGAAGAGAGAGAGGAGAGAGAGGAGGAGGAGGAGAGAAGAAGAAGAAGAAGAAGAAGAAGAAGAAGAAGAAGAAGAAGAAAAAGAAGAAGAGAAGAAGAAGAAGAAGAAGAAGAAGAAGAAGAAGAAGAAGAAGAAGAAGAAGAAGAAGAAGAAGAAGAGGAAGAAGACGAAGAGGAAGAGGAGGAGGAGGAAGAGGAGGAAGAAGAAGAGGAGGAGGAGGGAGAAGAAAAGAACAACAACAACAACAACAACAGGGGATTATAATGTAATTTACATTGAAAGGTTATGTCAACACCTCTGTATGTGTGGAGAGAAGGGATGATCAACAAAGCCATGCAGGGCGAGTGATGGAAATATTTTTTTAAGGATTTTAAAAATTAGAAAAATACATTCAAAGAAAATGTCTTCCGTCCTCAGGGGTATCTGGGTGGTGTTGTTCCAATCATGCTTTGGAAACTTTAATAAATTATTGTTGGAAATGGTTTGTGCACAGACTTACTCTTCCTCAGAAGAAGCGACCTGTTTGGTTCTTTCAATTGGTTCAAGGTAACGGTGTCTTTGTTGTCGATAACTTTCCATTGAAAAAGGGAGGCATCGATCATGCCTGATAACCATTGCAGCAAATAAATGACAGAAATAATGTGGTAAAATAAGTTTAACGTTTTGAAACATCTATCATTTCAAAATGTTAACAATTAATGGTTTTTCTTGCGTTTTAAATGGAGATATATATTTTGACATAAGAACAAATGGACTCAGAGTATTCAGATACTAGGATATATGTAGAGAGATATTCTAAAGGAGCATAGAAAAGATAATTATATATATGAAGAGAATATACTGCGGGATTTTTATTTATTTTTAGGGCAAAGACTGATAGAATTTGACTCATATCTAAAATTTGGCGAGAAAAGAATAAAGATCATAAATTTTGAAACACCGTAGAGAGGAAAGTTTGTTTTTAATTCTTTTCCAAAGCCTTCGTTTATGATTTTCTGTCTTATCCAAAATATCATTCAATTGGAAGTCTCTAAGATTTGAAAAGGAAAGGAAATGGAATCGAATATAAACCAAGAAAGAAGTCAAGTACACGTATACTCGTGATAACAGCTCTATATGAAATATTCCCATATTTTCAGTGATGAAGAGATTTTATTTCGACCGACAGAAGATTGTCTACAACAAACTTACTAAAATATCTGTTCACTGTAAGGAATATTGTTAAAGAGGGCTGGTTAGAATTAAACACATAAAAATCACACTGTTTTATGTTCACTCATTTATATTCCTATGAGCACAATACTTAGATAAAGCAGATAAAGAAAAGTAAAAAAAATTAAAGAGACATAATCGCCAACATCAGTCGGTAGATGTCGATAAAACATGTTAAAATTTTCATCTGTCCTGCAATTTTTCAATTCAAAACTTTGAAATAACATGTCCGCATATTAATGAGTCACACAACCTGATCACAGATTATTCTTAAAATGAAAACTATAAATAAAGCACATTTAGAGTACTCTGGTGAAAAAATGGATCCAACAGTTTAAAAACCAATTTATTGATTGATATATGTTTGCCGAAAATACAAAGTTTAATTAGATATTATATTTATGAAAAATGAATAAATAAATTTGTTTAAATAAATGAATAAATAAATAAATAAATAAATAAATAAATAAATAAATACATAAATAAATAAATAAATACATAAATAAATAAATGATTAAATAAATACATGAATAAATAAATAAGTAATTAAATAAATACATGAATAAATAAATAAATGATTAAATAAATACATGAATAAATAAATAAGTAATTAAATAAATACATGAATAAATAAATAAGTAATTAAATAAATACATGAATAAATAAATGAATACAGTGGCAAATGTTATATATGACAATTTTGTCCAATAAATAAATGGTAAAAGGATGTAAAATGCATTTTTTATAAACTACTCCAATCCTACTGTTTGGTCATAACCTCCCTGATTTTTGACAAATTATTTCTCCTAAAACGTAATTTATACTTTTTTCATATGATATCTTTGGCCCTGCAATATGTTAACTAAACACTCAAAATCTGGTGAGCATCAAAGAGTGAGAGACAATCAATCCTTTGAGGAAAAAAAAACAAAAAAAACATGCTTTGTTTACTTTATAAATCATGCATAAAGTCAAACACCATTCGTGCCAGCCTCGACGTGCAAACAAAATTCTGGGGGGAAAAAAGTTCTCCTATAACTCGTGCACTCCAATTTTCATCATACAAAAACATTACGCAAACACGAAAACACGTGATTGTGATTGTGCTTTTTGGAATGAAATGTCACGTAATATAAAAATGTTACCTTATCATATTTCCACCAGATTTATTCATACCATTGTATATTCTATAATAAAAACAAATATCAGACATTTAAACAATAAAAATAGATATTGTAATCATGCTTTGATTAGGATGAAAAATCCGTATTCTACAAACATGCTCATAAAATGTATTTTACATCGTAAGGTTTGAGCTTCATCCTTTCAATGTCAGTGGGGAAAAAGAGTTAAAAATACTTTGAAAAAACACGAAGAGAGTGATATCACAGGTTTTTAAACAAAAATAACAGCAGGCAAATTTTAACAAAAACTTTGGAAAGTTTCCCGTGAGTATGTAAAGTTTAAAAAAAAATTAATCTTGCTAAAAAAAAAAAAAAGAAAAAGATTTGAATGTTCGACATGAAAAATTTTGTGGGTTTACTAAAAATTATCACATGTAAATATTCAGTTTTCAGATCATTCAGCTTAAATTGATGTATTTTGTTATTTACAAAATTTAAATCATAAGCGGTGTCTGTAAAAATTATTTTTTCAAGTCCAAGCCTATTATCATTCTATCATCACTCTAGGCCTTCATATTCTTCATCAAATTATTTTGTGCATTTTAATCAACAGATGATACTTATTTTCACATCATGATTCATTTACAAATTGAGAAATTGTCATTATTTCATTCTACTTCCTCTGACATTTTCAGACAATTTTGTGTCATTATTTCATTCTACTTCCTCTGACATTTTCAGACAATTTTGTGTCATTATTTCATTCTACTTCCTCTGACATTTTCAGACAATTTTGTGTCATTATTTCATTCTACTTCCTCTGACATTTTCAGACAATTTTGTGTCATTATTTCATTCTACTTCCTCTGACATTTTCAGACAATTTTGTGTCATTATTTCATTCTACTTCCTCTGACATTTTCAGACAATTTTGTGTCATTATTTCATTCTACTTCCTCTGACATTTTCAGACAATTTTGTGTCATTATTTCATTCTACTTCCTCTGACATTTTCAGACAATTTTGTGTCATTATTTCATTCTACTTCCTCTGACATTTTCAGACAATTTTGTGTCTACTTTTTCTCTCGTCAGTTGAAAGCGAATTCAAG
>NC_088364.1:64327999-64332999 GCF_034508935.2 Berghia stephanieae
GGCTATCTACTCAAAACGGTATTATATCAGGGTTGCCAGTTTGACATTTTAAATGCCAGATTCCAAAAATCTGGCATTTTTGAAAACCGTTTGGCATTAGAAAAATCATTTGGCATTTGGCATTTTCATTTGGCATTTTCTTTTCTTGTATGTTATACTTCAAATGACACCTTTTCTTAATTAAGTTTCATAAGAAACACGAAACAGTAAGTTTTCTTAATTGTCAATAATTATTTAACTGTTTACGTATTTACCTTTCATGTTAATGTATTTCTTTTTCATTCTTAAAATCCAACCGTGGTGTAGTGGTTTACCACTCCACTTAGGAGTAAGAAGGTAAAAAATTCCCCCAACAGAAAATTTAGTATAATTCAAAAAAAAAAAAAAAAAGAAAAAGAAAAGAAAACACGCAAGCCACCAGGATATGATAGTAAATTGTCTATCAAAAGTGAGTAGTTTTCTTAGTGGGGGTGGGAGTCAACAGACTTTGGCATTTTTTTTGAGTGTTTTGGCATTTTTTGAGTCTTCCCCTGGCATTTTGTTGAAAAATAATCTGGCAACCCTGTATTATATCAGGATCAATACTACCCAACAAAGTGAATTTGGGGATAATATACAGTAAAAAAAAAAAGGTGGTACTTTTGAGCCGTTGGGCCATAGAGACTATAGTTTATCCCAGTTTCTTTAGCATGAAACAGACAATAGCAATTACTTGCTATCCTTTGGGTAGAACACTAGTCTATCGCAAAGTCCTTCCCACCAAATCTAAAGGACTCAGCTACCCATTCTCTGCTGGGTGGACAGGCAGGGTCAGAAAAAATCTCTACTGCACCCGGATCAATCTTGGTCCCTTTGCATGTAAAGCGAGAGCTCTACCAACTCAGCTATCTGGACCCCCAGTGATAATAATATAATGAGAAATAAAAACTTCAAGTGTTTTGTAAAGCAAGAAATAGTTGTTATCTTCCGCCATGACAAAGAGAAACTAACTAACCCCAAGTTTCGTGTTTCAGACTATAAATAAACTTTCCAGCATCTTGTCCATTCGGACATATTAACGTTCAGAGACGATGAGTCACACATTTCTAACTTACGTGTCCATTGAGTTTATCCAAGATGTCCTTGATCATCCTGTTCAACTCATTTGTGGTTGTGTCAAATAAACTGTGGTTGACTTTACCCTCCAGCTGGCGACGATCTGCTTTCTGAAAATCACAAATTTCAAAAATTACGTATAATATTGGTTTGGACTCTACAATCAGTCAATACTGTTTATGAACATCAGTACGAGTATATAGAATAATATTTAGAATTCAGACCCTTATTAAATCATTTCGAAAAGCATACATTTTTGTAAAAACATAATATATCTATATACACACACATACATAAACACACACAAGCACAGACGTATATATTATTATTATTATTATTATTATTATTATTATTATTATTATTATTATTATTATTATTATTATTATTATTATTATTATTATTATTATTATTATTATTACTATTATTATTATTATTATTATTATTATTATTATTATTATTATTGTCATTAACATATTTGCCATCTTATTGTAGTCTACAGCGATGTTCAGGCCTCAATGGCCATCATTAGGACTTTTCGAAACGTTTAGTAAAAGCTTTTGTTGTTGTTGTTATTCATATATTCTATATTTATATAACTCTATTTTACAACATAGGGCATCCAGTGCAAATATATGACTTAGGTAACCCAGTCTGATCTGTGACTGTTAGTTGAAGAAATAAAGCTTTCCTGAGCAAGCAACAATGACATTTATTAACCATCAGCAGTCATTTACAAATCGCTCAGTTTATGAAAGACATAGAAATTTAACCGGATAACTCATTTTTTTCTAAACGAATTCACTCATTTAGCCATCTTCAAAATTGAATCCTTTAAACTTACTTATTTCCCGACAATGAAGAAATCTTGTGACACAGGTCATCAAATTATTGTCAGTCAACATTATCGATTATGTATTTACTGTTAACTTGAAACGATATATTAAAAACAAAATGCATGGTTCAAGTGGGAATATGAGTCCAAACTGCACATGAATCTATATCTTAGCATTGTACTATTTCCCAGAAAATGAAAAATATTTACTCAAAGGGACACTCCAGTACGCATTGGCCACCATATTATTATTAATTAGTGTGTAGATATATAAGGATGTTCAAGTAGATTTAGTGAAATTCACAGTGCATTAAACCCAAAAGGACACTCAAGTAGCATTGGCCACCATATTATTATTATGTGATTGAGATATATTGAGTTTATAGTAGAATAATGAACCCAAAAGACACTCAAAGTAGATTGTGCCACCAATTATGTGATAATGATTATAGTGATGTTCAAGTGCAATAGGTAAAACAAATGCATTTCAAGTGGCATTGGCCACTACATATTATGTGATTGAGATATGTGATATTTCAAGTAGCAATAGGTAACCAAAGGACACTCCAGTACGCATTGGCCACCATATTATTATTATGTGATTGAGATATATAGTGATGTTCAAGTAGAATAGATGAAACCCAAAAGGACACTCAAGTAGGCATTGGCCACCATATTATTATGTGGTTGAGATATATAGTGATGTTCAAGTAGCATAGATGTAACTCAAAAGGACACTCAAGTAGGCATAGGCCATCATACTAATATTGTGTGATTGAGATATATAGTGATGTTCAAGTAGCACAAACGTAACCAAAAGGGACAGTCAAGTAGGCATTGGCCACCGTGATTGAGATATATAGTGATGTTCAAGTAGCACATAGGCAACCCAAAACGCTTAAGTTAACAAACAAAAAATTAACAAATACTATTTCATTTGATTCATATATTTTTATTTTCAAGTAACACACACACACACACACACACAAAACAGTAGATTCGACAATAAATAGACGTCATTTTTTTTTTTGGCAGAAAAAAAAACTATATATATATATTGCCGCGTTTCATTATGTTCACTCCTTTATTTTGCAAAGACCATTTGAAGAATATGTCTGGAAAAAATTTGGACATCTTCCTTGGAGTACTCTCTACCCGTTGACGTGAATTGCATGTCATTTTGGATGATCATTATGTTCAATTAGTATATTTATGGAATATCAAGTTTCGTCATGCTGGATGCCAAATCATTTACTTTCGCGAGTGTTTTGGGGGAATTTCAACAGACTGGGTTTAGTAAAAAAAAATGTGTCTGGTTCAAATCGTTATCTTTCATTTATCTAGTCACTGTGCTTTAAAAAATATATTTCACAAGTATGATAAATCTTTTTGGTGTCTAGTTACAAGACATCATAGTTGGAACATTTTCATGCATCAATTGCCAAGCAAAAAAATTCCAAGTTCTTGACAAATGATTTTGCTCTTATCTTCTTATTTATGATTGGATTATTTAAATTCAAAAAATGTTTTCCATGACTATCAGAATGCTTTATGAATATAGTTAAAAAATCAATTTTAAACATTCAAAAATTGTCTCTTGTGGTCATCGTCTCTTGCTTCGATTCTCTTTTTTAAAAAATTGATTTATCATAGTCTATCAGCTTTTTATAATAACAGAAAGTGTAGGTTGTACCAATAAATGTGGCTAGGTGACTGATTCCAAACCAAGCGATAATAAACTATCATGATCAAAATAAAATACATAGGCAAAACTTACAGAAATAATTTGTCATAGAAAACATGTGAGAATATCTTTAATTGAAAACAGCATAAGTGAGATTGAGCAAAAAGTGTATTGAATTTTATATTCCATTTGTATTGTCATTCATTAGATTTATAACTAGAAATTTTGATCATTACTTTTGGGCTAGAAACATTGTTTCAGTTAAATCTTCTTAAATTTTCCATTTCTATACTTTGTCTTCTCATTGAATACTTTCGTTTTAATGAGTTTGACCTTGTCTTTGCAACCCTCCAAAATGGAATGTTTTCCAAGAAATTTCAACACTTCCTGTTTTCCAGGCAGCCTTCCTTTCGTGGTAGTGTCGGTGATGTAATTTTTAAAATGACACCTAACCAATGCCGAGTCACGGTCACTCCATTTGTGTATCGTCGCTCCTTATAGTTAGAGTATTCAGTAGAAACAAGTTCTTCACAATTTTTTGAAGTGACTTCATCATACCCATCTGAATTTGCTTCACCGTTTGATTGCATAAGAGTAAGAGTAGAGCTTTTCTCTTTCTCACTACAAATTCCATCAGTATTGGTTTTTACCCCGGAGCTGTTTCTATCTACAGTGTTCAACAGGAATTTTCCTACTTGTGTCAATTCTCTCACAGCCAATGGGCACTGGTACACATTTTTGTTTATTGCTTCAGAATGTCCCATGTGGCTGTAAAAATGTGTCTTTGCTCTTCTGGTAATTCAAGCTGGGCAAACATCGTTGAGACTCTATGACAAAATCTGTCAGCAATTGAAAGATTTGGTTTCTTTAGATTGGGACAGCTGACAACCACTGATTTTAAACAGTGATAAACACTAGCATGGTCGAGAGAGTCACTTGCGCTTGGAAAAAGGAACACATTTTGCTCTGAGATATTGCAATTACTTCTTTCAGAGAGGAGTTTGGTTATGGGTTCAATGGTGTCTTCTGTGAGAAGTACTGGAACCATCTTTCTTGATCCTTTGCCTGATTGATACGCGAGCTTCAAACTTTCAACAAGGTACTTTTCCACTGGGTCATCAATCTGTTCGACCAAATTAGGGTCAATCCACGCACCTGTTTACTGCTTCTCTCCATTCATTTAGTGTCAGTCTTACAGGTTCACCACCTCGTCGAGCATTAAACATAGGCGGTCCGGCGACTAACACGTTTCTCATTTTAACAAATGAATGCCTATCCCAAAGTTCATACTGCTCTGTTTTTTTTTTATTTCTTCAGTTATGAACATCTTCCTCATCAGGCATAGCTGAGGGTTTACGAAGACCACCTCTTCTCTGTTCGCACTCGACC
>NC_088364.1:64337999-64365499 GCF_034508935.2 Berghia stephanieae
GACCGTAGGAGCACTTTGTGAGTGCCAATATAAAGTCTATTAACCATACAGTCCAGACGAAGTATAAACAATCAACACTTTCTCAAAAACAAAATTATTGAGGTCATAATGCACTTTAGAAAATGTCCCTCTGCTGCAGTTATCCAATCCTTGATTCTAACTTGTTTATGGAACAACACAGTATAAACAATCAATAATTTCTCAAAAACAATATTTATTAGGTCGCAATGCATTTTTATAAAATGTCATTCTGCTATGGTTATCTAGTCCATGGTTCTATCTTGTTTATGATCCTAAATCATTAGCCATGCATCCCAAGCACAGTGTAAACAATCACAACTTTCTCAAAAACAAAATTATTTAGGCCACAATGTACTTTAGAAGTGTTCTCTACTGCTGTTGTTGTCTAGTCCATGGTTAAAGAGAGAGAGAGAGAGAGAGAGAGAGAGAGAGAGAGAGAGAGGGGGGAGGGAGGGAGAGAAAGAGAGACTTGGAATAGACCCTAGAGACAAATTTCCCCTAGGGAATGAATAAAGGGAATTTTATTTTATTATCTTTATATTAACGTTACTCCTTGGCAGTTAAAAGTACAATTGCGTAGTTGAACTGACATGGTCCTTAGCAATAGTCTTCACCAGTCATAACGTCACTTCCTTCCTAATGACGCATGGTAACTTAGTAACACTGGCTCTAAACCATTGGAACAATGGCGGACGCCGGTATGAAATATTTCTCCGGCGAGTATAAAGCGTATCCAGAAGAAAAAAAACACATACATTTGATCATGTTTTGACTTTTACACATTCTGATCACAAGACATATGAAAAGTTCTAACCGGCATGAAAAATAAAAAGTACAGATTTTCTTTGTTTAGAACCAAGATAGCCGCCGTTGCCAGGCGGCGTGACATCAGACTATTGAATCGTATTGACGCTACCATTATTTTAACCCAAAATGGAAAAAAAAAATAATAATAATGATTAAAAAGAGGCATCCTAAAAAAGGGTGGGTGCAAATTAAAAACAAAAGTGAAGTAATGTGAATCCAGATCCATTGCCTCTGAGACCTTATGAAAGAACATGGACAAATTGATTTTTGGCTTACTACAGAGTTAGAGTTTATCACAACGAGATATGATGGCAATAGTTTCCTCAATCATTTGATATCTGGGGATGAGGCATGCATACATTCCCCTGAATCTAAGCCACACTCCAATACTTGGAAGCAGCCATCCTGGTCACCTTTACTGTGACCATGATAGAGTTTCAATTCCAACAATAAGCGAGAAAGCTTGACGGAACTTTTTTCAATGTGTAGGTATACATTCTGTAGCACACAGTTGGCAAAAAATGCATCAATTATCAAAACAATACATCGATAATTAGACAAATAGTGTACGATACTTTGGTGCAAGTTTGAAGTAGGCACAAAATTAATGTTTGAAGCTATAACGATATTCACATTACTTTCTGAACGGCCCTCGTACTTAGAAGTAGCGTTCTAGAAAGTTCTCTAGATAGTCTAAAGTTTTACTCTTCTGTCTAAACCTAAGAAGTTTCGTTACCTTTCATCAATTTGTTTTTACAAAGACAAGGTGCATAAGATAACATTATGAACGTATGAAAATAACTTACCTTTGACAAGGGGAGGTCTCGGAGAGCTTTTCTGTAGAGCCAATGGGGTTGATTCACGGCTGAGACGCGGTCACGTGACGTCATGTGTCGGTTGACGGTAATGTGCTGGCAGTATTGTTTGACTGACTGTGTAGTTGATACAGTCTTATGATTAAACATTATAATCAGGACTATTCTGGGGGAATACCATTTAAATAAGCTCTTTCGATTTCTGACAACGGAACGACTTTTTTTTTTTACAACGATTTGTAACCTTGTTTGACGGCTCACAAAACAATGCAATATTATTAATTATGCTTGCATTCCCTAACAATGTGTTTTTTGTCTTCGTTCTTCATGTAACTCCGATAATCAAACGAACCTTTAAGCTTAAAACGGATACTATCAATTATAAGAATAGCAACACAATCCTACTACTACTTCTTTTCCTACATCTACTCCTCCTCCTCCTCCTGCTCCACTACTACTACTACTACTACTACTACTACTACTACTACTACTACTACTACGTGACGACTACAACTACTATCACTCCTCCTCCTCCTCCTCCCCCTACTACTTCTACTACTTCTACTACTAATACTACTACTACTACTACTACTACTACTACTACTACTACTACTACTACTACTACTACTACTACTATTACTACTACTACTACTACTACTACTACTACTACTACTACTATACTACTACTACTACTATACTTACTACCACTATTACATTTATACTACTACTACTACTACTACTACTACTACTACTACTACTACTACTACTACTACTACTGTAAGAGAGTTAGCGTACAGCAAGTGGGTGTAATGAGTTCTCGATGCCTGTATATCTGGTCAATACATTGAGTACTAGAAAATTACTTTCTTTGATCGGTTTTACTTGGTATTTGGGGATAAAAGCATTAAATTATAGTTGGTATTAATTATTTAGGCGTACAGTATTATTAATTGGGCGTACGATATTACTTGGGCGTAGACGTCAACCGCATTTGTTATTTAGGCGTACAGATTATTTCGGCGTACGACCTTTGATTATTTAGGCGTAAAAACTGACCATTGGTTAAAGGAATTGTGGGACAGTTTACAATAGGATATAAAACAGTGTTTCTGATCAAACGGGGATCATTCTACCTTTTGATTCTATTCTAGATTATTCTGCACTCCACTTCACGGAGAGCTCTACTTTCCTAATATGCTGCAAGTTCTAACATCTTACTAAGAATCTTTTATTTTACGGACTAAGAAATATTCCACGTATGTTTAAAATGGTTACTTAGGCAAAATGACTTTACATTTGGATTGATTTTACGGATTTGGAATTTATGAAACTGATTGAACCTGACCATGCTATTTGATTTGGATTTGGAATTTATCACAATAAACTGTAAGAAATGAAACTTGGAATCTGGACTTTTATTTGAATGTCTTGATGTTGTACATTCAATTATCATCATTGGCCCTTGAACTCTTTCGTCATTATTAACATCTACAACACAATGCGAAGGAATATCATTACCATCTATCAAAAAGCCACTATACGATCATAAGCCATTACAAATGTGTGCAACTACGCTACACTACTACTACTATGACTTCTATAATTCTACTACTATTAGTTACTACTACTACTACTACTACTACTACTACTACTACTACTACTACTACTACTACTACTATTAACACTACAGCTACTACTGCTACTAATACTACCACAACTACCATTACTACTACTACTACTATTACTACTACTACTACTACTACTACTACTACTACTACTACTACTACTACTACTGCTACTACTACCACTACTACTACTAATACTACTACTACTACTATTACGATGATGACGGCATCAGGAATGGTACTTTTAGTCTTTTATAATAATATTTTGTAAATAAATAAATAAATTGAAAATAAAAGAATGATACTTCATAATACAGTATCTATGTAAAACCAATATTGTGATTTTTTAAAACTGCAAATGAATTATGAATCAAAAGCTAAGGAGGCCAGAGGCGGTTGGAAGAGTTGAAACATCTGACTGCTGCGAAACTTCATTCAGAAATGTACTAAAATTTATATCACAAAGCGCAAAGTTTATGACAATGGTTTGTAAATTACTTCTTTATCATTACAAAAAGAAATACAAGTTAACAGTGTAGACTTTGGATTTGTTTCGAGATCCGTTGAATCGATCTAATCTAGGACTGGGAGTAGAGGCTACTAGACTAGTGAGTGTGTGAAACTTTTTGTGACGAATCATCCAATAATCTATGAGAGAGGGAGAGAGATAAAGAAAGAAAGAGATGGGGAAGAATGACAGAAAAAGAGAAAGGGAGAGAGAGAAATAGAGAGATAGAGAAAGAAAGACAGAGAGAAAGAATGAAAGAAAGAGTGAGAGAGAGAAAGAGATTGAGAAAGAATGAAAGAAAGAAAGAGAGAGAGAGAGAGGGGGGGGAGAGAGAGAGAGAAAGAGATATAGAGAAAGAAAGAAAGACAGAGAGAAAAAATGAAAGAAATAGTGAGTGAGAGCGAGAGAGGGGGGGGGGAGAGAGAAAGAGAGAGAGAGAGAGAGAGAGAGAGAGAGAGAGAGAGAGAGAGAGAGAGAGAGAGAGAGAGAGAGGGAGAGAGAGAGAGAGTTTGGGAAAGGATGAAAGAAAAAGAGGGAGAGAAATAGAGTGATAGAGAAAGAAAGAAAGGGATTGAGAAATAATGAAATAAAAAGTGAAAGAGAGAGTCTATTGCAAAGTACGTTCCACCAGATCTGACAGACCCAGCTACCCAATCACTGCTGGGTGGACAGGGGAGTCAGAAAAAATCTTTATTGCACCCGGGATCGATCTCGTTCCATTTGATTGTGAAGCGAGATATCGGGACCACATATTATTATTATTATTATTATTATTATTATTATTATTATTATTATTATTATTATTATTATTATTATTATTATTATTTTATTATTATCATCATCATCATCATCATCCTCATTATTATTATTATTATTATTATTATTATTATTATTATTATTATTATTATTATTATTATTATTATTATTATTATTATTATTATTGTTATAATTATTATTTTCATATTACAAGGCCCCTCCTCCTCTTGCCTAGCCAGGCGAAACCGGCGGCCAGCCAACGAGCGTGTTGCTAACACGCACTAACAAACCACTAGGCAAGTGCGGGATGTGCCACGCGAACGGTGAGTTGTCCCTTCTTGTAGCGTGAGCTCTCCTTTTTCTAGGGACCACCGCAGTTCTAAAAATAGATATTGTATAGCTTTCGAGATCGCACAAATAATGAGGCACGATTTCTCATTCCAAACTCCTGCACATATTTTTGGTTGCGACTTTTGGAATATATCGAAAGTAACCAAAGATTTAAGAATGCCCTGTGTTTTTTTATGAAAACAATCCTCGTATTTAGATAGAAATTACACATATACATCTGGGGTACCTATATAATTAAATTGCACTGGATGACCTAACTCTTCAATTTTTTGTACACAAATATATCTTAAAATCCTAAATTTAGGGCCGTATCGACTTGTTGTCATAACAACACTGTTTGCACACTCCATTCTAACAATTTGGAACACAGATAGCATTAGCTATTAAGAAAGCATGAGAGAAAAGGTTAGATCATCCGATTTTTGGGCCACCTAAGTCAACAAAGGTGTTTTATTATGACTTAGGTCTGCAAAGAGGCGACCTAAGTCAGTTGCTACAAATATAAATATATACATATTATATATATATATATATATATATATATATATATATATATATATATATATATATATATATATATATTATCATCAAACGTCCGTGAATGAGGTAAGTAACGTGGCATTCCACTAGACCGCACAATATGTGTTGATTTTAAGCAGAAGTTGACTTTAAGGGTATTGACATTATGCGGATTCTGCTGTATTTGAAAAATAATTACTCGTTCCAACACAGTATCAATTAGAAGATGGCAACGTGGTTCAGAAGTGTGGTCTTTGCTTAGTACCCGAAAGGTAATGTTCGACTACCCACTGCACTTTGTGCATTGCTGCCAACTTGAAATTTTAAAAGTTTGTAATTTCCAAGGATGAAAAGAAAAGTCCCTTTAGAATTAAATATTTTGCCTTCCCCATGATCCAAAAATTCTCCTAAGTTCTAAATATAGGTACTAAGTAACTAAAAGTTTCTTTTCAACAAGATGTATTGAGTCAAAGAGGCGAAAGCAGTTCTGTAGCTGGAGCACAAAAAATCGAATTTCTACGAATGTTTCATTGACTTTGTGGCCTTGACCGAGTCACCTTGTCCGAGCTCACTTTGCTTGTTACACTGCTGTTGACGCCTGGGTTATTCCAGTCTTCCCTTGGAACAGACACTAAAGGCAAATATCCCTTTGGGGATGAAAAACTGAACAAGTGTGTAGGAAAAGTGACAGACAAAGCAAGAAAGAAAAATACAAAATAAAAATCAGTCTACCTCGACTGAAATCAAACCTCAGACCTTCTGATTACACGTTAGACGTTTTACCATTACACAACAGAGGCTCCCGATAAATGGGACAATTTTAATACCTATATTCTTCATACCTATATTCTATTAATGTTGATCGATACCATCAGAAAGAGGCAGTTATTGTTTCTAGGACATGTGTGGAGAAGAGACGGAATAGAAAAGTTGGTAACATCTGGGATGTTCGAAGGAAAGTAAGATAGAGGAAGACAAAGAATGATATATCTAAATAACCTAAGAATGGCCAAATGTGATTTAAAAAGCAATACAGATTTCATGTGCACCGCAGAGGATCGTGATTCGTGGAGACAGCTGACCGGCAACGTGCTCAAGAGTACAAGCCCGATGGATGATTATTCTTCACATGGGTGCGCGTTTAACGCTGTGAACGCTCGCTTGCATCAAACATCTCTTGCATCTCTGGGATGAGTAAGGCAATTTTTATTTATATTTTAAGTAAAGATAGACTTACCACATCCACCTCCATGTCCACATACTGTTTGTCTGCCTTGTTCTTCTCCAAATTGCTACAGCATTCGTTCAAGTCCTGAATATCAATAAAAATAAAAGCAAAAAATACTTGAAATTCTGAAAGGGACTTTTACTATGCCATTCCCCAAACCCCAACCCACCCAAACTCTCCCACCTCCCCTACCCGAAACCTCTTGTTTGCCTTTACTATTTCCAATGCAGAAAGTTGAACACCTACCTTGATTTCTTTAATGCGCTCAGAATTTTCACTGGCCAAATTGTCCATAGCACCTCTCAGATTTTCTAAATCCCTCTGTAGCTTCTGTAAGGCATCCTGTAGTCTCTTTATAGCAGCCCCGTCCTGTTGGCAAATTGGACAAAAATACAAAGAAGTGTACAATCAATAACCGTGTTCTTTACACAAAATAGTTCCATGTGCAAAATGTAATTAAAATTATAATGATCAATGAATCAACATCTGTTAGTTATTTTGTCTTTTCTTTATTCTCCATAATCCTATAGCAAATGGCAAACAACGCATTACCAAGACATCAAATCAAGAGGAGTAAAATATTTGATTCTATTGTAGTATTTGATTTTAATGGAGCTAAAAAGAGCTTTCAACTCATCAGTAATTTGAGAGAAGTTAAATGGCTGCTTAATAGACACACCGGAGTGTAAAATTATCACAATGTTTGCCAATATATTGCCGTACTCTAAATAAAAACAAAAAGAAAACATGTATTTAAAATTTTGGCCAGAAAACTCATCCTTTAAAAAAGGATCGATTAAAATGACTATCATCTTGGCATAAACTCTCAAGCCTGGGACTTCCATAATCCCAAGTTTGAGAGCTTTTGTCACGATGAGGGTCATTTTAATCGATCGATATTAGTAGGATGAGTTTTCTGACCAAATATTTAAGAACATATTTTTTAAAAAAGAGTATGGCTATAATAATAGATAATATGGCATGATGGAAATTGGAAGTTAGATTCTATTTTACGTCCCCACTAGATTCCGAATCTCTCAGTCTTTATCAGATCTTGTATTATTTTTTGTTCTGTACTCCTGTCAAAAATATAACACATTTACAGTGGAATCCTGATAAAGCAACACCCCACTACCAGACCGATTGGTTGACTTTAACCCTCTCCTTACCAACTATAGGAAAATCGTCACATTCGTTACAACACAACCAACATTTTTCTTATTCAAATTTCTTTTAGATTTTATAACATTTAAAGAAAGTGAACAATGTGTTGTAGAGCATGTTTTGCTAAAGAAATTATGTATGTATGGCAAGAACTTTACTGCTATTGTGTTTGAGTGATAAAAAAAATATATAGATATTTGTGTTAGTTGGGTGTGAAGTTTTGGGAAAAATCCTGGAAATGGCTGGTAAGGAGAGAGTAAAGCAAGGTTGTCCTTATCCATTATTAATGGACCACACTTAGACAAAGAACAAAAAATTTGGGATTAACAGGAGATGTTCACTTTAAGCAGAAGTTGACTTTAAGTGGGTTGACTTTATGCATAGTCCAGAAAACATAAACCAGAGCTATCTAAAAACATTGCACTGGAATTGACTTGTTTTTAAAGAGGACATAATCGCATAACAATAGCAACGCTAAAAGAAATGTGATGGTGAAATTATGGAAAGAACTTGTGATAATGTGAGACAAAGTTAAAAGCACATTGTACTTTAATTGACTTGTTTTTAAAGAGGACATATTCGCATAACAATAGCAATGCTAAAGGAAACGTGATGGTGTCGTGATGGAAAGAACTTGTGATAATGTGAGACAAAGTTACAAGCACATTGTTGTTTAAGAGCTTAGAGTTTGACGTAAAATTAAAATAATTTCTGAAAATAAGTCAAAGGCTGTAAGTATTTAGAATTATTCAGATTGTGACATCAAATTAAAATAATTTCTCAAAATAAGTCAAAGGTTGTAAGTAGTTAGAATTATTCAGATTGTGACATCAAATTAAAATAATTTCTCAAAATAAGTCAAAGGCAAGGCTGTGTGTGCCCTGGCCAAAGGTCATAGGTCATCTTCATTGGAATAATGTAAATATAGCGCTGTCTTGATTGTACCAACCAGATGACTTACATACGTTCTCTGATTGGAATGTGATTGACAGCATGCATGGATTGAAAGGGCCGTTTAAAACAGATACATTATTAGGTTGTGATTTGAAGATAGAAATTAATATTATGAGAAACAACAGATATTCACAGTCTTACTTGATTTCTGACAGGAGGTAGAGAACAATGTGAAATTGATTGTAAGCTTCAATTTAATATACGAAAACAGATAATATGGACGCTTCGGGTTTCCCCTTTATCAACAAAACAGGATGAATGAAACACTACGGACGAATGAGAAACTGTGGTAGTGGCGTTGTTAAGATGAATAAAAAAACCGTTTACATTCAATTTCACATTGTTATTTATCTCTTCGAGCTTCGAACAGCAACATTTACATTGACAGGAGGTAGGGGTACGTACATTGGACATTTACATGGTAGGTCAGAATGACAAGTGGGTTACTTTTCATTTTACAAATTACATTTTCCCTAGATTTTTGTAGGACTCCCTTGTCTAGCCAACAGTGGTTGGGTAGCTGGATCTGTTATTTCTGGTGGAAAGTACTATGCACTAGATTAGTGCCCTAGAGTAGCAAAGAGTAATTAATTGCTATCGACTGTTTCACGCTATAGAAACCAGTTTCCATAGCGTGAAAAGTACAATAACAATTGCTTGCTACCCTTTGGATAGGGCACTGGTTTGTCGCAAAGTACTTTCTGTCATATCTATTAGACCCAGCTACCCAATCACTGCTGCCTCTGGGTGGATAAGATCAATCTCAGCCCCCATCATTGCGTGTGAAGCGAGTGCTCTACCACCTGAGACACCGGGACACCACACTTGTCTTTAAAACCACCCATAAATGTAATACTTCAGTTCAATTCTAGGATTCTGAATCAAAGTTACCCACCGTCTCAAAACGGTATCACGTCAGGATGAATGGGAACTCGAAAATTGAATTTAGAATGAAAATGGGAAGCAAATAATGATTTTCCAGTTGTTGTTTTTTAAAGATAGGATATTACATTTATCCTCTACCGTAACGAATAGAATATTTTTAAGAATGTCATTGATAAAGAACTCACCAGCGTAATATTTGATTTCTAGAGATGAATAATATAACCAGACATTGGATATTAGGCATTGTATTTTGTATCTATCAATTATTTGAAATTCTCGAATGTATAAAGTTGAACATGTCAAATGATAAAGTAGGACATGTCAAATGCATGTAAATAGAGATAATTATATTACGAATATTGACTATGACACTTATTTGTGTATTAGATATTTAATTCTCAATCTTATTATCAATCAACACTGAATGTTGTTTATATAATTTTGATAATTTGTATTTATGCATTAAGGTTACACAGAGCATTTTAAAGGTTTTAAGAACCCATTAGATCTTTAGGCCGTTTGTGTCTTTTCTAAAAATAAATTACCTATATTTGGTGGTTTAATAGGAGAAAAAAAAACATTTTTGGTGAAAAAAATACATTATCTATGTTGATACCCGTTTTGCGTCCTGATTTCAGGTCTGGCATCAAAAAGTGAAACAATCTTGTAGCAAATTATTCCCTAGTTTGTGTAAATGAATTCAATTCAATTTCCACGACCTAGTCCATCCTGATTTAATAACGTTTGGAGACTGTTGGTAACAAATGTGCGACAACAGAATGGGAAAAACAGTTAAATGATAAAGTTTTGTTATGATCTTCCATTACGATGCCTGCTTACTAGATACATATCTACTAGCATTTATATTCATATGTCATGTTATAAATAAACTAAAATAAAATTCCCTTTATTCATCCTATAGGGGAAATATGTCTTTACAGTCTATTCCAAGGGAGGACTGGAATAGCCCAGGCACCAGCCGCAGTGCAGCGCCGCAAACAGTGCGAGTACGACGTGACTTGCATGAGGCCACACAGCACAGTGGATATTCAAACTCGTTACCTTTTGGGTACGGAGCACAGACAGTACGCAAATTGGTTTTGTTTTATTTTGTTTTTGTTTGTGTTTTTTTCTACTTGATTGAATTTCAAATTCGAATGTAATATATCAAATTAAATAAATAAAACCAATAAATAAATTAATATGACCTTTATGGCCTAATTCCAGGGATGTGTTGTTGAGACATCTTGAAAAAGAATTATTGCTAATAGTAATGCATTAAATGGTGAAAGAATAATAAATTTTGGTCTTTTACAACAGAGAAGAAAAAAAATATATATACAAGGGAACACATTTTTATTTCATAAGCCTATTCTTGCTACATCTATACATAATATAATATAGGTGCATTATACGTTAAAAAAAAATATAATTTTATGTATTAAACCTTATAACTGTAGATGTATTTAGTATATTGTTTTACTCTTTATAAAATTATGTATCTTCTTCTTCTTCTTCAAGAGAGAGAGAGAGAGAGAGAGAGAGAGAGAGAGAGAGAGAGAGAGAGAGAGAGAGAGAGAGAGAGAGAGCATCTTGTTTAATTACTGTATGTCTTAAAATTTAAGATGAAGTTCAACGTAAAGGATAAGTATAACTATAACCATGCTGTCTATAAACATAATATATATATATATATATATATATATATATATATATATATATATATATATATATATATACATATATATTGGGGGGTAGGAGTGAAGCAAGGGTATGTGAATATATTTACAGACATTTATAATATTGTCACGGAGATAATATTGCAAATAAAATAAAATGTACCAAATCTTGACCATTATGAGACATCAATGAAGCGGGTATTGATTGCGAAACCAGATCTAAATTAGCTAATGGCGATATTGATCTCATGTCTCCACTTTGAGATGGCAAAGGCATCATATTTGTTTGTTTTGAAGGTTGCCATGGTGATAACTGGGGAGAAGATTCTTGTGAAGATGAGGGGGGAGGAGGTGAAGGCTCTACGGTTGGCATGGAAACCAAATCTTCCGGCGAAATACAAAATGGCGAGACATTTCTGTCTTCGATTCCAGCCATTTGATTGGTCAATGAGGGAGAGCGGGGTTTATCATTGGACATGGACGACGAAGGGGCAGAGTTTATGGGAGGGAGGGGAGATGGTTTGTTACTGAATCCAACAGTTGGCTCAGAGTTCTTTGAGGTCAATGAAGTGAGGTCCTTTGGTGCAGCATTAATTGTAAAGAATTGAAATATTATAGCTAAACGGTTAATAAAATTGGGGAAATAATGGAAATTGCATAACATTTATGACAAACCAAGTATTAGTAAAAACGAAAGTAATAGAGTAAGAAAGAAATTCTGAAAATACAATAGTTCTCAAAATAATATTCTTTTTCAAAAAATAATTCGACAATTTTTTTTTAATTCCCTCACAAGGTAATAAGGACAAAATAACGATAATTTAAATGATGAATTTGTCTTTTTTAAAATCAAAGATTCAAAATTCTTTTTCAATCAAAATTTGTAATAGTCAGTAATAATTACGAGATTGCGATGCTGTATGACGACGAAAGTAAAGCTTTATCTGATACATTGTCTTAAGATTACAGTTATGATTAAAAATCGGGATTTTTTAAAACTCATAAACTTTTACCGATGTGTACATAATAATATATGCAGGTCTGACATCCGTAACCGCTTATGGGGCTAGTTTAACATTGTTGTAATGGACAATATTATGCGGGGTTTTTTGGCTTGTTTATTGTTTTTTATTGTTCTTTTTTCTTGTTTTTTTTTTGTTTTGTTTTGTTTTTGTTTTTTGTTTTTTGGAGATATCCATTACAATGAGCCCATAAGGAACTGGTTTACCAGACCTGCAAATAAGTGCACATTGACTTTTACCAATTTCTGGAAACAAACTATAAATCATCCTCATAAAATTTCTAGTTATATTTCTAAATGTTGATATTTCATACACAAAAAAGGCGAAATAGGATGAAAAAAAAAAATGATTTTATCTTAATAAAAAAAATGTGAGTTTGATGAAAACTGTTCGTCATTTATTTTTGTATTAATTAGAATGGTAGTAAAACTGAAACACTTCAACAACTATTTACTAAATCCGATTTTAACTTATTTGCAGGTCTAATAACCCAATTCCTTATGGGCTCATTGCTTTAATGGAAATCTCAAAAAGTGACGCAAAATATTGTCCATTACAACAATGTTAATTAAACAAGACCCATAAGTGAATTCGGACGTCAGACCTGCATATATATATATATATATATATATATATATATATATATATATATATATATATATATATATATATATATACGCTGACTAAATCGTTTTGTTCCTCGCGGAGCATTCACATGATTTTACCAACGAATATAGTTCTTTTCCTAACTCAAAAAATTACAATATCTTTATAAAAATTGAAGCCTCAATTTAATTGAAGAAAACAGATGATATGGCGGTTTCAGGTTTCTACTTCATCAGCACAAAAAAATGACACAATGAATTCGTTGTGTTTCATTCCTCGTGTTTTGTTGCTAAAGGGGGACCCCGAAACCTCCCTATCATCTGTCTTGGTCACTTAAATCGAAGCTTCCGTTCAATGACTAGACCGTCTAGTGTTATTTATTTCTTCGAGCTTCAAAAAAGAAAAAAAAACGTAAGCATTTATACAGGGCAATATCCAATAAATGTACTCAAAGCGCTTAACATGGGGTCCCTAGCCAACAGCAACACTTAACATGTAGGACGTGACATGACGCCTGTTAGGCGATAATATTACATTTTTTTTCAGACAAAGACAACGCTGTTAATGACCAGGTACTCTTTCTACACCTGCGTATGGGGTGAGAGAATGTGAGAAAAGAGCCTATTCCAAAAACTCTACTATGCGTCGACGAGGCTCAAACCCAGGACATTCCGATCCGACAGCGAGTACCACAAGACCACATAGCCGCACAAGCACCAACATTTGTATTATAACCAGTATTATTTTATAACTCTTAAAAACTAACAATAAAGAAAGAATTAAAATTGGCTTTTCAAATGCACACTTAAAAATTCATAGATCATTAGAAAAGTATTAGTAACTGGCTTTATCAAAACAACAACAAAAAAATTAATAAATAAAATGCTAAAGAAAGAGGAAAGTGAGATAACAATATTCCATAGGTCTATTTGAATTCAAGAAATATAGATGCTGTGCGCTGGCTAAGAAACTCACAACATTGCCATCCGGAAATATAACGGACCAACACACAAAACTATGTGTAACTTTGAACGTTTATAGTATGGTTAATATAGTTTAGTGAGAATTATTCATAAATTTGGATGGCAAAAAACAATAACAAAGTCCTGAGTGACGTCAACTTCGTTCTGTCTATTGTTTGATATCATTAAAATTATAGATAAAGAGTGTGGGTATTTTTTACTATAGTAAATTACAAGTTTTTGGCATCCCAGAAATTGTAAAGGCAGCATAAAGCCAAAATACGTCCTTACCTTCATCTGCCCCTCTTGGAGAGCTCTTAGTTCTTCTTGCAAGGTGTTAAGTGTAGCTAGAAGGTCCTCGGGCACTTCGGCGCCTCCTCCTATTAATAATAATAATAATAATAATAATAATAATAATTATTATTATTATTAGTAGTAGTAGTAGTAGTAGTAGTAGTAGTAGTAGTAGTAGTAGTAGTAGTAGTAGTAGTAGTAGTAGTAGTAGTAGTAGTAGTAGTAGTAGTAGTAGTAGTAGTAGTAGTAGTATAGCAATTTGCCATAATTTAGTTACATGTGCTGTAACATAACATGATATTGACAAGATATGCACAGAGTAAATACACCATACAGACATCTCTCTCTCTCTCTCTCTCTCTCTCTCTCTCTCTCTCTTATATATATATAATATATATATTATATATATATATATATTATATATATATATATATATATATATATATATATATATCAGTCAGGCGTTAAGTGTCGTATCAATTGAATCCTTGATTTAGCTCTTTAAAACCGCGATATCTTATTCTTCGTTTTCATCCGGTTTTTCTCCATACTTGCACTATATTTCTTGTCATTACAAATAATATCTGCAACAGTAGGATATAACGATGCAGTAGAATGACCATCATAATTGAAAGTATGTACCGTTATTCATAATGTAAGTGCCCGCTCCACACCTTTGTTCTGATTTACACAGACATTATTTTAACCACTTACCTAGTCCTTCGAGATCAGTTTTGTCGGCTTTTGTTTTCATTAAGTCCTGTTGAGGAGGGGAGAAAACAATGAAATTTTTGAGGAAAAAAAACCTGATAAAGAAATACGATTCAAAACCTTAAAAACCCTTTGATTTCTTTATATCGTGCAAAATCTTTTTGATATAAGGAATGATGCACAGTTGATAAACCACTCGCCTCACAGACAAGGGGACTTGTACCAACCAATTCTTTAAAATTGAGCATTTATATAGCGCATTATTCACTAAACATGCTGTTGAGATGGACCAGATATAGAAAAAAAGGAAAAATTGAACAAACATCAAGAAAGGATATAAAATAATGAGCTTTTATATAGCGCAATATCTACTAAACGTGCTCAAATCGTTTACAGGGGGTCCCTTAACCAACAGGAACACTTAGCATGTAAGGCGAGACATGAAGCCTGTAAGGCGATATTACAATTTTTTCCGGCAGTGACAACGCTGTTAACGGTTAGGTACTCATTTTACATCTGAGTATGGTGAGAGAATGTGAGCAAGAGCCGTAGAGCGGGAATCGAACACTGTAACTTCCCGTCCTATGGAGAATATTATACCACAAGACCACATAGCCACATAATATTGTAGCTTGTAATTTTCTTTTTTGATCATGAACTTTTTATAGTGCAATATCTAATGTACTTAACACTCTCAAAACACTTTACAAGAGAGCCTAAATCGACAGCAACACAGAACGTGTAAGACGAGACATGACGCCTATAAGGTGCTCTTACGTTTATTTATTTTTTTAACTGAGACAGCGCTGTTACCTTTTAGGTACTTATTTTGCACCTGAGTATATGGAGAGAAAATGAGTAAAGAGTCTTGTCCGCGGATTTGACTTTGCGCCCCCCCCTCCCCCATCCCCACCCCAACCTTCCCCGCAAATCTCAGGACTCAAACCATCAGTCCATAAACTGAGTGTCAGTCATATCACCCGACCACACAGCCGGATAGAGGTAGTTACCAACCTCTAACAACGAACTAAAGTCTCACTTCATAATTGGTTCCAATCTCATGGAAGGCGTGAAACCAGTCCTCCGGAGTAACGGATTACGAATAATATTTACTCCAAATATCCAATAATACTCCAATAATACCGGAGTACTCCGGAGTACCTTGTGCGAATAATATTCTAGTTTCAGAGTGATGGCATCTTATTTTCTAGCCTAAATACATTCTGATTGTCAATAAAGATAATCCATCTTCACTCTTTTACGTCCGTCCCGTATTCTTAATCTGCCTATGCATTCTGCTACTAAAATAGCTATACCACCTTATGATTCAATATATGTAACCTATTCATTGCTAGTCTCCCAGAAAGACTGGTTACACACTTCCAAGGAGTTTTGAACCGGAAGAGATGAAGGTGTGATGTCATGATTTCTCTGTCCTATTACAGTTGAATCCATTCACGATAGTCAACACTCTTAAAGTCAACATCTGCTTATAGTAAACACCTCTTGTTGGTCTCAAATTATATTTCCTTTATCCGATTGTTCCATTGTGCGGCTATCTGGTCTTAATCATCATCATCATCGTCATCATCATCATCATCATCATCATCATCATCATCCTCATCATCATCATCATCATCATCATTATCATCATCATTCATTTACAAACCTCTAGTTCAGCCACTCTCTTTGTCAGTGCTTCATGAGCAGATGCCAGCTTGCCAAGTCGTTCAAGAATGTCTAACAGTTCATTACTCGGACCGCTACTGTGGACAGAAGAAGCTCTGGAGGCGGGTCGTGCAGATGGGGGACGACTCTTTGGTTCCTTTGGAAGAAAAAGTGGAACAGAAAACTTTGAACTTTCGAAGAATATTACTTTGTACTGCTGGGTTTGTTTTTATTATCAATGACGTCATCATTGTGAAGGTCATATACAGACTTGCCAACTATTACGAAAAATTCGTAGAATGACAAAATTTTGGCTCCAATTTCAGAAGTTCCTGAGGATCTCTAAGTCATTTTTTTAAAGTTACTTCCATTCGTAACGACACTATTATGTCCCGTCGCCTAGGCATTCCATGAAGGAATATAGATAACACATCAAACAAGATGTCTGATGTCAACAGGAATCACCCATGTTGTCCAAAGTGAGCAAATCGGGGATGAATAATCTTGCCCAAATGAAAAAAAAAAACGGAATGCCTGAAGCGGGGCTCGAACCTGGGACCTTCCGAGTTACAATGCAATGAATGCCTTAACCATTCGGCCACTTCGCCCGTCATTAAAACCTATTGAAAATGAATGTTCATAATCTTAAGGTTTTCGAAGTGTTTATTTAATTAATCCTTATGAGGGTAAAGTGTTGATTTTTAAAGTTGACTAAAGCGACTACAAATTGTATCTCCCAAAAATTACGAATGTTTTTATATTTTCAAGTTGGCAGGTCTGCATATATCTTTTATGTAAAAATAGATTCTAGTGAGGAAATACGTTGTAAGATGAAAGACTGATCTCAAAATGTAGTACTAAGATTAGATTCAATGATATGTTCATTGCAAAAACTAAGTCTCGCTATCTCTTGATTAACTTTGAACAGCTAGAAAATGTATTTTTCGAAAGTGGAAATATTAATATCATCATCATCATCATCATCATCATCATCATCATCATCATCATCATCATCATCATCATCATCATCATCATCATCATCATCATCATCATTGTCGTCGAGGTCGTCGTCGTCATCACCATCATCATTATCAATATCACAATCATCATCATCATCATCATCATCATCATCATCATCATCATCATCATCATCATCATCAATATCATCATCATCATCATCATCATCATCATCATCATCATCATCATCATCATCATCATCATTATCATTATCTCCATCATAATCATCATCATCATCATCATCATCATCATCATCATCATCATCATCATCATCACCATCCATACCATATATTATGTTGACCAACTATAACATTGTAATTAACAAGACCACATTATGATACAGCTGTACATACTGGTAAAAGTTTTGAAACCAATATAATGTCAGTTATTTTAAAGACAGGATTTCAACCTTCATAATAATCAACAGACCTTAAAAACTTCTTTTTTTTAAAGTAGAGGAAGAAGAAGAATAAACGTTGATAAACAAAAGTCGAATTAAAATTCAGTATGTATATTCTTACACATTGTCTTGATTTATGAAAAAAAATAATTCATAAAATATTATATCATAATATATCACAGTCCAAAATTAGTTTGTAACAAATTGTTATGTATGAAATATTGAATAAGAATAAAAGTCAGTTAAACTAAGCATTAGAAGAATTATAATTTTTTAAACGCTTTAAATTGTATGGAATGTTTTATCAACTCGTAATAATAAATAACACCAAAAAAACATATGAAGAGGGGGTTGAGGTGAGGTGGGGTGGGGGGGGGGGGGTTAAACTTGATGCAATAAAGCCTTGATAAAAGTAACTTACTGAAATGGGGTGGATGGGGGGGTTCAAGCTTGATGCGGTAAGGTAAGGTCTTAATACAAATATTTTACCAGGGGAGGGAGGGGGGAGGGGGGGAGAAACTAAATAATCTTATCGTGTTATACGAATTGTGCTCTCCTTCACCGATGACGTCATTCATATTTCAATGCTATTCGTTCATTTACTAAAAACGTTTGTTTGTGCAATTTTCAATAAAGTCACTGTTATCATTGATGTAAAGCAACGTTTACTGAATTGCAGGTCTGATAACCCATTTTATTATGGGCTCAAATTTTGCAATGGAAATCTCAAACAAACAAAACATGACGCACAATATTGACCGATTTCAACAATGTTAAACTATCTCGGCCCATAAGTGGGTTCGGACGTAGCTTTTGCGTTCGTATGTTAGACCTGCATGTGCACGTCCGTAGTCTGACATCCGAACCCACTTATGGGCCTAGTTTAACTTAGTTTAACATAGTTGTAAAGGACAATATTTTGCGCCTTTTTTTTAGATTATCATTACAACAATGGGCCCATAATAAATTGGGTTATCAGACCTGCAAATAAGTAGACGTCGGTGTAGAGCTAACCCATTTTCAAATGGGGATGAATATCACCAATCCAAATATTTAAGTCGCTCTTGATTCAATGGATCCTAATTAAGTTTCTAATCATATTTTTTTTCAATAGATTCAAATATTACGCTATAACATGGGCATTTATAAATGGACATTGCAGAATTAATGTGTAGATAAGTACGAGTAGTTCATTCTTATTTAAATTTCTGTTGAAAAAGCATGAATATTATTAAGCTGTTATTCGTTTATTTTCGAAGCAGCAAATTAAATGTTGGCTATTAGATTCAGTTGCTGTCAAATCACACCCAAAAAAAATATGTAATCGTTTCTTTTTAGTTCGCTGATTAATTAGGAGAATATTAGGTATAAAAGTACCATTCCCATTTAAACAAATTATTAATCAATGATCAAAAAGATGGGACAAGCATGGGCATCACTGAGGGAGAATGAAATAAGTCAAATGTAACGTAAGTGAATACTGAGAGTCAAAAAGATAAGGAAAAATGAACTGTGGAAACTGTCATCTCTTTATAAGTTATCATCAAGAAAAAATAAGTCATTCAGAGCCATTAGGCCCGTGGAGTTTATCCAGGTTTCTATAGCGTGAAACGAACGATGGCAATTGCTTGTTACCTTTTGGATAGGACGCTAGTCTATTGCAACGTACTTTCCGCCAGATCTAACAGGCTCAGCTACCCAATTACTACTGGACATGGGTGTGTGTGTAGGGGGGGGGGGTCCGGAAAAAATCTCGACTGCACCCAGGATCGATCTCGTTCCCTTTGATTGTGAAGATAGTGCTCTACCAACTGAGCTATCGGGACTACCATCGTCACCATACTTTTGAAAATAATATCCATGTTGGTTTTCCTTCTTCTTCTCTCAATCTATCATAATTTAGATAAAATGAATAAATTATTGCTTTCTTGTTGCTATTCCATTCAATGTAATGAATTCATTATTTATAATGTTATAATTCTATAAACAATGGCTATGCATTCCTTATTTCAGTTATTCATGATAAATATAAAAAGAGTATAAGAATACAAAATTCCCTTTATTCATCCCATAGGGGAAATTTGCCTCTAGGATCTATTCCAAGGGAAGACTGGAATAACCCAGGCGTCAACAAACTGAGCTAGGGCGAGGTGACTTGCTCAAGGCCGCACAACTTAGTGGGTATTCGAACTC
This sequence comes from Berghia stephanieae, assembly GCF_034508935.2. NCBI lineage: Eukaryota > Metazoa > Mollusca > Gastropoda > Nudibranchia > Aeolidiidae > Berghia > Berghia stephanieae. The sequence goes on from NC_088364.1 coordinate 64,358,185, forward strand.
GGTACCTTTCGGGTAGGAAGCAAAGATCGTAGCGCTGAGCCGCGCTGTCCCATAATCACCAAATCACTAATCCAGCTGATCTGTCAATCAATTTGTTTTGCCACCCACTAAAAGTATTGTATTCGCTGCTTTAATCATAACGTAACGAATATTCATAAATATTCTAATTATATTCTAATAATTCATTAATTAATTATTGTTTAACTCACTCAATCCTAGAGATTTTTGATATTTTTCTAAAAGATTTTTTTTAATGTATTAAAAATGAGCATGTACATAGATAGTTTCATTTCAACTACCATTAACATGTAAAAACTAAAAACAATAGCTTTGATACTACGCCAATAATTTGTCTCAGAAAAATATAATAAATTAAATGGGCATGGGGTAAAAGTAACCCCGGGTAAACTACGGATTCTAGACAGAATGCGCTTGGCTAAGAAGCTCAAAACATTGCCATCCGGAAGTATAATGGACCAACACACAAAACTATGTGAAACCTTAAACGTCTATAGTCTGGTTAATACGGTTTAGTGAGAATTACTCATAAACGCGGATGGCAAAAAGCAATAACAAAGACCTTAGTGACGTCATCTTCGTTCTATCTATAGTCGGTGTATTGTTGAGTGAGTTTATTTATTTTTTGGAAGTTGTACCAGGATAAAATCTCACTCACTCACTCATTCACTCACTATCCAGCGTCGTCCTCATTGACGTTAACTGCCCGCACTCTGTGATGACAAAAGTCCGCCCATTCCCTTCGTCTGTTGAAGGTATCATATAACTCTCTTCCATTCATCTTTGTCCATTCTAGGATATTTTTTTATATAACTAGGCCAGTTTCCCCTATATCACATCTTTCATCAGCGTGCATGGGTTTCGGCATATATGACCGGGAAAAAAAACAAGAGTTTTTTCTTCTTTGATTACATTTAATAGCTCTGGCATGACTTCCAACTCTTCCAGTATGCTTTTATCTAACATCTAACAAAAATCTAAACATCTAACATTAAAAAAATAAACTAAACAACAATAGTAAACATGCTCATGCGGGTTCAAAGAACTTGGAGAACAAAATGACACAGAAGGAAACTTAAATTTGGCAACTAAAAGCCCGCTAGCAAAAGTAATTGTGTTCACGTTAATTTAGTCATCTGACTAACCTTAACCCCCCCCCCCCCCATCCCCATCTCCGCCCTATACTTCTACCATGCCAAATCTTTCCACAAATGAATACCGTGCAACAAAACAATTATATGCAAACTTCATGACACATAACAGATATGTCAGATCAAATTACCATTATGTTGTTCTGTTTCGACTTTTTGTTTTGTTTTCTGTTGTTTTGTTTTTGAGATTTGAGTTTTTTTAGGGGGGGGGGGATTGTTTGTTTTGTTTGTTTTGTTTGTTTTTTATATTGTTTTTGCTGGGGTTTTTTTTTGTTATTTTTTTTGTTTGTTTTTTAAAAATGTTTTTGTATTAATTTTGGTTTGATTTTTACTTTCAAAAACTTTGATCAACTTTTAAATATACATAATTAATCTATTTATTTAGATGATAATACTACAAATCAAAGATTTTTTTAAGGTACATTCAAACACAATTGATGTTTCACTTCCACCAAATCAATTACACACTCTATATTCAATGTTATTGCCGCTGGAGATTATAATTTATTATATTGCGTTCTGAAGCAGAGGCAAAACGTGGCAAATTAAAAAAACAAACAAAAATCTCCTTAACATCCCCAATATTACCCGACTCACAAAACAAACGGATATAGAATTTTGCAATGATTTCATTAGGGGTCATTCGAGTGCTTGTGCTGGCATGTGGATGGGATTATTAGCAAATGATAATCAAACATTTGTTTTAAACTTTAAAGGCAAATAAAAAAAAAACGAAAATTAAAAAAAAAACAAATGAAATCAACGTGCACTTATTTTAAGGTCTGAGAACCCAATTAATTATAGGCTCATTGTTGTAATGGAAATCTCCAAAAAAATGACGTAAAATATTGTCCATTACAACAATGGTAAACTTGACCCATAATTGCGTTTGGATGTCAGACCTGCATGTATGCACACGTCGACTGAAATCAATTAAACATCGAATCACCCTCATTTGTGACCCTTCGTCTCAAGACGGTAGTATGTTAGGGTGAACTACGCTTTGGAAATTGTATTTATACTCACAGATATAAAAAAAAAGTCATTCAGAGCCATTAGGCTTATGGTTCCGGAGTTTATCCTGGTTTCTATAGGCTGAAATAGACGATAGCAATTGCTTGCTACCTTTTGGATAGGGCGCAAGTCTATCTCAAAGTTCTTTCCCCCCGATATAACAGATCCAGCTACCCAATTACTGCTGGGTGGACAGGGGGTTCCGCAAAAAATAAAAATCTCGATTCTACCCGGGATCGATCTCGGTCCCATTGCGTGTGAAGCTAGTGCTCTACCAACTGAGCTATAGGGCCCCGACAATAATGAAAACTGATATTCATGGGATAGAATTTTCTTTTTCCAATTCTAAATAATTCATAGCTCGTATCTCGTTATCATTTCAATTCTAATTCCACTTTTTAGGGACCAGTTCGACGTGCACATATAGTCAGATCTGATAACCGAAAGCAATTATGGGCCTGTTTTTAAAACGTTGTTATGGACAATATTTTACGTCGGTTTGAAAGTATTTCCATCACAAAATATGAGACCATAACAATTTGGGTTATCAGACCTGTAAAGAGCACACATTGGTTCAGTTCAATCCGACTTAAAACAGTTTTGAGACGGGGGGCGGGTCACAATTTTAAAATGGCGAAATATTTTTTTATAGAAAAATAATTGAATAATTAATAAATATGAATGATGTAAAAAATATCAACATCTAAATCAAAATAAACGAAAACAGCTTTAAAGCAAAAACAAAATTGGTTGAGATATATAACAAGGTGGTGCAGGAAACCTACAAACTTGACGTGCTTCGAACGGCGGCGGTTCATATCCTGTTGACATTCATTGAGCAAAAGAGAATCAAAACATGATTTGGTTATAATTTATTATACGATTGCAAAAGTCAGAGATAGAAAGCTGTGTTGTAGCATTTATATTATGGGCTGTGGAGACAGGCAAACAACATATATAAAAGGGGTAATAGTATAAAATAACATAATAATATATATCGTATTTGAGTGCTGAGAACATAAATTATATTATAAGAAAGTTTGCTTTATTATTGAAAACTTCATTATTGAAGAGAATGTCAAAGTAGGTTCCTTGAATGTTGCATACATATTTGTATGGAATTAAAATGTTCTGAATTCTCGTTTAACCTTGTTTTTAACCCGAAAATATTGTAAAGATGCCCAAAAGATTGCACTTGACACCCTCCAGCCTAGGGTAATAAATATATCAAAGCGCCTAGATCATGGTGAAAAAAATAACTTTGATTTGCGCTTTAATACAAAGAAAATATTTCTATTAATCAAATTATTTCATAAACCGATTCATCTAGGAGCATGTTCTTGTAAAATCATAACAAAATAGCAGGAATGAACTAACGCCACCAACGAATTACTGGGGTTAACAGAGCATTTCCTTAAATTTGTGAAAAGTGAGTGAAGCAGACACTTATTCTCTATTGTCTTCTGGCACTTTTCCGCCCATTTCTTTTTTTCTTAAATTTGTGGTACGATCCATGCAGCTGGAAACAGTGTAAAATCCCATTGAGTAAGTTTGTTTTGTTTTGTTTTGTTTTTTGGGGTTTTTTTGTTTTGTTTTTTTTGGGGGGGGGGTTTTTGTTTTTTTTTTTTTTTTTTTTTTTTTTTTTTTTTTTTTTGGGTTTTTTTGTTTTTTTGTTTTTGGGTTTTTTCGTTTTTACAATTTTTCTATTTTCTATAATACATGAAGCAACATCTGGAGTATTGAGAAGCTTGCTTGTATCGAACTACGAGTTGACTATGCCAGCATATTTCGAAGGAAAAAAAAACATTTAAAATTTCAGCTAGAAAACTCGTTCTTCAAATATTGATCGATTAAAATAACCCTCATTTTGTCAAATACTCTCAAACCTGAGACTCTTTTTTTTAATTGAACTATTATATAGTGCAATAGCCACTAAATGTGCTCAAAGCGCTTTACAAAGGGTCCCTGGTCAAAAGCAATATTTAACATGCAACACGGGACATGACGTTTATTAGGCGATATCATAATTTTTTGGACAAAGACAACGCTGTTAACGGCCAGGTAATCATTTTACAACTGAGTATGTTGAAAGACTGTGAGTAAAGAGCCTTTTCCAAGGACTCAATTATAGGCTCGAATCCAGGACCTCCGATCCGAAAGCGAGTGTCACACTCCGCGAAGTCTTCCTATAGTCCCAGGTTTGAGAGTATTTGACAAGATGAAGGTCATTTTAATCGATCGATATTTGAAGGACAAATATTCTGGCCAAAATTTTAAATACGTGTTTTTGTTTTGTTTTCTTTTGGGGGGCTCTTTTTTTTTCGTTAGAATAAGGCAATATAGAGATAGTGAGATAAAAGACTGCAGTTATAACAAAGGCATTCTACTACACATCTATGATGGATTGGGTGGAAAGTTGTAAAGCTAACATATTATTATTGTAAGTATATTATCGTTATGAACAATAATGAAAATAACAGCTTCTTACAAAGAACAAAATACCAAACAACATACGTTTCAGGCTTAGACAGAGACAACGCTGTTAACGGCCATGTATTCATTTTACACCTGAGTATAGTGAGAGAATGTGAGTATAGGCCTTTTCCAAGGACTCAACTATGCGCCGAGCGAGACTCGAACCCAGGACCTTCCGATCCGAAAGTGAGTATGATACAACAAGACCACATAGCCGCACATACACACATCTAACATGTAGGCTGACAAGGGCAACGATTTCAAGATTGTATTACTAGCCGTAACTGTACCAAATATTTTTATTTTTCTGCCGTCTGTATAGATTTTAAAGTGTGCAGCAATATTTCTATTGGTTTTCTTTTGGTTTTTAAAACGTTTTTTTAACCTCAGGAATGAAGGACATGCAATGTTTGTCGTCACTTTGCCAGTTTAGTTTTATCACAATAAACATAAGCATAGGAATATTGACCTTTAAAAAAAATTCTTTATTTTTTAGTTGTCGGTTGAAGAAGGGTTTTGAGCCGGAAACGTTCGGTATGTGGTATAAATTGTTCTTTTTCCGAAGCTGTTGGATTATTCATTTTGTTCATTATTTTTTTTTTTTGGTACAGTCCACAGCTTCTAGCAGCTTCGTATCGCTTTGACTTGTATAAAGTATATCATGGAATAATATGGGGTTTTTTATTATGCTAGGGAAAAGGAAAAGCTAAAAGATGGATTATATAATATGATAATCATGGAAGAAACAATAAATGTTATGCATAATCTAAACATAACAAAATAAAAGGTTTGCAAAGTTTGACCAAAAAAAATATGGACACAACTGTGCGCATCATTGTTAATGTCTAATATACAATCTAAACTACTTTATATAAAGTCTATCATGTTTGTTTAAAAAGCAAATGTTAAACCTATTGTTGGTCTGTGTTGTTGAAAAAATAAATCTTCTATTGTATTGTCCTAATTCGTAACTAAAAAATAAATTCTCCTCGAGTTGTCAAAGATAATGAAATAAAAATATAAGTACTATTGATTTAGATACTATTTATAGGCCATTATCTATTTTGTTAATCATACTGATGGTGCAAAAGCGTTCTCTCCATAATTCTTGTAATGCGATCTCTTCTCCGGCTAGGTAGGCTTTGCTGACTTTCTACAACAATTAAATGTTATGACTCACGTCACCAAAAATATCTGTGAAACTATCGTGGTGGGACTTGTTTTTCTGGTCGTCCGCCAGACTCTCAACACCAACACTTTCACCAGCCGGACTCCCAACACCAACACGTTCACCAGCCGGACTCTCGACACCAACACCTTCAGCGGTGCTTTCAGGAGAGTATCTTTTTTGCATGTCACTCAATTTGGGCGATTGCCTTCTTTGAGTCGTGTTAAGATTATTTTCCAACGTTTTGGGCCTCTCGGTTGGATCTGGTGTCCGCATTTTCTGATGTTTATTATGAGAATCTATTTCTTTTCGAGATATCTGTAGAAACGACGAGTATTTAGATTAACCAGACTTGAAACTTGAAATTACTAATTGAATGATCTGCTATTTGATGAGCATCCATAAAAAGATAACAAGAATAAAACTCAGTATTTATAGCTGAAAATATCAAATTAAGAAACTACGGAGCATGCACCGGTGCAGGAAAAGATCTGAACAACTGTGTATGAAAGGTGCCAGACAAAGCAAGAAAGAAAAACACAAGAAAAAAAATCATCCCAGAAAATTAGTTCACCCTTACCCTCTGATTACCGGTCAGACGTGCTACGTCGGGGTGGACTGATTTTATGGGATGTGTTTTGTATGTGTTTTTTTTTCTTGCTTTGTCTGACACATTTCATACACACTTGTTCAGAACATTTATATTAACATGGCACTTAATATAAAGTTATGTTTTATATTCTTATATATTTTATATTTTATAATTTTAATGCTGTCATAGTTTTAATCATATCATTCATGTATATCTTTATTTGAACCATTCTTTTTTCATAGGGTATTTATTCAAAGACCCTTGACCTAAACAACCCTAACTATGATGCGATTTATGTTAAATCCTTATCAAATAACCGCCTAATGTGAAAACAAAAAGCAACAACAAATTCTTACATGTCTCTTTAAAATCATGTTTATACAAAACAAAGTGCTGCAGGTGAAAAGTTAATAATGGAGGGAAAAAGAGATAGTGAAAGCACGGGGAAACACAGTGCGTGACAGCCTGTTTGTTTACAAATATCATTAACAAATTCTACTTTTCATACAATTATTTACTTTGCACACAACTAATCAATTTACACTCAGCTGAAAATATATCTCATTATAAGCAAACTCTGAGTAGATAAAGTATAATACTCACGGGTGTGTCAGTTTGGGTGCCTAATTCAATCACCACTCGTTCTTCGCTAACGGGTTGCATGTTCTCAAAATCCAGTCTGATGCCTTTCAGAGCATCTTCAAGCCCAGGCCACGTGACAAACTGATTTAAATACTGGTCAACATCGTCAAAGGTAGGCAGAGAACCGACTTTGGTATCCAATTTCTTGTATTTGTCTTCTAGGTCTTTCTGTAAAGCCAAGAATAGGTAATGGATATGATATGAGGAGATGGCTGACAAAACCTGTTAAGTCACACTTTCGTCATTCAAAGAAAA
>NC_088364.1:64370499-64400499 GCF_034508935.2 Berghia stephanieae
TAGAACGAAGGTCTTTGTGTTTTTTTTGTTTTGTTTTTTTTTTGCCATCCATATTTATGAGTTAATCTCGCTATAACCAGACTATTATAAAAGTTCATGGTTACACATAGTTTTGTGTGTTGGTCCGTTATACTTCCGGATGGCAATGTTGTGAGTTCCTAAGCCAAGTGCATACTTTCTATATTATAATAAATCGATGAACATCGGATTTCGACAAGCTCGAATTCTATCTAGCACACTTTATTTTGTACTTCTCTCAAGAGCGTGCTTTCCTAGAATGCAGCGAGTAACTACGAGAAAATATCATGAAATACTAACGAAAGGGTGAAAATGGAAAGCCTTCGTATGGGAACAAAACAGAAAATGGACGTTTCGGGTACAAACCCTTCGTCAGCACAACAGTAGACAAATAAACGTGGAAAACAAATAAAATATAATGAAAAATAACTTGTATCGTCTGTATTCGTTAGTATTTTACGATCACCGGCTTCACGCAGCCCTTACCGTTTTCTACTAAGAAAATATGCCATTAAAAAAAAAACATTTTAACACTCAGTATGCTTCGATGCCTCCCACACAAAACCCTTATAGATAGAATGAAGATGACGTCACTCAGGTCTTTATTATTTTTTTTCTTGTCATCCACGTTTATAAGTAATTCTCACGAAACTGTATTAACCAGACTATAAACGTCCAAGATTACATATTATAGTTTTGTGTTTTTTGTTGGTTCGTTATATTTCCGGATGGAAATGTTGTGAGCTTCTTAACCAAGCGCATACTATCATCTATAGCTAGATAGAACGAAGATGACGTCACTCGGGTCTTTGTTATTGTTTTTTGCTATCCGCGTTTATGAGTAATTCTCACTAAACTGTATTAACCAGACTATAAACGTTCAAGGTTACACATAGTTTTGTGTGTTGGTCCGTTATACTTCCGGATGGCAATGTTGTGAGCTTCTTAGCCAAGTGCATACTATCTATAGAGTCTTTTCAAAATAATGAACAAAAATGAAAAAAATAGCTTAGAAAAAGAACAATATACCAATCATGAAACGTTTCGGGCTCAAAACCCTTCTTCAGCAAATAACCAAGAACAGTTATGTTTATTTTTTTAAACATGAATGTAGCACTTAAAATTCAGACAGACTGCAGAGAAATATTATTTGAAACGTCTTTTCCCAAAGTATTTTTACCGTATTTTCTGTCAAGGGTTGGAGTATAACCGAACCCCGATTGCAAAGGGTTAAAATCGTTTTCCGATGCCGGAAAACGAATACCAGTTATTCTGGTTTTTAATACTGGGACATTTAAAAACAACGATTTGCATTGTGCACACTGCCAGGACACCAACAAAAGAACTTTTTTTTTTTTAAACATTTTGGCCAGAAAACTTTGACTTCGTCGATTGACTTAAATGATCCCCCAGCTTGTCAAAAAATAATGTTAAACCCAAGAATTATTTGCAGTGGGGTTACAATATGCGTCTTTGTAGGCTCAGGTTTAAGAATTTTATTAAATTGAAAACCGCGTTAACCCGCCGACATATTATGAATTTAACAGTTTCTGGCCAAAATGTTTGTTTTCATTTATTTTTTTCTTTTTGTTTTTTTTTAAAGTCAATTTGGCAACACACGGCATTATAATAGACCTCCAGGTTTTTCTCGTCTACAAATCAAATAATATTAAAAATAGATGAACAAGAGTATCGATCAATCGATCGATCGATTGATTGATTGGATTTTGTGTTATCGATAACCCAGTATCAGTTCCGTCTTTTCTTTTATAAAAAAAAAAAACAAAACAAAACAAAACGAACAAAAAATCATAAATTCTAACTCAGTGATTTTATGGCCGCGTGTAAATGACAATTATGGCCAAAAACGATACTGTTGCAAAATAAGCCAATGATTTTTAATGGGTGGACAAAATAAACATGATAGCAGTTAAAGCCCTATAAAATGTGAGATTTATTGACAATGATACGTTCTATCTCTGATTTTTTTAAAAAACAAAACAAAACAAAAACTCAAATCCACAAATGTAGATAATATAGATATATAGATAGTATGCGCTTGGCTAAGAAGTTCACAACATTGCCATCCGGAAGTATAACGGACCATCACACAAAACTATGTGTAACCTTAAACGTTTATAGACTGGTTAATACAGTTTAGTGAGAATTACGCATCAACGGGGATGGCAAAAAAACAATAACAAAGACCCGAATGACGTCATCTTCGTTCTTTCTATAGAGGCAGACGAGACATTTCTTTAAAAGATCTAAATGTATAAAATGTCCTTTGTATGCTTTCATAACGAGTGTGTTACGAATCGAATTTAACACTCAGCGTGTGACCTGTAGGTCCGCAAAGTTGAGTTAACGATCTGAACACACACGTGTAATGGTAGCACGTCTGACCGGTAATCAGAAGGTCTGAGTTCGATCCTCGAGCGCTGTCTGGCACTGTTTCATACACACTTGTTCAGATCTTTATCTTACACCTGCACCTGCTCCATACTTTCACAATTTGATATTTGCAAATATAGTACCAGTAAGGTCGCGGGTTTGAGCCCCCATCGCCGCCGCGAAGTTTTTATTCTCTGTTGTCTTCTGGCACTTTCCTACTCACTTCATTTCTTGTTATTATCGATATTTGCAAAGTTGAGTCCTTGAAAACAGCGATTCACTTCCATAATCTTACTGTGAGTGCCTGCTGGTAAAAGCAATGTCTCTATCCACACACACAAAAAAATGTAATGACGCATTACAAGCGTCTTGAAACGGCCTATATGAATATGTTATGTATTTCTGTAGCGCGTTTTGAGCACTTTCAGTGGCTAATGCTCTATATGAATGTCACTTTTCCACATATTTCAGGTTGATTTAAAGATGGTGCTTCTGTTTTATCATTCCTTCTGGGATGACAGCAGCAGCTTCTATTGGAGTCGCATTGCTATGTTATGATGATCTATCAAGGCCGCAAATTCATCGCCGCATTCGTGCACGGTTGCGAACCCGCCCGGAAGCTTCGTACAACGCAACGCTTGTCTAGTTGTTCTGCGGTTCGGGCTCTTGACCACAATGTGGGACAGGTGGAAACTCCCTGCTGATAAAGCAACGATGCCGTAAGGCAGGTTCTCGACCAACGTCGATTCGCCGACAACCAGTGTCTCTCCTCTTCCTGGTACAGAAGCCTGGCAACTTCTCTTCTCTACCAGTTTCGAGGATTCTCTGTTCCGCCCTCTCGAGGAATTGAATTCGTCCAAACCGACTTCCATCTAGTATGCGCAGCCCTATCCGAAGTCAGGGAAGCCAAGTACAAGGTTGCCGGGACTTATTTCGGCTTAAGGGTTGGTTGTTGTGTTGTTTTTTGTTTTTTGTTGTTTTTTTTTTTTTGGGGGGGGGGGGGGTTGTTGTTGTTGTTGTTTTTATTTTTGTTGTTTTTTCTGTGCACCTTATGATCTTTGCAAGTTTGAATATTCACCTTTCGCACCAGACCGTATCGTACGGCGCTGATAGGTCTATAAATACAGCACCTGATTGCTGTTTCCTTTCGAACCCTGCTTCAGTAATATTCTCTGTAAGGGCAATGACGTGCTCCGTTGTGCAACTCCCTTCCCCAGATGCCCCCTGCTTGGTTGGCAGGGCTACGTCTAGGAGCGACACCCATCGATTCAGTAACACACGGGATGACAAACCACTAAACCATCGTCTAACTGTAAATTCTGTAGAAGGGTATTCTTTCACATCTGGATCCAAAAATTGAAGCACAAACCGTACGTAAATTCTGTAGAAGGGTATTCTTTCACATCTGGATCCAAAAATTGAAGCACAAACCGTACCGTCCAGGTACGATTCACAATGATAAATAAGCGATACGGTGGTAAAGTCGAATCGACTTTTGTCATAATAATAATAATATTCGATGGAGCCTCAGGGTATATTCTTAAAAATGGAATTTATCTTTCCTTTTCATATCAATGACAAGATCGTTAGATTGGTAAACCTATTATCAAATCGATCACATTTTTCAAAGCGGTTCTGTATGACGAAAATAAAAACAGAACGTTTCACGACAGAATAGTGATCGTTAAACTGTCACCTTCACGCTTCAGAAATTGAAAAATAAAAATTCCGATTCTTTCACTGGCCGTGCATTTTATTATTTTTCTTTTCTTTTCTTTTCCTTTCTCTTTTATTTTTTCTTTAAAATTTTGACCAGATTTTAATAATTTAATTTGGAAGATCGATAAATTAGGATATTCATACCCCTAACCTTGTCCAAAAAAAAATGTTAACCTGATACTTGTAACGTATTGCTGTCCGCTTAGGATCTCTAAAGAAGCCTTAGTACACACAAGTGTAAACGCAAAAAAGTTTTAAATAACACTTAAAATGAGTACCCGGTTTCAGAGTTTTTGCAATGTTCATGGTCTCTTAGTTTGTTGATATTTGAAGTAAAAACATTTATACCCGAAATGTTTTAAAGGGGTTTTGTGTTTATACGGCAGGATTTAGAGTTGTCATTCAATATTCAATGGAATATATATTTTTTTTAAATTTTCAATTCAAAATAATTCCTTTAATTAACCCAAGAGGACCAAAGGCAAATCCAAACGAATACATGATCGATAGCTCAACACCATTTTGTTCCGTCTTAATCGAATACACGGATCTTGTCGTATTTTGGCAAAACGCGTCTTTCACATTTTGATCAGAAACCTCTTTCTTCATATAATATAACCCGATTAAACTAAAATGAGCACACCTTGCCAAATATTCTTAAACCGAGATCTCAAGAAATTCGAATAATAATAATAATAATAATAATAATAATAATAATAATAATAATAATAATAATAATAATAATAATAATAATAATAATAATAATAATAATAATAATAATAATAAAATAATAATAATAAAAAAAAAAGAAGAAGAAGAAGAAGAAGAAGAAGAAGAAGAAGAAGAAGAAGAAGAAGAAGAAGAAGAAGAAGAAGAAGAAGAAGATGAAAGAAAAGAAGAAGGGGAGGAGGAGGGAAGAAGAAGAAGAAGAAGAGAGAAGAAGAAGAAGAAGAAGAAGAAGAAGAAGAAGAAGAAGAAGAAGAAGAAGAAGAAGAAGAAGAAGAAGAAGAAGAAGAAGAAGAAGAAGAAGAAGAAGAAGAAGAAGAGGAAGAAGAAGAAGAAGAAGAAGAAGAAGAAGAAGAAGAAGAAAATAATTTTTAAATGAAGAAGAAGGAGAACAACAACAACAAGAGCAAGGACAACAAGAAGAACGACAACAAGAACAACAACAACAAAAAGGAGAGGAAAATTAACAAGAACAACAACAACAATGAACAGGAACGAGAACAACAACAACAACAACAACAACAACAACAACAAAAACAACAACAAGAACGAAAATAATAAAAAGAACAGGAAGATCATCAAGAAGAACAGGGTGCAAGAACAAGAAGGAGAAAAAGAAGATCAAAAGCAGAAGAACAAAGAAGTCTCGGTTTTAAGGATTATTGACAACTTGGGAGTCAATTTAACTCACTCAACCCTAACACCGACTATTTCACAGTGATTTTCCCGGTTTACTTTTACCCCATGCCAATTTATTACATTTTTCTGAGACAAATTATAGGCGTAGTGTCAAAGATAATGTATTTGGTGTTTACATGTTAGTGGCAGTTGAATAAAACTACCACATGCTCATTTTTAATACATTTTTTTCCAATTTTGAAAAGTAGCAAAAAGTAGCTTATTGTTGTTGTTGATGCCGGGTTTTTTTTGGGTTTTTTTTGGGGTTTTTTTTTTGGTTTTTTTTTTTTGGTTGTTGTTTTTTTTTTTCCGATGACTACTATGTTACTAGTGTACATCTGCGTGAGTGTATCTATGTCAATGTTGTATAGTTAAAAATGTGTAACCAAATGACAAATTGCCATTTTTTTAGGACAATAAAGATGTATTATTATTATTATTAAAATCTCTAGGACTGGGTGAGTTAAACGATCGATATAATATTTGAAGTAACCGTTTTCCGGCAAAATGGACAAAAAAAGTGTTTTGTTGGTGAGTGGTAAGTAGTACAAACAAGGTTCGCCGATATTCTGGATGTGCACGTTTCTATTGATAAGATGGTGTATTTTGCTTGGTTGGTTGTATACTGCCGTACTATGTAAAACAAAAGAAAAAATAAAAAGAACAGGTATTAAAAATTTTGGCCATAAAACCCAACCTTCAAATATCGATCGATTAAAATGACCCTCATCTTGCCAAAAACTCTCAAACCTGGGAATTTAAAATAAAGTCCCAGGTTTGAGAGTTTTTGACAATTAATTGAGGGTTATTTCAACAAATCGATATAATTTGAAGGACGAGTTTTCTGTCCAAAATTTCAAATACGCGTTTGTTTGTTTTTCAGTGTATGCCAGTATAGCTATATCTATCTCTCTATCATATCCGTATCGTTTTGTAGTGAAAGGAGGAATTCCGTCATGCTATAATGGGAGTCTATTGCTTTGTGTGGGCACTTGACAACGATAACACAGCCTTACTCTGAAAAAACCCATATTTAAAAATTTGACTAGAAAACTCCTCCTTCAAATATCGATCGATTTAAATGACCCTTCATCTTGGCAAAAACTCTCAAACCTGCGACTTCGCGAAGTCCCAGGTTTGAGAGTTTTTTCCAAGATGAAGGGTCATTTAAATCGATCGATTTTTGAAGGACGAGTTTTCTGGCCAAATTTTTAAATATGGGTTTTTCCAGAGTAGGGCAGAACAGGGCAAAGATTATTTCGGGTTACATGGGTACGCATGATAGCGATTAAAGGTTTCAATCTATTCCATAGGTCGTGGTCCGGACAGCAAGTCAGAAGACAAACCCCGCCTGCCCTTTAAATAAACAAAACATGAGATTTATAAGGATCAAGAAGTGTATATGTGTGTGTGTTGGAGGGGGAGGGGGGGAAGGGGAAGGGGGGGGGGAGCGATATCAAATGTCGATGCATTGTTTCAGTTAAGGAGGCGGCTTGGATCTAATTATTTCGAAAATCCTTCAAAAAATTGATTTTGAGAAAATGATATTCTATTATCTTAGAAATAATATTATTGAAGTGACAATTTTTAAAATAGACTATAAAGGCACGAAAAACACAGTCGAAAAGGATATAGACGTCGAGGTGGTTAGAAATGTAAAAAAAAAACAAAACAAAACCAAAAAAAAAACGGAAAGCCATTTTGCTATTTTCTCAATATGCCATTTTTTTTCTTTCTAGGGTTATGGGATACTGTGTCAACTATTTCTAAGAATCTATTCCATGAAATTGTTGCAAAATTTCCATAGCTTTCATAGATAAAATGTATTGTCACCATAGAGTTTTGTTTTTTTTTTTTTTGTTTTGATAAGGTATGTGTAGTTTTAATTATAGAAGGTCTAATCCAAATTATAAATTTTCAACATCAATTTTGTCATAAACTTTTGATTCGCAACTATGTAATGTTCGAATACAAATCACATAAGCACAGCTAAAGCTGTAAATTCTCTCTAGGGTGACTCAAAATGCTAACAACGTTGATAAGAGAGGGAAGAATATGGAGGTTGATTCAAAGAAATGAATAACAATCGTAAATGAAATGGAAGCCTCGAGTTAATTAATCAACAACAAATAATGAAAACATAAATAAATTAATTTAAAAAAAAAAAAACAAACAAACAAGATCGAGGGCAGAAACGTAGTCATGTTTTCTATGTTTTCATTCCTTGGCAACTTATTAATGACTTGTTGTAGAAGGCTATCAAATGTATCTTTGTCCTCATCTGTTGCTGTCATTTGTTGGGGCATAGATAGATTTGTACAATGTTCGTGTAAATATTCCTACTCCGTGTTGTAAAGGACGCCATGAAGTTTTCATTGTTTGCTTGTTTTGTCTTGTTTATTTGTTTTGTTTTGTTTGTTTTTTTTTTTTTTTTTTTGGTTGTTTTTTAGGGTTTTGTTTTTGGGGGGGGTTTTGGTTTTGTTTTGTTTTTGTTTTGTTTTGTTTTTTGTTTTTGTTTTTTTGGGGGGGGGGGTTGTTATTGAAGAAGGGTTTTGAGCCTGAAATGTTCCGTGTTTGGTATGTTGTTCTGTTTTGAAGCAGTTATATATTCATTTTGTGTTTATTACTGTTTACAGTCCAACCCTTCTAGAAGCTTAATCCCACTTTTTTTTAAAACTGTTAGGCGATATTAGATTATTTTTTTCGGACAGCGATAAACGCTGTTCACGGCCAGGTACTCATTTTACACTTGAGTACGGTGAGAGAATGTGAATAAAGAGCCTTCTCCAAGGACTCATCTATGCGCCGAGCGAGGTTCGAACCCAGGACCTTCCGATCCGAAAGCGAGTGTCATACCACTAGACCATGATGATGATGATGATGATGATGAAGATGATGATGATGATGATGATGATGATGATGATGATGATGATGATGATGATGATGATGATGATGATGATGCCAAATAAACCACCTGACCCAGTCTAGGCGCTTTGTTGACTTTAAATTTTAATGATGCCAGTTATAATCAATACTATAACTAAGAGACCAGCAAAATATTTGAACGTAGCACAGCAGCATGTGATATTTGTCGTCTGTCTGTCTGTGTGAATGGGAACAAGGCTGCCAGATGGCAAAAGGTCTACATGGCCAATATCGACTTCAAATGTGGCCAAATAGAACCTTACGTGGCCAAAGACTACTAACACTCTGACCCCCTTGAAAAACTCATCGGTTTTTATTAACAATTTTTTTTTAAATCAAATAGATGGGCAAAAAAATGTTTTTGACAAAACAAAAAAAAGAATATTTTAAAGATTAAAATTGAAATTAATAATAGAAAAACGATTATCTGTGTGGCCATTTTTTTTTTTTTTTTGCAAATCAGCCACGTACGTGGCCATCTGGCAGCCCTGTTAGGTATCGAAGTGATGAAGCTATAAGTGACAAAAACTCCCAAAACGGAAATATGTCGGGGTGATAACGATACTCAAAACTCAGATTAATATATAAATGTGACCTATCGCCCTGAACCGGTATGATAACGTCGGATCGGTTGAACCAGAGCGTTTATACAGGGCAATATCTACTAAACGTGCTCAAAGCGCTTTACAAGTGAGCCAACAGAAACACTTAACATGTAGGACGAGACATGACGCCTATTAGGCGATATTACAATGTTTTCTGACAGAGACAACGCTGTTAACGACCAGGTACTCATTTTACACATGAGTACGGAGAAAGAATGTGAGTAAAGAGACTTTTCCAAGGACTCAACTGGAAATAGTATACTACAACACTGGACAGTGTATTTAGTAATTGACATCACCAAAGAATACGAGGTCAGGTAGACTTCAAAATGGAAGTCAAGACTTAAAAGGAAGAAGAGAAGAAGAAGAAGAAGAAGAAGAAGAAGAAGAAGAAGAAGAAGAAGAAGAAAAGAGAAGAAGAAGAAGAAGAAAGAAGAAGAAGAAGAAGAAGAAGAAGAAGAAGAAGAAGAAAGAAGAAGAAGAAGAAGAAGAAGAAGAAGAAGAAGAAGAAGAAGAAGAGAAGAAGAAGAAGAAGAAGAAGAAGAAAGAAGAGAGAAGAAAGAAGAAGAAGAAGAAGAAGAAGAAGAAGAAAGAAGAAGAAGAAGAAGAAGAAGAAGAGAAGAGAAGAAGAAGAAGAGAAGAAGAAGAAGAAGAAAAGAAGAAAGAAGAAGAGAAGAAGAGAAGAAGAAGAGAAGAAGAAGAAGAAGAAGAAGAAGAAGAAGAGAAGAAGAAGAAGAAGAAGAAGAAGAAAGAAGAAGAAAAGAAGAAGAAGAAAGAAAAGAAGAAGAAGAAGAAGAGAAGAAGAAGAAAAAAGAGAAAGATAATAGTAATGTGAGAAACCATTATAAGCTGCTGCCATATTTAACTGATCCGGTTTTTACAACACATAAAACTATATAATGTAATGTAATTTAATGTAGTAAATAATTAATTTAGACAGAGCTCCAAGGCGCTACTATCATGCAAAGGCAATAATAGGTAAAACAAAATGAATGCAAACACTATTACTGATTAAAACTTTACCAAAATAGGAATGTTTTCAAAAGTCTACTAAGATTACTGGGCTTTGATTTAATTATCTACTCGTAATTTGTCCTACTTTTTGGGGCCTCGAAAACTTAAAAGTTGATCGCCTGCTAAGAGAGTCGCTCAACTGGAGGTCTAAAAATAATAAAGAATTAAGTGACGTCAACTTCATTAATTCTATATTCTATTTATACTTTTAATAGGACAGAGAAGTCATGACGTCACACCTTCTACTTTTCCGGTTCCAGACTCCTTGGAAGTGTGCACGTAACCAGAACTTCGGAGGACTAATAATAAATAGGCGACATATTGTATCATAAAGGTGGCATAACTATTTCAGGAGCAAGATAAATGTATGTTCAATTTTTTTAGGATTACGGGGCGTAAAAGAACAGTAATATACCGCGATGAATCAGACCCCGAAACGTGAATTCATTATTATTAAAATGATGAGAAATAATAACAGGGCATTCAAGTATTTTGCGATGCAACAATTTACGATTTTCTCATCTCTTTGTATTTATTAAACGAGTTAATTTTTATCGTGCCCAATAGCACACCGATCTTGCGAGTATGTGTTAGTGCACAATAAAAATATAACGAGTAAATAAATACAAAGAAATGAAAGTATACGTTAATTCTCCCCCTCCAAGTAAGATTATTAGATATTTTGTAACCAGATGGTATTGTATTAATACTTCTAATCACACATAATTTGTATTTTTCTCCTTCTGCTTGAATGACAATTTGACAACAAACTAAAAACGTTGGATTTGTATTCATGCGCACTCAAAGATTATTTATAATTACCAATAAGCTGTCTTTTACAACTTATTTCACACCAATAAAATGTTCGAAAATATTCAGCAATCGCTGAATAATTTTTTTTTTTATATTCAACGCGTTTAAGCTCAAGGGCGTGGTCCTGAAATTTTAATTACTTCTGAAACATTAGCCGGCGTTTCCCCATTCATCATCGCACACGGCAATAATGGTACAAAATGTTTATTTATTGTTCTTTGCCGTCCCGGAAACAAACTATGTGTAGGGTAACAATATGTTTGCAATCAGCTGACATTAGTATTGAGAAATGGCGCGAGTGTTCCGTATGTGAGGCAAAGCGAGACAAAAAGCTAACTTAGCTGTCGCTTCCGCAGTGTACACAAGCTTTCGCTAACCGGTCAAAAAAATAATAAATAAATAAATAAAGTAGTCCTTCAGAACCAATAGTTTCATGGAGCCGGAGTTTATCTTGTTTTGTTTTTTGTTTTTGGTTTTTTTTTAGCTTTAATCAGAGAATAGGAATTGCTTGTTGTCATTTGGATAGTACGATAGTCTATTTCTAAGTACTTTCCGCGTAGTATTTTCACGATCACAGGCTTCAGGCAGCCCCTACCGTTTTCAGCTAGGCTAGCGTTTTGTCTCGCTCGCATTGCCTCCTCAACTACGGAACACGACCTCTAAGTACGAAGGGCTTTAAACTTGAAGTGTGTTTGGGCTTGGGTGTGGGGTGGAATTCAATGAAGCGTAACAAGGCTACTAAAACATAATCATTATGTTATAAACCCTTTCCACAAAACAACACCAATGCCACTTAGTAGCTGCTACTTCTACTATTGGGAGACAAAAGGATTTAACAATACAAAACAAACAAAAGAAGAAGCAGAAGCTGTTATATAGCGCAATATCCACTAATAAATGTGCTCAGAGCGCTTCACATTGATTTTTGTTTTCTTCAAATAATCTAAATTTTATTCATTTATCATTTCTTTGGTCAATTAATCATTGGAGTGGGGAGGGGAGGGGCAAAGTGCACTTATTTGCAGGTCTGATAACCTAATTCCTTACGGGCTTATTGTTGTAATGAAAATCTAAAAAAATGACGCAAAATAGTGTCCATTACAACAATGTTAAACTAGGCCCATCATTGCGTTCCGATGTCAGACCTGCATAAATGTACACGTCGGAAATGAGACTTTTTAATCTACTGTTCCATAGAATTCTTTTGTAATTAAAAACCAATGAAGCATGACCAAAATTTGAAATCCATAATTATTATAATATTAAGTACGTCTCTAAATTTCACTTTGTGTACGTACTGGTATTTTAAGAATGCCAGGGCGTATCAATCATGTATATCATGTATACCCTTGATAGATATGGGGTGGGTGGGATTTCATCAAAATAGATCCGAAATGGGGATTTTTAGATCCTTATTCATTGTGCGATATTCTACATTGTTTTCGATACGTTGCCCGAAGAAGCGTGTTTAATCCCTGAAACGTTTTTTGTTAAGTATATTTTGTTCGTTGAAGTAGTTATACAAAATCGTTTTTTTTTTACGATTTGAGTTTATTTGACATGAAAATCTTTAATCTAGAGGTGCCTAAACGAGTCAATAAAATATATTATAGTAAAATAGAGGGAGTAAAAATGACTCTAATAAAAGATACAAAAACAAAGTAAACGACGTTTCGGCCTTTGGTATGTTTCCTTTTCTTGTTTACTTGAAGAAGGTCAGAGGCCGAAATGTCGTTTATTTTGTTTTGTATCTTTTATAAGAGTCATTTACTCCCTTTATTTTACTATACATGAATATACGATTCTTACACTTGCTATTTTGGAATTCCGGAGAAGGAGAGGGTTAAATTCAAGATGAGAGAAAGTGAATTTATATAGAGCATTTTTCTAAGGGCTCATCCACACGCTGCTAAGAGCGGGACTCCGGTCCAAAAGGAGGGCGCCATACTACCTAGACCACATTATAGCCGCGTATACATAATATATTATACATGTCTGAGGAGGTAGGCCATAGATTTGAAATATTTCCCGCCTGTCGCTGGGGGTTACAAAATCCCATTTCCAAAATCAACCTTACAACAAAGAGATCTTTGTGGCCACAAAGGCAAGAGACAGAGAGATATTTTTCTGCCATACGCTGAAGAAAGAAAAGAAAAAAAAAACATGTTTTAACAATTTTGGCCAGAAAAGTCGTCCTTCAGATATTGATCAATTAATATGACCCTCATCTTGTCAGAAACCCTCAAACCTGAGACCTCAAGTGAATTCTCCAAGGACGTCGCCAGGTTTGAAAGTTTTTGACTAGATGAGAGCCATTTTAATAGATCAATATTTGAGGGATAATTTTTCTGGCCAAAAATTTTTAACTGTGTTATTTTTCTTCTTCTTCAGAGTACGACAGTATCTAATATCAAATTAACATTCAAAATCGTGACAACACATTTTATTTCCAGGCATAAATTTACCCCCCCCCCCCCTTTCCAACCTTCCCCACCTCCTTATCCATCAACTACACATGGCATTTTATAATTAAGTTTGCATGTTATTTTTAAATTTAATTTAAAATGGCGTTATGAAGCTTGAAAGAATAATATTATACTTCCAATACCCGAGGCAAAGATGATTATATCAAGACAAGAAACTAAGACTCCTTCCGCACTAGGACAAAACTGTCCCAGGACAAATTTGTCCTGTCCCACTGGAGAAAACTTCTATTCAAAAGGGGTTCCGCACTAGGACAGGACTGTCCCGGGACACACCTGCGCGAATGCATTATTTTTTTATTTTTTTTACAAGATTCAAAAGTTTATTTGTAGGCAATTGTCAATATAACTCATACAAGAATATAATATTTTCATCAACAAATCAAGTAAATAAAATCAATAAAAAAGCAAGGCAAACAATGATAGTAATAATGATAATAATAGTAATAATAATAATAATAATAATAATAATAATAAATAATAATAATAATAATAATAATAATAATAATAATAATAATAATAATAATAATAATAATAATGGTGATAATAATAATGTAAAATCTTCTAATTAATAGATTAGTTATTTAATAGTTTGAATTATAAATTAATAATTTAAAAAATAAGTCCTTGGTACAACTCTAATAATTCACATTTTATGAATCAACATAAGATACCACATGACGATAATGATTTTTTTACACTGTACAATGGGATTTGTTTACATAAGATTTATATAATCATGAAATATTCTTATAGCAAGAGTAATATTATTGCTGCTACAACTACTACGACTACTACTACTACTACTACTACTACTACTACTACTACTACTACTACTACTACTACTACTACCACTACCACTACTACTACTACTACTACTACTACTACTACTACTAACTACTACTACTACTACCACTACTACTACTACCTACCACCACTACTACTACTACTACTACTACTACTACTACTACTACTACTACTACTACTACTACTACTACTACTACTCTACATACACTACTACTACTACTACTAACTACTACTACTACTACTACATACTACTACTACTACTTACTACTACATACTACTACTACTAGTAATGGATGAAATAGAGGTTGCATATTTCTGTGCTTTACTACGTGGGAAAAAAAGACAAATTGAAAGAGAAAACAATATTGGTTGCATCCTTTAATGACCCAAAGATTGCTCAAGGGTCAATTCCGTAGAATCTATGGTGATCTCCGATCTTATCTTAAAATGACTTTCTTGGAATCACCTCATTTTATCCAGGTGCAAATGAATACCAGTTTGCTGATGAAAGTAATCTTTGACGGACTAGCATCATTCAAGAGGATAATAGAAAGTCAGCATGGCTCGGTGGTACGGTCTTTGCTTCGTACCCGAAAGGCATCAGTTCGATCACCCGCTGATGCGCTATGTTGCCTTGAGAAAGTCACCTCGCCTAGCTCAATTTGCGGCGCTACACTGCGGCTAACGCCTGAGTTATACCTCGCCCTAGCTCAATTTGCGGCGCTGCATTGCGGCTGACGCCTGGGTTATTCCAGTCTTCCCTTGGAATAGACCCTCGAGAAAAATTTCCCCTATGGGATGAAAAAGGGAATTTTTTTTTTTATTTAAACTGTTATCTGTCTGCTCAACGCTACAGCAACATGGATAAGTTCCGGATTTATAAGCTTAGGAGGCAAGATGGCCCATGGTTAGCGCGTTGTACTCTGGACTCAGAGGTTCTGTGTTCGATTCCGACCGAAGCCAATTTGTACTTTCTAGAGCAAGAAAATTTACTCCAATCACTCACTCCATTCGGGTGTAAAAGGGTACCTGTCAAGCTGGGATAGTAATCTGCGATAGACTAGTGTCCTGTTCAAAGGTTTTCAAACAAATACGTTAATTGTCCGCTTCACGCTATTGAAACCGGAATAACTCCTGCACCATTGGCTACGAGGCTCTAAAGGAGTTAATTTGTGGCTCAGAAGGACATACTTAAAAATATTTTCAATGAAAATTCCCGAAATAAATAACGATAAAGATAATTGATCCCACAAGGTACCGAATAGATGTGCGACCCGTTTTAGACACGTTACTGCGTGTCACAAAGTGTGACACTTCTTAAATTATATTTATAAACATACGTTTTTAAATTGCCGAAAATGTTTGTGTTGCTATGCCTTCTGTACGTGGTTTCATCACATAGAATTATTTTTTGAATTGTTCTTGCTTTTTTTATATTCAGAATTGAAATAAATAAATAAATCATAACTGTGAAATTGAATGTAAGCTTCAGTTTAATATACGAAAACAGATAAAATGGACGTTTCGGGTTTCCCCTTCATCAACAACACGTGATGAATTAAAAACTACAGATGAATGAGATAATGTGGTAGTGGCGTTGTTAAGATTCATAAACAAAAACATTGATGGGCAGGAAATTGTATGCTACTTTGTGAGGAAGCGCGAATTAAAACAGAGCAATAGAAATTTATAAAAGGTGCGTACTTAATTATGTCAAAAGAGGGGAGGCGGGTAGGAACTGTGTAATGCAGTATAGAAGACAGTGAACTAAAATAAAGTGTGGACTATTGTTGGAAAATAAATACAATGGAATTGGAAATAAATACAAAATGTAAAGGATGTAGGTATTAATATATTAGTGGCATTAGCAGCAGCAGAAGCAACAGTAGAAATAGTAGTAGTAGTAGTAGTAGTAGTAGTAGTAGTAGTAGTAGTAGTAGTAGTAGTAGTTGTAGTAGTAGTAGTAGTAGTAGTAGTAGTAGTAGTAGTAGTAGTAGTAGTAGTAGTAGTAGTATTAGTAGTAGTAGTAGTAGTAGTAGTAGTAGTAGTAGTAGTAGTAGTAGTAGTAGTAGTAGTAGTAGTAGTAGTAGGGATGCAGAAAATAAAGACAGGCATTTCAATTTTGACACGGCGCCGCCAAGTCTGGGACTTTTTTGTCCTAGTGCGGAAGTCTGCTATATTTTTCTACTATCACAAACGATATGAACACGGGACTGGGACAGTCCTGTCCCGTTGATTTTGTAGCATTTCACAACGGCTTGGGACACAACGGGACTGTTTTGTCCCGTCCCAATAGGTGCGGAAGATTTCTCTAAATTCTATATGTTACAGATTTGGGACAGGACTGTCCCGGGACAGTCCTGTCCTAGTGCGGAAGAGGGTTAAAGGGAATACTGTTAGAGAGATTTTAGTGAGAAGTTATCACCCAACTGAGGGTAAAAAGCTGAGAAAACCTGAGCACGTTCAATGAACATGTTGATAGGGTCGATCAACTGAAAATTTATGATTCAAGAGTTGAATAAAATTTGAACTTCATTTCTATTGTTTTGTATACACTTCTCAACTCCGTAAGGGAACTCCACTGAGCTTTTTAATTCAACAAGGAGAGAATTTGATTTTATTCGAAATAGTAAAAGGAACCAATAACTGGTATCGATTAAATTAAAGCACTCCCACTTCATTGTCATACTCGCCAATCGGAAGGTTGACACACAACTCACTTGCTAAAATTGATGGCGTCTATTTTCCATGAGATTTGACGAAACAAATTTGATTTGTCGATAAAACCATCGCAATGTGTAAGCAATCTCATAATACAAACAAACCATCTCCATTTCAATACGCTTCAACAGTCGTAACGTCACTTCCCTCGTTATGACGCATGGTAACCTAGTAACTGGCGCTAAACTATCGGAATAATGGCGGACGCCCTTATGAAATATTATCTGACAAGGATAAAAGTAAAAGCGTATCCAGAGGGGAAAAAAACAATATAAATATGATCATGTTTTGACTTTTACACATTCTGATCACAAGACATATGAAAAGTTCTAGCCAGCATGAAGAATAAAAAGTACCTATTTTCTTTGTTTAGAACCACGATGGCCGCCGTTGCTGGGCGACGTGACATCAGACTGTTGAATCCAATTTGTATCGATACAACTCAAGTACTCCCACTTCATTGTCATACTCGCCAACCGGAAGGTTGACACACAACTCAGGTGCTAAAATTGATGGCGTCTATTTTCCATGAGATTTGACTAAACAAATTTGAATTGTCGATAAAACCATCGCCATGTCTCAGCAATCTCATAATACAAACAAACCATCTCCATGTCAATTGTAAACGCCATGCTAAATTTGGTGACTATTGGTCCAGCGGTTTCAAGCTTCGGAACATTGGTGTCACAACGAATCCAATTTTCAAAATATGTAATACGATGTTTAACGATTTGACACAGTCTGACAGATCTAGATTCGTATCGTCCGCTATAAAACTCTATAGATAGTTCGAAGATGACGTCATTCAAGTCTTTGTTATTGTTTTTTGCCATCCGCGTTTATGACTAATACTCACTGAACTGTATTAACCCGACTAAAAACGTTCATGGATACACACAGTTTTGTGTGTTCGTCCGTTATACTTCCGGATGGCAATGTTATGAGCTTCTTAGCCAAGCGCATTCTATCCATTGCCATTCCAAAGATTCCAGTCTCTGGACCGTAGAATCGCATCGTTAACTTATATCGCCTGACACCGACCAAAAATTTACGTCAAAAGACAAGTCTTTGGCCACAGAAGAAAACAACTCGTGAGTTATATTCAACAGTTCAACTAATGAACGGAATCGCTTGTTTCCTTGAGCTCTACTAACGACAACTCACTAGACGCATGATGTCAAACTATGTCTTAGAGGTTCTATAGATAGAATGCGCTTGGCCAAGGAGTTCACAACATTGCCATCCGGAAGTATAACGGACCAACACACAAACTCTGTGTAGCCATGAACTTTTATAGTCTGGTTAATACAGTTTAGTGAGAACAACTCACAAACGCGGATGGCAAAAACAATAACAAAGGCCTGAGTGACGTCATCTTCGAACTATCTATAGATAGATCGTAGTTGACGTCACTCCGCCTTTGTTATATTTTTTTTGCCATCAGCGTTTATGAGTTATTCTCACTAAACTGTATTCACCAGACGACAAACGTTCAAGATTACACACAGTTTTGTGTGTTGGTCAGTTATACTTCCGGATGGCAATGTTGTGAGCTACTTAGCCAAGCGCATACTATCTATATGTTAACGAAGAGGGAATAGAAAAGACGAAAAAGACTGGGCCTCTTTTTTTTCTTTTTTTTTTTAAATAATCATGGTCGATATTGATGTTATGAGTTTAGGTAAAATTCTCACAACATCCACCAGACAGTTCAAAAATACCAGCACACAAAACGGTGTGTAACATTTAACGTTCTATAGTGTGATAGATTTGATATGATTTAGTGACAATAAACTGAGTTATAGGAATCCCTATTGCTTAAGAAAAATCCCGCCATACACGAGTTAACCCAAACACTAACGATTTATTTAAAAAGCAAGTTCTCTCTTTTTCTTCTTCTTCTTCTTCTCTTCTTCTTCTTCTTCTTCTTCTTCTTCTTCTTCTTCTTCTTCTTCTTTCTTCTTCTTCTTCTTCTTCTTCTTCTACATTTTTGAACTTAAAATGTCTTTCTTGGTTTTTTCGTGACGCTGACGACAATAAGTATGTTTACATACATAAATGTTTACTTCCACGTACGTTTCAATTGAAATGTTATCATTCAAAAAGACAGGGAAAGTGAAATGTAAATTGGACAACACGTCCTCCCTACTAACTGAGCAATCGCAACGAGTATGTAATATAATTTAACGTTCTATAGTGTGATAGATTTGATATGATTTAGTGACAATAAACTGAGTTATAGGAATCCCTATTGCTTAAGAAAAATCCCGCCATACACGAGTTAACCCAAACACTAACGATTTATTTAAAAAGCAAGTTCTCTCTTTTCTTCTTCTTCTTCTTCTTCTTCTTCTTCTTCTTCTTCTTCTTCTTCTTCTTCTTCTTCTTCTTCTTCTTCTTCTTCTTCTACATTTTTGAACTTAAAATGTCTTTCTTGGTTTTTTCGTGACGCTGACGACAATAAGTATGTTTACATACATAAATGTTTACTTCCACGTACGTTTCAATTGAAATGTTATCATTCAAAAAGACAGGGAAAGTGAAATGTAAATTGGACAACACGTCCTCCCTACTAACTGAGCAATCGCAACGAGTATGTAATATAATTGTCCCCCCCCCCCCCCCCCCCCCCCCCATGAGACATACTACACGAGTAAACCCAAACTCCCACAAACGATTTAGTTGAAAAGAAATTCTTCAAATTGTCTCTTTGTCCTCATCATTCCAATTCGAATTTCCTCCTTGTCTTTTCGTTGCGCTGTCGACACAACATACACATCAAAGTTTGGTTCTTTTTGTCCGTTTTGTTTATTTGTTGTTGTTGTTTTTGTTTGTTTTGTTGGGGTTTTTTTTTTGTTTGTTTGTTTGTTTGTTCGTTCGTTTTTTATTTTTTTGTTTTTGTTTTTTTTTTTCTTTGATTTTTTTTTCCAAGATGAGGGTTATTTAAATCAATCGATATTATATGAAGGACGACTTTTCTCGTCAAATCTTTAATTACGTGTCTTTCCAGTGTATGACAATTTAATGGTTACATATGGGATGTACAAACATTGGTATAAAACACATACATTGACATGACAGTCGAAAATGCTTTCAACACTCTTGCGGGTTTAAGTAAACATTTTGATACATTTTATTCTTTGTAGACGTGAGATCATTTCATTTACAGATTTGTAGAGCATGAAATGAGTAAACAGCAATTGAAATGTATCTCATTGTTGATCTGTCAAAAAAACTTATTTGCCAAAGTGGAGTTTACATCAGTGCACAAGGGTAGGAGTGGTTTGTGTGTTTAATGCAATGCACGACGACGCCTTAAAACAGTTCAGGCTTATGCTGGTCTGACAACCGAACGCAATGGGTTTGATTTAACATTGTTGTAAATGAAAATATGTTTTATAACTCTCTCTCTCTCTCTCTCTCTCTCTCTCTCTCTCTCTCTCTCTCTCTCTCTCTCTCTCTCTCTCTCTCTCTCTCTCTCTCTCTCTCTCTCTATCTATCTATCTATCTATCTATCTATCTATCTTCTTTTCTCTCTCTATCTCTCTTCTCTCTCTCTCTCTCTCTCTCTCTCTCTCTATATATATATATATATATATATATATATATATATATATATATATATATATGTATATATATATATTGGTCGGAAAGTATTTCCATTTCAACAATGAGATTATAACAGCTTAGATTATCAGACCTGTAAATAAGTACACGTTCGTTTAGGCATTTCCAAAGTCATGAAAGGGGAATAGGAAGACATAATTAAAAGACTCAGATCAAACGAAATAACGAGTTTACCTATACTTAGAACCGCCCAGGACTAGTTCAAACAGAAAATATAAGGGAGTAAGTACATGGATGCAGAGCTGCCTACAATTACGATAAATTCGTAAAATTACGAAATATTGGCCCCCATTTTGGACGTTATGAGTATATGTAATGTAACTGTTGCTGCTCGAAGCTCGAAGAAATAAATATTTTATTGATAAAGGGGAAACCGGAAACACCCATTATATCAGTTTTCGTACATTAAATTAAAGCTTACATTCAATTTCACATTATTATTTATTTGAGTAGATGTAAATCATCAAACATTTCTGAAAATAAAGGTTGATGCCAGACTACATCATTTTAAGGATTATTTAAATCCTTATGAGCGTAAATCGTTGTTGTTTTTTAAAGTTAATTATAGCGACTACTTTTTCAATCTCCCAAAAAATACGATTTTTTCTTTAATTTTCAGGTAGGTAGGTCTGTGTTGTTTGTTTAACAATCTATAGCAATCATAATGATATAGAATAAACCATAATGGAATGAACGAATCACGGTGTTATACAGGTGAGGAGATATCCTTAACCAGTTAACCGCCGGACTCTGGAGAAACTCGTAATTAAAATTTGGGGCAAGATACTTGTCCTTCAAATATCGATCGATTTATATGACCCTCAGCTTGGCAAAATCATCAAACCGAGGACTTCAAGAGTTTTTTGTTTTGTTTTTTTTTTTTTTAATTTTCAGAGATGAGGGTCATTTAAATCGATCGATATTTGAAAAACTAGTTTTCTGGCCAAACTTTTTAAATACGAGTTTTTCAGGGTACGACAGTTAAACTGGTCCATGACAATGAGTCCATAATGAATTGGGCTATGAGACCTGTTAACAAGTGTACGTCGGCTTGTTGGTTTTTTTTTTTTTCTTTCTTTTTTTCCGTTGGGAAGGGGGGGGGGTGGTCAAAATATATTTCCTAAAAAAGTGTTTCGTTGAAGGAGGGCAGTTATACCATTAATCGTGCTCGCTGGGTTAACAGTTTACATGTTAATTTCACACATCTGTGTTAGTTGGCGCCAGGGCTACACATTCAATTAAGATTGTGATATTATGCTTGTACAGTGCAAAGGGAGAATTAGGAAGTAAGAGTCTCGGGGGAACCAATCGTAACAGATCGTGAACGAGACGGGACAAAGGAATTAAAGGGTTCTAGAGAGTGCCACATTATAGAAGCAATTAGCTGACAGTCTTAGCAGTTTAGAAGAAAATGTATGTAGTGGAATCAAGGAGGTGGGGATGGGGGGGGGGGGGGGGGGGGGGGAGAGAGAGCGAAGTGGCATTGCACTTCGACCCGGAAGGTTCCCGGTTCTATCCCGCATTAGGCACTTTCGATATTTTTTTTTCCTTGGGCAATATTTTTATTAACCCCCCAATTTGCTCATTTTGGAAGAAGAAGAAGAAGAAGAAGAAGAAGAAGAAGAAGAAGAAGAAGAAGAAGAAGATGAAGAAGAAGAAGGAGGAGGAGGGGGATGAGGAGGAGGAGGAGGAGGAGAAGGAGGAGGAGGAGAGAAGGAGGAGGAGGAGGAGAGGAGGAGGAGGAGGAGGAGGAGGAGGAGGGACGAGAGAGGAAGGAGGAGAAGGAGGAGAGGAAGAGAAGGAGAAGAGAAGAAGAGAAGAAGAAGAAGAAGAAGAAGAAGAAAAGAAGAAGAAGAAGAAGAAGAAGAAGAAGAAGAAGAAAAAGAACAACAACAACAAAAATGAGAAAGAAGGAGAAGAAGAGAGGAGGAGAGGAGGAGGAGGAGGGAGGAGAGAGAGAGGAGGAGGAGGAGGGGAGGAGGAGGAGGAGGAGGGGGAGGAGGAAGGGGAGTAGGAGGGAGAGGAGGAGGAGGGGGGAGGAGGGGGAGGAGGAGGAGGAAGGGGAGGAGGAGGGGGAGGAGGAGGAGGAGGAGAGGGGAGGAGGAGGAGGAGGGGGAGGAGGAGGAGGAGGAGGAGGGGAGGAGGAAGGGAGGAGGAGGGAGGAGAGGAGGAGGGGGAGGAGGAGGAGGAGGAGAGGAGGAGGGGAGGAGGAGGAGGAAGGGGAGGAGGAAGGGGAGGAGGAGGAGGAGGAAGGGGAGGAGGAGGAGGAGGAGGAGGAGAAGGAGGGGGATGAGGGGGAGGAGGGGGAGGAGGGGGAGGAGGAGGAGGAGGGGGAGGAGGGGGAGGAGGAGGAGGAGGAGGAGGAGGAGGAGGAGGAGGAGGACCACCAACCACCAACGTGGGAATTTGTCTGATACCAATCGCCGTGGGAATCGATTTTAACCCTTTACGGATGGACTTGGATGTTAATCTCACTTTTGCAATATTGAGTTAGCGTTATCACATAGATAAAATCTAAAGTAAGCGATGCGCTACGAGCTTCATTCGATCGAACCCGAGTCGTATTGATGGTACTGTTCTCCAAGACTTGATGAGAAATGTAAGGCCAAGACATATTATTATTTTTCTTTTTAATGTGAGATTTTATAATATTACGCAATATCCACTAAATGTGCTCAAAGAGCTTTTACAGTCCTAAGCAAACGGCAACACATAACATGACATGGCGCTTGAATGGCGGTATTACAGATATCATTCAATCGGGGTTTTTTTACACCTGAGTATGGTGAGAAAATTTTAGTAAATAGTATAGTCCAATAATTTATTCTGTGCTACTCGCAATAGGACTAGAACCACGGACCAATGGGTCAAAAGGTCTAGTGAGCTACCACAAATCCACAAAGCCGGACAATATAGATAATAAAATAAATCAATTATGATCTGATTTTTTTTCTTAATCAGTTTCGCCGTCAAAAGGTTAATAGATATCTTTAAAGCGCGGCAATTTTATTCAATCACGATCGCTGAACACCTCATTAAGAAAGTAACTTAAGCATATCGCAGACAGTAATTTAGGCATAAAGAACTGCACAAGGCGGTGTATGAAAGGTGCCAGACAAAGCAAGAAAGCAAAATACAAGAAAAGAACCATCCCAAAAAAATCAGTCGACCTCGACTAGGGATCGAACTTTAGACATTCTGATTACCCCAGTCGAGGTAGACTGATTTTTTAGGGATGGTTCCTTTCTTGTATTTTTCTTTCTTGCTTTGTCTGGCACCTTTGATACACACTTTGTTCAGTTCTTTATCTTACACCGGTGCCTGCTCCTTAATTTCTTAATTTGATACAGTAACATAAGCATACCGCAGACTAATAAATTAATGAAATTAAAGAAATTCTTTCTTCATTAGAACTACCTGGAGTGGAATTGGCTGGATGAACTGGTCATCATGGCACCACACCTAAACGATTTCAAGGCCCGACTGACATGGGCCCGCACCATGGCGTACTAAAAGAGTATTATAGTAGGGCTATGGCCCGCACCCAATGAGGACGCCGCTGAAATACAACCAGACCATTGGTTTCTTCAGCGCCAACCATACAGATACAGAATGTGATTTCCAGCGACAGAGAAAACTAGTTGTAGGGATAACCAGTATAGTTTGTGATGATATAAAGTTCTCTAACTCTAGCTCCTTAGGCTGTGCCTTAAGTAAAGAACAAACGGATTAGCAGTTAACACACATTATACTGCCGCACTCTAGAAAACCCCGTATTTAAAATTAGGCCAGAAAACTCGTCCTTCAAATATCGATCGATTAAAATACCCCTCATCTTGACAAAAACTCTCAAACCTGGGATGTCGACGAAGTCCCAGGTTTGAGAGTTTTTGCCAAGATGAGGGTAATTTAAATCGATCGATATTTGAAGGACGAGTTTTCTGGCCAAATTTTTAAATATGAGTTTTTCCAGAGTACGGCAGTATACATGATTATGTTACTGGCAAAGTATGAAATTAGGCTTCTATCAACGTGTAAGTACATATATTTGCAGGTGTGATAACTCAACTGTTGTAAAAGAAATTCTCTCTAACCAAAGCAAAACATTTCCCATTACAACAATGTTCAATCAAGCCCATAATTGAGTTCTGTTACCAGAATGAAGAAGCAAGGTAAATAATAGTGCACATGTGTTAAAGCGCAGCTTTTCCCGCTATGTAATGCAGGCGTAAAATTGAGCTTTTATATAACGCAATATCCACTAAACGTGCTCAAAGCGCTTTACAAGGGGTCCCTGGCCAACAGCAACGTTTAACAATTTAGGACGGGACATGACGCCTGTCAGGCGATATTACAATGTTTTCGGACAGAGACAACGCTGTTAACGACCAGGTACTCATTTTACACCTGAGTACAGTGAGAGAATGTGAGTAGAGTGCCTTCTTTAAGGACTCAACTATGCACCGAGTGAGGCTCGAACCCAGAACCTTCCGATCCGAAAGCGAGTGTCATACCACTAGACCACATAGCCGCACGAACACAGCAGAAACCAATGGGAGAGGAAATAGGAACAAGACGATGGAAGTGGATTGGACACACCCTTAGAAAGAATGATCCACTATAATAAAGAAATTATTGGTCTGGAACTCTCGGGGCAGAAGATCAAGGGAAAGGCCAGGGGGAACACGGAGAAGAATTAAAGAAGCTGATATACAGAGAAGTGATAAGACATGGAACGAGATAAAAATAAAGTTAGCTCAAGATAGAAAGGGATGGAAACTGTTTCTCTTTGGCCTATACCCTGACCCAGGGTGAAAAGGGCAATGATGATGATAATGATAATGATGATGATGACGACGACGACGATGATGATGATGATGATAATGGTGATTATGACGATGATGATTATGATGATGATGATGATGATGATGATGATAATGGTGATTATGACGATGATGATGACGACGACGAGGACGACGTGAAGACGACGACGACGACGACGACGATGATGATGATGATGATGATGATGATGATAATGATGATGATGATGATGATGATGAGCAGACCCGCCAATATGTTCACGTCGGCTTCTATAGACTGTACAGTTACAAACAAAACCAAATATTGACTATCTATACATACCAAATAAAAAAATCCTAGTCGACATCAACATTATCGGCAATAAAATAACATTTTAAAAAAGAAGCAAGAATTCAGAGACAAAGCGATATATTCTTAGAACAAATGACGAAAATCTAATCATTTTTATCTTTATAAATTTTTGCCTGTGGGTTTTTTATAAGCCTGAAAAATAGTATAATTTACATCTATCTTTTATATATCTACATAATATGATATTTCCCCTGTTTGACCAAGCCCAGCGCTCCTTAAATTGTTTAAAATCAATAAGCTCATATTTTTTACAGAAATTTTTAATCCAGTCACCACGCGATGTTACTAAAAATAGCTTATCCGGAAAGAAAAACAAGTAGCATAATAATAATTAATTATGCTTTACCGGTATCAATTATAAAACCCAGCATGCAGTTAATCAAGTGACCACATGGTGTTACAAAAAATAGCTTATCCGGGGAAAAAACGTCTATAACTATAACAAATATCATAATAATAATAATAATAATAATAATAATAATAATAATAATAATAATAATAATAATAATAATAATAATAATAATAATAATAATAATAATAATAATAATAATAATAATAATAATAATGCTTTACCGGAATCAATTATAAAACGCAGCATGCAGTTAGTCAAGTGACCACGTGATGTTACTAAAAATAGCTTATCCGGGAGAAAAAAAATCGTCTATAACTATAACAAGTATCATAATAATAATAATTATGCTTTACCGGTATCAATGATAAAACGCAGCATGCAGTTAGTAATGATTAGTGATGGCGGGCTGGCTATTTATCGATCGATTGCTGACATTTTTTTGCAACAGGTTACACGGCAATTAATAATTATGCCATTCACGATTGCCCCTTAACTTCTAGCCTAAGGCACACTCTCTGATAATCGAGCATCCGTCTTGATTTATTTTTGTTAACGATTCTACCGACATGTACATTTTTGCAGGTCTGATATCCCAAATTGTTATGGGCTCATTTGTAGCATTTTACATAAATTAAATGCATACCATTTTATGGTAATAACGAGTAGTTTTAATCTTTTTAGCACTAACTGCCATTGTTTACATTCAGACAACTGCTGTCCGAGGGGCGTGGTTATGTCCCCTTCCTCTATGTGTCTATTGGCTTGAATGAGCACGACGTAGAAATGGAAGAACTATCAAACCAATGCAAAATATTGTTCTTTACATCAATATTTAAAAAAAATCAAACCCATAATCGCATTCGGTCCTCAGACTTTCGAATATGTGCACGTTGGATTTTTATCAAACTTTGTCTAAATACCTTTCTATATAATTTTTGTTTTTAATTTCAGAAGAAATTAAGAAATATAAAAGGACACTCAACTCCTTTGAAATAAACAGGGGGGAGGGGGTTAGTCATTTTGAATCGATGCATATTTGAAGGACGATTTTCTGGTCAATTTTGTTTGAAGAACGTGTTGTTTTAAAGTGAAGTCATTAGTTTGTTTTTTCCAACTGTATATATATATATATATATATATATATATATATATATATATATATATATATATATATATATATATATATATATAATTAAATCTTAATGGCAATGCCCCATTTGGTTTTTCGAATTTTTTTCGGGGGGGGGGGGGGGGTTGTTTGTTTGATTTTTTTTTTTTGTTTTTTTTTTTTCATTTTGTTTTGTTAAAACTACCACTCGTGTCATCTTCCTAACAAAAAATCTTTTCTCATCAGCGATGTTAATTATACAGATAAAATGAAGCAGTTCCCTCAATGCATTCGTTTACCTCTACCACCATCAAAACACCTATGTTTGTCCCCGGTCACTATATACATGCAGTATTACAATAGTCCGCTGGGCCAGGTCATCTAAAATAAATGTGTGAATGCTACATTAGTGGTCATAACAAAAGACTGACCGATTCCTATCCGCAGATCGGACAAATCTCTGACCACCATGCTTCACTGGAACCGATCACCCTATCTGAAAATACTCTGGAGAAAAAAAAAACAACAAAACAGGTATTTACAATTTTGGCCAGAAAACACGTCCTTCAAATTTCGGCCGATTAAAAGGACCCTTATCTTGTCAAAAATTATCAAACCTGGGACTTCGTGAAATCCCAGGTTTGAGAGTTTTTGGTAAGACGAAAGTCAATTTAATCGATCGATATTCGACGGACGAGTTTTCTGGCCAAAAGTTTAAATACCTGTTTTGTTGTTTTTTTTCCCAGAGTCCGACAGCTATCGCAACACTGGGACTATGTAGTGCATGATGTGTAATACATGCATCATACATAGCCAAGCGTTGACTTAACGCTTGTTTTTTGTTGGGTTTTTTTTTTTGTTTTGTTTTTGTTTTTTGTTTGTTTGTTTTTTTGTTTTTTGCTTTTTTTCATTTTCGCCAGAAAACTTTTACTTAGTATGGTAATGAGAAGGAAAAGGTGTAATTGGATCGAGCATGTCGTGAGGACAGGGGGAAAGAACGATCATGCAGTGGTCTTGGGATGGACTCCAGAGGGAAAAAGAGGGAAAGGAAGGCCTCAAAAAGAACATGGCGTAGGATGGTGGGAACACGTAGAGGAACGAAATTGGATGGCACTCCTAGCATTGGGCTAGGAGGCTAGGACTAGAGCCGAGGGCAGGATGCATTGGAAGGAAAATGTCAAAGCTTCACGGGCCTCCTGGCACTGAGAGAATTAAAATAAGGTTTAGAAGGAACGAGATTGAGGCCACGCATTCTTTGTTATTGTTTTTAGCCAGCCATGTTATGAGTATTTCTCACTAAATTGTATTAATCAGACTATAGATAGTATGCAGATGACGTCACTCAGGCCTTTGTTATTGTTTTTGCCATCCGCGTTTGTGAGTTGCTCTCACTAAACTGTATTAACCAGACTATGAAAGTTCATGGTTACACAGAGTTTGTGTGTTGGTCCGTTATACTTCGGATGGCAATGTTGTGAACTCCTTGGCCAAGCGCATTCTATCTATAGATAGTTCGAAGATGACGTCACTCAGGCCTTTGTTATTGTTTTTGCCATCCGCGTTTGTGAGTTGTTCTCACTAAACTGTATTAACCAGACTATAAAAGTTCATGGTTACACAGAGTTTGTGTGTTGGTCCGTTATACTTCCGGATGGCAATGTTGTGAACTCCTTGGCCAAGCGCATTCTATCTATAAACGTTTTAAGGTTACACAGTTTTGTGTGTTGATACGATATATCCATTATATTAGTTAGTTTTGTTATTTTTTAACTAACACATGGCATCAATAACGATGGGATTGTTTCAATGAACAAATACGTAAATGGAGCTGACTTCAAAGAAAAGGCGCGGAATCTTTTTATGGTTGTTTAATCCCAAGGGAGAGAACTCCAGCAAAAAATATATATAATTAAAAGTTAATATTTCAGAAGGTTTTAACTATAAATTCGCTTTTCAACATTGTGGTTCCCCCTCACAAAATACCAGATTATGGCTGTGGATCACACGTTGTGTTATTTATAGTTTTTCAATTTACACGTGGAATCTTGATTGAACGCCCAAACCCGAGGTGTCAAGGAAAGACGAAATTCAAATCCCGAGTTGTCACCTCACACGATATGTCAAACAAAAGGTGGATTTGATCTCCATGTCGTTCAAGTCGCCTCGTACATATCATTATGATTGGGAATGACATTAAATTTACAACCCGTCATAGCAAGTACAAAATTAGGGTTCACGCGACAAAAACAAAGGGCCTTTTCATAAGTCTGTGTGACTCGTACTAGCAGGGAATGGATTTTCTGAGAAGTTCTGACAGTGCCAGGTTGATTAACTAGTCAACTGACGTACTCTTGAGAAACACGTATTTAAAGATTTGGCAGGAAAAACTTCGTACTTCGAACATCGATCGATTTAAAAGACCCTAATCTTATATTGGCAAAACCTCTCAAACCTGGGACCTCACGAGGTTTTGCCAAGATGGGGGTCATTTAAATCGATTGATATCTGAAGGACGAGTTTTCTGGCCAAGTTCTTTTAAATACGTGTCTTTCAAGAGAACAGCAGTTTTCTGGTTAATAAGAAGAAAGAAAAACAGAAGCCAGCATAATACAATAGACTACAACTACATCAGAGATACGTTAAGTCTGTGAACTACACACAGATTGTAGTAGTCCAATCTGGAAACTTAAATGAACAGAGATGGCGTTGTGTGAAGCTAATCCTGTTTGATTTTATTTATTTTATCTATTTCGTGTTTGTTTGTTGCACTACCTACACTGTTATCTCGTTCTTTTCATGAAATTGACCCTGAATAAAAATGTCCTGTAATGATGAATA
>NC_088364.1:64405499-64442999 GCF_034508935.2 Berghia stephanieae
TAATAGTAGCGGTGGTAGTAGTAGTGGTAGTAGTAGTAGTAGTAGTAGTAGTAGTAGTAGTAGTAGTAGTAGTAGTAGTAGTAGTAGTAGTAGTAGAAGTAGTAGTTGCAGTAGTAGTAGTAATAATAATGATAATAATAGCAGTAGTAGTAGTAGTAGTAGTAGTAGTAGTAGTAGTAGTAGTAGTAGTAGTAGTAGTAGTAGTAGTAGTAGTAGAAGTAGTAGTTGCAGTAGTAGTAGTAATAATAATGATAATAATAGCAGTAGTAGTAGTAGTAGTAGTAGTAGTAGTAGTAGTAGTAGTAGTAGTAGTAGTAAGGTAGTAGTAGTAGTAGTAGTAGTAGTAGTAGTAGTAGTAGTAGTAGTAGTAGAAGTAGTAGTTGCAGTAGTAGTAGTAATATAATGATAATAATAGCAGTAGTAGTAGTAGTAGTAGTAGTAGTAGTAGTAGTAGTAGTAGTAGTAGTAGTAGTAGTAGTAGTAGTAGTAGTAGTAGTAGTAGTAGTAGTTGTTGTTGTTGTCGTCGTCGTCGTCGTCGTCGTCGTAGCATAAGTAAAAGTAGTATGTATATCCTCAAAAGTCAAATGTACAGATTGTTGGCATTCAAATAATAACACATTTTAAGTGTCCAGTATATATCTGAACAATAAACAATGTTAACAGCTGTCCATCTGTGATAGTTATAATTTTATTATATATTCATAAATTTCCAAATTCAAGCCAGATCCACCAAATCTCATTTTACTGTCGTAAAATAATGTCTGATCCGCCCAAAATTAAATAAAACATGGTGCACAAAGCTCGTATGTAGACTTCAGAGTTTTGATCCGCTTACCATTGAAATGCTGCAGCAGGATGAATAATGTAAAACAACAACTACATTGCCTTACTCTGATAAAGCACGTTTTTTGTTGTTGTTTTTTTTTTTTAATTATTGGCCAGAAAACTATTCCTTCAAATATCGATC
The DNA here is from genome assembly GCF_034508935.2 of Berghia stephanieae. NCBI lineage: Eukaryota > Metazoa > Mollusca > Gastropoda > Nudibranchia > Aeolidiidae > Berghia > Berghia stephanieae. Next base: position 64,406,467 of record NC_088364.1, read on the forward strand.
AATTAAAATGACCCTCAACTTCTCAAATCTTTCAAACCTAGGACTTCTTCGACGTTCCGGGCTTGGGAGTTTTCACAAGATGAAGGTCATTTTAATATATCAATATTTGAAGGAAACGTTTTCTGGCAAAAAAAAAAACAACGTTAATCTTGTTTTATTTTCAGAGTATAGCAGAACATAATCATTCATTGTGAAATCGAACCAGTATCTATTTATACCGGATATCTTTTCTATAGCCATTACTTGTAATTGCCATGTGTTCTTACAGCGGTGTAAAGGGCTACAAAAATTGACTCGTTGTGAGTAACACGTCACAATGTAGTTGTAGACACTATCCCATTGAGTTACCACTATTCTAATGTGTAATAAAGGGGGACCTATGACAGGTCGTAAAAATGGAGCAACGGCACGGCTATTTACACTTCTACCCCACGGTCTGTCCACCAACGCCTCTACTCGTACTTGCAAGTGAAGTGTCACGATTATAAATTGGTTCTAACACTAAACACCGTTTGTCATAGTCATCATAGGTGTTCATTTTCTTTTACGTATGTGTACCTATTTTGAAATGCTTGACTCAGGTTCCTTCCACAAAACGTCGTTGAGGTCGTGGGCACATTAAGATAAATAATAATAATTACAACAACAAAAATAATAATAAATAATAATAATAATAATAATAATAAATAATATAATAATATATAATAAATAATAATAATAATAATAATAATATAATAATAAATAATAATAATAATAATAATAATAATAATAATAATAATAATAATAATAATAATAATAATAATGATAATAACGCGTTCAGTGCCCTCTCTCGGTTGCTTTGAACACGTTTCATATACAATCATATCAATGGAGAGAGAGAGCGAAAAAAAAGTATCAACACAGTGCTTACAAATGATGGATTTCACATGTTACTTGCCTACTTATCTATCCTCATGATAATCCAATTGCACATAAGGCTGACATAGTAGATCTCCAATCATTACGGTTTACTGCCATCGTTGACATGTTTCCCCACGTCCGCTTCTGGGTCTTCATGTCACGCCTCCAAGTCTAGAAAGGGTCTCCCTCTCCTCCTTGTTTCCTGTGGGTTCCATCCGTAGCTATCGTTAACTTATAGATAGAACGAAGATGACGTCACTCAGGTCTTTGTTATTGTTTTTGCCATCCACGTGTGTGAGTAATTCTCACTAAACTATTAACCAGACTATAAAAGTTCATGGTTACACACCGATTTGTGTGTTTCTTCGTTATATTTCCGGATGGCAATGTTGTGAGCTTCTTAGCCAAGCACACACTATCTATAGCCTGACACTAAAACTGACTCAGACCCATACTTTGATTTCATGTTTAGGTTTGTGGACCGCCAAATGAGTTGTCTTTAGTAGTGGTCAAGGAAACAAATGACCAATTGATTGAACTGCTGAATACAACTCACGAATTGTTTTCTTTTGTGGCCAAAGACCTGTCTTTTGACGTCATTTGGGGGTGAATGACAGGCCATGAGTTTACGAAGGCCACGGTATACCTGTGGGCGACCCTTGGTATAGATAGTATGCAGAGACGTCACTCAGCCTTGTTATGTTTTGCCATCGCGTTTGTGAGTTGTTCTCACTAAACAGTATAACCAACTATAAAGTTCATGGTTACACAGAGTTTGTGTTGGTCCGTTATACTTCCAGATGGCAATGTGTGAACTCCTTGGCCAAGCGCATTCTATCTAAGTATCATGCTTCATCCGCAGGACTACTACTGTATGTTCTAAAATCATGATTTATCGCGAATCTACCAATTATTTCAAGTCATTATTATATATAGTATGCGCTTGGCTAAGAAACTCACAACATTGCCATCCGGAAACATAACGGGCCACACACAAAACTATGTGTAACCTTGAACGTTTATACTCGTTAATACAGTTAGTGAAAATATCAAAAACGCGGATGACAACAAAAAAAAAAAAAAAAAAAAACAATACAAAGACTGATGACTCACTACATATTTATCTAAACTAAAAAAAAAACAACAAACCTTTCGAGTCATTAGGCCCATGGAGCCGGAGTTTATACTATACTGGTTTCTTTAGCGTGAAACGGACAATAGCAATTACTTCCTAGTCTATAAAACGCTAGTCTATCGCAAAGTACTTCCCGTCAGATCTAGGAGACCCCGCTATCCAATCCAGTCATTATATTAAAAAAATATATAAATATATGACATAATATTATACTTTATATTATATATTAAAGTGGCTAAATTTTACGTTTACAATAGTAAAATTAACGATGAAAAGGGAACATTATGTTTTGTTGAGCGTGGTTAAAGTCGGTACCATCTACCCTCTACCCCTCCTCCTTCTACTCAAACAAAACAAAAAATCGATGCCTTAGAATTTAAACTAAACTGCACATTGTAGATACTGTGCGCTTGGCTAAGAAACTCACAACATTGCCGTCCGGAAATATAACGGACCAACACACCAAACTATGTGTAACCTTAAACGTTTATAGTTTGGAGTTTGGTTTAAACAGTTTAGAGAGAATTACTCATAAACATGGATGACAAAAACAATAACAAAGACCTGAGTGAAGTCAACTTCGTTCTATCTATACCCATTGTTTGTCAATATCATCAAATGGTTGATGATTTTATTGCCACGACACATAATGTACGGGATCAAAAATGGGGACGATGATGATGATATATTATTATTATTATTATTGTTATTATTGACAGACATTTTAGTCGCAATAGAAGAATTCATCAGTTATCTATATGTACGATCCAAGCTGTTGTAATTTTGATATACATGTGTTTAATGGCGCGTGTCGTCAGTCTCATGAAAAATAAATGTGTCATAGTAGAAAGATTGTATCTAGATCTAGAGTTTATTTGCACATAGCAAATGCTCAAGGAAAAAAAATAAGACAATGGGGAAATAGATCAATGTCTCTGCATGTCCAGTCAGGATAAACGAATGGCCATCACATGGGCATTTTCTCCCGTATTATACATGTATCTGAATTTTACGTTAAGTATTACCGAATTACATTTATGTTGTTGCCTGAAGAAGCGTTCTGAAACAGTGTATTTCTGTTCGATACTTTTATTTTGACAGTTTTCAGCTTCCAGCAGTTCAGAATTCACAAGGAAAAGGAGGAAGACAAAATGAACAGCAGATCCACGATTTCCCAAAAGCATCAATGCCATGTCTGTTTTCTCGGGCTGCTCGAAATTTTTACAACTAAAGCACCCTCACCCAAGAAAAGGTAAGACAAAGGGGAATTGGTTCAAATAGGAAACAGATGTAGATTCCAAGAGCACACTATCATAGTACTTAGTTTGACATCATCTAAAAGTCTCATCCAGACACAAGCACAGGTCCCAACTAAGAGGGATACGCTTAACTGTTTACAAATCATATATAATATATAAATAAAACAAAACAATAGTGCATAACAGAGATGATTCACAAGGGAAAAAAAATCATCTCCCAAAACTAACTATACATTTGACTGTTTCCCTCCCAGCTAGAGTATCCGGCCAGGGCCTGGACAAAACCAAGTAATCTCATTCCAAGACAAAGAGAGAAAGCATGTTGGAAAACAGATATAGGGGGATAAAAGACAAGTAAGAGCCTCCCTGCCCACAATGGGAGGTAAGGGACCCCACCCAGTTCTTTTTCTTGCTAGATACTTTTATTTTGACAGTTTACAGCTTCCAGCAGTTCAGAATTCACAAGGAATGGGAGGATTTCAGAAAAGCATCCATGCCATGTCTGAGGTCTCGGCCTGCTCGAAGTTTTTACCTACAGGCACTGAGTCCTCTATTCATTCATAGTTGTAAAGTATTTTGTCTGTGGATGAGGACATTTATTTCACACAAAATTTAAATCAGTGCAAACACTGTTGAGATATAAACAAAACAACACATAAGTCCGGGGTTTTTTCTTTTAATTTCTTTTTTTTAACAAGTAATATATTGCAGATCATAAACATAACCAATTTGGTATTATTCTATCCCTTCCCATAGACATCAACATGTAGCGATATCAAAACATACCCAAACGATGGAATGTCAGACCACCACAACTCTAATTCCATTAAAACAAGGCAAACAAACAACAAGTGATAGTGATATTATTAATTCTCTTTTTCAAATATGTCTCTCTATCTGAATCATGAAATCAATAACTTTTGAAGTGTTGAATAAAACAACACATATTCCTCATTGTATTATTGAATTTCACCTGACAAGCCGCCTGTCCATTGCAGCACTGTACTGCGACTGATGACTGAGTTATTCCAGTCTTTCCTCATTTTGGTTGTTTGTTTTTGAGGCATTTACAGCGCTTGTGACACATTAAGGTCATTTCAGCACCAGTAAAAAGGAAGGAAATGGGATTGTCATAAAAGTTATAGATTTACAGTTGAAAAGCACACAAGAAAAAGTAAGACAAAGGGGAATGGCTCAGAGAATAGATGTATATTCCAAGAGCACGCTATCAGTCTACTTAGTTTGATTGATATCACCTAAATGTCTCATCCTGACACAAACACAGGTCCCCACAAAGAGGAATACATTCAAATGTTTACAGACCAATATATATCTATAACACAAAAATGTAACACTACATAACAGAGAGATGATTTACAAGGAAAAAAAATATCATCTCCCTAACTATAACTATACATTTGTCTGTTTTGGGGGCAGCGTGGCTCAGCGGTACGGTCTTTGCTTCGTACCCAAAAGGTACCGAGTTTGATCACCCGCCGCCGACTGTGTAGCCTTGAGCAAGTCACCTCGCCCTGGCTCAATGTGCGGCGCTGCACTGCGGCTGACGCATGGATTATTCCAGAATTCCCTTGGAATTGACCCTAGAGAAAAATTTCCCCTATGGGATGAATAAAGGGAATTTATTATTTTTTATTATTTATTTGTTTCCCTCCAGTCAAGGACTCCAGCCACAGCTAGGGCAAAACAATCCCATTCCAAGACAAAGACAGAATGCAACTCAGAAAACAGATATAAGGGGATAGAAGACACAGCGTGACCTCCTACCCACTACGGAAGCCCAGAAGACCCCATCCAAGTAGTCTTCCCTTGGAATAGACCCTAAAGAATAATTTCCTCATAGGAAGGAATACAGAGACTTTTATTCATTTATCCGTTCAGTTTGAAATTTTTGTTTAAACTGTTAACCAAAATCTAAGTGACTTACACCCTTTATCTCCAGCTATCCAAGTTTGTTGTTTTGTTTTCTTTTTTTTTTTAAATTATTATTATCTATGAAAACGGAAATTTCTTAACAGTAATCTTATTTTCTAAATATGGCTAAGAAACTCTCTTCCAAATCGTGTTGATTCTCCTTGGCAATGGCTGCCATATAAGGATTTGAAAAGTTTCTGTCATCATTATCCTCGTCATCGTCATTATCAAAGACAATGTGAGAGCCTTTCTCGTGAAATGTTGCTTTGTTCTTCTCAAAAACTTTCCTTGCAATCTGGTAAAAGATATTAAAAAGGTAGCAAAGTTTAAATCAGAAAAAAAAATTGTTTTAATAAAGATTTAATTAGTAATGGGGATCTAGATAGCTCAGCTGATAGAGCATGCGCTTCACATGCAAAAGGACCGAGATCAATCCCGGGTGAAGTCGACATTTTTTTCCTGACCCCCCTGTCCACCTAGCAGTGACTGGGGAGCTGGGTCTGTTAAATCTGGTGTTAAGTACTTTGCAATGGTCTAACGTTGTATCCAAAGTATAGCAAACAATTGCAATCATCCATTTCGCGTTTAAGAAACAAGGATAAACTCTGGCTCCATGGGCCTAATGGCTCTGAAGGCTTTTTTTTTTTTAAATAGTAACATCAAGACTAACCAGATCAATCAAAGAAAAGGGATAGCATTAATTTTACAAACAACTGCACAACAAAACGTGTGCAGCTGGATTCAGAACTAGCACAATTTGATAAAGTGGGGGAGAAAAAAAACAATATAATTTGGAAAGTCCCAGATTTGTAAAATATTTGTTGTTTGTTGTTCCATAAGGATTGACTATCTAGCTCTAGAAACAAAACAATGAAAGTAAGCATTGAAACATCTGAACATCATTCTACCTCAAATGTCACCCTGGTTTTACAAAAGCCATTTCGTGCAATTGTTTTTTGCTATTTTTTTTTTCACAATAAATCAGATCTTAATAGAATTTTAGGCATTGGACCTCAATTATATATAATAATTTGACAGACCCATCTCAGAAATAAAATCACAAAAAAATCTTCATATTTTTCATAAACTAATCTGAAAATCAAGAAAAATAGCTGTAGGACCCAAGAAGTAAGATTTACATTGTTTACAATTTGTAAAGCACTTTGAGCACATTTAGTGGAAATTGCGCTATATAAAAGCTGAAAGTTGTTTTTTTTTTTTTATTCATGCTGATTTATGTTTATTCAAAATAATATAATAACCCTTAATGAATGTATCAACAAAATTTTATTGACCATACTCACTCTATCCGAGCCCCTCTCATTCTTTTTCCTACTAAGTTTGGCAACTCTGTCTTGATTGGCCTTTTCCCAATACGCAGCTTGTTGTGATTCTGGGAAATAAAATTTTTAAAAGGTTTTAAAATTGTGACTAATCAAGTCAAAGCGGTATTATGTCAGGATGCACCAAGTCCTGGAAAAAGAATTTATAGACACAAATATGAAACTTCAGACTATTTTCTCGGCGTTATGATGAAGAATAAATACTATTTCTTGTATTGCTAAAAGCTCTGAGCTTGTATTTCTCATTACATGTTATTTCTAAATCTTACTTTTCAGAGTTTGATCCATCCCGAAATAATACTAGTTAGAGACAGCAGGTCACATGTGTATGTCTAACTCATGTGATGCTTACAACCATGAGAATTAATACAGGGATAATCATGAACGCCACTTATTAACTACACTTACTCAAACATCTTTTATACTCTCTACAACCTCTCCACTCATACAATATGTCAATTAACTGACACACTTATCCCTCTAGTCTCTGTCAGACGCATGATTAAACAGTGTTCATACCCAAGAGTTTATTTCAGGCAATTGGGCAACCATAACATCTCTCTGAAAAAATTATTCTGACGATTATAATTATAAAGGAATAATATTCTTTTAATAATCATTTATGGCTGAAAAAGCAAGAGTAATAATAATAATAATAGAAATAATAATAATACTAATAAAACTAATAATAATAATAATAATAATAATAATAATAATAATAATATAATAATAATAATAATAATAATAATAATAATAATAATAAATAATAATAATAATAACAACAATAATTACATATCTCAATATACCTCTATTTACTGCTTCCAACAATGCTATCATCAATACAACCAAAGTCATTAAAAAAATAATAGAGTGAGCGATTCATGAAAAGGATGAGAATAAAATCATACTTGGCAAAACTCTGGCACTAAAAGAATCTGATGTTCTAGACAATTTGGCAAACTCCTTAGCACTGGATCCATCTTTAAATCTTATGTAGCCAGATTTTGCTTCTTCTTTACCCTCAATGTATGCAATGCGGTCAGATGGAATCTTTTTGAACATGGTCTATCAATAAAATATAGGATAAATTTTTTAAATCGAGCACATAAGATTAATAAAAATTAAGGTAAGGAAAATATTGTATGAACATTGCATAACAAAGGTAAAAAAATTTTAAAACTTGAGCATTTATATAGCGCATTATCCACTAAACATGCTCAAAGCGCTTTACAAGGGTTCCTTAGCCAGCAGCAACACTTAACATGTAGAACATTAACATGACCCCTGATAAGTGATATTACATTCTTTCGGGCAGAGACAATGCTGTTAATACTGTTAATGACAAGGTACTCTTTTAACACCTGAGTAAATTGAGAGAATGTGAATGAAGAGCCTTTTTCAATGACTCAACTATGTGCCACTCAGAGCGGGACTCGAACCCTGGACCTTCCAATCTGAAGGTGAGTGTCATACCAATAGACCTCATTGCTCACATAGGTAAAGTAATGTTTGATTTGAGCAAAGACGTCAGAAATGGTTAATAATCTCGAATTTTCCATTGCTTTAGAAAGTAATTGGGATGACAATTGGGGACCTTATTCTTTTTTTTTTTAATCTTACATGTAATTTCAGAAATTCAAGAAAAGAAAATAGATAAGTCATCTATCTACATTGATTTAAGAAAACAATTGGATAAATAACGATGATTACCCTTCCTCCCTAAGAAAACTCATACCAAAAAGTTACTAACGATTTTATAGAAAATAGTGAAGGCAAAAGACCCATGAAAGCATGTCTAAAAAGGAAAATAGATTAAACACTGGGTAAGGGGATGGGTGAAATAGCAGTGCTGTAATAACAACGATTTTAAAATGATTTAATCCTCTTAAGTTAGTAAGTAATTAGCTAAGTAAGCAAGAAAGACAGTAAGTATGTAATAACAATTTTTTAATTATTTAATTCTCTTTAGTAAGTAATGGTAATAAAAACAATTTTTTAATTATTTAATTCTCTTAAGTAAGTAAGTAATAACAACAGTTTTTAAAAGATATAATTCTCTCATTATCTCTAATTGTTTATCCAAAACAAAATGATGGGCTCAACTTTTAACAAGTTTTAGATAACTCATCAAATATGCCAGAGAGTGAATTGCACATTTAAAACATAATAATAATAATAATAATAATAATAATAATAATAATAATAATAATAATAATAATAATAATAACAATAATAATAATAATAACAATAATAATAATAATAATACACCAAGTACATGAAGTCTAACCTTTATCTTGTTCCTATTGATTTCATGGGTACATTTCCATTGTACGATCACATCAGGGATAAACTTCAGTTCCTCCAAATGGGCCAGTTTCACATCCTGGGATGGCTTCAATCTTTTGGTGCCAAACACATTTGTCAGGTCCACATGCTTTTTACCTGTGAAAACGGATAGAGTTAAACGGTATACTTACTCACTCTTTAAAAAACTGCCACATTCAAAATTGTTGTAATGACAATCCCCAGAACATAATAATAAACATATATGAACACAACAGCTTTAATAAAAATAAAAAAACAAAGATGGAACATTCTGGACTCAAAATCCTTCTTAAGCCAACAACAACAACAAAAAAAACCCAATAAAAACATAAATATATTACAAAATACATTTTTAAAAACAGATGGACAACAGAGAAATATTCGATATGAGGATTCTCTTTCATCAATCTGGTTTTTTAGTAATGTATTTATGTTTTTATTGGGATTTTTTTGCTGTTGGCTGAAGAAAGGTTTTGAGATCAAAACATTCCATGTTTGGTATTTTGTTCTTTTTTTGAAGCTGTTATATTAATTTTTATTTATTACTTTTTACAGTCCACATCTTCTAGCAGCTTAGTATCACCACAACATAAATAATGAAACTTTCACTAATTCAAGGGCAATAAAATCAACCAACACTCGAAGCAAAGTTTTAAAAATTCTATGGAACACGAGGAGGAAAGAATTTACTCCCAGCATCCATATCATGATGTTTATATATTCGAATCAAAACTTTTAATGTTGACATATAATACCAAAAAAAATTGATAAGAAAAAAGTATGAATGATATTTCATTATGTTAAAGAGTATCTGATGATGATTTTGGGTGTTAACTTATTATTTCCCTTGAATATCTCAACTCACTACAAAGCTGTCAATTAACAATATGATACTTCTGATGATGCAGACAGATATAGACAGTGTTGTGTTATAACCGTTTCACTGAAATTTTAATAATACTGAGTAAAGATAAATCTACTCTTAATAATAATAATAATAATAATAGATCTTTATTGTCCATAAATATGGCAATTTGTCATTTAGTTACACTTGTCATAACGTTATATGATAACTATAACATTGAACAGACACCTCACTCCTACCCATTCTCTCTCTCTCTCTCTCTCTCTCTCTCTCTCTCTCTCTCTCTCTCTCTCTCTCTCTCTCTCTCTCTCTTCCTCTCTTTCTTTCACGCATGCGACATACACAACATTAACATTTTCATTTCATTTTCAATTCGTTACATTCTTGGCAATTCAACACCAAATATTATCATCATTATCAATTGGTCACTTCATCTAGCCTAACATTAAACAAATTAATCAGTCAATCAGTCAACGCATCAATCCTTGGTTTTGCTGTACCATATGAAATATTCAACATTTTTATTGCTGATGGAACGAACGTTGATTTATACTTGTTAGTTCCACATTTAATCTGACAAAAACTTCTCCCAGATGGCAAAAGATCAAATTCATGGTATAAAATATGTTTTTTTATTGTTGGTAATTGAGAATGCTTTCCTTTCTATTGCTTTTTCATGAATTCTTTCTACTTCATCAACAGGATGATTTATTATTTTTGATGTCTCTTTGTAATTCTAAATCATCATACAACGTTTTATATAATATTAAGCGAAGGATAAGTCTTCAATCAACAAATCGCGAAATAAGATAAAATTAGTGGTGCACTTTTGTGTCGGAATTAAACAAGGCCGCCATTTCGATTTCCTTGAGACAAAAACATTGATACGAACGATTTTTCCGAGGATTTGAAGCAGAACTCTAAACGTTAAAGTTTGAAGTACATACCATTCATTAATACGAACAATCATACAACGTTTAATACGTAAATGAGTGAAATGTTGTCATGAAACAAATAAATATCAAAAGAATTCATCACATAGGTGTAACTGTGCGTCGCTACTCTTTCTTCTATTCATGTCAAAAGTCAAACATTCTGACAGTCAAAGGTTGAAAAAAATGTCAATATTATGGGGTTTTTTTGTCTCTTGAAAAATAAGTCCAAATCATCTTTAACATATTTAGAGAACAACGCCGTCAATATATTATCAAAGCACAAGAACCCTGTAGCAACATACCATTATTTTCTTGTTGTGGTGGAATTGTACCTTCTTGCATCCTGAGTTCTCTCAGAGATTCCTTGAGAGCTGCCATATGGGTCTTTTGTTTGTTGATGTAATCTTCTCTCAGTGACAACCAATCTTTTCTGGTTTAAAAATTAGATAATAAAAAGTATAGTACCATTGTATTTATATATGTATTTTAAAATATTCTAATGAATCAAATCTGTTTGAGAAACAATGTTTGTTGCAACCTTTGACAAAACAAAATCTCTCACAATAAATTTGAAATAATTTTTTTTTCAAAGGTTTTAGAATTTTAGAATTTTTTTTTTCATCCTTGAAGTTCTGCTTGTTCATTGTTATATATATGATCAATTATATTATTCCTCTATCACAATTGTTGACAGAGAGATGTTATGGTTATTGGTCAATGGCCTAAGATATAACTCTTGAATTGAACTGTATGAAATCTTGATATCAAACATCACTCTCCGTGTTCTTATTCCAAGATTCAAAATAATAAATACATAAATAATAATAATAATAATAATAATAATAATAATAATAATAATAATAATAATAATAATAATAATAATAATATAATAATAATAATAATAATAATAATAATAATAATAATAATAATAATAATAATAATAATAATAATAATAATAATAATAATAATAATAAAAATTTATTATTATATTATCATAAATTTTAAAAATAGAAAAGAAAATTAATTAATAATAATATATTAATTAATTATTATTGTTATTATTATTATTATTATTATTATTATTATTATTAAGTTCAGCATCCTTACTTTGAAATGACTCTAAGATGCAAACTTTCTCTCTTCTGCTTTTTTCTCCGCCTCACTTCTTTTCTCTCAACAAACTCTGTTGTTACCGGCACTGGATCAAACTCCACCTTTTTAACCACATCCTGCTTTTTAGATTTGACAAGACAGGATGTTACTTGAGAACCATCACTTTTTCTATAGATCTTTGTATTTTCGTCTGTCTCTGAGCTTTCAGAGACAACACTGTCAATTCGTCTTCGTCCACTACCTGTGTCCTGTGGGGTTTCAGACTTGTTAACTGTTCTTGTTTCTTTTGGATCCGACTCAGACTGATCCTCTACATCCTGACCCTCTTCTAGTCTCTTCTCCTCCCTTTCAGCTTTCTTTTTCCTTATATCTTCTTGCCGAAGTCGTTTTCTTTCCTTCCGACTTAGTTTTACCTCGCTATTTGACGTATCTACCTCTATACCTTCACCCTCGTCCTTCTCAATTTCAATTATCTTGATTGATATTTTTGTTTCCTCTTCTGTGCTCATATGAGTATCCAAAATTTCATTCTGGTCATTAGATTTTTTTGACTTTTTCCGTTTTTTCTTTTTCTTCGTTGTAGTACTATCAGATTTAATTTCAATATTTTTTTGTGTTTCTTCTTTCTTGTCTTCTGCCACAGTGTTAGTAGCTGAACTAGAAGGTGCTTCAGACTTCTTGTTTTCCTCAATAATAGGAATTTTGGTATCACTCGTCATTTTCTGTTTCACTTCTCCCCTTTCCTCAACTGTGTTTTGCCTTTTCCTTTTTTTCTTCTTCTTTTTCTTTTCATCATGCATGTCTGTTTGCTCTGAGGTGGATATTTTTTCAACAGTCTCCTCTGCTTTTCTTTTCGTATTTTTCTTCTTCTTCTTTTTTGTGGGTGATATCAACTGGTCTTCTTTGGAATCACTTTGTAAATTCTCTTCATTGCTGTCAGGTTCATCTGTTTGATAAAAAATAATAAAAAGAATTAAATGATCACAAATTTGATAGCATAAATATTTCAAAAATCCAAATAACTGAATTTTAACTATGGAATTAAAAACCACAGCCAAAATAATGTTGCCAATATGAGACTAATTCAAAAGACCCATTATCCCATTCTCAAATAAAATGGATGCTTTATTATTGGAAATGAAATTTGAAAATTATTTGCATTCTAATATTTGTGAATCAATACATTTATTCTTGTTAAATGAGGGGTTATTTATCTCCATTTTCAAATCTTACATCTCTACAATTGTTAAAAATTCAGTCAATCCTGCCTTAGCGACCACCTCTACAAAATGACCTCCTGTGTTGACATCCTTGAGTTTTTCCTCTTTACTTTACCTCTATTTAGTGACCACCTGTCCAACACCACCATGGCCACTAAAATCTGCAACTGTTTTAAAAAATGACCCGGTTTAAAAACAACTTGAGCTTTTATATCAAGCAATATCCATGAAATTAAGAGCTCAAAGTGCTTTACAAGGCCTCAACCAACAACCATATGATTTTCATTATTGTATGATAATAACGACGATAAGAGTCGAGCAGGAGTACTCTGACTCTGATTTCATTATGTGAACTTGCATTCATGGTTCAGCATTCCTATTTACCTGACATCTGTCTTTAAATTAATTACACTTGTTGTTTCACCATAGAATCTAGGTACAATTGATTAACATAGCCTAGTGAGTTTTGGCTCTTTTCTGCTTTGAAGTTTTAAAATATTACAAGGAGTTAGATCGAGATACTATTACTACTAATATCAATATACAACTCACCAACTTTGACTGAAGGTACAACTTTCTGAGCACGGTATAAAAATTTATTTCCTTTGGGGAACTTTCCTGGTTTTTCTTCCGTCTTTGATGGGGGTGGATTATTTAACAGCTGAAACAAATATTTAAATATGGCTCTGAGGGAATGCTTTGGTTTGTTTTATTTTTTAATGAAGGCTGGTTTTCCAATTGTTAAGTCGATTTTTTGAGATTTTCCATCCATGAGATAAAATGAAATATAAACTTTATTTTAAGCATCACCTGATATATGAATTTCTCTAGATTTGTGTGAATTTGAGGATTAAATATGCATGATAAAATAATAGACAGAATGAGAATAGCTATTGCTCGCTAACTTTTCGATAGGATGCTTGTCTATCTCAAACTACTTTCCACCAGATCTAGCAGACCCAGCTACCCATTCACTGCTGGATGGAATATGTATATGGAATTAAATTGGATGGATCATCACATTAAAAGTCAAGAAAATGGCAATTATAATTGGAATAATTGCATATATAATCATGTTGACTGTATACGTTATGTAATTCAAGAGGTAGTCTATACTAAAGAACATACTTCAGTAACGTTCATCTACTAGATAGCAGATTACAGAAAAAAAAAACCTCTGTCAATTAATTTCTGACTGTCTCAAACTCATATCAACTGCTACAAGATGTACAAACTACAATAATACTCTCAAACTGTTTACATATGATGTATTCACACACACAAATTATTAATTCTAATCGTCAATATGCTTTGAGATGAAAAATAAACAAGAACTCAAATTGCAAACCTTGTAGAGATTTTTTTATCTTTGTATGTTTGTCTTTTAAAAAAATTATTTTGGTCTTTACATCTGTTTCTTTGTTTGTTTCTTCTTTCAATATAATGGACAAAATATGCTCAGATCTTTAAAGTTACTCGCCCACAGGTCGTATGGTCAGAAAATCATATTTTATTCTATAAATATCAAAATTGTAGAAATACAAAATGAACTTACAGAACATGCTTTTTCAGCTTCTTCCGCAGAACCGAACTCAACAAAAGCAAAGCCTTTGATGTCCTTTGAACTCTGGTACACCGGTAAGCTGACGTAACAAACTTTCCCACATTTTGAGAATATCTTTTTGATCCAGGCATGTGAAGCATGACTAGGAAGATGCTCCTATGATTTCAAATTGAGAAAAAAGACTTTGGTTAACAAATAGTTTAAATAAATTCATTAATGAGCCACAAGATTACTTTTAATAAAAACAGAAAATACAGTAAATTGTTTTTATGTAATATGTCGGCAGAAAAGCAAAACTATGTTAATTTAATCACTTGATCACACTTGCAAATCAAAATTTCAAAATAGAATAAAATCATAAAAAGAAGTGAAAACATGACGCATGTTACGTATGTATAGTGATCTAAGAAAAGGTGACAAAAGTCCAAAACACCGTTCTCAAGAAAAGGGCAAAAGAAGAGGAAAATTTGTGATCTCCTGGATTTTCAATTTTAAAGCTCTTTGCTTTTTTATCAAGGATTGATGGACCTTCTCAATGTTGCATTCCATACAAAATGGCTAGCAATACTTTAAATTAAATCAACTTCTACAATCAATCAAATGTTGTTAACATGATCTTTAAAATTATTTGATTTTGGAATACTGTGTACACAAGGCACTGTTTGAAACTTTGGCTCTTTTTAAGATTTAAAAAAATCTACACTGTATTTTACTCAAAAGAAACAAATGTATGCATTCACCATGTGACACCTATTTTCAGGTAACATTACATATTGTAATGACAATTTTGACAAACATTTGATATCTAATTTTACCACATATACTGTTCTCCTGTTCACTTCTTCTGGATCAATTTCTTTTAGAGGAGTGCGTCTTCTTACTTTTGTATGATCGTCATTCATCTGGAAAAATTGATAGAAGGTATCAAGGTCAAAATACTAAATTAATTATGAGCATTGAAAACATGACAAAAATAAATCTGGGATGAACAAAAACATTATAATTTGTACAATTATTTCATGGCAAAAAGAAAAGTAGATAGTTTTTACCTTTCCATGACAATTCAAACTTAAATCATTTTATTATATTAAACAAAAATGAATATAACATCCCATAAAGGAAACCCAACAAAGAACAGTTTTGAACCCAAACCCCATTTTCAGCCAGCAACTAACATAATATAACAAAAAATGGTAATACAATATATCCAATCCAGGGGGGGGGGGGGGGAAAGAAGAGTTACTATCAGATATTTCAATTCTTATTTATTTTTTTTTCTTCAGTTTTAAAATGAATTCAATAGAATGCAGAAAACGCCACTTACCTCTAACAATTTAGATTTTTTCAAAGCTTTTGATAAAATGGTGAGTGACAGCTCTCCCTTCAGCAATGACTGAAGTTTATTAAAGTTATTGAAGACTTCTAAATCAATATCTGAGGAATTAGAAGTGCGATATAATGTTAGCACCAAACAAACAAAAACAAATAAATCTCTATCAAAACTTACTTTTCAAACAAAGAAACAAATATCTATTTGTCACATTAAAAAAGTCATGAAGTCATAAATGACACTTTTTGATAATAATTTTAATATCAATGATAGTAAAATTTAATTATAGTGTAAAAGCTATTGATATGGTTAAGGACTTGAAAAACGTTTTTGTGGTTCTTCGTGATCATGTTTCTCCATGGATATTTACAGAACAATTCGTCAATATCAATAAATAGTCCCTTTAAAAACCTTTCATTTCATTCAATGTAAAAACAATTAGTCACAGATGTAAACCAGTGGCTGATTATACAAATTTATTTATTTTATTTACAAGTATTCCATTTTAAAGACTGTGAAATTTCACTTAAAATCAAATAGCTTAGTCATTCTTTTTTTTTTTTAAAGAAAAAGGAAAAAGCAAAAGAATAAAAGATGAAAATAAAAATGAGACGATTTAAATTGTGACTAATTTGGAGCATTCATAGTAGAGATTCATGACATAAAATTACTTACAACCATCTTCTGTCTCATCATACAACTTTCGAAGGTATCTATCTTTACTGAGATTACTATCACTGAAGTAAAACTCCATCTGCAAGAGACAATATTCATAGAAACAAATAATAAATAAAGCATATAAGTGTTGGACAGGAATTTTAAAGAAATATAAAACTTTGAGGAGCTTCCTTTCTGCTGCTACAGGATTCCTTTTCAAAAATATCTATGGGTTAGAGTAAAGGAATTTAATTTTCAAAATACCTTCAACCTCAAAAGCCCTTAAAATGACATAAGGTTAAAGTCAGAATCAAATCTGAATCCAAACTGCTCATCTGAGAATCAATCCCACATGATTAATTTATATTTCAACACAAATACGTGTCCGTATACAAATTTCCTTTTGCAGGATGAATAAAGTATTATCATTATTTTTAAGGGTGGCACTCATCATTCTGACCCTAAGCCATAAGTATCAATGAGAAGGAAACCTGTTGCAGGGGGAGAAAGAATGCATCCTAAGACTTCAATGGTAACAACTATTTCTGTTACTTTTAAGGTTAACATTCTTTCTTCATTGTTTCATGTCTGTGGACTAAATTAATTGATAATATTAAATAGTATTTTTATAAATATGTATGTGAACGATCGGAACAGTGAATTATTTGGAAAGTGTACTAATTGTATAATTGATTAATTTTACATTTAATTGCATAATAATCAATAATATTACTTATGTAGCGCTTTTGCAAACAAAGTCTTCAGAAAACATTTATATGTTTAGTTCAAAAAACTAAAAGCATTGGGGTCGATTCTAAAACAATCAAAATAGAAAATTCTCTCCATGACAATATTAAAAAGACGGGACATTTATAAAAAAGAAATGGAATGATTCTCATAATTACCTGCTCCATGATGGTTTTAAGAAGAGCCTTGTTTTTGATTCGTTTCTTCCTCTTCTCTATCTCTTCATTACCGTCCACATGTTGTTCTTGATCATTTATAACCTTTCTCTTCTTGGGCGAATTAAGACATTGTGTATCTTCTGAAATGACTTCACCAGGTCTTTTAACTGCACTTTTACTTTTAACATTTTCACTTTGAGATGGATTTTCAATATCCTTTTTTGATGACTTTTCTCCTTTGATTGGTTGCAATGTGTCTTCTACTGCATCGCTTGTCATTACTTTCACCTTCTTAACATCTGATTCACATTGACCTTCATCATCAGGCTCAATGGAACGTTTGACAGCATCAGGTCCACTTGATGATGTATTTGCCATCGTCTGTCAGCATCAGTCTATAGGAAAGCAATAGTGGGATATCGTTAGGCTCATAAAGAAAGGTGTAATATCGTTCTGGTGATGAAGGGTCAGTCCAAATTTAAATTTAATGGACAGAGAGGAAAGTAAGAATGAGAATGAGGAGAGAGAAAAAAACAGGATAAAAGTAGGTATATATATATATATATATATATATATATATATATATATATATATATATATATATATATATATATATATATATATATATATATATAGAACCTGATACTGATACTGATTCTCACTCTCACTCACTCCGCCGACTCAGCAGTCACTCTACGCACTCAATCAGAGAGAGAGAGAAAGAGAGAGAGAGAGAGAGAGAGAGAGAGAGAGAGAGAGAGAGAGAGAGAGAGAGAGAGAGAGAGAGAGAGAGTTGAGTTGAGTAGAGAGGTAAGTGAGAAAGAGAAAGAAACCTTGTGGTTTGTGACTGTGTCTCTATATATTCTATAAGATATGGGGTGTGAGAGTGAGTGAAAGTATGGTGAGTTTGAGAGAGAGGGAGGGAGGGAGAGAGAGAAAGAGAGAGAGAGAGAGAGAGAGAGAGAGAGAGAGAGAGAGAGAGAGAGAGAGAAGGGGGGGGGGGTCCAAGAGGCTCTGCTGAGACAGTGACAGTGAGTAGAGTGACTGCTGGACTGACTGAGTGAGAGTGAGAGTGAGAATCAGTACCAGTATCAGGTTCTAAATTATATTTCTCAGAACTAGAAAGTGGAAATAAATGGAGTTTTGAGGAGCTGGATGGAAAAATGAAAATGGCGAGTGCCCCCAAATAAACTTGTGAATTTCACATTACCTCAATCAATTTTCATTCTATTCATTAAATTGTTGTGTCTCTGGACAAAAACAGTAAAGGCGAAAATGAAAGTAGGAGGGAGTCTGGGTTAAAGAGTAAAAGATTGCGTGAATAAAAACAATAATCGATACTTCTGACGCTACATAACAATTGAGAACAGTTGTTTTTGTCTTTATCTTACATTCTAAATTTACTTGGATCTTTAAACTTTCAAAACATTATACTTCGGACTATGCACCGTTTAGAGAAGTCTTTTCTTTCGAAAAATATAATAAAATAATAAAATATATCAAGTCGACGATATAATATTGCAACTACTTCCTTCTGACTCCAAGCCCGGCCTGAGTAAGAATATTTCTACTTTCCTTTTCATCGCTGGTCAGTAAGTGAGAGGAGACGGGAACAAAATCAAAGTGAGCCTGATATAAGAGTCTCCAACCAGTCGCCGGTTGCACCTTGCATGTATATATCAAGTTCTCTGTTTAATTAGTTTTCTGTGTGTCATAATTCTACAGATCTGAGATCGCCTTCTCAACTTGCAACGTTCCTTCTCCTCTCCTACTCCTACTCCTATCTTCCTTTTACTTTTAATAAATCTCATTCTTATCTTCTTCTTAGCCTAAGACTTCTATCTACTTCACTACTTCTGTTCTCTACATTTCTTCATTCTACTTCTACTTACCTACCTACTCTTCTATTCTTTTACTTCTTCAGCTTCTTCTTCATTGTCTTCTCTTCCTTTCCTTTTTCTTCTCTTCCTCTTCTATAAAATCGTCTAATAGAATCGATGTTTAGCTCGAAGAGAGCGACACCTCTATGCAATAAATGGGAGAAATTCCGTAATGTCCTCCAAGTAGATTTCTCTTTAAATTAGTATTTTTGCTGTGGATCTTTTGGCAGGCGTTTATTCAATTTGTCAGTAGGTATATAGAATGGCAGTGTCTACGTACACGGTAACCGGGCACCTAGCCTCAGGATCTACATACACGGTAACTGGTAACTCCGGTAACTGGTTTGCCACTACAATACAAGCAATGGATGGACCTCGCTCTGTATGTGTGTGTGTGTTATTTTAAAAAATCAAACAATACAGTATAACCCATTAAACGCGAGATTCAAGGTTACCATGTATGTTACTGTTACCGTGTACGTAGATCGTGAGCTAGGTGCCTGGTTGGTAACGAAAATAATGATACCAAAATATCTGCGATATTCCTCTTTATAAAGAAGTTATGCATCTTTAATTGAACCCCCCTAAAACTTAGTAAAAAAAAGCGAACTGCAATTTCCAGTCATAACTTTCTTATGGGCGAGTTGGGTCACAATTTGACTCCCACTGCTGCTGCTCACTAAACTGCCTAAGGTTACCGTGTATATAGACATTCCGATATAGAATAGGAGCATTTTAAAAACTCTAGAACAAATCTTAATAGATTAGTGAAAGTTTAAATTTTCCTAAAATATGACCATTGTTTTGGTTCTCCTTGCAAAGCAGTCCAAGGGTTTGTTTATTTTTTTCTATTAGTATTAAGGTTAAGTCTCCCCGGGGTCCCTCAACTGAGAGGGTCAAGAATAGGCCAACGCCAAGCCAGCGTCGCATGTCGTAAAAGGCGACTAATGGTGTGTGATTCCCCCATCTTTGAGTCACTTGGTCCTCCAGGTTGGGGGTTGGCAAAGGGTTAACACCCCTTTCCGTTAAACTCAAACCGCTACAGAAACGCAGACGGACAAACCAAATCCTTTTTTTAGCTTGTTAGCTCAGGATAGAGAAGGATGGAAACTGTTTGTCTGTGGCCTATACCCTGACCCAGGGTGAAAAAGGCAATGATGATGATTAAGGTTAATTAAACGAGGTTTTAATTTTTCTTAGAGTTAGTTAAAGGAATATTTGGGTTGTTTCCCTTAGCACAAGGAGCATATGGAGCGCCTCCCCAACACTACTATATGTTGTTCTTAGAATTATAAGCGACGTCTAATGTAACAAGTGAAGATTTGAAGGGCCCAGGTTCAAATCCCTCGGGTTATTCCTTTTTTTTTTTTTTTGAAGTATTAGTTTTCTTTAACTTCTATTTTTATGTGTTTTCTTACCACTATTATTTTTTTTAATTTCCTTTATTTTTGTATCATCTTGAACTAACAGTTACGTAAGAGCTTGATGTTATGTATTGATTTGTTTATTTATCATTGTTCTTCTTACTATTTTTATTTTATTTTCTTCATTTCTATCATTCATTAATTTGTCACTCATTTTTATCAGTACGTTTACCATGTTTTATTATTATGTTAATTAGACATTGTCACAAAAGTCAATTCAGTAGGTGAGAAATTTTCTGAGAAGTACCTAGCACGACCTATCAGGGGGAGACCTCAGATCTAACAGAGCGACACTTAAAACCTGACCCTTTCAATTTGAGTGCTTACAACGATATAAAAGTCTAAAGAAAAATAAATCGTATTTCATACCATAACTCCCCAATAGATGGTTTGAAAAGTTGCCATCATTTTTCTAGAGACCAGAGACTGCCTCCTCTCCTTGCAACATACCACGCGCCCCTCCTTCTTCATTTGCCTTTTTCTTCACCTTCCCCTTCTTTTAATTTGGGGAACGATATGAGTGAAGATGACTATCAACATTAGATGGAGGATTTTAAAATAGATATATACTCTTGACTGCCTTGGGTTTGTTTTTTTTTTGTTTATGGGGGGAGGGGTGGTTGTTAAATGGGTATTGTATAATCATAATCTGATTTGTTTGTAGAAAATTATTAAATTTTTATCATTTCAGCTCATAACCACTGAAGTACCCTTTGATGGCATTTAGATTGGGTTGTTCCTTGTTCTCATCAATTCGTTCTTCGTCATCATCTGTTCAACTTAAAAGTCTCTACTCCACCACAAAGCCATTATCCCGACAATCTAAAATGACAGAGGTAAATTCTCACATAAATAACATGTTTGGTTAATTGTTTATGAAAATATATTACAAAAAATGTCTAACAATACTAATACTAACAATGAAGACAGCAAAAGAGATTAAAAGGAAAGAGGAATGACAACTACAAGAAACGAAAACTTATAACCCATAATGTGCAATGTATCAAAATAGATGAAGTAAAGGTCTAGATAATTCACAGCCTTTTTTCCCTTAGAAAATAGGTTTGTGATAAATGGTCATTAAGTATAATTAATTACAGCTCAATTACATTTTATTGAAACTATTTTTAAGCATTATAAAGCATTGATTGTGGCCTCAATAAATATTTATTTTTATCTCGAAATTCAGAAAGGACCAATTCAAACTGCTGTTCATGAAAAACTTACATCGGCTCTAAAGGTTTGTTTTATTTATTTATATTCTCATTTATTAATTGTTTGCAACCCTGACGTGGTATTGAAAAGTCATTTTAGAAATGATTCTATTGGAGACGGAGAAGAAGAGGCAAACAAGGAAGTTGGTAACCCTATCACATGTCTAGATTACAGAGTGTCCAGCTACAGACCTACCAGAAACTCCATAAGACTCAATTTTGCTACAGTGAACCTCAGCTGCAACTTATGCCAGCTCTGAGACTGACAGTCAATTCTTTTTGTATCCTAGAATAAAAGCATGGTGTAGTCAGTAATATTGGTCAAGGATGAAGGCAGGGATATTTATCTTCCTATTCAATCCAAACTCTTCTTTAATTTGAATGTAGAGTTGTTGAATCCGAGTTTCGCTGTACATTGTATTAGAGGATGTAGTTGAAAATATTTTTCTCTTTTTATTCTACCAAGCAGTGAATCCGTTTCCAAATAGTGAATATAATATATAGGATGAAAAAAACATTAGATGATAATTCATAAACTTGTATTTTTTTATTTTTTTTCAATGGTTAAGACTTGACAATACAATTTTTTATTTTTGTTGTGTGTGTGGGGGGGGGGGGGGGGGGGGGGGGGTTTAAAGACAAGATAGAGTTATTTCTTGTTTCTGGCCAGCAGAGCCGAGACTATTCTGCATTCATATTCACAAAAAGCTAAGCAGTACTAAGTTAACTAATCTCAATGCAGTTTGGTTTGCACCAAGAATAGTTGATAGTTCACCAGACATTCAGCAAATCCTTTTTGCTTCATTTTATTTCTGCAAAGTGTATGAAGTGAAGAGATTACAGGGTTGCATTTTAAGATCAGCTTTTTAAAATTAATAATGCTAATTATTTCATATGCTGCCTTAATAATTGCTCACTAGGCATGAACATCCAGGTAGAGGGGAGGGGTGTTTAACAGACACTCATAAATGTCGATTTTATAAAAAAGGTTGTGTGTTTATATTTATAAGGACATATGCAGTATTTCTATTTCAACTGTTTGGAATTTTTGCCTTATTTCATTTGTTTTTCAAATTATTTTCAGCCAGAATATATTGACGTCATCAATGAAAGTTCCATGCACAATGTACCACCAGGTCAGCTTCTTCTTTATTTTTCTATATTTAAAAAAAATAAATTTCATCTGAGACATTTTTTACCACTTTTTGGGTTTTGAAATTCATCCAAAAGTGCTAATGTTGCTACTGAAACGTTAAGTAGTAGATAACAATGAAAAGGTAAGATAGAAGTTTCAGTTTAATTCACACAGACAAATGATCTGGATGTTTCGGGTTTCCCTTTGGTCAACAAAGAAACTTAAACATGTGTAGTAAAGCAATGATAAGAAAATGAGTAAATAAAGGTGACGAAAGATGTGATGAGGTATAAGTTCTCTTGTCATGTCGATCTCGAGGGAAAGAATAAGGTTTGGCAATTGAGAAAATGCTTTCCAAGAGAGGAGGTCACTTGCTGTATCTTCTATCCCCCTATTTTTGTTTTCTAAGTTGCTTTCTGTCTTTGTCTTGGAATGGGATTACTTGGTTTTGTCCTGGCCCTTGATGGAGTCCTTGGCTGAGAGGGAAACAGTCAGATGTATAGTATTAGTTTTGTGAGGTGATTTTTTTTTCCATGTAAATCATCTCTCTATTTTTGTTTTGGACACATCTTGTTAACATTGAGTTTAATCCTCATAGTGCGATCCTGTGCTGGTATGGTGTATCTGGATAAGACTTTTAGGTGATCTCAGACTAAGCACATTGATGGAATCCACATTTGTTCTCGACTGCAACCAATTCAATTTTCCTCAGTTTTACTTTTTCTAGGGTGCTTATTAATTTTGACTCTAGAATTTTTATTTTTATTTCCTTTTTACTGGCACTGATATGACCTTAATGTATTGCGTGCACCATAAAACACTTAAATTTTAGTATTTAACGCGTGCATCACAAGGGAATGTGAGGGGAATGCCCAACCCAGACCTTTTGTCTACCTGCATTCCTAATAGTAGATATGCAAGGTCTGAATTCAAGTGTTATGGAATTCAAATTAAAAGACATGGTAACTCGTGTAACTTTTGGTAACATTTCTTTTCTTTTTAACAATAATTGTCTTCACTGTGATTTTGTTCAGAAATGTAAATTTGCGTTCATTTTGTTATGTTTTATATTTTCTCATCCAATCAATAATGCAGGTGCTGAATCTCACTTTAAGGTTGTCATCGTCTCATCTGCCTTTGAAAATATCTCTCGCATCAAGGTAAGAGAGAGACAGGGGGGGGGGAATTTACCCTCTCCTTACCAGCCATTATTAGAATTTCCCTCGAAAATTCACACCCACCCGACACAAAAATAGACTTTTCCTAATCAAAACAAAAAAGTAACAAGTGCATTCTATACAGAATGTTGTTCAGCAAAATGATATATACAACACAGTGTTTAATATTTGTAGATGTAATCAAAACATTTCTTTAAATTTTGTGATATATACAAGAGAAATCAGAAATAGAAAATTGTTGGTTGTGTCGTAACGAATGTGACGATTTTCCTATGGCTGGTAAAGAGAGGGTTAATCTTCATCCATAATATTAATTCGTTATTTGAATTGCATAGCAGCCAACTGTAATGATTTGACAATCTGGAGAAACTTTTTAAAAACAAAGCAGTGGACTGTTATATGTATGGAAATGACCCTTGCATATTTCTGGAATACGCTTTTTTTTGGCTAGCAAATTAAAACAAGGATCAGAAAAAAAAAGCTTAAAAAGCTCTCTCTTTTATTTTATAATAGTCCAAACATACTGTTGTTTTGGGTCATGGCGCTATTATTTTGCATAGGCGTGTCCCAATTTAGCTCTTTGAAAACTTGGCCGTTATGGAATTGTATTGTAGACTGGTGGTCCATTGGTTCACTGGATCCGGACCTTTCTCGAACTTGAGCATATATCCACTAAACATGCTCAATGCTCTTTACAAGGGATCCCTAGCCAACAGCAACACTTAACATGTAGAACGAGACATGACGCTTGTTAGGCGATATTACAATATTTTTCTGACAGAGACAACGCTGTTAACAGTCAGGTACTCATTTTACACCCAAATGTGAGTAGAGTCTTTTATGAGGACTCGACTGTGTGCCGTTCAGAGTGGGACTGGAACCCTGGACCTTCTGGTACCAAGGCGAGTGTCATATCTACGCCATATAGCCATGCCTTTCAAAATCTAGACCTTTCAAGTAATAAACATTGCCATCCTTTTAAGTGTTCATCTCTTGTGTTTCAGAAACATCAGTTAGTTCATCAGGCTATTCAAGAGGAATTGGAAAATAACATCCATGCACTTTCCATTGTGGTAGGTGGTCGACTTTAGGTTTTGTACTATTCTTTTTTTTTTTCTTCATTGGTTCCCTTTTGACCTTTTCCAATCAGGATACATTTCTATAAGAGTAAATTGAGATATCTCTTGCCTCAATCGAGATAAATATATATATCTTCTGTTGTTACAATAATGATTTTCAAATGAGTGAGCAGGTGCGTTATTTACAACAATTTCATGTCAGTTTGGTTCTTAAATTGCTGGATAGGATTTGTCTTCTAAAGGTAGGATTTTGCAGTACGAGATTTTACTGGCCACCCTGTATTATTAATTCAGTCTCCTCCTTCCACTTTCCCTCCCATATATAAATGTCAGAATATTAAGTCCATGGCTACAAGCTTGGCTGCTGATGCATTCTATTACCGTTTTTATCTGCTTTGACCGGTGATCATACCTACTGAGTTAACTTGTCAATCTGGCAGACAATATTAATAATAATAATAATAAATGGCATTTATTTAGCGCTTTACCCCGCTGTCACAGGCTCTAAGCACTTTACAACGATATAAAATAAAACATATTACAGTAAGACAAGTTTGATGGAAAAGTTATACGAATTCAATTTAACAACAACAAAATATGATAATAGTATAGTATTATCGAAACAAAGTTTGATGTAAATATTGATAGTGAATTTAACAGGTTCGAAACCATGTCCTTTGATTGTACTATTTGAACTTGCAATATAACCTGGGATCAGACCCATTCCCCTTTGGTTGTACTATGTGAACTTGCAATAGAAATTAAGGCTCTCTCTCCTTTTTTCTTTTCAGGCTAAAACACCAAAAGAATGGGAGGCAAACTCCAATGTTGGCAAATCACCACCTTGTCAAGGAGGGTCTGGATTGTGATGCCCTGTTGACTGTTGAAAATTCTTCAAATCTAGCTTCTGAATGAAGAGAGCTTACATACATGATTATTCACGCATTCATTTTATTCCTACCCCTCTCAATAAATAATAATGCATTATATCAAGTTTACACTGACAATTTGTGAGGACAGATTGTCGAGTATCAATACCGATTTTTTAAATGGCAGAAAAACAAGTTGTATCAGTGGAACGTTTTGTGAAAATGTCTTTATATCAGAAATGAGATCAGAATCATTTGAGGAGTTGACTTACTTTGGCTTTTTCCGATCTCTCCTCATGGAGAATAGCGCCGTAAATATAATCCCATCAGAACTCAAGCCCAACTACATAACCACCCGACCACCATACTGTCTCATTTGAGAGGTAGAACGTGAAAAGATTTCTTGCATTCCTGATTTTTTTAAAAATCCAAACTTAGTTCCCAGCAAGCTCGTGTTGTGAATGGGAACACATAAGGAATTCCAAAAATTTAGGCAAGATTCGTAATTTAATATTACCATCAAAACAAGAAAATGATGGAATATATAGAATTCTGAACTTTTTTCTGTTAACTTTTTCTTTTTCTTTTTTTTTTAATTTATTTTTTAATTTTTATTGGCAGACCTTTTTGTTTTGGTAGTTTGTTGAATTTTGCTTTTTCTTAAACGGTGCTTCTGCTTCTTATTCAGTTAATGCTTTCTACCTTATGATAAAGTTTAAAAGTTTTAAGTGATACCATCTCAAAAGGTATTTAATCTAAATTTGAGTTAATGAAATAATTTTAAACGTCAGGATTACATACAATTTGGTGTTATGGTGTGATAGTATTGTATTTTTCTTTCTTGCTTTGTCTGACACCTTTCATACACACTTGGCCTGCACCTTCGTTTCTTAACTTGGTTGTGATAGTGTCACGAGTTTTGAATTTGTGAAAAATTAACACTGTTGTCATTTAGAACAATCGACAGGTTAAAAAAAACTACAATTAAAATTGTTAATCAATGAATTGGAAGCACAGCTGGAACGGATGTACATATTACTCTATTTCTTTTGATGATATATTTATGATATGTATACAACTCATGTTTATAAAGAGAAGATAAGTTGTATCCATATCATTTTGACCACTTTGTAATCAAAATCCCAGGTCTCAATGTTTATGTGCCATTTGGATAGATTGGCTTATATATGACTGGCCTATGATAAAAATGGAAAATGTGCCTAAATATATTTTATTATAATACAATATTGTAAGATTCATCTGAATTTTTTGGTGTAATTTGTTGCTCTACAATTTTGTATTTGAAAGATTGTGATTGGAATCGGTACTTGGTGGGAGGGGAATCGGGGGAATCTTCATTTTTAAATATAAATAAAACAATAAATTTAAATTGTGTGATTGTTTTCATTTCGACAGACAGATTCAGGTGAACCAGCTGGGTGGGTCCCTGATCTCCCATAGTGGGCAGGGAGGCACTTACTGTGTCTTCTATCCCCCTATATCTGTTTTCGAAACATGCTTTCTGTCTTTGTCTTGGAATGAGATTACTTGGTTTTGTCCTGGCCCTGGCTGGGAGGGGAACAGTTCAAGTGAACTTTATTGTCGATTGTTTTGTTTTGGGTTTCTTGGGGGGGGGGGGGGGTTGACCAGTGTAAATCACCTCTTCTTTATACATTACTCGCTGATTGCCAGCACATTCTGAGGTACGGCACGTTGGAACGGGATGACCGAAATTTAACTACGTAAGTCGTAAACATTCCTTGACCATCGGATTTCGGCATCTTTGGATTCTAGGATGCTTTTTGGTTTCTATCGAGAGCGTGCTCGAATCCAGCAAGTACTGCGTTTTGGTTGTTGTCGTTAGTTACTAATTTCTGCTTTATAACGCAACAATTTGTATCTCTCTATGCGGGGATCTCCCGACTGACTGTGTCTGGATAGATTGCTATTGGGATCTACTAATTTCTGTCTGTTCTCTTTTTTTCTTTTAAAATTTTGTTTAACCAATTACCTCTGTCCTAATTATAATTGGACTTGGATGCTCGTTAATACAGTTTATTTCCTGATCTAAGTCTTTTGACAATAGCGTCTCAACCAATCATTTTCCATTTTTTTTGGCACTGAAATGACAAATGCCACATGCGCTGTAAATCAAAATCTTCAAAACTAAACCAATCTACTGTTATAGTTATAAGTTTTTTTGGGTTTTTTTGCTCAGTATTTTAGTTGGAACCGGGTTTTATTTACATTTATTTGTATTAAGAGATTGTCGTCAGGGTTTTGAAAGCAAGTGATAACAGTACGTGAATGGAACACGGAGGATCCACATTCCTTCTTACACACAATTACTCACAACGCTGTGAGTGGGGCTAAAATAGGGTTGCTTTAGCTCAGCTGTATTATATAAAAGACTACTAGAGTTGTCACAAATTTGGATCGGCAGATTGTTTGACAGTCTTATTGTCCGAGTAAAATTCTGATGAAAGGGAAAGTTAGTCTATTCTTCTTGGACACGTATAAATGCGCATGGGAGGGGGGGGGGGGTAGAATGATCCAAGAATGCATTCATTGGATGTATGACAATTAACAATCAATATTAAATGAATACAAAGGGAAGAAGTAGGACGTCGGCATAATGAAAAATTGATTACCTCGATGTCACTGAGTACTCGGCACTAAGCTTTCATCACGTCATTTGATACGGATGGCTGAGAAAGGGACATAATCAATGACGCTATGCAACATCCTGTTTCTTGACGAGAGGGATTAGCAGAGCTCGAGTCAACATTCAAGGAACAATAGATTTGGTGGCAGAACCGAATCATTGGTTGGGGCCCTTGCCCTCCCACGTGATGGGCAGGAGGTCACTTGCTGGTCTTCTATCCCCCTTTATCTGGTTTCTGAGTTGCTTTTATGTCTTCGTCTTGGAATAGGATTACTTGGTTTAGTCCTGACCCTTGCCGGAGTCCTTGGCTGAGAGGAGAACAGTCAAATGTTTAGTATTAGTTTTGGGATGTGTTTTTTTTTTCCTTGTAAATTATCTATTATGTATTGACACGTATATTTTTTTGTTTTGAACATATCTTGTGAATATTTTAGAGGAATCATCTGCTGGTGTCTGGATAAGACTTTTAGACGATCTCAAACTAAGTAGGTACACTGATCGTGTGCTCTTAAAATATATATCATGTTCCCTTTTTGAACCAATCCCCTTGGTCTTACTTTTTCTTGGGCGCTTTAATTCTAATTCTAGAATTTTCTTTACTATCCCATGTTCTCCCCTTTGTACTGGCGCTGATATGACCTAAATGTGTCGCAAGCGCAGTAAAACCCTTAAAACGCAGAACTAAGAGCAGGCTGCCCTGTCCTATCCACTCAGTTGGATCCGACTTTTTGTTAACTTTTGTCCCCTTCCTCAAAGCATTCTGTCTGTGTCCTGGAATTAAACCAAGTTTTGCTCTGGCCACGACTGGAATCCTTAGCCGAAAGGGAAACTGCACGGTGAAAATGGGTTTGTTTCTAGATTTGTTTTGTTTTTATTTTATTTGTTTTTGTTTTGTTTTTGTATTTTTGCGAATTTTTGTCGTTGTTTTTGTTTCGTTTGGGCTTTTTTATTTTTTTTTGTATATCTGTTCTGATAATTTTGTTTATTTTTGGTTTTTATTTGTTTGTTTTTTTTTTTTTGTTTATTAAAGGGAGGGGGGGTTGTCGTTTCTTGTTTTGTTTTGTTTTTCTAAGGCAACAAGGTAATTGTTTATATAATAATATAGTTATGGCCAGTATAAATACAAGCTTAGTTGTCGAGGACTAATAAGATATTTCGGTCTTTGGTTTACCCTACAGTTACAGTCTCCATTAATCGACTATTGATCAGATCAGAACGTAAGCCAAGTGTTGTTTGTGGTGATCGGTTCACGGGTTAGTGTTTGGGGGGGGGGGGGGGGGAAGGGGGTTGTTTTAGAGACATTTGAGAAGAGACACGGAAGACTGGGTGTGTGTGTGTGTGGGGGGGGGGGGGGGGGGGGGGGTCGTTGGACGGTCGATCGAACCGCTGGAGTGAAAACGTTTGTCAGTGTCAGTTCTGTCTGATCAGAATGCACCCGCTGCCGCCATAGCTAATCGAAGTGGAAAAGAGCCAAGCAGTTTGAAGCGGTCTACGAGTATAGATATATCTAGGTATAAGCTACAGACGTGAAGATAGTCACTTCTGACTTAGGTACTGTGTCGACAATGAACTACGTGGATAATGTGTTCCCCTATACAAACCCTTTCGTTGGGAGCGTTACGTTCACTGGTACGTCCTTTTTTTAAAATATTAATGAATTAATCAATTTAAACTTGAACTGGTGCTCAAAGCGCTTTACAAGGGGCCCCAAGCCAGCAACAACATTTAAATTGTAGGGCGATACACGACGCCTGTTAGGCGATAATTGCATTTTTTTAAAAATCCCGACAGAGACAACGCTGTTTACAGCCAGGTACTCACTTTACACCTGAGTACGGTGAGAGAATGTGAGTAAAGAGCCTTTTCTTTATGCGCCATTGAGAGCGTGACTCGAACCCGAACCAAGTCAGACCATGTAGCCGCACAAACAAGTTGGTTTAGTGTTGTTAGTAATGATATAGATAAATAATATTATATATATATATATATATATATATATATATATATATATATATATATATATATATATTATATTTATTATATATATATATATATATATATATATATATATATATATTATTTATTATATATATATATATATATATATATATATAATATATATATATATATATATATATATATTTAGCGGTTGTATTGTGGCGTCGATGTATGGCTGAGAGGTACGGTGTCTCGTCCTTTTCAATAAAAAAATCAAGCGATATTGAGCGTGGTCAATGACCTGATTGGTGACAATTACAGCATAATTCTGTTTCCATCACTATTATGTCCTTGTGTAAGGCATTGTATGCACACACAATACTTCAATCGACTCAAGTGTAGACGAGTACCTAACTATAGGCAGTGACGGATTCTGTAAGAATGTTAGTGAAAAAAGGACGCCTAATAGACAATTTGTACTGTGTGGAATGGAAATTGGGTGCCACGTGGTCGCTTTGGCATGGGGAATAACTAAAGCATTGAGCATGGTCAATCAGTGGACGTGATTTAAATATTCATACAAACATTTTTACATAATATCAATTTTCGTATTAAGCGCTGATTTCTTGGGATGTTTTTGTTTTTGTTTTTCTTGTATTTTTCTTTCTTGCTTTGTCTGGCACCTTTCATACACACTTGTTCAGATCTTTATCTTACACTGGTGCCTGCTCCCTAGTTTCTTAATTTGATACGTCCCTTGCTTGACGAGAGTTTGGGTTTTGTATCCAACAAAATAAAAAATTTAAAAAAGAATGTTCATATTTTTATAATTTCGACTTAACCGACTTTCTGGTCCAATAACCTAAATTGTTTCGCGCTGACGTGCACTTATTTGCAGGTCTGATAACCCAATTCATTGTGGGCTCATTGTTGTAATGGGAATCTCAAAAAAAAAAAAAAAATCCTGAAAATATTGTCAATTACGACAATGTAAAACTAGGCCCATAAGTGGATTCGGATGTCAGACCTGCATATAAACTAATATACACATCGTTTCGGGCTCATTATTGGATTTAATGGAAAACTATCAAACGGACGTAAAAGAATTGTGTTCGATAATCAAACCTGCAAATAGCCTATTTTTCTTTTAACGCATTTTTTTTCCTTCTCATCTAGTTCGTTCCGACATAATAGGGCCTACCAGATCGAAACGATAGGTCACGTTTCGATAGTAAATAGAAAAACAACTTTGAGACACCACTTGAACTTTCTCAACGATCCCTAATCAAAAAGCCTGCTGAGAAAGAGCAAAAGGTCGCGATATCATAATTTCGCTCGTTGATAGCGCAGCGATATCTGAATCTACTAGTTGGTTGCCCTGTGCATTGACAAATTATGAAAACAATAAAGGAAAGAATAACGTAAACAAATCAGTCTTCTCCACTTCATGTTAAGTTCAGTGTGAAACTTAAAATAGTCATACATTCTATCTTATCTGGTATCATCTATCGTAATGTTGTTTGGTCTCGACGGGGAGGAGATCGTGTTGGCCCTGTTCACTTGACAAAATGAAAACAAAGTACAAAGAATAACAAAAACAAATTAGTCTACACTTCATGTTAAGTTCAGTGTGAAACTTAAAATAGTCCTTGATACATGAAAATTAGCATAATTCTATCTTATCTGGTATCAATATTGTAATGTTGTTTGGTCTCGGCGGGGAGGAGATCATGTTGACTCTGCGCACTTGACAAATGAAAACAATACAGGAAATACTAACAAAAACAAATCAGTCTACACTTCATGTTAAGTTCAGTGTGAAACTTAAAATAGTCATTGATACATTGACATTAGTATAATTCTATCTTATCTGGTATCATCTATCGTAATGTTGTTTGGTCTCGGCGGGGAGGAGATCGTTGGTGGTTGCCCTGTGCACTTGACAAATGAAAACAAAACAGGAAAGAATAACAACAACAAATTAGCTTCATGTTAGTTCAGTGTCAAACTTAAAATAGTCCTTGATACATTGACATTAATTCTATCTTATCTGGTTGTTTGGTCTCGGCGGGGAGTATAGTAGATCGTTGTCCGTAATGTTTTATTATGCTCATTGTGCAATTTGATATTGATATAATACGTGGAAAAGAAAAATCTGTTTGTTCGGTCTACTGCTATAGATAGTGCGCCCTTGGCCAAGAAGCTCACAACATTGCCATCCGGAAGTATAACGGACGAACACACAAAACTATGTGTAACCTTAACCGTTTATAGATAGAACGAAGATGACGTCACTAGAGTCTTTGTTATTGGTTTTTTTTTTTTTTTTTTTTGGCCATCGGCGATTATGAGTAATTCTCACTAAACTGTATAGATAGTATGCACTTGGCTAAGAAGCTCATAACATTGCCATCCGGAAGTATAACTGGCCAACACACAAAACTGTGTGTAACCATGATCGTTTATAGTCTGGGTAATACAGTTTAGTGAGAAGTATTCATAAACGCGGATGGCAAAAAACAATAACAAAGACCTGAGTGACGTCATCTTCATTCTATCTATTAACCAGACTATAAACGTTGAAGGTTACAAACAGTTTTGTGTGTTGGTCCGTTATACTTCCGGATGACAATGATGTGAGATTCTTAGCCAAGCGCATACTATCTATAGTCTGGAAAATACAGTTTAGTGAGCATTATTCACAAACATGGATGGCAAAAAAAAAAAAAACAATAACAAAGACCTGAGTGACGCTATCTTCGTCCTATCTATCGGCATGATCTATAGATAGTATGCAGATGACGTCACTCAGGCCTTTGTTATGGTTTTTGCCATCCGCGTTTGTGAGTTATTCTCACTAAACTGTATTAACCAGACTATAAAAGTTCATGGTTACACAGAGTTTGTGTGTTGGTCCGTTATACTTCCGGATGGCAATGTTGTGAACTCGTTGGCCAAGCGCATTCTATCTATAGATAGTTCAAAGATGACGTCACTCGGGCCTTTGTTATTGTTTTTGCCATCCGCGTTGGTGAGTTGTTCTCACTAAACTGTATTAACCAGACTATAAAAGTTCATGGTTACACAGAGTTTGTGTGTTGGTCCGTTATATTTCCGGATGGCAATGTTGTCAACTCCTTGGCCAAGCGCATTCTATCTATATTAACTTTCCATGTGCTCGAGGTCATTGGTCACATTGCAAAATATGCTCAAAGTGACCTACATAGTGAAAAGTGTTCACAGATTTTGAACTATCTAACATTACGATTGGTCATTATGTTCAGCTTGACACATTTATATATTTATATATGACGAATAATACTTGTTTGCTCTGCTGTTGACATGGCTTTCAATCTTGTATGTATATATTATGCATTATTATATTATTATGGTTATCTACTATACGCGTGTGTATGTATGTGTGTGTGTGTGTGTGTGTGTGTGTGGTTGTGTGTGCGCTTTGCATGTCACGGTTAAAGATATATGTTTGTACACCACATGAGTACATTTAAGTTGAAATACTATCTTTACCACGTGTATCGTTATTGTAATATTTAATCAATAGATTTATGGCATTACTAATTAATATTAAGGGCATTCAAAGGATCTTATCCTATTTTGCCCTATACCACATCTTATGTTATGTTATGGGTATGTTTACAACTTTCATAAACAAAGCAGCGTGTTTGCGTTTGTTCAGAAATGTCCAATTGTTGGACAGCTCCAAATCACGTGATCGATGACTCGGTTGGACGAAAACATGAATATAGATCGCTCCCATTATAATGAAGAGACACGTAAAAGTCAATAGCTTGGATTTTACTGTATCTAGGTCTACATGTGCGGCTATGTGGTCTTGTGGTATGACACTCACTTTCGGATCGGAAGGTCCTGGGGTCGAGCCTCACTCGGCGCATAGTTGAGCCCTTGGAAAAAGGCTTTTTACTCACATGCTCTCATCGTACTCGGGTGTAAAAATGAGTACCTGGGCCTTAAACAGCGTTGTCTCTGTCCGGAAAAATTGTAATATCACCAAGCAGGCGTCATGTCCCGTCCAACGTGTTAAGTGTTGCTGTTGGCCAGGACCCATTGTAAAGCGCTTTGAGCACGTTAAATGGATATTTCCCTATATAAAAGTTTATCAATTTTTAATACCATTTTAATTAAATACGGAGTAATTCATGTGTGCAGAGATTTTGAATCAACAAAGATTTGAACAGGTGTGTTAAAAAATGTCAGAAGACAAAGCAGAGAAAAAATACAAGAAAAAATAACCCCCCCCCCCCCAAAAAAAAAACCCCCAAAAAAACAGCCTGTATCGACTATGGGTCGAATTTCAAACTTTCTGTTTACCAAGAAGAAGAAGAAGAAGAAGAAGAAGAAGGAGGAGGAGGAGGAGGAGGAGGAGGAGGAGGGGGAGGAAGAGGAGGAGAAAATGAAGAGGAAGAAGATGGGATGAGGAGGAGGAAGAAGAAGAAGAAAGGGGAGGGAAAGGAGATGAAGGAGGAGAACAAAAGAGAGAATGGAGATTTGTCTTAGTAAAACAGTCCTTGAAGAAAATAACCTTTTCATAGACTGTCCTTGAACTGCACTTAACCACAATCGTCAGCACTGAACAAAGCTCATGGGGCCGGGGGAAAAGGGGGGGGGGGGGGGGGGTATTGATAGAGTAATAGATATAATAAATTGGTCACGGATAATTTCGTTCTGAAATGAAACTGGCCCTGATACCCAAGTTTGCAGTCGGATAATAATACAGCAAACTCAATCGCATGGATTGTGTCGCCAAGAAGCCGATTTTCCACTACAAGATTCGTGATAGAAGTGTCGAAACAAGAGATTAACCAACACACACCGTCAAAATAAATCCCAGTCTGAAGACCGGCGGTGCCTTGTTAAAGTAAACACTTGTCAAAGAAAATATCGAATTATTATCGTGGCGTCACTTAGCGCCACTCGTATGAAATGAGTAAACTTGACCTCCGAACTCCATTGGGTTATCGGTCAGTGCTGTGATGAATACCACGTCAACAGTGCAATGATAAAACGCCTATTTTTGAATTTTTACTAGAAAGCATTACTGATTACTGTATTTGACCATTGAAACGGCCTTCAAAATATCAGTAGTAACAAACAAAAGTTAAACCCGAGACTTCTGATGAAAATATCGGGTTTAACAAATATTGGAAGTTATTGGCCCCTCCAGTAAACTGACGCGCTTTGGGAAATACGTATTTAAAAATTTAGCCAGAAAACTTGTCCTTCAAATATGGATCACTTTAAATCGGTTGACATTAATTTTAAGGACAACTTTTCTGGTCAATTTTTAAAATAATTCGTTTCCTTCCAAACTGGTTAACTGGTTAATCCATAGATATAAGTTAAAATGAAGTAAAAGTTGTCTAGCCAAAATTGGGAAGGTGGAGGGGGGGGGGGGGGGGCAGTTTGCGACAGTAGTGTCAGTGTCTAATCAATATAGATAAGCCAGTTTTATTACTAGGGGTTTCTCTAAAAGTAAATTTAAAACCCCTCTGATCTTGCTTCATATTGAGCCGAGTGTCTCTCGGATCAAGTCGTGATTATCGTTATCATATTTATCAAATTTAAAGAAATAATGAGCTTTTACATGGAGCAATATCCACTAAATTATCTCCTTGAGTGGCTTTTA